>NC_050576.1:276507011-277107011 GCF_011100635.1 Trichosurus vulpecula | reverse complement strand
TTATCTCTAAATTTATGATTTCATGGTCTCTAGAAATTAAAAAATACAAATGTGCAAATACTTAAGGGACTATTAAAAAGGAAGTGATATTTTTATACAGTAATCTTTTTATTCATTTTTATTTTTAAAAACCTGACTGGTAAGAAACTATTCTTCTGATACATTTAGTGCTCTGTATTAGTGGTCCTCAGTCTTTTCTGTTTTCAGGATTCCCTGGACCCCTTCCTAATAGTAATAGTAATTATATAAATGAGATAATATCTGTAAAGGGTTTAGCCAACTATAAAGCACTACATAAATTTCAGCTATCATCACTGTAAGCATAAGGAGTTTGGTTTTCCAGGATCCATGGCCATAACAATCTCTTGTACCCAGGTGTTGGATATGAGTTCTATGTTTCAAAACATTTCTACCATGCCCATGTAGATTATAAGGGCCAGGTGTCACCTGTTTAAATTGTAAAGGTCAGGACCCTGGAGGGGTGGAGTCTAAGTATAAAGCAGGTGGGCACTGGTCAGTGAGTGGAGAACCTTTAGGGTTGAAATGCCCAAGCTAGGATGCTGTGTGTGCCTTGATCAGCCCCCATCAAGGCTTGGGGGGAATCTGTGTTTGCCTCAACTGGCCCCCATTGAGGCTTGAGGGAATTTAGAATCAAGAAGATTTAGAAACAAGTTGGGCCTGTCTTGATTGGCCTCATGCAAAGGCAGGGGGAGTTGTCACCCGGCTTCTCCCAGCCCCTGTGGGAAGGGTGATTAGTGAATGCCGTAGGAATTGGTGCTCAGCAACCCTTGTGAGAAGGTGAGATAGAATAAAGTAGTTAAAGTAGGATTTCTAACCCCTTTGAAGCAACCTTCTCTTTATAAAAGCAGACCAAAGAGCCTGTGCTAGCAGGACATCCTGGGTGTGCTAGGGTACTTGCTAATACAATTACCATCATAACTAACAAATATCTATTGATTGAGAAAATTGAATAATCTACCAATACATATTTATTAAATACTCTCTACGTACTAGATACTCTGCTAAGCACTGGGGATACAAAGAAAAGGGAAAAAAATTATTCCTGCCTTCAAGGACCTTATATCCTAATAGGAGAGACAATATGCATATAATGTGTACATATATGGTACATGCAAAGGAGTTGGAAAATAACCTTAGAGGGTTACATTGGCGAGGTGGGGGGCAAACTCAGAAGGGTCTCCTGTGGAAAGTGGTACTTGATCTGAGCTTTGAAGGGAGTCAGGGATTCGAAGAACTGAAGCTGAGGAAGGAAAGTATTCCAGGCATGTGGCACAGCCAGTATAAGTGCATGGAGATGGGAGATGACATTCTGTTGGAAGAACCACAAGTAGACTCATTAGGCTATCCCATAAAGTACATTGAGTGAAATAAAGCATTAAAAAACTGGAAAGGGAGAAGGGAACCAGGTCATAAAGAGGTTTAAATGTCAAAATAAGGAGTTTATATTTGATCCTAGAGATAATAGGGAACAACTGGAATATATTGAGTGGAAATGGGTGATACAGTCAGACTATGTTTTTAAAAATTTGTTTTGACAAGGAATGGACTGGAGTAGAAAAAGACTTGAGGGAAAGAATCTAATTAGTAGATGATTGTATAGGCCAGGTGAGAGGTGAAGATGCCCTGAACTCAGGTGATAGCTGTGTGAGTGGATGGGAGAATTATATAAGAGATGTTGTGAAAGTAGAAATGACAAGATTTGTCAACTGATTGGCTATATTGGGTGACTCAGAATGAGGAGATGAGGATGACACCAAAGTTGAAAATTTGGGTGAATGGAATTATGGTGATGCTATCGATATTAGTAGTGAAGTTCATACGAAAGTGGGTTTGGGGGTGAGGAGATGAATTTTCGAAAGAACATGTTGAGTTTGAGATACCTATGGGACATCGAGTTCTAAATTTCCAACGGGTGGAGGACTGTCACTTGGGAAAGAGACCAGGGCTAGATATACAGGATCTCTCAAAAGCCTTTCCAAAAGATATAAAAGGTTAATTATTTAAAATTTTAAAATATTGATTTGTTGCTTTTTAAAATTCAGTATAACCATAATTGTGCTAAACATTGGTCTAGTTAATTTTCATACTTTGTAAAAATTGTCATCAGCTGAGTTCAGTGACTAAAAGTATTGTGTTTGTAATTCTAGCGTTAACATCATCCAAAGAATGTGGTTTTGATGTATACACAACAATTTCGACATGATCCCACAAGCAAAAGTCTAACAGAGATAGATGAGCTGACTAAGCGGCCAAGAGAAAGGACTTCCTCCACCAATCCACCAGTCTAAGAAAGTGCCATCCAGAAACTGTCCCACACTGTATTATGACAGTGTCATGTCTTCTTAAAAATTAAAAATTTACTATTCAAAAATTCACTAGATGAAGTACAAAAGAAAAGAAAATAAGCACACTTTCAGATTTTTCTGGTAAATTTGTTGCATTTTTCTTGGGCAGTTTGAAAGCACACTAAGAATTTTGGAGGTTGGTAAGATGTGAAAGCAATAGGGCAAAGGAGTAAGGGGTTCAAGAACATTTAATGTTTTATTCTACTTAGGATAGTATAAAGTTGAATTGGTTTGCCGGGGGCTTGAGATAGAGAAGGGAGGAGAGTATTGAACCAGTAAGGCAATAATAACAACGTAGATGATAATTGTCAATGCCTACGTAGTTCTGTATCATAACGTATATGAGACTCTCCACATAGAAGGTAGAAGAGGTAAACCATTTATTCAGATATCAGAGAACCATATCCCATAACCAAATGCTCAGCTCCCACAGCCAGTCAGTCCACTTCATCATAACAGCAAGGAACCCAAAACATTCAGTATGGAATATCACAACATGGAGCTTGGCCATCCCAAAACCTCTCTGACCCCTTGCTGGGGTCTTCCCAAAGACAAACAGTACAGCTAAGTCAGCCTGTTCAGTTCTAACTATCACAGAGGCAGCCATTAGCAGCCATAACCTCCCTCCTTCCCTCCCTCTCTTTCACTCTCTCTCTCTCTCTCTCCCTCTCTCTCTCTCTTCCTCAGCATTTTCTGTGACATACCTTCCTTTTCCTGTCAGGAAGCTCCTCCCACCACATGTCTTAGGTTTCCTGTGATGTAAGTAGGTCACATGGACTATTAATGGGTGGGAAAGATCTTCAAATGTAATTGCTACTACAAGTATAGAAGGTGCAGAGGTAATGACCTGCTAAAGTACTGAGGGGGAATGAGATTGGAAGTCATAGTAAGGAAGAAGAACAAGATTAGAGGTGATTAAGCACGGGGAAAGAAGAAAAGATAAAAGATTGTAACTAGATAAAGGATTTTTTCAAGTTCATGAAAATGGAAATGAAACATTTGTTGGAAGTGGCAAGATCAAGGTATGACCATCCTTGTATGTAACTAAGGAGGAGTGGAAAAGTAGGTCATGGGAGCTGAACAGATTGAGGGAAGCTGGGGAACTGGGAAACATCAATATATTTGTCAAAGCCTCCTAGTATGAGGACAGGAGTTGGGCTGAAGAAGGAGACTTTGAGCTAGGAACATAGAGGAAGAATAGATATCTTCTGGCTTGGGGGATGATGAAAGACTTCCCTGAAGAAACAGCTTTTAAACCGGGACTTAAATGATAGGATTTCACTAGGTAAAGATGGAGAAAGGGAGGGTGCCTGAGACAGGAAATAGCATAAGCAAAGGCACATGGCTATGCAGCTAGATGGTGTGTTAGAAGAATGGAGAATAATAGAACTTGGTCACAGAATAGGGGATTTGATGGAAAGAAATAGATCAGGCTGGAATATGAAGAATCAGGAATGGAGCTCAGACTTTATCCTAAGAAGGGCAGCATGGAATGTAATGTGCTGGACTTGGAGAAAGGGATACCTGGTTCCAAATCCTGCCTCTGACAATTAATAGTTGTATGATCCTGAGTAATTCATTTGACCCTAATGAACCTGTTTTTTCATCTTTAAAATGAAAAACTTGGACTAGATGACCCCTTCCAAATTGAAATCTAGTCATCAATAACTTTGAGCAGACATGATCAGAGCTCCTTTTTTAAATATTGCACTGGGAGGAGAGTAGAAGGTGTTCTGGAGTGGGGAAAGATCATAGGTAAAAGAATGAAAAGCAGATGGCTATTGGAATAGCTCAGAGGACAGGGTCCAAACTAAGACAGATTCAGTGAGAATGGAAATAATGGAATGGATTCAAGAGCCATAGAATGAAAAAGACTTCCCAAATGTTTGGATAAGGAGTAATGGAGTAACAGGCAAGGTGGTGAAGTCAAGGATGACTCAGGTTTCTTGTCTGAATTTTAGCAAAAATGTATTAAGCTACTATGTGTGATGCATTGCCTTTAAAAGAAATAAAGAGGAATTTATTACAAGGGAGGATAATTAGGTTGGTTTTGGACTTGGTTTTCTGGATATCCAGGTGGAGATAATCAACACAATATAGTAAGTTCTGATCTCAAACCTGGAAGAGATATTGAGTGTAGAGATTTCGATTTGGTAGTATCCTTATAAAGAAAGATTGTTGAAGCCAAGGAGTAGAGGAAACTGTTAAGGAAGAGAGAAGATGTAATGCCAGGCAGGATAGGAAGAAAAGGAGCCAGGAGAGATGAAGATCTATCAGAGAGACTGGAGAAAAGCCAAGAGAGTGAAATAGTATAGGGCAGAGAGAAGTTCAGGGAGGTGGCACAAAGTGTCATATGCTATTCAAAAAGTTAAGGAGAGGGGAAGCTAGGTGGCGCAGTGAATAGAGCACTGGTCCTGCAGTCAGGAAGACCTGAGTTCAAATCTGACCACAGACACTTGATACTTACTGGCTGTGTGACCTTAGGAAAGTCACTTAACCCCTATTGTGTTGCCTTGCACCCTCCAAAAAAAAAAGTTAAGGAGAGTGAAGACTGAAAAAAAGGCTTTGATAATTAGGATATCAATAGTGACCTTTGAGAAAAGTATCAGAAGAATGATTGGTAGGGTTGGATGAAAAGGTGCATCAGTTGATGAGTAAATGGGAGACTGGTCCTCTTCAAAAATGAAGGATGAACACCACCAAATGGGAGATGAGTAGGAAGATGTAGTGAATGCAAACTTGGAGTTTTGTGATGAGAGAAAGAAGAGAAAGAGGGCAGGAACAAGATCAAAGAAGCATGGGTTTTTCTTTTCTTTTTTTTTAAGCATAGGGGAATAGGCAAAAGGAAAAAGCCTGTGGAAGAAGAGAAATCAAAAGTGGAAGAAAGAGGGAATATTTGATGGAGAGACTCTAGAAAATGTACGAAGTGATAGGATCAAGGATTTGAGTAGAAGAGTCAGACTTGGAAGAAAGGAGGGATACCTCTTCCTTTGAGATTGAGATGTGTAGCAAGGAGGAGAGGAGGACCCAGATGCCTATTAACATTAGCTTCTCAGTTTTTTCTGACCACTTCAAATAGTCAGAGCTTGAAGACACTTTAGTCATTGTAGTTTAAAAAACAATGGTAACGTACCAGTCTCATGTTCTTAAGTTCATAGATTAGGGCTTAAGGGGCCTCAAAGGCCATCCAGTCTAACTGCCTCATTTTATAGGTGAGCACACTGGGGCCCAGAGAAGTTAAGTAACTTGCCTTAGTCCCACAGGTATTCCTTCCATGAAAATAACTAAAAATATTACTTCTTCTTCCACCTAGAAACTCATTATAACTTTATTCTTTTCTGATTTGTACAATTTATTTTAAAGATCCATATTTCTACTCTTTACTCTGGAAGTTTGAAGATGGCCTGAGGCCAAAAGCAATAAAATTCTGAACTGCCCTGACTAATTTCATTCAGCTTCATCCTAATAGAATTTAAATTTTACTCAAATTTAAATTTTACTCTTAGCATGAATATATGAATGAGTCTGAGAAGCTTAAAAGACAAATATAAAAGAGAGACTGTTACGGTGGTGATGAAAAATGTTTGAGAAATTCCTGGGGTGCCTGATCAAGCTGCATCTGGAAACAGAACTCTTTTCTGGGCACTGCATTTTAGGAAGAACATTGACAAGCTGGAGTGGCTTTAGATGAGAGTGACTGGGATGGTGAAGAGTCTGGAGGCTGTGCTTTGTGAGAAACAGTTAAAGAAAATGGGGATGTTCATAATGCAGAAGACCAGGGGGAGGCACAAAGAGTCTAATGGTGATGGTGATAGCTAACATTTATAGTGTTTTAAGGTTTACAAGGCAGTTTATGTAAATTACCTCATTTAGTTCTCACAATAACCTTCAGAGGTAGGTGCTACTATTATTCCCATTTTCCAGATGGGAAACTAAGATGGAGAGAGAGATTATGTGCTCTGACCACAGAGCTAGTAAGCATTTGAGGCAGGATTAAAACTCAGGACTTCCTGACTCTATCAGCTACTCCATAATGGTAGGGGTTATCAAGTATTTGAGTGGCTGCTTTATGGAAGAGAGGTATAGCCCTAGAAGACAAAATGAAGAGTAGGGGATAAATGTTGCAGAACAGTCTAGCATAGAGCTATCCAGATGTAGAATGGGTGGCCTTAGGAAGTTTCTTCACCAGAGGTCTTCAAGGAGAGCAGGGGTTCTTAACCCTGGGCAAGTCATTTAACTCTGCTTGCCTCAGTTTCCTCATCTGTAAAATGAGCTAAACAAGGAAATGCCAAACCACTCCAGTATCTCTGCTAAGAAAACCCTAAATAGGGTCACAAAGAGTCCGCCATGACCAAAACTACTGAACAGCAAAAACAGCTCCTTTTGGCAGTCTAGTAAAGTCTATGAACCCCTTCTCAGAAAATGTTGTTAAATATATAAAATGCATAGGATTACAAAGGAAGCCAATTATATTGAAATAAAGATATCATTTTTCCCCTCTGTAATTTTATGTACCTCTTAATATTTATCTATGGGAGATCTGCTGATACCAACTTAAGAACCCCTAAAGTAGAGCCTGGATGACCAGTTGTCAGGAATAGTCAAAAGAGGAATTCCTCCAAGGTCCAGGTTAGATTAGATGGCCTCTCAATTCTCTTCCAACAGAATTCCTGTGATTTTAGAAAGGACCTGAAAAAAACTCATCATCTCCTTTAATATGTTTTACTTTTAATTAATAAACAAACATTTATTAGGCACTCACTATGCTCTAATCAGTGTGGATACAATGAAAAAGCAAAAAAACAAAACAAAACCCACCCCACTCCCTGTCCTCAAAGAGCTTATATTCTCATGGGTATTTATGTTCTAATCTATAAACACATTGTGAAATTTTAATACATACACACATTTTCCTAAATAGTTTATAAACTTAAAAAATAATGTTTTTGAAGACTAAATTTTATACACCAGGGACCACTTAGCAATTTAATGAACAAGCAGTTTAGCAGCAAAAGTAGCTAATATTCCAAGGGGAAATGGGGAATTTAGGGAGTAATCTAAAGTTGGTTTTTATCTGAAAAATAAAAACCAAACCCAGCCTTAGCAGGGAAACATACACTGGCCTCATGATATCAGTTCATTGGATTATTCTCGCAACAAGTATTTGTGGGCACATACTATGAATAAGTGGCATGAGTGAAGGATGCCAAGATGAGTAAGACAGTCCCTGACCTCATTGAGTTTACAATCTGGTAAACTTAAAAGAACATTTGAACTTCAGAGTTTGGCAAAGAACATAGTTAATTTTAGGAAGTATGAAGAGTACATTGGAAGCCAAGCTGCCCAAATATTTGAATAATGGATCAGCGAGTGTTTTATAAACTGTACACAAATGAATTATCTTTCTTTTTTGTTTGTTTTGTTTTGCTACAAGGAAATCAATTTGTTGGGGTGCTTATTGGTTATAACAGTGATCTTTCCCTTAGTTTAGAAGAGATTTACTTTAGTATTTTGATGGCTTTCTGTTCTGGTCTCGCCAATGTGGGTAATCTCTCAGGTAGTGAGACAAGCAACCTCTCCATGCTTTCTCATCCTCCGTAACTCTTATCCACATCTTACTGGAAGTCTTACACAGTGGATCCATCCAGTATACTGGGACCTTCTTACAGATGTCCAAGTTGTATGGCTATCAATATTTTTTAAAATGGGCTGTCTATCGTGGGCTATCCCTGAATCTTAATACCTAACCGGCCTACATCCTTTTGTAGGCACACATCTTTCCACTGACATCCTTTGCAATGTTTTTCTCCGCATAATGCATTGATAATTTGTTGCAGCTTATTCTACACCTCTCCTTTGGATGATCTGTAGCTTGGATTCTTTAGGGAGGGTGGTATTCCATGACTCAGGCATACAGCATCACTGAAAGACTATTGATATAAAACTTAGGGGCTTTGGCTTCACAGAAGAGCTTGGGGTCATTGGAAGCACTGCTCGATTTCTCAGAAGCAAGTGAGGAAACCAATTACGAGAAATCACATTTTCTATGCTGCCTTTCATCCAGGAATATCGGCATAGTTTAAGTGTAAAACCATCTTGTCAGTGAGGCAAGGAGTTAGAAAGCTCTGGTTCATGTAACCAGTGAGGAAGCCACTCAGCAACACACTGTAGCACTGGTTATATTTAGCGTTCCATTATTTTCTTTTGCATTTCATCGGGAGCCTGCCCAACAATACTGCACTTCTGTCACACAGAGAGGGGGAGGAGGAGCCAACTGGCAGGATTTGATGAAAGTGTGGCTTAGTGCTCAGAAGAACTGAATGCTTGATAGAATGAGGGCCGTGCAGTTAGCCCAGGCCTCTGTTTGTGGCCTCTGAAGATTTGTCCAGACACACAGATTTCACCATAGAACACTTGCTGCATTCTTCCCCAGACTTGATGCAGCTCAGTCTGCCTCCTTTTCTTTCTTCTTGGTCCCACTAGATGGCATCATTCACGTCCCCTGCTGCCAGCTGCGCATCGTGGGAAAGAGGAAGGAGGGAGGGCTGGACCACAGCCAAGTTTATGTGGCACTGCCCCTTGTTTCCTTAACTGCAGGACTGTTTTCATAAGCCTCCGGTGCTGGAGGCCACAGGGATGCAAGCCATTGATCCAGAACCTCCTAACCACCTGGTATAGAATTTCAAGCTTCCTGGAACTGGAAGGGACCATAGGGCTCACTTAGTCCCACGCCTTCACGTTAGAGATAGTCATGATACTTTTACGTTGTGACCGCTTTTTGCAACTGTCAAAATGCTTGTTACAACATTTCTTACAACAATCCCTTCAGGGGCTACAATTACAATCGTCCCTGCTTACTGACAAAACAACTAAAGTCTAGAAAGTTAAGTGACTATAACAATGCTGAGGACAAATATCTGTGGTCCAGTGAGAGTAGCCACTTTGAGCTGTCAGATTATTACATCAAGGACTAGATCTTCCAAAGGGCTTTAACCTTGTGGTGACTTTAGAAATTGCTGTGGGTAAGTAGTGGTATCTAAATTTTAGTGAATATATATATGATATATAAAATGTGTGTGTATTCACATATATACACACACAATACACATATATGGGCACATATATACATACATATACACATATGTACATTTACATACATATATCCACATGTTTATACATATACACACATATTAACCAAAAGGTCTTAAACCTGTTGGTGAGTTGGAGAATATCTACCCCAAGCATGTGAAGACTTCCTCTGGCAGAATGGGTGGATGAGGACAATTTGGTTCAATGGGCATGAAAGCAGCTGAAGCAGGCACTGTGGAGCGCTTAGAGCTTGGTCAGACATTGAAGATGTCTAAGTTCATCCACTGTGTCCTGGGTCATCCACAGTTGTTTTGACTTTCATCTTGCCACTGGATCCACGACTCTCAAAGAGAGAGTGAAGCTGACAACTTTGTGCCTCACTTAAACCTAATTCACTTGCAAATCAAGACATCACCCTGTGATATCATTGGTTCCCTTCTAAAGTAAGGACAAACTATACATGTGTGTGCGTATAATACATGCATACATACACATATACATATATATTTTATACACACATATGTATGTATGCATGAATGAATGCATGCATGTATATATGTATACAGTGCAGTGGGTAAAGTGCTGGGCCTGGACTCAGGAAGACTCATCTGCCGGAGTTCAAATCTGGCCTCAGACACTTACTGGCTGTGTGACCCTGGGCAAGTCACTTAACCCTTTTGTCTCAATTTCTTCATCTGTAAAATGAGCTAGAGAAGGAAATGTCAAACCATTCCAATATCTTTGCCAAGAAAACCTTAAAGGGGGTCGCAAAGAGTTGGACATGACTAAAATGACTCAATAACAACAACAAAAATATATAAAACATATATAATGTATATATCATATATAATATATATTCATGCATATACACATGTGTGTATACATATATATGTATAAATGTATATGTATACATATTACAGTCCAAAGCATAAGTAATTCCCCATTAGCCTTAGCAGAAGTTTCTTTGAACTGCTTTGACTAGCCTGAATTATGGAAACTTTCCCCCTCCTAACTGAATGTGATCACTCCCTTCTCTGAACCCCTGGACACTTTGTACATTTGTACATTTCTCATGATATTTGACAAATTCTATAATATATTAGAAGTATATACATACAATTCTTACCTTTACTATTAATCAAGCAATCAGTCTTGTTTATGTTGTTGTTCAGTCATGTTCTTGGCAAAGATATTAGAGTGATTTGTCATTTCCTTCTCCAGTGTGTTCCCATTTGACAAGTGAGGAACTGAGGCAAATAGAGGTTGAGTGACTTGCCCAGGGTCACAAAACTACTAAGTGCCTGAGGGCCGAATTTGAACTCAGATCTTCCTGACTCCATTGTACCTCCTAGTTGGCCAGTCTTGCTTATGCTAGTCTTTAAACTCTTGTAGGGGTGAGCCTTAGCCAACTTTGTATCTCCCAAACCACCTGTCATGGTATCTCGTACATAGCAGATGCTGAATAAATGTTGAGAGAATGCCTTGAACATAATAATAATAGACTATGGGCATCATGGTATAATGAAAAGAGTGCCAGTCTCAGAATCAGGAGAGACCTAGATTTCTGTCCTGCCTCTGACGTGACAAATCTGCATGTCTGGGACTGTTGACAAGTCATTTAATTTTTCTGATCCTCATTTTCTCTCACCTGTGAAAAGAGAGGAGGCAGGATGGTACCTTTGAAACAATACTGAACTGGGAGTCACACCTGAGTTGAAATACAGCTGTATGACCCTGGGCAAGTCACTTATCTGTGATTAGCTTTCCAATCTATAAAATGAGGAGTTTGTGCAAGCTCTAGCTCTTTGATTCTGTGATCTTTTGAATACTGTAACCTCAATGGGTTGTTATGACAATCAAGTGAAAAAGTGTAGGTAAATAAAGTGCTTTGTAAATATTAGAGCAGAGATGTAAATGTCAGCTCTTTTCATAGCAGACCCTCAATCAATATTTAATGAGTGAAATGTAATCATTACTTTCCAGAACTTATCAAAGAGTGTTGGTGAGTAGAGAGGCTTAGGATACTTGCTTCGATGAATACATGAGAATTATGTGTAATTAAGTTATCAATTATTTGTAAATGATGACATCTGAAATATTGTATCTCTTATAGCCTCAGCAGCATCTTACATATAGTTAGTACTCAGTTAATGTTTGTTGATTAATTGATTGAGGAATCTAGGAAACAGTTTGTTCTCCAAAGTGGTCTTTTATCTCTCCAGTGTTAGTTTACTTAGCAAAACTTTTCTTTTATCAATAGAGTAAAGGTGCTTCTCATCCCATGAGGAATTATGTATTCTTTGCCCAAATCTCCATTTTTCATCTCCTGAGGACAATTTAGGACATTGCAGCACTAGAAATAGCAATGGGTGCTCCCTGCAGTGAATTTCCATAGTCAAGGGAAGCCTGATGCATAGGTGAAGTAGCTGGTAACCTCTCTGTTGTAAGGGAGGTGTAGTAACAAAAAGTCCTTTGGTTCAAATTTATTTCCCACACTGCCTTCCCATTGTGCTTGAAATTCTACTATCAGGGGCAGCTAGGTGGTGCAGTGTGTAGAGCACTGGCTTTGGAGTCAGGAGAATCTGAGTTCAAATCGGGCCTCAGACACTTGATATACTTACTAGCTGTGTGACCTTGGGCAAGTCACTTAATCCCAATTGCCCTGCTTTCCCCCCTTCAAAAAAAGAAAAGAAATTCTACTATTAGACACTCTTTCCTTTGGATAAGGAACTTGTGCCTCTAAGAATTCCTGTTTAAATGGCAGATAATCCTGGTTTTTAATAACTCATTAATCTATTGCCAGCTATTAAATTGTGTTTTAGAAAAGGCTCCAATGTAGTCCAATGAACTTCTAGTACATCAGCTACCCATAAGGCCTTCTCTTAAATCAACTCCCCACTAACTGCAATATATCATCATGAGTTTGTTCATCAGAAACTGAAGAACAATCATTTTCAATGAGGGGATAAGATATGGATCTGGGGTTGAGAGAAGATAGGATGTGGGCTTAGATTTGTCCTACAGGAGGAGCCGGTGAGGATGGTGAAATGGGAGGACCCTTATATCTATAGGACTCCTGTTTTAAAGCTGGAAGGATTTTTCGTGCCCATGCAGCTGAGCCTTCTTATTGTACAATAGAAGAAAGTGGGGCCAAGAGAGGATCAGTGACTTGCCAAAGGTCTTCTGACTCCAAATCCAGCGCTCTTTTCACTGTATCACGGGTCCATGGAATCGCTGGAAGGGATGTGGGCACTTTGTTGTTGTTTTTGTTGTTCCACTGTTTCAGTCTTGCCTGACTCTTCATGACCCCATCTGGGATTTTCTTGGCGAAGATACTGGAATGGTTTGCCACTTCCTTCTCCAGCTCACTTTATAAATGAGGAAACTGAGACAAACAGGGTTAAATGACCTACCCAGGGTCATACTACCAGTAAATATCTTAAACTGTATTTGAACTCAGGTCCTCCTGACTCCAGGCAAAGTGCTCTATTGATTTCACCACCTAGCTGCCTTTTCGGCATTTAAGGGACATAAAATACTGCATGGAGGTGGAGTATATGTAGAAAGTTGCTGCAGATGACATCCTATTTCATGATTTTGCCTAGATGTGGCCCTGACTTAGCTTGGATCAGTTCCTGATTTGCAATCTTGGGGAGGCAGTTAATATGGTAAGCGAGGGGGTGAAGGGGAATGCAGAGGAGTGTAGAGTCAGTTTCTTTGATCCAAGGAAACTTGGTAATTGACTAAAGAGTGAAGAATTAAATTATATAGTAGTATGTAGTCAGTAGGATCCAATGAATCTTTTATTTTTAATGACACAATTAAATAATGCAAGGAATGTTTTCTTTCAAGGTCATGTACGTTGAAAAAAAATAAGCCTCTTCAATCATATCTCTTCTAGGTGGTATCACATTGTTCTCGTTTCTGACATTTTCTGCAGTTACCACATTTTTTCTTATTGCCCAAATCCACAAAATTCTAAATTGTGAAAGCCCTCAACCACTTCCCCTCCCCTAGATGTGCAATCTGGCCAGTTCTTTTTAGAGTGGCTCTAAAATGAAATTTTCACATGATATAGTAGAAAACTGCTGGATTTTGAATTGGGGAAATCTGATTCCAAGTCCTGTTACCTGCGTGACTTTGGATAAGTCTCTTAATCTCTTCAGGTCTCAGTTTTCTCACTTATACAATGAAGGAATAGTAAAATAATAAGTGAGCCTATGTCCTTTGAGTCCAGATGCACTACACAGTTTCCTGTTTAATGGCTATGCCCTTGGGCAAGTCACTCCTCCTCAACAAGATTCAATTTCCTTTCTCTGTAAAATACACTACCTGGTTTCTGATGTCCTTTTTATCTCTGCCAGTCTATTAATCAAGATTCCATTGTAAGAATCCAAAGTTCATGTGATTTGTTCAGGGCTTTTTCTTTCAAATAATAATATTAATACTTTAGCTCCTTATCCTCATATCTCAAATGAGGGGTTGAATTAGACAATCTCTAAAGGACCTTTGGGGCAGCTAGGTGGCACAGCAGAAAGAGCGCCAGGTCTGGAGCCAGGAAGACTCATCTTCATGAGTTCAAATCTGGACTGACTTACTAGCTATGTGACCCTGGGCAACTCACTTGACCCTTTTTGCTTCAGTTCCTCATCTGTAAAATGAGCTGGAGAAGGAAATGGCAAACCACTCCAGTATCTCTGTCAAGAAAACCCCAAATGGGGTCATGAAGGGTTGGACATAACTGAAAATGGACTGAACAATGATAACAACAAAGAACCTTCAAGGAATAAGTCCTAATATCTTTCTTCCAAAGATCTTTGATTCCCCCTTGAATTTGGATAACATCTGTGTTAGATAATAACAACTATCATTTTCATTTTACAGACATAGACTCAGGCTAGGGCATTCTGAAGCCAACAGAATATGGTTTTGTTGTTGTTGCAATCATTTTTCAGTCATGTCCAATTCTTCATGACCCATTTGGGTTTTTCTGGAACAGTTTGACATTTCCTTCTCCAGTTCATTTTATAGATGAGGAAACTGAGGCAAACAGGGGTAAGTAACTTGCCCAATGTCACTCAGCTCATAAGTGTCTGAAGCCAGATTCGAACTCAGGAAGATGAGTCTTCCTGACTTCAGGCCCAACACTCTATCCACTGAGTCATCTAGCTACCCCTCAAACTGGCTTTTGAGGGCTAATTGTTAAAATTTCAGTGTAAGTGTTTATACTTCAGAGATCAGCAAACACTATAATCAGGACTCAATTAACTGTTTTGTTGATTATCTAGGATTAAGAAAGTAAAGGAGAAAATGCTCCTAATGCATATTAAACTTGAAAATGTGTCCTGGGAGCATTTTTTTCCCCAGGGTGTCAGTTAACCATTTGCCAGAATACCTCTGGACTCAGGGATGTTAAGAGACAGGCAAGTGAAAGAAACTAGTGGGAGAAAGAAGAAGAAAAAAACAGGGAAATAGAAGAATATCTATGACATTGCTGGATTCTAGAATCTAGATTACTGGTGTCAAATCATAAAATCTTTTTCCACCCCAAAGGGCAGAAAGAAGATATAGAAACCTTCATTCTGAGCACCCTGATTTCTGGGTGATTCAAATCTGTTTTAGGCCCTGACTCATGTCCTCATGAGAAATTTTTCTGACTGATTTTTAATATGTCTTTTGGAAAAATAGCAGAGAAACAAAGGGGGCATTAGGAAGGGAGAGCCTCAGAGCACATTCAAGTATGTAAGGCAGTAATGCTGTCCAGTTTGCTGGATGAGTGTGAGACCTGGATCTACTATTTACCACATGTCTTTCAGTATTTAACCTACAGTCTTGTTACTGACACCAAAGGTTAAGATAGAATCTCCAAAATCGATATTTTGGTGTGCAGCCTACCCACAGGCATTAAAAGCATGATGTGTCTTCATTTTGGGAAGCTGAGTCAACCCTTACTTATCAACAGGGGTGAGAAATTATAATAAAGGACTTAGCTCAGCCACAGACAGATAGATAATCTGCCTTAACAGTTGTTGAGAAATGTACTTCTTCCTTTTCCTGTTACTGGAAAGAATCTGGGTTCTGGTTCCAGTTCTGTTACTTACCCATGGTAAAATCATGAGCAAGTATCAGTTTCCCCATCTGTAAAGTGAGAGAGGTCAACTAGATCAACTCGAAAGTTCCTGTTCTTTGAAATAAATGAATTTTCTTTCTTTTCTTTTTTCTATTCTATTGCTTCCTCTTCCTCTTTTTCTTCTCCTCTTAATTCTTCTTCTCTACTTAGACCCATGGCATTTACAGGTACTGCCTAGTTGTGGTAGAGGCACTTGGGGTTAACAGGCTCCTTCTGTTTACTTTGAGTTGAGAGGCTTATGATGTCATGGAAAAAAGACTGGATTTATAAGAACACAAAATCTGAGCTGGAAAGGGTCTCAGTGGCCATCTGATCAAGGGATTCTTAACCAGCTGTTTTTTATGCAGACTATTTTAAGTATTCCTGTTGAGTAAAAGTTATTGAACTGTGTCATAGATCCTTCTGGGAGTCTAGGTATGCTTGAGGACCTCTTCTCAGAATAACATTTTTAAATATATAAAATAAAAGGACATAAGTTGACAAGGGAAACCAATCATATTGGAATTTTCAAAACAAGGTCATAGTTCCCAGGGAAGGGTCCTTGCTTTGGTCTAGCCCATGCCTGAAAAATCATCTCTACATCACACTTGACAAGACAATGTCCAAACTTTATTTGAAGAAGACCAACAGAATTCCTTCCCTCTCAGGGCAGTCCATTTCACTTTTGGACAGCGACAATTGTTAGGATGTTTTTCCTAGTGTCAAAACGACATTTTCCTCTGTAATTTCCATTCATGAGGCTAGTTAAGTCCCCTGGGGCCAAACGCAGGTCACTTAATCCCAGAGTGAGAGCTGGAAGGGACCTGGGAAGCCCTCTAGTGAGAGCCCTTCATTTTATAGATGAGGAAACAGGCTCAGGGGGAGCTTGAAGGACTTCTCCAGGGTTACATAGGTAGTATCAGAAGTGCTACTTTAACTCAAATCCTCTGACTCTGTAGACACAGCTCTATCTACTGCCACTTTCATAGGGACAACTCTTCAAATAGTTGAGTCATGTCCCCCTCAAATCTTGTGTTCTCCAGGCTAGGTATCCCCAGTTCCTTCAACCAAGTCAGTAGATATAGATTCAAATTCTGCTTTAGACACTAACTGTGTGACTATTAACAAGCTACTGTACTTCAGTTTCCCTATCTATCTATCTATCATTCTATCTTATCAATCTATCATCTATTTCTCCATCTGTTGATATATCTATTCATCTATCCTATCTATTCTATTCTATTTATCTATCAATCTATTCTGTCTGTTCTATCAAGTTTTCTATCTCATGGAGATAATTATATTTATACTACGTGGGGTTGTGCTACATAGAGTTGTTGTGAGATAATTGGTTTGCAGTGTGTCACATAAACGAGAGTTATTATTGTGTTAGGATGAATAGAAAACTGAGAATTGTAGGTACTCTGAATACTTGGCATCCTCAAGAAAGCAAACTTATATGCAACCCATTACGTTGAAAGGTTGTATCAGTTATTAGGTGGGACTTTTTTTTTTTTTACTGTTTTCTCTTTCGGAGCACTTATTTAATCAAGTGGCCTTGATGAGTCCAGCCTTTGTTTCTTTGATTAAATTAGGAGTCTTTGATGACCTGCTTACCTCAAGGGAAAGCCTAGTTTACATAGGTTTGAGTCTCATGTTTGTGACGCTAGGAGCATCTAGGTCATATGGGTTTGAGTCGCATGTTGTGACACCCTTTGACGCTGAACGGGGTATATAAACTCAGAGGTTGGTGTTTTGCCTTTGACGCTCACTTATGAAAGGAGTATTGAGACTCTGGGCAAGCCTGTCATAACTATACCACAAATACAATAGATAACAATAAAATTATTTTTAAAAAAAAAAACAGCCTATTACCACTTTAGTTCTCTGTGTACTGTGCTTTTTACTATGTATAGAAGTATCATGGTGTTATGGAAAGATCATTAGACTTGGAATGAGAAGATAAACACTGCAATAATGGTTCCTATAGTTATTAGCTGTGTGACTATGGAAAAGTCATTTGATCTCTCTGATCTCTTCATGTTCCCCTCCAAACTGGTATAATGGGAAAAGCACAGTCAGAAGAGTTGGGGTTAGGATAGATCTTTCATACTTTCTGTATAAACTGGGACTAATAAGAGTAATATTTGTTCTATCTTGTAAAGCATTTTGTAAATCACAAAATGCTCTGTAAGTCGGAGTTACTAATGAGTTATTAATTCTACAATTCGTCTGTATTTCCTTATTTTAGGGATCTGTGATTTTGTCAGTGTGGATATTCTCTCCACTGATGCAGATCTTGACCCTTCCTAAGTTCATGATTTCATAAACTGGCATTGGCATGACTTTTATCATGATGGCTAGCCCCCTGGCCAGGTATGTTTCCAACTCTAGCTTTCTTGAACAACCTACCTAAAGTCCATTGTTGGGCCATCATTCAAAGTCTTTCCAGCTTGGCTGGACCTATCTGAACTTGTCCTCTCATGGCATAGCATTCCAGAACCCAGGGTCACTTCTGCCCTCTGAATAGGTATCAGAATAACATCAGTGATGTTATGAGCTAGATGGGCTTCTTGTGAGCCATCCCAGGAACTTAACGACTATTTATAACCTGATTTCTATGGGAAAATGCAGCAAGTTCCAAGCAACTGACTTAGAAAAAATTTTCAGAACACAATTCACTCATAAACTGGGGAATGGCTGGAGTTGGTTCTCATTCTGACACTGGACAAAAAGTTATTTTGTGTGTCTTAATGGCCATTAATGTTATGATGGACCAGACACTGATTGACAGAGATAGGGCAGCAGAAGAATAGGAATGGGCTCCAAGAGAAGAGGTGAGGATCTGAGGGCAATGAATATAAACCTGATTTTAAAAACAGGTTTAGGGATATTAATGGGCAGTCTTCAAGAAATATAAGCCATATTAAAAAATCCTCCAAATCACTAATAATGATAGAAATACAAATAAGGAAAATGGAGATCTACCTCATAGCCTTCAGATTGAGAAAGTCGACCCCCCTCTTTCCCCAAAAAGGAAAAGATCAAATGTTGGAAGAGCTTCTGGAAAATAGGCACATTAATGTACTGCCAGAGGAGCTGTGAATTAGTCCAGTCATTCTGGGAAGCCATTTGGAACTATGACAAAATTGGAATTATACACTTAGACCCAGAGATATCACTACTAGGCCTATATTCTAAATAGACAGGCAGTTTTATCATGCACCCAAAATCAACAAGGAAAAAATAATTTCTTGAAAAACTTTGGTCCTATTACCTTGAAGTGCACACGATGAGTGTAAGTGAACAAATCACCTGGAAGTCAACTACTACTCATGTACCAACTTCCATTGCAGAGGACAAAGGCATAGAGAAATTCATAAAAACAGAAAAATGGCTTGGAACATTTTTTCATATAGTATATATTTCTTCCTATGAAAACTGCCAATTTATATTCCTTTATTAAAAAGGTGAGAATGTCAGTTCTTTTTGGAGTGGCAAAAACTGGAAATTAAGGAGATACCCACCAAATGCTGGAATGCCTGGGCAAGTTATGGTATCTGAATGAAACCAAATACTTTTGTGCTTTAAGAAACTATGAAAGGGATGGTTTCAAAGGAATCTGGGAAGACTGATATGAACTAATTTGGAGTTAAGTGAGAAGAACCAGGAGAACAGTTTATATACTAACAAAAACATGGTAAAGTAAGTTTTGAAAGACTTATGAACTTTGATCAACACTGTGACAGATCACTATTCCAGAGAACCTATGATTAAACATGTTACAAATTTCATGACAGGTGATGGACTCAGGGTACAGGATAAGACATATATTTTTTAACATGGCCATTGAGGGAATTGGTTTTGCTTGATTATGCATATTTATTATAAAGATTTACTTTTTCCCCTCTAAGGCAGGGGAGACGGGAAGGAAAGAAAATAGGTTTTTTATAATTGAAAAAATAGAATAATTTTTAAAAAGAAGGAAAGATTTGATATTTAAACCAAAAGTGTCAGCTGGAATGAGCAGTAAGAAAGATACTTGTTGAAAGAGACAGAAGCCAGAGAGGTAAGGATGGAAACTGAATAATTCATTTTTTTTTTTAGAAATTGACCTAGGTTGGGAAATCCAGAGGCAAGAAGACTTTGAAAGGCTGGAGTCATAGAATACAAGGAAGAAAGCCTAGTGTAGTGGGTAAACACTAGAAGACTAGAAGTATCAAGAATGGGGCTTGTAGTCCTCTTTCTGCCACCATTTTACTAGTGGACTTGGGGTGGATGGTTTTACTTCTCTAGCCTTCGTTCTCTTCATTTGTATGTTGGGAATAATCATCATATTTGCCCTACTGAACTCATAGGGTTTTTGTGAGCAAAGCACTTTGTAAACTGTAAAACAACATGTAAGTGGGAGCTATTACTATGATTTTCTAACAAGCCAGGTGAGGAGAAAGCATGTTAGAGTATATTTGTTATTTTAGACCTGACTTACAGGCATTGTGTGTTTTTAGATCCCAGTCAGGCATCAAAAACTACATATTCCAAAAACAAAATTTAAAAATGTAATCACTGAAAGGTCATTCAAGGCAAAGGTCAAGGGAACAATGATAACACTGGCATAGAGGACAAAGTAGATCACTTAGATTTACAGAATCATAGAATGGTATAAAACAGAAGAGCCCTCAGAGATTGTCCAATTAGATTGTAACTCCTAAGAGGCCTGGGCCAGCTATTATTTAATGTCTGTATCTTCCTTGATCTTTTTGTCTTCATCTTTTTTCTTCCAGTCTGATATTTGTTTTGACTTTTGTTCTAACCAACTGATGACCTAACTACATCCAAACAGCTGATTCTGAAATGGAGGCTAAATTTACACAAGTCTTTCAGTTCTGTTCATATTTTGTGTTATTCAGTGTTCATTGCAACCAGGGTCTTCCCCCTCTCTTATTTTTACATGCAACTACCCCAACATTTGTCATTTTCCCTCTTTGCTAACTTTGACAAACTGATAGGTTTGAAATGGAACCTTAGAGTTGCTTTAATATGTATTTGTCTAGTTTTTGGTTTCCCTGGGGCATGCCTTTTCTCAACGTAGTTCATAGCTTAGATTTCTTTCTTGGGAGGTGTCAGGAAAGGAAATAAGTATTTATATAGCATCTACTCATTACGATGTACTAAGCACTTGACAAATGTTGTCTCATCTGATCCTCACAACAACCCTGAGAGGTAGGTGATATTATTATCTCACTTTACAGTTGAGGAAGCCGAGGCAAAGAGAAGTTAAGTGACTTGTCCAGGGTCATACAGCTAGTGTCTGAGGCCAGATTTGAATTCAGGTTTTCCTGACTCCAGGCCCAGCACTCTATCCTTTGAGCTAACTCTCTATTTCTCTTCTTAAAGACAGTAGCATTCATGATGTATAAAAATGTGGCTTCTGAGTTGAGGAAAATACTTTGGTCTCTTTCATTTCTTGATTCTGACCCCAGATTTTTCCAATGTCTTTTTTGTCATTCTACTTTCCCCATGTGCCACTTTCACTAAGGAAATCACCAAATCTATCTATCTATCTATCTCTATATCTCTATCTATCTACCTATCTCTCTCTATCTATTTATCTACCTACCTACCTGCCTATTGATTGATCTATCTTTCTAGTTAGCTAGCTAGCTAGCTATCCATTCATCTGTCATCTGTCTATCACCTCGATTTAGTTTGGAGAATCTTGTCAAGTTCTTCATAGAATTGCTCTGTGCACTTAGATGAGTAGCAGTTGACTTTATGGAATTCTGTTTGCTTTACTTACCCTTATCATGAGCACTTCAAGATAGTAAGAAGAAATTTTCTTTTCCCCATTGATTTTGGATCCACAGTAAAACTTCTTTCTCGGGGCAGTTAGATGGTAAAATGAATAGAGCACCAGCCCTGGAGTCAGGAGGACCTAAGTTCAAATCCGACCTCAGACACTTGACACTTACTAGCTGTGTGACCTTAGGCTAGTCACTTAACCTCTATTGCCTTGCCTTCCCCCCTCCAAAAAACAAAAATGAAAACAAAAAATGTTTAAAAAAACTTTTTCTTCCACCTGTTTTATTCACCTCTCTCAGCATAGCCTGGGAGCCATCCTGTCTGATAGCTGAAGCCTTTTTATATCTTATTTATAATAAGAATGTCCACCTGAATATTGTCTTCTTTCTCTGTTAGTGTGTCATTAGCTTATTTGTTGGACAGAGATTGAACATTGAATGTCAATCTTTAATGTGATATTTGTAGATAAAGAACTGTGTAATTCTTAGTGACCTGTACATCTTTGTACTCTAATCTTCTATCACTGCAGAAGCAGAAACAATTAGGACTATTTTGTGTTTTTTTTGGTTTCCTGGAAAATGTGACTCCAAAACATGAAAATGAGCAAGAAGAATAAAGACATTTACTCTTTGACCATGTAACCCTTATGTCAGAGACTCCTTTCTGACACAAAGTATCTGAATATACCTTGGATACCTCTCATCTCTCTGCTTCAGTCAATTAACATTTATTAAACACTTACTTTGTGCCAGCACTGTGCAAAGTGCTGGTGATACAAAGAAAGCTCTCAAGGATCTCATAATCTAATGGAGGAGATAATATGCAAACATATATAATGTATATAAACAAGATTTATGAAGGATAAATTGTGGGGGGGAGCCTCAGAGGGAAGGCACTGAGAGTAAGGAGGCCTAGAAAAGGCTTCTTGTAGAAGGTAGGACTTTAGCTGAGATTTAATTGAGATCAAGGATGCTGGGAGGTGGTGATGAGGAAGAAGAGTGTTTCAGGCAGGAGGAGAGTCAGTGAAAATACTTACAATCGAGAGATGGAGTATCTTGTGTGAGTAACAGCAGGGAGGCCAGTGTCACTGAATCATAAAGTAAACAGAGGTATAAGAAGACTAGAAATGCAGGTTTAACCAGGTTATGAAGGACTTTAAAAGTCATTGCCTCCACAGAGATGATCTGGGAAACTGAGTATCTGGATTTCCCAAGAACAGTCACCAGAGCTACTTAAAAGCACATGAGCTCACAAGGTTTGATTTATAAATTCATGGAAACAGATGGGACTCCCACCTAAGCCCACAGAAGGTGAGTCCCTCTCACTTTCACCTGGACATTTAAATGACAAACAGTACTGATCTGAGGAATGCTCCAATTCGGGGCAGTTTAGATTTGTTCTCCTGAATTGATGTTCCTCTCTGTAACTCTGCTATCTATACCGTATTGCTTGCCTCCTGTATTTCTCTTCTTCTCTCAATAGAAGTCATTGGCTATTGCTCCTTATCAATGCTTCTCTCTCTCTCTCTCTCTCTCTCTCTCTCTCTCTCTCTCTCTCTCTCTCTCTCTCTCCCTCCCTCCCTCCCTCCCTCCCTCTCTTTCTCTCTCTCTCTCTCTCTCTCTCTCTCTCTCTCTCTCTCTCTCTCTCTCTCTCTCTCTCTCTCTGTCTCTCTCTCTCTCTACCACGCAACTGCAGCTTTCCCCTGTTCCCAGAATGTGAGGTTCCTCCCGTGGTATACAGCTCCTGCCTACAGTTTGTTTTACTGCCCTTCACAGTTCAGTTCTTCTCCAGTATGGTGATCATCAACCAACTGCCTTAAGCTGTCTGTCTTTGTTGTCTTTGGTTTCAGCGCTTCTCCTGCAAGTGATGTTCATACCTTCTCCCAGGCTACCAACTCTTTAACCTAGCCCATATCAGACAAGCCTCTTATAGTGTTTTTTGACAAGCTTCTGATGGTGTTTTTCAGCTACAACCCTGCCCCTGCAACTATCATTCTTAAGCCTTCTTTTGTATATGAGCTAGCTACATCCCTAAACCTCACACCACAGACTTATTGACTCTAGTCTGGACTCTATTACTGGTCTTAAAATTTGAATGATTGCCTTTCAATCTCTCCCCTTTGCTACTCCATCCTCAATCTTGCCCCGACGGATTCCTCAAATTGCCCAGGGATCAGTTAGGTGGTGCAGTAGGTACAGTGCTGGCCTAGAGAGAAGAAGACACATCTTCATGAGTTCAAATCTGGTCTCACTTACTGGCTCATTTTCCCCATCTGTAAAATGAGCTGGAGAAGGAAGTGGCAAACCACTTCAGTATCTTTGCGAAGAAAACCCCAAATGAGGTCACCAAGAGTTGGACATGACTGCAATGACTGAACAACAGCTTCTGGAAGGAGAGGAGTGTGAAATGTACCATCTCCTTCTGGTGAGGGTCTCCAGATTCTAGCAAGGGGAAAGCATTAGTAGTACCTGCTTCAATTATTTCTTAGAGAAGTTTAAACCATGGGAAACAGTTGCCAATGAGATGGTCAAAAGAATTTCAGTCAGCAAATGTTTAATGTTCTTTCTAAAAAGAGATATGGCTGCCAATAACATCAGTTTAGAGTAAATACTCCTTTGCAAAATAAATAAGTAAAGTAGAGGGGAGATTTGGCAGTTATTTTGATCAGAAGCTGCACTTTCAATTTCTGAATCTAGGAAGCAGGCTTTGGAGGCAGCCATATGTAGATAGGGAATGAAAAATTGATCCTAGAGAGAACATGTAGGAAGAGGGGCAGTCTGGGGTAGTAGAACAAACAGTAGATTTAAAGTCATGGGCCTGTATTCAAGCTTTGTTATTTATTACCTGTGTGACTGTGGGTAAGTGACTTAACCACACTTGGTCTGTTTCCGATCTTCAAAAAAAGGAGAGCAGGAAATTGGGGGAAAGTTTTATAGATAATTTCTCAGCTACAGGTCTCATATCTCAAATACATAAAGAACTTTGTCAAGTTTATAAGAATGTGAGTCATTCCCAAATTGATAAATGGTCGAAAGATATGAACAGACCGCTTTCAGAGGAAGAAATCAAAGCTATATCTAGCCATATGAAAAAATGTTCTAAAACATTATTAATTTGAGAAATGCAAATCAAAACAACTTTGAAGTGCCATCTCACATCTATCAGATTGGCTAAAATGATAGAAGAGGAAAATGAAAAATGTTGGAGGGGATGTGGAAAAAGTGGGAAGCTAATACATTGTTGATGGAATTGTGAACTGATCGAACCATTTTTGGAAAGCAATCTGGAATTATTCCCAGAGAGTCATAAAACTGTATATACCCTTTGACCCAGCAATACCACTGTTAAGTCTGTTTCCCTAGGTGATATAGGAGAAAAGAAAAAGAACCTATGTGTTCTAACTTTTATAGCAGCTCTCTTTGTGGTGACTAGAACTGGAAATTGAGGGGATGCCCACCAGTTGGGGAATGGTTAAACAAATGGTGGTATATGATTATGATGGAATATTACTGTGCAGTAAGAAATGGTGGGCTGGTTGATTTTAGGAAAATATGGAAAGACTTACATGAAATAATGCAGCGTGAAATGAAGAGAACAAAGCAAATATTATGTGCCGTTAACAGCGATATTGTTCAAAGAATAAATAGGAATGACTAACCTATTCTGAGTTATATGAATATTTAAATCAACTACAAAGTACCTATCTACCTCCAAACAAAGAATAGATATATAGAAATATGTATTGTGTAGTTTCACATATGTTGGCTTTCTCTAGTGTGGGATTGGGAGGGAGGAAGGGAAACAGCTTGGAACGTAACATATAACAAAAAATTAATTTAAATTAATGTCTGAACAAGTTGTAGCATAGGATTGTGATGGAAAACTACTGCACTGTGATAAATGATGAGCAAGTTGATTTTAGAAAAACATAGAAAGATTTCCATGAAATAATGAAGAGTGAAATGAGCAGAACCAAGAGAACATTGTATTCAGTAACAGCAATATTGTTTGAAGAATAACTGTGAACAACTAAATTATTCTGAGTATTATAAATGCTCAAATCAACTACAAAGGACCTATGAAGGAAGACACTATCCACCTTCAGAGAAAAAACTGATAAACAGAAGTATGCATAGCATGATATTCTCTCTCTCTCTCTCTCTCTCTCTCTCTCTCTCTCTCTCTCTCTCTCTCCCTTTCCCTCTCCCTCTCCTTCTCCCTCTCCCTCTCCCTCCCTCCCTCACTCTCTTCTAAATGGTGGCTTTCTCTAGTGCAGAGTGGTGAGAAAGACAGTTTGAAACTTAAAATATAACAAAATAAATTTAATTATTTTAAAGAAAAGAGAGTATGGAAAAACTATGGAAGAAAAAACAAGCCTACAAAAAAAAGGAAGCATGAGATTTAGCTCATCCAGATTATGCTCAGAATCTTTGTAGGTGAAACACAAATGAAAACAACACATGAAAAATGGCATAGACATGCTTTATTTTTATCTGTTTTCATCCATGACAATAGTTAAATTTCAATATTTGGACTATGCTACCTCAGTGCCCAAGGTACTAATTAAAGGAGGGGTAGTGATGCTTAAGAAAATGAAATAAGGAAAAGTAACTGGGCCTGAACAATATACACAAATAAAAGCTGTGCTGGAGATGCCACAATCTTAATGGTGGTGGGGTAGCTTTTCAAGATCTCTCAAAGGGAAGAGTCCATAAGAAAGGAAGGGAAAGGGAATCACAGACATTGCTTTTATTTGTTTGTTTGCAAAGTTAATGGAGAAGTAACTGTCCTCAAATAAGTCTGCTTTCTCATCCCTATTAAAGTCTTTGTTTTAGAGAAGGGTTTCTTAACCTCGTCCATAAATTTGGTTTTTTTGTGTGTGTTTTTTTTTAATATTTTGATAGATCAGAGCATACTTTCTTAAACTTTATTTTTCTTGTCCTTTTTTTGGCCTGTTTTCTTTCACAACATGACTAATATAGAAATATGTTTTGCATGACTGCGTATAACCTATATCAAATTGCTTGCCTTCTCAATGAGAGGGGAGGGGAGGGAGGAAGAGAATTTGGAACTCAATTTTTTTTCAGAGTAGTAATCCCTTTTCTTTTTTTATTTTAACTTAATTTATGAAATAAAATAAGCATTTTCATAACAGTATTACAATATCAAAAAGATAATTGTACACGAAAATGTAAATCTACTATGTACAACTTGCTATTCCTTTCAAATATACAAATATCATGTAAATTTCTTTTTTTTCCTTTTTTCTTCCCCCCCCCCCCATGCCCTAGAGATGGCTACCATTGGACACAAATTATATATATGTGTGTGTGTGTGTGTGTGCGTGTGCGCGCATGTGTACATATATATATATGTAAAATTATTCCACACATTTTTCTGTTTATGTGTTCTTTCTCGTTTTTAAAAAATATTAAAAATTGTTTTTATGTGTAATTGGAAAAAAATAAAATATTAAAAATATTTTGATAACTGTATTTCAATATAATTTATTTCCTTTGACATTTTATTTATTTTATTCTATTACTCTAAAAACATTATTCTGAGAAGGGGTCCATAGACTTCACCAGACTAACTGCCAAAGGGGCCCATGAAGAAAAAAACTTAAGAAGACATGTTTTTGAGAGATCACCTCATAATAGAAAGGATAGAGATGTGGAGTGACTCAGAAGAAACCCGAGTTTGAATCCTGCCTCTGTGACTTAATTTCTCTAATCCCTAGTTTTCTCATCTATAAAATAATGCCTATAATGTCTACCTCACAGAGTTGTAAGGATCAAATGAGATGATGTCTGTCAGCTGCTTTGTAAACCTTAAGGCTTGGACAAACATTAGCTATTATTATTTATGAGCTGCCTATGCACACATCAAGGGTGCCTTTCATTTTCTAAAAGTAAGAATGAAATAAACAGCCTTTTGAAGGTGACTTTTTAAAGCAGACCACAGTTTTACAATCACACAATTGACTGAGAGGAGATGTTGAGGATGTAAGAATCCAACTGTGTCTATTTTTTTTTAAATTGACTTTAAAAAAAGAACTGACTTAGTGGAATAAAATGTAGTTTTGAAAGTTCTTTTCAAACAGGGGGTGTCTTCCATGCTTATGTTCAAATGATACTAGTCAATCTGTGCCAGATATGACTATTGGAGATAAGGTTTGTCAGGGCCTTCTGAGTATTGACATCAGGTAAACTGTAAAATAGTTAACATTTGCTAATCTAAGGTCATGAAAGTCCAGTGTCCTGGAAGACATCCTGATCGGAATCCAAAAAAAAAAAGATTTTTTTACTGGTGATGAAGCTTTGCAAATCCAGAAATCTCAAATGAGATAACAAATGTAAAGCATTTTCCTGTTGTTGTTTGTCATTAACATCCTCTTCACAGATGACATTATTTGAATTGCACCAACCTACAGAATGCCCCTGAATCCCTTCAGTGAAACCCACAGGAATGCAAGTAATATAGTCTAATAGTCCACAGTGAAAAAAACACAGTGGATGCAGAATACATACTGCTTGGATTACATGGACAGGCAGTTAGCCAATTCACATACATATCTTGGATATGAGCTGTAGATAAATAATAAGCTGAGCCCAGAAACGAGTAGGAGGAAGAGAGCAGGCTGGATTTCAGGAAATTACATCAAGCTTTCCATGATGCCAAACTGCTTGTTACTACAAAGGTACTCTCCTTCATATCAATATTCTTCCGGTGATACCATTTCATTGCAAATCATGGAAACACCATATTCTTAGAAGAATCAAAATCATAAACTACTGAAAAGGCATGACATAAAAGTATAGTGGACATCAGTGGACTCCAACATGTAAGTAATGATAACGTACATAAGAAGTGCCATGGTATCAAGGCTATGTATGACTAGACAAGCTGGTGGCTCAATCAAGTACTAACCCTTTGTTACTGTCCCTTCCTACCTTTCCTATCTTCTTATGCTTTACTCCCCTCTATGTACTTTATGATCCAGTGACACTGGCCTCCTTGCTGTTCCTCACCTAAGACATTCCAACTCCTGATTGCTTATTTTCACAGGCTGTTTGTTGCCCATGCCTGTGATGCTCTCCCTGCTCATCTCCATTTCTTGTCCTTGTTGGCTTCCTTTAGTTCCAGCTAAAATCCCATCATCTACAAGAAGTCTTTCCCAATCCTCCTTAATTCTAGTGCCTTCCTTCTGTAATAATCCCCATTTTATCCTCTCTGTATCTTGTTTGTACATAGCTTGTATACCTGTTCCCCATTAGATCATGAGTTCCTTGAGCGTCGGGATCATTTGTATGTGTGTATGTGTTTTTGCTTTTGTCTCCCTTTTCTTATTTCCTCAACAATTAGCACAGTTCCTGACACATAGTTGGTGTTTAATAAATGCTTTATCGACTTGTCTGAATGAGAAACGATGAATGGATCACCAGTGCTTGAACTGGTACTCTCAAAAAGCAGAGGAAGGCCTTTGGCATATTGGAGCATCGGTACACAAACCTGTCCACAGAATGGACCAAGAAGTCCACAGGATGAGAAAGTGTTGAGGATTTACTTACTGTGCTGGTGAAAAAGTACCCACAGTGATGAAATTGCACCACAATATCAAATTATCTTCTCTACTAGTGTGCTTCTCACATAGTAGGCACTTTAATTTAATATTAAAGTTAATATTTTTCAAGTTGCATCTTATCAAGCCCCTTTCTGAGGGAGAAGTTCATAGTAGTCACATTAAACAATGTTGATTATATATAAATTTATTTTAGAGGAGGACATGATAACAATTATGATAATTGACATTTTGTAACATTAAAATTCTCAAAGTGCTTCATATACACCATCTCACTTATTTTTATGCTTAATTTTCATTTTTAATTACAACTGTACAACAGACCATTTTATTCTTGCATCTTTTCAATGGTTTCTTCTTTATATTTGCCCTTCTCCTTTCCAGCTTGTCGGGATTTGGCTTTACATTCAAGAATCTTTTTGCCATCTTTGTCCAGTTTTAGTCTGGTGATAACTACCTTACTAGGGTGAATTCCCACATGGACAGTTGTGCCTTAGCTTTCTTTCGTTGCACACGTTCAACGTAGACGACATATTTCTTTCTGTAACCCTGGACTACCTTGCAAATTGGTTGACCTTTGTAGTGTCCACGAACCACCTGGACCTCGTCGTGCTTCCGGATGGGCATCGAGCGGACATTGTATTTCTGCCTGAGCTCCTTGGACAGCGGGGACGACATGATCTTGCGCCGGATGTGCGAGGGCGCGTTGAAGTGCCTCTTGTGGTTCTTGCTTCAGTCTGAGGTCACGAACTGATTGAACTTCGTTTTGGCAAGCGGGGCCACCCGAAAAAGAGCACACCATCTCATTTAAGTCTTAACAACCATCCTGTGAGATGGGGTAATAGTAATGATAATAGCTAGCATTTGTGCGGTGCTTTAAGGTTTTCAAACTGCTTTACAGAAAGTTAATTAAGTGTTATCATTGCCCCTATTTTAGAGATGAGGAAATTGAGGCAGACAGGGCTTAAGTGACTTACCCAGGGTCACACAGCTACTAAATGTCTGAGGCTGGATTTGAACTCAGGTCTTCCTGACTGGTCCAGCACCCTATCCCAGCTATTTCCCCAACAATACAGGCATTACTGTCTACATTTTATAAAAGAGGAAAATGAGACTTACAGAAGTTAAGGAATTTTCCTATGTTCACATATCTTCTACTAAGTGTCAGAGGTGGGATTAATATCCAAGCTCCCTGATTTTTGAGTCCCACACATGGTCTACTATGCCATGATGCCCACAACCACCATCTGAACTTACAACCATGATGATCTACTAACCATATTTTGCCCATATTTTTAAAGACAAGATAAACCAAGAGGTAGATTTTATGACTAGCTTGAGGGTGCTGATAGGGAAATAACCCAACCCTCCCTTTATAGTAATTAGTCTGTGATTTCATACCAGCTAGTCTGTATTTATAAAGTTAATATCAACTCCCATTTACTTAGCAGGCTTCTACTCTTCTCCACTGTGACAAAGGGCCTTGGATGGAGAAATCGCTTGTGATTCAGTTTGAGCGTCAACCTTGGCACACTCTGTACAGTTTAGACAAGGGGCAACTGTGTTTATTCTGCTGGTTACTATCAGTCATTCCATCTGTGAGTATTTTCTTTAGCTCCTTAACTATCTCCAAAGGAATGAAAAATCCTCTGGTTCTGCATAAGAGGGGAACTAGGGAAACTGGGTGAATTTGAAGTGATCTCCTGAAGGCTAATAAAAGCATATTGATGTAAAAATTTTTTTTTTATTCTGAACTTGACAAACACCAGATAAAAATGGACATTTCCATATACAAACTTGAACAGAAAAGGAGGATTGTACGTGAAACTACAGATCTCCATTATGTACCACAGTGCATGCATGGCAAATAGTAAGTACATTAGCTATATATTTAATCTATGTATAGCTTGTTTTTTTTTTCTTTTTAAATGTATAATACACTCAACCTGCAGCTTTCAAAGCTGTCCCGTTTGTGCTTCTTTCTGGGCTTCCTTTAAAAGATGACTTATCCCCTTTTCCTTTCTTTTTTTTACTTCTTCCTTTCTCCCTTCATTCTTTCCTCCCTCCCTCTCCTTCCTTCCTTCCTTCCTTTTTTGAAAAAGGATGCACTCTTACAAAAGTGAAGGTTGCCTTCATTTCCACAGCTCTAGAGGTTTGTAGGCAGTGGGATGGAATATTCCGCTGATAACAATGGATATACCTAAGAGGTCCCTGCACTCACAAGAACATCCTAATCATTCACATTGCAGTAAAGGATTTGGTAACAGAGACAGCCCCTTTCCCCCCACCTCTACCCATTTGCTAAATTGCAGCTCTATCAGAGATTTGCTCTAAAAAGCTCAGAGAGTGAAGTGATTTCCCTAGGACACATAGCTACCTAGCTAACATCAGAGACTGAACTAAGAATTGGTGAATTGGTTGGGGTGGGGGTAGGAGGATTATAAGGGGAGAGGCTCCCAGTTCCATGACTTTACATGAACCCTATGCTGTGTCTGTAGAGCTTCCTGGTTCACTACAGATCTGGGTGTTATAGGAGACAACCAACAACATACTTAAGTATGCTAATCTACATTAGCTGAGATTATCATTATTCATTAATGGAGATAAGCGCTTTAGCACCTCTCGGCTTTTGGAAAAGTGGCTTCCTCTTTCTGTTCTTAGGTTTAGGATTTTGAAAGAGAATCCCTGAAATGTGGGACAAAGGAAAGAACAGTCAAGCCCACATCTCCTTTTGTGTGCTTTGTTACACAAAGTCTCCAGTGGCTGGGACACCTGCAGATTAGGAGGAAAGCTATTTTATTTTTGCCTTCAGTTAGAAAAAAAGAGATGCCTATAATGAGAGTCTAGATCTCGGAGCTTTGTCTTGATATTGGTATCTCAAACTGAAGCGAAAGTATGGACAGGGGCTTTTGAGGGTTTGTGGAACTAAAGAAATATTTAAGAAACCATGTTGTCTGACAGCATGAGGTTGGGGGAAAAATGACATAGTCCAGGGCCATACTTTTAAAGACAAGTGTATTTCAGGACTGGCATATACCAATCATTTTATAGATAAAATGCCTGAAAAGTCCATAAAGATTAAACAGTTTGCTCAAAGTGATACAGTTAGTTAATGGAAAAGCCAAAAGTAAAGCCCAGGTTTACGTTTAACAAAATGTCATTTTTCATTCATTTTTACTTAGAAAAATTATTTTCTCCCTTCTTTATCACTTGGGGCCAGAGTGTAATCTCAATGGGAATGCACCTCTGATTTAATTATGAATCAGTAGGAAAATAGCACTCACTTAACAGAAATTCACCTTACAGGAAAACATTGCTCAACAGAAATTCCTTTTACTGGCAACCTTTAAGGAATGCATTGATTCTATAAAGTGAGGTATTTAGATTTTATCTTTCTGCTTGCTCTCAAGCATAGATTCATAAACTGTTAAAAATGACAGCGATCTTAACTGACGATCTCCAACAAGAATTGGGTATAAATAAATGCAATGCAATAAGAATAATAAAAAAATTTATGATGATGAAAGAATTTGCTATCCACAAAGATCAAGTTATTATAGATAGCATGCAAAGGAGACCTAACTAGGCTTTTTGTTGTTGAAGGGATTTATCATATGACAGCAAAAGAAAAAAAGAAACACATTGACTGCAGAAAGAGAAAATATAATTATTTGCAATAATGCTGGCTTCGAGAGGAGGTAGCTGAGTGGCATAATGGATAGAGTGCCAACCCTAGAGTCAGGAAAACTCATCTTCCTGAGTTCAAATCTGGCCTGAGACTCTTACTGAACAAGTTATTTAACCCTGTTTGCCTCAGTTTACTCATCTGTAAAATGAGCTGGTGAAGGAATTGCAAGCCACTTCAGTATCTTTGCCAAGTAAATCTCAAATGGAGTTATAAAGAGTCTGATGTGACTGAACAACAAAAACAAAGCTTAATATGAATTGACCTGGTGGCCAAAAAAGCTAATGCTGTTTTAGGTTATTCAAAGATGCTTAATATCCAGGTCTAGGGAGGTAATGGTTCTATTGCACTACACTCTAGGCAGGTCACATCTGTAGGTCTTATTCAATTCTGGGCACCATATTTTAGGAAGGACATCGACAAACTAGAGAGCATCCAGAAAAGGGAAACCAAGATGGTGGAGCCTTTGCTATTCTCATACCACATGGAAAACAGTTGAAAGAACTAATAGGAAATGTTGACCCTGGAGAAAAAGAGGACAGAAGGATGAGGCTCATTAGCAGAACTAGACCCCAAGTTTAAAGTTGCAAATAAACAAATTTAGGTTAAATATAAGGACAGATAGGGCCACCCACTTCCTTTCCATGTAGATGATTATGTAATAATTCTTTGTCCTCAGTAGGGAACAGGAAAAGAAATTTATACATAAAACTTATATGCCCCAAAGAGTTGAATTAACATATATCCTTTCTAGCCAGATGGACATGGAAGTGAGAGGCTATGGCTGTGGGTCTCTGAATCTGCAACCAAGTTGGGTAGTTCCTCAGACTAGGGTTATATGGCAATGCCAAAGATGGCTTCCTAACTGTCTCTTTCTGTATAGGAAAAGGACCACTTTAAAAGTGTGGTAGAGATGCTCCCTCATTTTCTGGGGTCCCAGGTTGGCAACTAGTAAGGAGAAAAATGTTCTAGGCTACCTCTGTTTCCAGACCTATGCTTTGAAATCTTTGAGTTAAGGGGTGGGGGAACGTATAAGAGTGGACTGTTTCCCAGTTCATTCAAGGTTAGCTAACAAGGAGAATATAGAGGGTACTATCTATGATTCTAAGTGTTAGAGAGCCGACTGGGCTCAGGCGGAAACTTCTCTAATAAGTCATTATTGGGAAGACAGATGGAGACCTTGACTGGTAAAAGCAAGTGAAAATTAAGACTTTCAGAATATAGTTACCTGGGAAGTAATAATGGCCTTCAGTTATTCTCTCAAGTGAGAGATCAAAGGCCCCTTGGGATTCTACATGTGAAATATTAACTCAGATTCCATAGGGAGAGGGGGAATAAACTTCCCCTAGACAAAGATCTTAACAGGGGAAAAGGTCTTGGTTGTTAATATAGCTATTTATGTATATATAACATATATATACACATATGCACATATATACACATATGTGTGTGTTTGTGTGTATGTGTGTGTGTGTGTGTGTGTCCCCAGATGGGTGGCCTTTCTATTAGATCTCTCTTATACAGTAATCAATGGGTAGCTAGGTGGCACAGTGGATAGAGTACCAGGTCTGAAGTCAGGAAGATTCATCTTCCTGAGTTTAAATCTGGGCTCAAACACCTATTGGCTATGTGACACTGAGCAAGTCACTTAACCACATTTGCCTCAGTTTCCTCATCTATAAAATAAGCTAGAAAAGGAAATGGCAAACCACTCCAATATCTCTGCCAAGAAAACCCAAAATGGGGTCACAAAGAGTAGGACATGATTGAAAATATGACTGAACAATAACAAAAAATGTATACATGTATATACATATACATATATATGTGTGTGTGTATATATATACACATATATATACATACATACAGACATACATATATACATGTATATGTGTGTATGTATATATATACACACATATATATGTGTATGTATGTGTGTATATAGATAGATAGATAGATAGATAGATTCAATTGCATTTCACACAGTAAGGAAGGATAGTCCCTTCTGTTAAAATATTCCATGAATGAAAACCATGTATTCATATACTTAATTAATATACATAATTATAATTACTTTTAAAGGATATGGAAATATAGGGACACTAGGGAAAACTTTGAAGCAGTTTAAGTTTTGTTGGCCTTGCTACATAAGGGAATGTTTTCTTTAAAAAAAGTAATACTTGAAAGTAGAATGAGGTTTCCCTTCACTGCAAAGGCTGCCTGACCATTTCTTGGGTGTGCCATAGAATGGTTTAGAGAAAGGCAGCATGATGTAGTGGATTGGGCAGTGGACTTGAAGTCAAAAAGATCTGGGTTCAAATCTTGCCATCTGGGCAACCCTGTTCAATGCTTAATTCTTGTGGGAGGGTGGAGTGGACTTGATTGTCTCCAAGATCCATTACAACTCTAAAATTTATCATCCTACGATCTTTTAGGGGGGCTTTGAGTTGGACTAGATGGCCACTTTGGTCCTTTCCAACTCTGAGACTCTGTAATTTAACAGCATTATGGACAATGAAATAGTATTATACATATTAAATATACTTTGCTATCATGAAACTACTGGTTTAATGTCAAAGTATCCTTCAGAAAGGAAAACTTTCATTTCCAAATGCTTGGTCAGCAAAATAGCCACAGAATGCTAATGACATTTATTTCCTTTATACACATCCAGAGTTCTGAGAAAAAGGAGCTCACTGGCACTTACCTAACACTTGTGGAGAAAAGGCATGTGCTGTCAATCTTAGATTTGACACAGTTAAAGTGATGACAAATAGTGCTGAGAGAAGTGGGAACAGCTGTAAGAATGATTTCCCCCTAATGATGACCTCTGTGTTTCTTTCCAACTCCAAATCGATGGTTAGGTGAATTATAAAGCTTAGAAGGTTCTAGTCTCAGCTCTGCCATTGGCTAGACGCATGACCTAGATTGCCGCCCTGTACATTCCAAGAGGAAAGGAACCCTGTTTCATTTCTTTACCTCCCCAAGTGTTTTGTTTGTAGCAGGTTAGGCATTTAAATATTTCCTAAAGTCGATCTTGGGCAAGTCATCACTTCTCTGACCACAGCTTCCTTATATGCAAAGTTAGTGCTCCAAAATGCATGATCTCTAAATTCCCTTGTGGCTCTATCACGCTAAGAATTTATGAAAAGCCTTTCTAAAAGAATTAAATTTCAATAAACCGAAAGGTCTCCCCAAATGTCATCGAAACCTTGAGGGTTCTTGATGATTTGTTCTATGAGTGTGGCACATTGGGAAGGCACATAGAGAAGAGTTCAAAACAAAGAGAATTTTGGAGATGAGAAATGAGAAATAGATGTGGAGACTCAAGGTGAAACAGTCTCATGACTTCTAATATAGGCATACCTGAAAGAATCCAAGGGCCCCAAGGGTAGTGTTAAGAACATTGCTGCCAAGTGATTATTGCCCAAACTTTCAAACTTTGCTGTTGACCGGGGTAGCTTGCAGCACAGCCTTACCCAAGGGCACAGGACATGCAGAGAAAATTACCAGGGAACACTAATGGCCCCAGAGGTTTCACTTAGCTCTCTTCCTCCTGAACAATCAGCCCTGCAACCACAGAATTATGGACCAATCTATAAAAACCAATCCAGAAGACCTACTTTCTTTTGCTTTTATTTTCTGCCCGAAATAGCCTCATAGTAGGAGAGAGGTTGATGGAGTGTTCAGGGCTGTGGAGCATAGTTGCTGTTTGCTGGATCCACAACTCAGCTGCCCTGGCTTCCTTAATATGGTAACATGGGTATTATATCATATAATGGATAAATCTAGCAGCAACTTCCCCTTAAGCTTCTTGATGAAAAGAACTGTGAATATCATTTATTCTTTTATCTATTTATTCTGTTATACAGAGTGGCTCAGGACATAGCCAACTGGCTTCAGAGTCAAGAAGATCTGGGTTCAAGTATTACCTTCGTCTGACTGATCATCTGGCCAACTAAATTAATCTCTTAATGCCCCAGGCCAAGATTATAATGAATGGTAAAGCATTTATTAAGCATTTACTATGTGTCAGGCTCTAGGCTAATCACTAGAGAGATAAATACAAGCAAGCAAGACAGTGTCTGCTCTCAAGGAACTTACATTCTAATAGGGAAGATAACACATACAACTAGAAGGCTTTGGGGAAAGGCCTGGTTCTGGACAAGAGCAGGCTCACCTATTACCCAGCATCTTTGGTTGGTGGAGGGATGTTGGAGGTGGGGTAGGGCAAAGAGTCTAGGAGAGAGGGATGAAAAGGATAGTTAGAAATCAGGTAGCATTGGTTTAGAAATGACTGGGAAATGATATGGAGACAGTAGAAAAGGTACTGATGTGTGTTGATAGAGAAAGTTCCTCATGGAGAGGTTCTCTACCCTGATTAAATCTAAGGCCAAGTAAAAAAAAAATCAATAAATAACTGTAATGGCAAGTAAAGTGGGACTTTTTATTGTCTTTTGTTTTGGAGTGTTTTTCAGCACTAAGGCAATCAAGTGCCTTTGAGTCTTGCCTTTGTTTTAATCAAGAGTCTTTGATTGAATCTGGAGTCTTTGATGACTTGCTTAAGTCACAGGAAGGCCTAGATCACATGGTTTGAGTGGCATGGTTGTAATGCCCTCTGACCCTGAAGAAGTGTATATATACTGTGAGGTTAGCATTTTGTTTTGGGGCTCACTCACTGGAAGAATGTCATGAGATTTGACAAGACGAGACTAGGTAGCCATTGGAGGCTCCTTGCTTTGAAAAACTCAGATGTTGGTGCTTCTCTCTCTGGTAACTATGTATGTAATGTCTTAGACAGATAGCTAGAAACAAAGAAACATATTCTACTGATTTGTGTTATTTTGCTCTATTTACATAATTTCTGCTTGTGATTTCTGTCTGTGTTTTCTTTGAAGTTCAGGGTGCTGACTTTTTCCCCTGAACAAAGTGAATATATATGTATGTTTAATTAAAGTGAGATTGTAAACTCCTTAAAGTTGCTTTCCTTAGAAAAGCAGATCAAAGAACTTGTGCTAGCAGCCCTCCTGTGTGCTGGTGTTATTGGTCTTACACAGCCACAGTAGCAGCAAGTAGCATTGTTGTTACAATAACTAATCTGATGCATAATGCCTAACAAGTTCCTAATATTTTGGGTATCTGAGTGCTCTAAGATACTTTGCCACACCCCTCAGTTTCCAGGGATGACAAGATGGGGATTTCAAAGTGAAGCAAAAGATTAGAGAGGAGAGAGGAAAGTAACCAGCTCCACTATTCCTGCCTTTGAACCCCATTGTGAAATAGGCTTATGTTAAACACTGGGGAGAGAACTACTAGCCAGAAGGGGGTATGTAAGAAACTATACACAAGCAATGGGAATAGGGTGATTTATCTTGCGTGGTTCAGGAAGGCTGTATAACTTCCAATAGCAGGGAACCCAAGGGTTAATCTAGAGACTTACAGTAAAGATGCCAGCATCCTACTATGAGAGTACTGGTCAAGCAACAGATAAAGAAAACAATGGCTTCAAATCATATAGGTGAGGTCTGTCAGGGGATGAGAGAAAAAGTATACTCAGATAGATACAGACTGAAAGTTCCCCAAGAAAAGAGTGCAAGTAGGCATACCAACAAGGAAAGATGTCCCAAAAGCCCAAAAGGAATATATCTTTGTGTTCAAGAGCCAAGGGCAATACCAGACCTTGTCCGTGTCAATGGACAAGAAGTAGGAAAGAAAAGTTCATCTAGGGGGACCAAAGAACTAAGGATGGCCCAAGCAAAAGGATTTTTGGACCCAATGTAGAAGACTGAAGGAATGGAATAGGAAGAATGAAGATAGTTGGGCTTTTGCCAAATCAAGTCTGAGATCTGAGATATCTCCTAGTGTATCCATTTTGGGGCTAGATCAAAAATGGGCCCATTTTAGAAGGATTGCTAGAAAAAAAGAAGGAAAAGGCACTAAGAAAGAGCAAGGCGAATCCCCATTGAGGATTCATGGAAGACCAGGGTCAACTAGAAAAATTATATAATTTTTACACTTTCCTCTCTTAAGAGTTATTCTACTTTTCTCTCCGCTTTCAACCCTCAGCTCCTACCGTCTTTATGTTATAGTATTTCACGGTAAATCTCTTTTCAAGTTCCTAACAAAGATAGAGTGTTATTTTCAGGGAGCAGGGACAGAAGAAATTTCTTTATCTCTCATAGACGAGTTGGGACTTGTACAACCCAGCAAAGAGAGAGAAGGTGGCCAGTAACAGTTTCCAGATGAAGCAAGTCTTGGGCTTGTAGGTGGAAACAAAGATTGGCTGTGGGTAGGCCCTCCTAGATCACAGTCTTTGGTATCATAAAACATCAAATCTGCAACAAATATACTCCTTCCATCAACACATTCTATCCTTTTAATTTTATTTTTACTAATATCTTTTGTTTTCATATTACCCTCTGTAACAGTATTAGGGTGAGTCACCTAGGATCTGATTTAAATCTAATTTAATGCATACCTGGTTTGAGATGTCTATTTACCATACCCAGATTAACCAAGTAGGTGGAAAACATGCTTTGCTAGTGATATACTTTAATTAGATTTCATTCCTGATGTCACATGGCTTTTTATTGTTTTCAGGAACCCATGTGATCTCAGGTGGAGGGAAGAATGGTTTTCTTATGACACTAGCACCTAGTACAACACCCTGCCCAACAATTGCTTTCTAGTGTCCCAGTGCCATCAGGATCGGAAAACAGACAGACCTCTTGTGTTCCATAATTTTGTTGCATTTTAGTTATTTGTGGTCCTGGTGCCTTTTCATTCTGATTTATCCTTCTGGGTCATTAACATAATTCTCTCCTATTTATTCCCAGCTGGCTAAACACTTGTACTATTTCTCATCTAAATTAGAATCACGGAAAATAATTGTCCTGACCTTTTCTCTTTTGTCCATGGTTCCAAAGATTAGGCTGCAAGAGAAATGGGGGAAGACAGGGGAAATGGCGCTGAGGGAGGTTTGTCTCTACTCAGTCCCCAGAAGAGCATGCCGCTTGTGTCTTTTCAGGCGCAGAATGGAGACTTGATCTGGTGATGGTTTATGTATTTTGGGTTGACATTGTAACAGGGATTCAATCTGTGCTGAATATTCTCTAGGATGAAAGCTGCTAAAACATTCTCAGCCTAAATGAGAGGTGGAGAGTGCAGAGTGGGGGCAATGGAAAAGAAAATAGCTAAACCATAATAACTGCTATTGCAAAGGCAGCTATAATTACATGTCTATTCCCACACATTGTTGATGGATCCTGGTCCAGTATGAATGAGTTTGCCAAATAATATAAATGAGCCCTGATATTTTTTAAGGAATCCAAAGCAAAACTTGGCAAGGAAGTAATGAAATAGGTAATTGGAAGTTTTAGAAGAGAGGAGAAAAGTCCCAAATTACCATCAATGGAGTACCCTTGTATGATCTGGGTGTCATTACTGATAATTAGACTGGCAACAACCACAACTTCGCCCTGCCCCCCTTGTCCTTTTTGCCAACTTCATTTGATCTTCTTACAGCTCCCAAACACCTTCTGCCACCATGTTAGATTGTGACCTGGCTATCTTCTGGCCATCTCCCATGCCTCTGTACTCAGTCCTCCCTACCCTCACCCTGATTTCCAGTGAGCAAGTCAATACTGCCACTACTACTGGAAAGGACGTGTTAATCAACACACATAATAGAATACCAGCCTGGAGACTTATCTTCCTAAGTTCAAATCTGATCTCAGGCACTACTACTTGGGCAAGTCACTTAACCCTGTTTGCCTCAGTTTCCTCATCTATAAGATGAGCTGGGGAAGGAAATAGCAAACCACTCCAGTAATCTTTGCCAAGAAAACCCCAAATGGGGTCAAAAAGAGTCAGACACAACTGAAAATAACTGAACAACAACGTGATTCCACTCAATCCTTGTGACTTTCTAAACCAAAACCGGCCTCCGTGGTCATGACTTTCCTGTATATGTGGCATCACCCTATTAGAATATAAGCTCCCAGACAGCTTTGTATTGGTATCCCCAGCACTTAGCACAGTGCATTTCTTAAATGTTTTTTCATTCATTCATAAATTTATCTAGTGTGAGGGTTTCATCGGTGATACCAACACCTGGGAGAGTAGGTGAGTGTGGGGGGACAATGCTTCCTCCCAAGAGAGCATACTTCTATTGTCCTCACGTCTCCCTTTCAGTCCCTCCGATGTGTCAGGCACCAAACCTTCATGAAATTTCTAGGGGATGCCAACCTTCTGCTAGTGATAGGAGAGTAACACTTGTCATGTTACTGTCCTCTGAGCTACAATATGATATTGCATTCCTCCCCCTCCACCCAAATCTGTCTCCAGGTAGTTGCTTCATATATGGCTCTTATGGTAAATCTAGGAGGAATTCATTTACCCAGCAAGTCTGCCATAGGCTGACTGGCTGTGTGCCTAGAAAGTGATAGCAAGAAGCATTGCAATTTTAATGTCCACATAGATAAAGACTTTTTGGAGCTCTCTGTCTATTGATTATATTTCAAAGGCCTTAACCACCAGATTGATTAAAAACCCCAAGTGGGTTTGGGAAGGGAGAACTTGAAACTTCTTTCTTTTCTTACCAAATCTATAAAAATAGAATAGACAACCATTTTTTTAAAGATAGCTGGGCCTGTATAGTGATTAGACTAAACGGTTTGTGGAGTTTCCTTCTGAAATGGAATATTCAACAGGAATAGATTTAAAAACCAGTAAAATGCACTTCAGAAGCAGATGGAAAATATAAGCATGCAAAAGGCCTTTTCATGAATTCCCTGAAGCTGCCTGGTTCAATTCAAGTCTAGACCTGAAGAATGCAAAGATGAACAAAAATAATAACTAGCACTTTATAATGCAATGAATGGATAGAATACTGGACATGTGGACGGGAAGACCTGAGTACAAATCTGAACTCAAGACACTTACTAGGAATATGACTCTGTCAAGTTACTTAACCTCAACCTCTGTCTGCCTTAGTTTCTTCACCTGTAAAGTGTGGACAATAAATAGCACCTACTTCCTAGGACTGGGGCAGCTAGGTTGCACCATAGTACATAGAGCACCAGGTCTGGAGTCAAGAAGATTCAACTTCCTGAGTTCAAATCTGGCCTCAGACACTTACTGGCTGTATGACCCTGGGCAATTCATTTAACTCTGCCTCAGTTTTCTCATCTGTAAAATGAGCTGGAAAAGGAAATGGCAAACCAGTCCAGTATCTTTGCCAAGAAAACCCCAAATGGGCTGCAGAAGAGTCAGACATGACTGAAATGACTCAACAACAACTAGAATTGTTAGCGTCTCTGATTGGCAGAAATGGAAATAGTGTGAAATAAAATAGTGTGAAAGGTAGCTTAGAGTCAGATCATGAAGAACTTGGAAGAATGGCCTACAACTTATTTGGTGGGCAATGAGGAGCCATTGAAAGCTTGCGAATAGGGTGGTAACATTTGAATTGTACATTAGGAAGATTGCATGACAGTATTTCCATGTCTTTCAATAAGAAGAGCCTTTTCTTCTTTGGATGTTGAATTCCATGTATTGAATTTTCCTGGATTCTTGGCTCCAAGTGCTCCAAATACATCCTTAGATTTTTCGCTGGTTCTGATTAACTGTCCTAATCGTTTTCTTCAACAAATGAGACTTTCCTCAGCTAAGTAAGCAATAGAACTAAGTTGGTTATGTTCATTTACTCCTTTATTATCTTGCTCATATACGTACATTCTCACTGAAAACCAGGCACCAGTGGTCTTTGACTTGTACATTCATGCATGCTTCTTCCTCAGTGGGATGCTTGACATCAAATTCTGAATAACATAATCTCCTTTTCAGACAGTGTTGGGTTACCTACAAGTCCTTGGAGATGTTGTTACAGCTCTCCACCAGCTTTAGGGAAGGCCATATTCTCTTGATTCCTCATAGCTTTTCTTATTTCCCTCCTGAGCTACAAAGGATTAGGAACATGGGAAAAAAGCATCATACATCACAGGTCTTGAGCTGGAAGGGAAGCTATTTAGTCTAGGCTCCTCATTTTCTAAATGATGAAACTGAGGCCTGGAGAGGTTAAGTCCAAGGTCAACCAGTTAGTAAGCGGAAGTTAGTACTTGAAACTTTTGTCTCCAAATCCAGCAGACTTTCCACAGTAGCCGGTACTAAGAAGCCCCCACTTTAAAAAACATACATAGATAGATAATATAGATAGCAAGTTCACTAGAATTCCTCCAAATCCTTCATGAGATTCTTTAAGAAGATCTTAGTAATCTGACCATATGAGAATATTGCTGAATTAGAATTCAAATCATAGGATTCAGAGCTGGAAGAGACCTTAGAGTCTTTCATTTTACAAATGAAGAAACTAAGGCTCAGAGAGGCTAATTGACTGGCCCAGAATTGATGTGAGAGTTAAATGGGAAGTCATATGTAAAGTGCTTTCTAGGCCTTTAAGAGCTACATAAATGCTCTCTGGGGTGCATAGGGTGTGCAGAGAGGACTAGCACCTTTGATGTGATTTCAGGGCTGCCTATCTACCTTTGGTGTCCACCTATCACCCAGCTCTCTCTTGTGGTTCCAAGAAGCTGTAGCATGTGCAGCAGCCACACCCCAGTAAAACCATCTCCACAGACAGGCTAAACCAGGTTGAGGGTAACTGACCTCCAACCTAAGGGTGAGTTAAGGGTATGTCCACCCCAAGTAGGTGAAGACTTTCCTCCAGGCAGTGGGCAGATGAGAACAATTTGTTCCAATGGCCATGAAGGTGGCTGAAACAGGTGCTGTGGAATGCCTAGAGCTTGTTCAGACATCAAAGATGCCAACGTCATCCATTGGATCCCAGGCAATCCCCAGTTGACTTTTGTCTTGCCACTGGATTTTAATAATTCTGGAAGAGAGAGTGAGGCTGATGACTCCGTGCAGCTCTGCCTCACCTACATCCAATTTATGTGCCAGTCACCACATCACCCTCTTTGGTCCTTTGGTCATTGGTTCGCTTCTAGATTGAAGGATGAACAACAATAGCCACAACACTGATTGCCTCAAGGACCAAGAATGAACACCTCTATTTAGCTTTAGAGCTCTTTATAACCTGGCCCCAAGGGATCTTTCAGCTTCCTTGTAAAGTACTCCCACTCCCACAGTTCAGAGATCCAGCCAAATGAGCCTTCCCTCTGTTCCTGGCATCTTTGCATTGGCCATCCTCCACATCTGGAATGAATTCTCACCTAACTTCACCTCAAAGGACTTTGCCTCCATTCCTTCAAGATGCAAGGCAGACATTGTCTTCTAGCCTTTCCTGTTTCCCTCCACAGTGAGCTCTCTTCCTGTCTGCCTCAGTTTCTTTATCTATAAAGTGAGCTGGTGAAGGAAATGGCAAACCACTCCAATATCTTCGCCAAGAAAACCCTGAATGGGGTTTCAAAGAGTTGAACTGAAATTACTGAACAAGAACAAATTTATGTGTATTTGTTCTCTTTGTATTTATTCTGCAGATACTTACAAATGTATTTGCAATGGATAGAGCACCAGCCCTAGAGTCAGGAAGACCTGAGTTCAAATTTGGACTCAGACACCTACTAGCTGCATGAAACTGGGCAAGTCACTTAACCCCGTTTCCTCCCAAAAAACCCAAAGTATTCATCTCTTCTGTTAGAATGTAAATTCCTTGAGATCCAGAACAATTTCTCTTTTGTCTTTGTATCCCCAGTGCCTAGCATACAGTAGGCACTTAATAAATATTTGTTGATTGGCATAAAGGATTTTAGAAATCATCTTGTCTATGCCTGTTATTTGACAGATGAGGAAACTAAGGCACAGAAAAGGTAAGTGATTTGCCTAAAGTTACATAGGTAATCAATGATGGAGTTAGGACTAGAACCCTAGTCTTTCAACTCAGTTCACTTCATGGAGTGATTGGACCTGGACTCCTAAAAGGAAAAGATCATGTCTTTGAAAGCAACTCAGTCCCTGAATTTTCCCATATATTTCAACAGCCCAGATCACTGGAGCCTCAGCTCGAGGCAACTGGCCACCAAAGCCCACCTAGATCACCTAATTAGCTGAACTTTGGAATTGATTGTGTGATATGGGAGACATTGGCACAGGACTGCTCAGCATGGCATGCCCACATCAGAGAAGGCACTGAGATCTATGAGCAAAGCAGAATTGAAATAGCTCAAAGGAAACGCAAGATGCACAAGTTTGGAGTATCCACCCCAAATGTTCACAGGGAGTATTTGTGCCGACCTGTGATGGAGCATTCCAAGCTTGTATTGGTCTGATCAGCCACAGTCGGACATATTGAATCTTGACTCAAGCATAGTGATGTCATTTTGGTCCTCTTTGAGAACCAAGGACAGCAACCAACCAACCAACCAACCAACCAACTTGCACTTTCCTCTTGGCCCACCTCAGACTACCTGCATATACTTGACCACTCCTTAATTGCACCCAGATCACCTAATTACCCCACTTGACAGTCTTTTCACTACTGCACCTGGCTCACCCCAGACTACTTAACACTCCTTAATCGATCCAGATCCTTTCACTGTCATTTGTATATAAGCATCATTCCCCCTCCCCCGCTTAAGTCATAGGTTCACTAGAAACCCTGCCATGCTCCTATTTGTAGTAAACTGCCCCTTGACTGGAAGATTCAAGTGTGTGAATTCATTCCAGGTGGATGATGCCCTGTACCCTGACATTTTGGGGTTCCAGCAATCTAAACCACATCACAGTGTTCGTTTTTTAAAATCCACATAATCTTCACCATGCAATTTATTTCAATCATTAGATTACCTTTACTTCATCCTAGACATATGATCCAATTGAATGTATTCTAGTTTACTTAACATTCTTTGTATTATTAGTCTCATTATTATTAATCATATATTAAATCATCATATATTAAAAGTCTCATTGAAGAGACTTTTGAAAAGACACCCTTATCTCGAATGGATTTGAGTTACACTGGTGTCCTGGATTAGATAGGAAAGAAACCCTAGTTTCATCAACAATTCTCTCCTTCCTCCTTCTTAAGTTAAGGTAAATTCTTATATGACTCTCATCTGAAATAAGAGTATATGAGCCTCTAAACCTTACGAATTGATGACTTTTAAATATCTTGCCTAATTCGAGGCTTCCTTAACCTCAAGGACTATTGACTCTGACAGCACAAGTAGGTTAAGGTCCAAAAAAGACCTCCATTCTCAGGGGTCCACTAATGAAAAGAAAATTGTATCCTGGACCAGGGACTAAAGCTCCTGACCAGGGGAAAGGCATATAAATTTCATATGCTGAGGGGGAAGGTGGGTGCCCTAAGGCTGGGATATTTTAAAAGTTGTATGACCTTTCCAAAAAAAATGCACTGCAATTGAAATCCCAGCACTTTGATAAATATCTTGACCTGAAGGCCATGAAGTATGTGGAGATGACCAGCAATCAGTGGGACTCATCTGCTGGTTCTTATAACCTTTACATTGCATAAACTGTCATTTATTTTTCTAGGGCTGTTTTTTAAGGTCTTCTGATAGGCTTAGCCATTAGACAGAGAACTAGATTAGGGGTCAAGAGCCCTTAGTCTCCTCCTTCTTGCTGTCCTCTTAGCCTCAGTCTCTAAAGAGGGTGATAAGATTCAGTGATCTCTAAGGTCCCTTATAGCCATTGGTGTGCTTGTAAATGTTTAACAACTGGCTCTCCTAAAATCGTACATACAACATACTTTTAAATTTTACATTACTAACATTTTCTTCACCATTTTCTTACATTTTCAGGGGTGGGGAAGCTGCAGCCTTGAGGCCACCTGTAGCCTAGGTCCTCGGGTGCAGCCTTTTGACTGAGTCCAAGTTTTACAGAAGAAATCCTTTTATTTAGGAGATTTGTTCTGTGAAGCTTGGGTTCAGTCAAAGGGCTGCACTTGTGGACCTAGAGGGCAACATGTGGCCTTGAGGCAGCAGGTTCCCCACCCCTGATTTTAGACAATCAACAAAACAATAAATTAAGCATTGTTTTATGGCATTTGCAGATTTCCATGGTGTAAATGCTCATGCTGAAAATTTGACAGTTGGTTCTTTTGAGCCTTTTTAACCCTCTGCCACACCCCTTCTAGCAACTTATCTACGAATTTATGCTTCTGTGCCTTACCTCTGTGGTACTCATCAGTTACTGTCATGTGGGTAGTCTCTATTCTCGTGGAGAAGTGAGCAATGGAGCAGTCATTCTATTATACTGCCAAGTACAACATGGGCAACAGAGGGGTCCTGACAACCTATCTCTATGTGGGGCATTTTTGTGTGTGACCTTGTTTCAAAATTCTGGGATACATATTATGGTATTCCCTCTACACATCACTAACAAATGGTTATTGTGTCTTGGTTCTGATTTTGCGGTTATTATTTTTGCCTTTTTCCCAGTCCCAATTTAACAGAGATTCTCTGAAAAGATGTTAAGCAATTTGGGGTGAGGCGGGGAAGGGAAGAAGAGAAAAGTACCCACAAACAAAACAACAAACTGATTCTGTCTTTCAGAAGTATACAGAATCACAGAAGCTAAGAGCTGGAATGGACTTTAGAGGTCATCTAATCCAACCCATACCTGAACAGAAATTTCAGTTCAAAGCCCTCCAGTGACCAGGAACTCACTACCTCCCAAAGCAGTTCATTTTGACACTACTGATTTTGTTAAACAGTTTTTTACATGAAGCCTAAATTTACCTTTCTACAATTTCCAGCAAGCATTGCTGGTTTTGCTTTCAGAGATTAAACAAAAGGAGTCCACTTCTTTTTCCAAGTGACAATTCTTTAAATACTTGTAGACAGTTATGTTTTGACATTTGTATAATTAGGGTTAGGGTGAAAAGGTGGAACTAGATGCCTCTGGGGTCAACTCTAGCTCTAGGTCTATGAACCTAGGATCCTTCTTCCTCCAGGCTAAAATCCCTGAACCTCTTCTTTCCATTGATCCTTATATGTCATGGTCTCAGTTCTTTACCCTGAAGAGGACCCAATGGTGAAAGTGACACGGAAGCATATTTCAACTCAACATAGGAAAAAAAAAACACTTCCTAAAATTAAACCTTAACCAAAATGGGATGGCAGAATTTGTTCTCCTACACTGAAAGTCTTCAGTGGAAGGCTGAATGACCACTAATTAGGTAATATAGATGGATTGTTTCATTCATTGTACTTGTATCCCCATTGCCTAACACAGTGCTTGTCACATAGTAGGTGCTTAATAAATACTTATTAAGTGATTGATTAACAATTTAAATAGATCAGGTGAAACTCTAAGATAACTTCCTTCTCAGTAATTCTATAACTCTAATTAGATGTCTCTAAGAAATTAGAGACAATTATCTTAATATCTTTGGTCCCAGACAATCCTTTGTAAAACATACAGCCTGATACAAATGTCAAGTTAATTTTGGTAATTTGGAAGAATAAAGATGCCTTCCCACTGCACCCTCATGTTATGCCGAAAAAATTAAGAATATGTCCATGCATCAATTGGGGAATGGCTGAACAAGCTGTGGTATATGAAGGTAATGGAATACTATTGTGCCATAAGAAATGGGGATGATACGGCTTCATAACAACCTGGAAAAACCTACACGACATAATGCTGAGTGAGCGGAGCAGAGCCTGGAGAACATTGTACACAACCACACACGTATGGATTCCGTGAGGACCAACCCTGACAAACTTCACTCTTCTCAGCAACACAAGGGGCAAGGACAACTCCAAAGGACTCATGATGGAGAATGCTATCTACATCCAGAGAAAGAACTATGAAGTTTGAATGCAGATTGAGGCACACTTCATGCTTGCCTTTTTTTTCTTCTCTTTTGTTTTTGTTTTTGGGGTTTTTTTTTTGGTTCTGTTTCTTTGATTCATTCCATTGGTTATAATTCTTCTCCACAACTTGACTAGTGTATAAATTAATTCAATGTGAAGTTATACATGGTAGTTATATGAGATTCCATGCCATCTTGGGGAGGGAGGGGAGAAAATCTGGAACTCAAAATTATGTAGAGCTGTGTGTTGTAAACTAAAAATTAAAATTAAAATTAAAAAAAAGAATATGTCTATGACCTAGTCCCTGGACTCACTGATCTCTCTGGAATTGAGGATAAAATCAAAATCAGAAGTGTTCTTAATTTAACCCAATAAATCAGAACTGATGTTGTTGTCCTTTATTCATGAAGAGAACCATGACACCAAGAAGGAGATGCCATGACTTGCTAGTGGATTGGATTTAAGTGAGAGAGGGCTGTGCAAAGTCACCAGCTTCACTCTCTCCTCTGAGCCATCTGGGTCCAATGGCAAGGTTTATATAGATATGGGAGTGTAGTGTGTGTTCAGGGAGGACTGGTACCTCTGGTGTGAGGGCTGCCGAGCCCTTTTCAGGGCTTCTTTCCACCTTTGGTGTCTACCTGTTCCACCCAACTCTCACTCGTGGCTCCAAGAAGCTGCAGCATGCACAGCAGCCACACCCCAGTAAACTTTCAGTAGATGGGCTAAACCAGGTTGAGGGTAACCAAGAGGTCTCAAACCCATTGGTGAGTTGGAGGGGTGTCTACTCCAAGCATGTGAAGACTTCCCCTGGTGGAATGGGCAAATGAGAACAATTTGTTCCAATGGCTATGAAGGCTGCCAAAGCAGGTGCTGTGGAGTGCTTAGAGCTTGGTTAGCGAAGACACCAAGGTCATCCACTGCATCTTAAGCCATCACCAGTCATCTTGATTCTGTCCTGCCCCTGGACTGTGATGACTTTGGAGAAGAGAGTGACACCCACAACTTCATGCAACTCTGCCTCACTTAAATCCAATTTACAAAGGAATCAAAAGACAAAAAAAAAAAAAAGACATCAGATGGATAGAAAGAGAGAGAGAGAGAGAGAGAGAGAGAGAGAGTATTCCAGAATTTATTGATGGCTACATTATGAGGAGTGTTCTTTTATTTACTCTTGACTTGACTAAGGGAGGGAGTGTCCTTAATTTTCTGAGAATACAGAACCTCCCCAAAGGTACTTGCCCTTGTTGTTTCCCTAATAAGTAATTCAAAAACCCTAACTGAAAGCTATCTACTTTTGTTGATTAATTGACTTGCAACAGGAATTCTTGGCCATAATGTTTCTTCAAGCAAGCAGTTTGTGCAATAAGTATCTCTGACAGATTTAGCTAAATACAGTGTTTTTCTTCTTTGATGGATTTTACTGCTGGGGGCATTCCCTCTACTTCTCATGCCTAAGTTTGATGACTAGCATGCTATAGCCTCATTAAGTCCTAATTAAGTATCTTTCCATTACTCTTTTGATTCCTCCTAGTTGATTTACAACCATGTAACACCATAGAGCTCCAGGCTTGGAGTCAGAAAAACTGAGTTTAAATCTGGCCTTCCATACTTACTAGCTGGGTGACCCTGGGCAAGTCACTTAACCCTATTAGCCTCAGTTTCCTCATCTGTAGAAGGAGCTGGAGAAGGAAATGATAAAACCACTCCAATATCTCTGCCAAGAAAACCCCAAATGGGGTCACAAAGTGTTGGACACAACTGACACTACTGAAATGACTGAGCAAGAACAAACACCATTGGGAGAAGACTACATTATCCCATTATTTTAACAAAGGCAGCTAGGTAGCAAAGTGGATAGAGTGTTGGGCCTTGGAGTCAGGAAGAGAGTGAGGTTCAAAGTTGGTCTCAGACATACTTACTAGTTGTATGACCCTGGGCAAGTCACTTAACTTTTGTTTGCCTCAGTTTTCTTAACTGTAAAATAAGGATAATAATAGCAACTACCTCCCAGAGTTGTTGTGAAGATCAAATGAAATATTTATAAAGTATTCCATACAGTGCCTTGGATAGAGTAGGCGCTTAGTAAATGTTTGTTCCCTTCCTAATGAAATTCAAACTATAAGAATTAAAGTAAAAAATATTGTGGGGGCAGCTAAGCGGTACAGTGAGTAGAGCACTGGCCCTGGAGTCAGGAGGACCTGAGTTCAAACCCAGCCAGAGACACTTGACACATTTACTAGCTGTGTGACCTTGGGCAAGTCACTTAACCCCAATTGCCCTGCTACCCCTTGCAAAAAAATATTGTGATATTTTGCATTAATATTATATTTTTATTCAAAATGATCAATGCTCAAGGTCCTGGCAATACCTCTTAGTGTGCAATGCTTCTTTGCAGTACTTGGTGCATCACTTTAAATCACTTGTCAGTTATGAGAATATGAGTCCTTCCTCAATTGATAAAAGGTCAAAGGATATGAACAGGAAATTTTGAGAAAAAGAAATTGAAACTATCTATAGCTCTGTGAAAAAATGTTCTAAATTACTATTGATTAGAGAAATACAAATTAAAACAACTCTGAGTTACCATCTCACAATTGTCAGATTGGTTAATATGACAGAAAAGGGAAATGATAAATGTTGGAGAAGATGTGTGAAAATTGGAATACTAATGCACTGTTGGTAGAGTTGTGAACTAATCCAACAATTCTGGAGAGCAATTTTGAACTATGCCCAAAGGGCAATCAAACTGTGGTTCTGATCCAGTGATACCCCTGCTAGATCTGTTTCCCAAAATGATCGTAAAAAAGGGAAAAGTACCTACATGTACAAAAATATTCATAGCAGCTCTTTTTCTGGTCGTAAAGAATTGGAAACTGAGGGGATGCCCATCAATTGGGGAATGGCTGAAAAAGTTGTGGTTACATGATTGTGATGGAATACTATTATGCTATAAGAAATGATGAGCAAGATGCTTTCAGAAGCATCTGAGAAGATTTATATGAACTGATGCAAAGTGAAGTGAACAGAACCAGGAGAACATTTTACATAGTAAGAGCAATATTGCAGAGAATAAGAACATTTTGGGAACAGTACGGCTGGAGTCCTTAACTGTGGCTTAGGGGAGGAGAGGAGTGCCTGATGTTGAGCACCCAGACAGAAATCAGAATATAACAGTGAGAAGGACCTGAGATCTGGGACACCATTACTCACAATCGAGATTAAAACCTGGTTACAATAATAAACTGCTAAAAACAAAACAAAATAAAAAAGTGTAAGCAAAGAACAACAACAAAAAGAACCTTACTATAAATAGCTACTTTAGTGTAAAAGAAGATTTGGGTTCATATTCAGAGGAAGATAGTGAGGTAAAAAAAAAAAAGTCACCCCAAAGAGTAATATTAAATGGTCACAAGTCCAAAAACGTTATTGGAAGAACTTAAGAATTCAAAAATCAAATAAGAGAGATTGAGGAATAATTAGTAAAATAATTAAAGCAATCTAAGGAAACTATGAAAAGGAAGATAACCAATTGGAAAAAGAAGTCCAAAATCTTAAGGAAGAAAATAACTCCTTGAATACTAGAATTGGGCAAGAGGAATTGAAAGACATTGTGAGACACAAAGAAATAATAAAACTTGAAAAACTTGAAGGGAATCTGAAAAATCTCATTAGAAAAACAACTGATCTAGAAAGCAGGTTGAGGAGAAACAACATAAGAATTGCTGGTCTACTTGAAAGTTATGATAAAAAAAAATCTTGATACAATATTACAAGAAATTATTAAGGAAAATTGCCCTGAAGTTCTAGAGCAAGAGGGTAAAGTAGAAATGGAAAAAAAAAATCTACTGTTCACCATCTGAATGAGATCCCGGGAGGAAAACTTAGAGGATTGTCATAGCCAAGTTTTAAAACTCTCGGGTTAAAGAGAAAATATAGCAAGCAACAAGAAAAAAAAAAACAATTTAAATACTGCAGAAATACAATCAGGATTTCACAAGACCTAACAGCTTCTACCTTAAAAGACATATATCCTTTCATCCACGTATACTAAATCTTGTAGAATTTAGCCACACCCTTTATTCAACACTCTTGTAGAGTAGAGAGACTGTTTTTAACCTTACCAGGCAGCAAAGAGAGTATATCTTGATGCATACACAAGTTAGAAAAATGAAAATTGTGTATGTACACAGACACTACTTGAGATTCTCTTGTAATCCATAACCCCAACCCCATAGATATAGGTCTAATTAACTTTACTACCCTCAAGGAAAGAGAGAGTGAGAGAGAAAAGGGGTGGGGGAGGACCTGGGGGCGGGGGAGGGCAAACTACGCACGTAAGTACTAGAACACCAAAATCTTGTCTAAGGCATAGCTTGATGAGCTGTATAGAGTTGCTAATCTGTGTTGGGGAAGAATTTCTACAATTGGAACTCCCTACCTTAATGAAAATCACGGGTCTGAAATAGTACCCTATTCCACCTTAAAAGGTCTTGTCTTTTCTCCCTTTTATCACCTTGACCCAGGATTCACAATCGCAGGTTCCTAAGTCCAGTTGCAGTTAAGACTGTATTTAATCCACTCATAGATACATGAGGTGTTTATGGTGTTCCTAAAGATGTCTAGGGAAGGACATTCCTTCCCCCACACCTTCCTTGGTATCTGTTCCTGAATCTAAGTCAGTACAGTTTGTCTTCATGTCTGATTGAAGGCCCTTTGATTATGTTTTTTCATCCATCTTATTCTATAGAAAACAATGGAATTTAATGGGTGAGCGTTGTTTGTTTTTTCTGTTTTATGAGAAGCAGTGTGGTAAATCAGGAAGACCCAGGGTCACATCCTGCCTCTGACCTACTGGCTGTGCAATCCTGAACAATTACAACCTCTCAATGCTTAAAGCTACTATGTAAGAACATAAGTCATGAAGAGCTAGCATTTCTATGGTGCTTTAAGGTTCGAAAAGTGCTTTACGAATATTACCCTATTTTATCCTCAAACAACCCTGGGAAATGGAGGCTATTATTAACCTCATTTTACAGATTAAGAAATTGATGAGTGAACCTGTATCAGGGAAATGAGTTTCCACACCTAGAGTTCTCAAACATAAATGAAAATTGTAAGTCTAGTCCTCTCATCCAAAAAAAGAAGAAACAAACCTTGAGCTTCAGTATAATAATTTAATTGGGTATGTCTTTCAATAATCCAATGAGGTTAGTTACCATAGCTTATTAGCTATGTGACCCCTTGGCAAATCACAACTACTGTGAGCTTCGGTTTCCTTATGTAGGTAATAATAAGCACCTACCTGAGAAAGTCATTAGGAGGATCAAATATGACAACACATACAAAGCATTTTGCAAACCTGTTGGCACAGTAGATAGAGTGCCGGGCCTGGAGTCAGGAAATCTCATCTTCCTGAGTTCAAATCTAGCCTCGGGCACTTAACTAGCTGTGTGACCCTGGGCAAGTCACTTAACCCTGTTTGCCTCAGTTTCATTATCTGTAAAACAAACTGGAGAAGGAAATCACAAACCATTCTAGTATCTTTGCCAAGAAAACCCTAAATGGGATTCAAAGAGTCAGGCAATTGAAAAATGAACAACATGTGTTATATAAATCACATTTATTATTTTTATTATTACCTAGTAAGTCTGCTTCCTAACTAAATTCTAAGAACTGCTCCTATAAATCTATGATCTTGTAATTCCTGTAATACCTTTCCTCTTTCAAGCACTGACCATATTGGCCCATCTACCTCTATTCTCCTTTCCCTATATTCAGAGGCAGGTGTTAAGTCAATGCCATGGAGGTGCAGAGAGCAGCTGATGGGCCAAGGATCTTTTTCAAGTTGAATGTGGGATTTTATGCTTGCTCATAGTAGCTGTTATCCAGGAAGAAACTGCCATCCATTGTAATTACATGAGTTTCCCCCACACCCTAAGTGGTTTGGTTTGCCTCTCTGTGAAATAAGGCATCCTGCTTTGAAATTGAGACTTTCCTTTCTTCTCACCTTTCCATTTCCCAAGCTTGACACAGTAGGCACTTGCTAGTTCTCAGTATAAAGGGCTTGAGAGAAGAAGAAAGGAGTAGAGAACTTAGATAGTGAGTTCCCAAAAATTCTACTAAATGCTTTTGAAGATTCTTTAAGAAGCTACCAGTAATCTAACAATGGAAGAAGACTGCTGAGTTTGAATTAATTAGAACCACAGGCTTTAGACCTGGAAGTTATCTCAGAGGTAAGATACCCCAACCCCTTCACTTTACAAATGGAGAAACTGAGTCTCAAAGAGGAGCAAATGATTTGCTCATGGTGGCATAACCAGGAAGTATCAGGGCCAGGAGCTTTCCTCTCTTTGGAGACAGAATCTAGCTACTCCCTTTATTTTAAAGGAGCCTGTTTTGGGGAATAGTCCTCCTGGGAGTAATGTTTTTTGATGGATTGGGGTTTTCCTTAGCTCCAGTAGACTTTGGCATGGTGGAAAGTCATCTGCTTAACCAAAATAGCCTCATATGCCAGAGGCTTTCAAGCAGAGGGTAGCTTGACCAAAAATGCTGCAAAGAAATGATGCTTGTGTCATCAGTCCAGTGATTGCTGGTGCAGAAAATATGACAAGCTGATTTAAAGAAATGCTGCTCAATTTTCAAGGAGGGAAGAGTTGCTGTTTCAGCACAGCTCAAACGCTGGAAGAAAATTCCCTTAGTTTACATCTTCCACACCTATCTATTTCTTCTTCCTCCCTCCTGCAAAACTGACTTTAAATCCTTCAGCCGGGCACTGAAGTGTGATCCCTATCATTTTTCTCAGATGAAAACATATTAATATTTCATAGCTCACTTATTTTACATACCCTGTCAGAAACTAGTCACCTTTTCTATGGTAGTAATAATGCAGGTGGGCTGGGCCTGATAAAGTGAGAGAAAATAAATCCTGGAAAAGTCCTTTGAGGTCAACGAACCCAACCCCCTCCCTTTATACATGAGTAACCTGAGGTCCAGTGGGGGTTCAAGGTCAGGTAAGGAGTAAGTAGAAGAACAGGTACCAGAGCATAGTCTCCCTAACTTCTGTACCATGATTTGTTTGCTTGTTGTCTCCTCCATTAGATTCTAAACTTCTTAAAGGCAAGGACTGTCTTTTGCCTCTTTTAAATCACCTGTGCAATGATTGCCACATAGTAGACACTTGATAAGTGTTTACCACCTGGCTGATGTTGATTCAGTGTCAATAGGCCATATGCTTTGAGTTATCTTTACAGTGGGAGCGTTTCCAGGTGGGTGGCTGGGGTAAGCCTGGAACCATGAAACAGACCAAAGGTCTTTGGCCCAAATAGTTATCAAATCTATGATCTTGACACATGGGCCAATCTACTAAGCTGGTTGGTCACGGGTTTGACCTAAAGGCATACAGCCCTAGGAGCAGTCTTCTTAATGAAAAAAAAAAAAGAGTCAAGTACCCAGAGATGCGCTGGAGTTAGCCCAAGCTGGCAAACCAGCTTGCAAGAGCTGATTGTTAAATTTTTAGTGTATGCATTTACACCAGGAAATCAGACTCCACAAATAAGGGTTTGACTCACTGTTTTGTTGATTGTCTAAATTTAAGAAAATGATGGAGAAAAAGCTAACAATGTAAATTAAACTTAAAAATATGTCAAGCATACTGTCTTTTTGAGAGCCAGTTGTTAAATATTTACAAACATAATACTACAAGGATCCCTCCTTGTAGTAACAATCAAGCTGGTGAAGAATAGAAACTATTTCACTCCTTAAAGGATTACTGAAACTGAATTCATCAAACAAGCCATCTCACTACCAAGAAGACATTTCAAGTTCTCTGCTTCCATCATTCTTCCTTGAAGAAAGAAAATGTCTTGTAAACCACCTGTACTCAATAACGCCTGTTCCAAAGGCCATTTTCCAATGCAATTCCCTAAGGCAAGTTTGCCTTGTTGTGATTTACTGGAGAGAAATTGAAATTCATTGAATCTTTCCTTTTCTTACACAGGGTTAGGCTCTAAAGTCAGTAAATAATATGAAAATCATCTATACTCAAAATTATCCTTGAAAATCCTTTAAATCTTTACAAAGAACAGTGTGATATCTTCAAACATTTGTAGTTGAAAAGGGGCCTAAGACTCTTTAAAAAGAAGGTAGTCTGAATCAGAGAGCTAATAGATCTGAAGGGGTCACTGTGAAAATAATTGAATGTAAATTTGATTTTTTTTATAACACCCAGGCTAACCTACTGAACAGGAGAGAGGCTGAATCGGGACTTCTATTCAAACAAAAGAAAATACTGTGAAAACAGATAATGACTTATGCAGCAACAAGCATTTATTAAGCACCCACTATGTACCAGGCATTGTGCTAAGCTGTGTGTGTGTGTGTGTGTGTGTACACATACTCATGACTGGCTACATCTCCTTCACCTAAAAGGGAAAAGAAAATGCAAAATGCATGTTCTCCTACCAGACGTGGATGAAACAGTCACCTTTACCAGGAGGAGAGGAGCTTCAGCAGGGCTAAGGCAACACAGACATGGTAGAAGCAGGCTTGGTCTTTGGAATGCCTCCATGGCCAATCAGAAAGAATCCCACTCACCATGTGGCTAGCCAACTAGAACCAATTACAGAATGTCTATTGTTATAACTCTGCCTCCCTTTCTTCATGGAGAAGTTAAATTGTCCCATCAACAATACATGCCTGCCCCACCCACTCCCCACCACCCCCACCTTGGCCAGCCATTATACTTAGCTGATGGATAATGGGTAGACAATACTACTGAAAATGCTTCATACATACATGTGACTTAGGATTGTTGTACCTCCCCCTCCAACTGTTTTTTCTTTGGTTTTCACTGTTAGGTAAGACAAGACACAAGGAAATCAAGAGAATATAGTAGAGGCCATCCAGCTGATTACCAGTGAAGGCTGGCCCTTTGATTAGCTATAACACCCTAAACAGAAAATTATAGACTGCACACACTGCTTAGAGAGTCACTAACTATAATCTTTACACTAAGATGGTAGACCAATGGACCTTACCAACTCCATGGCCACTGAACTCTAAGGTCCACTGGGCCTTGCTATCAGCCCTGCTACTTTAAGCTCCATATCCCTAGGCATTCCCATCTTATTTGCTGATGTACCCTAAAGGCTCTTGGGCCTTGCTATCTGCCCTGACACTGAACCTAATGATCACCAAGCCTTTCCATCAGCCCCACAACTGAATCCTCCCATATATTTTGTCTTCCCCAGTTAGAATGTGAATTTCTTAAGAGCAAAGAACATCTTGGTTTTCTATTTTGTTTCCTCAGCATTTAGCTCAATGCTTGACATAAAGTAAGAGCTCCATAATTGCTTTTTTATTCATTCATTCATCTACATAAATGAGTCTTACAGCACTGATGCTAAGGATAGCATCTCAGGGATGTTCCAGGAGATCTTCGCCTAGAAAAGCTTATGATCTGTGCCTGCTTTCAGCACTTAACATCCAAGATAGCCCAAATTTCCCAAAACTTGCTTTCCTTTTTATGACTCTGGGGACAGGTCAGTTGCATTGAGAGTAGATGGCTAGTTTTCATCCCAATGTTACTATCCAGTGTCAAGATGTTCTCTTACCCACAGTTCATTACTCTGAGTATGGTTCTATAAATATAGTCCTAAGATTTTTTTTTCATTTCTATACTATTTTACCATGATGAACCATTTAATAAATTACTTTAAGGGGCACTTTGAATTTATTAGTAACAACCTGGTGCTCATTTGGAACATTTTGTGTCCTCTTTAAATTTTATTATTCATCTAATCAGAAGCCAAAATTGATCAAGGGCATTAATGGTATTGATGAAATAAATGCTTCTTGGCTTTGGAATGGCATGTTCTGCTCTTTTGTTGGTCTCCTGACTCACAATGAAGGCTGGATATTTATTTAGTCAGTAGATGGCTTTATCTTTCCCTCAATCCAACCACTTTGTGCCACTATTAATTATTTGTGTTCTGGGATTTCAGGTCCTTTTTCACAACACACAATTTGAAATTATGACTACACCAAACGCCTACTTGCCAGTTCCAACATCTCCTCATTCCAACCTATCCCAAAACTGACTATCAAATTTATCTTTCCACAAGGTCCTTCAATAGCCAGATCACTCTTCTTTAGACTTTCAAGTCATGGAAGTTAGCAAGTCATAGTGGAAAGCATCCTGGACCAAAAGTCAGAGGTCCCAGCTTCTAGCACTATTGTTCCTTAGGATAAAATGATTGCTGTTCAGTTGTTTCTGTCTTGTCTGACTCTTTGTGACCCCATTTGGGTCTTGGCAGAGATACTGGAGTGCTTTGCCATTTCCTTCTTCAGCTCATTTTACCGATGAGGAAACTGAAGCAAACAAGGTTAAGTGACTTACCCAGGGTCACACAGCTAGTAAGTGCCTGAGGCCGGATTTCTACTAACAAAAATGAGTCTTCCTGACTCTAGACTCAGTCCTCTATACACAGTGCCACCTAGCCACCCCAGGATAAAATGCAAACTACTTTGTTTGGCATTTAAAAACCTATCATAGTCTGACTGCAACTGATATTTCCAGATGGATTTCATATTATTCTCCCTCATGTACTTTATATTCCAGTCAAACCAACCTACTTCCTGTTCCCTTGATATGACATTCTATTTCCCACTTTGCCTTTGCACAAGCTCTCACCCATGCCTATGATGCTCTCCTTACTCACCTGTGTGTCTTTGAATCCTTAATTCCCATCAAGGCTCAGCTCAGGTGCGCCATCATACACCTTCCTGCCCCTTCCCTCTCCCAAATTACCTTGCATCCACCTTGCATGTAATTTGAAGTTTACTTTTCTGTGTACCAGTTGTATCTCCTCAACAGAATGTAAACACTTTGAGGGCAAGCACTTTCATTTTGTCTTTGTATCCCTAGCAACTAGCACAGTGTCTGACATATAGTACGCACTTAACAGATGTAGTAGAATTGAATTGAACTGTGACACCCTGAGTCACTTCATCTAATTCAACTCAACTCCTATTTTTAAACCCATAAGAAGCATCTCTTATATGCCAGGCATACATTGTTGTTTGTCCTTCATTCTCAAAGAGGACATCAGGGAAGTGATGCCGTGACATGCAAGTGAATTGGATTTAAATGATCGAAGGCTGTGCAAAGTCACCAGCCTCACTTTCTTCTCTGGAGTCACCTGGGTCCAGTGGCCAAACACATAACAGGATGACTGGAGATGGCCCCACCAGGCACACATAAGTATACACAAAAGATATATTAATGTGGCTGGAGGTACTAGCAGCCAAGGCAAAGCCTCATAAAAGACAGTGCTTGCACTGAACTTTTGAAAGAAACTAAGAATTCTAAAATGTGAGAGTGGAGGACATTCCAGGAATGAGGAACAGCTTGATCAAAGTCACAGAGTTAGGGAATGGATTATCATGGGGAAGGAACAACAAGAAATCCAGTTGGGTTGGACCACAGAGTATATGAAGAAGAGTAAAGCATTATAAGGACCCAGTGCAATGAATGCTAAATTTGGAGTCAGAAAACCTGGGTTCAAATCCAGCACTGCCACTTCCTATTTGTGTGACCTTGGAGTTCCCCAATGAAAAATGAATGGTTTGAATGAGATGACCATTGAGTTCCCTTTCAGTTATAAATCCTGTGATACACTCCTTCCTGCATTGTTCTTCTATCATCCCCCAACAGTGAACCAAGATCCACTATAATTATTTATGTGATAAGTTGGCAGATTCCCAGAATACTTCTGGAAATGGCCCTGGGACTGAATCAGGATAGAAGCTTGTGAAAGACTCCTCCCCTTTCTCAGGATAGGTACCTTGTAGCTCAAAGTAGGTGGGAAATCTCTTACTCTCCTTGTCCTCCTGGAAATAATTAGAAGTTGTATAAATACAACAGGAACAAAAAGCAACAAGAACTTTGCCATCTAAGTGGCAAGAATGAGAAATATGACCAAACTGAACCTTTCCTTCAGTATAAATCATTCCATTGTAGATTATGATCAGTGAATTGGATCCCACAGAAGCTCTTGTACTGTACAATTTCCATTATCCTGACTACACTCATGGAGGGCTGAGTTAGGCAGGGATTGGCCTCAAGCTTCCTTTTGCCCTATTTGTGAGAAAGATTTTGCTCAGCAGATGTGACCCTTGATCCTGAGATGCTTTTAGTGCCAAGGCCCCCCAAGGTGATCTTCCAAAGGTGATATTTCTAATTAGCTTGAGTTCTCATATGGGCACCAAGGAGGTCTCCACTGGCTTGACCCGGAAGCTAATGCCAGTTACTCTAAATGAAAGCTTGTGATATAACAAAAAAGAAACTTTATGAAAAGTAAAGAAATGCACATATTATTTGTCATAGGTCCTCATTATGTCAACACATCTGTGATCTTGCTGAGGCAGCCACTACTCACATACTTTCTATACCTTCTCACCCATTGTAATTCTTGTCCATATCGAATATGGGATGATCTGCAAGATCTCCACCAACTCTAAATTTATGGTTGTATGAGCCATGTGTGAATTCTCCAGAATGGTTCTTCCCATTATGCTGGAGGCTTTCCAGAATTAACCTCTTTCATGCCATAAATCCCTTTGACAAGCTGATGAAGCCTAGGCACCCCTTCTTGGAATAATATTTGTTGCTTATGTTCGCAACTGAATGAAATGCCAATTTTCAGTTTGAGGTTAGTAAAAATAATGTAGTTTTTTTTTCCGCATCCAAATCCACAGACCCCCTTGGGTCCATGGACCCAAGTCAAGAATCCCTCTGTGAGGGCAGAAATGTTCACTTTTGTGCCTGAATCCTATTGTAGCACAGTTCTTAGAATAGAAGCTGTATCTGTGATTTCATTAATATAAAGATTCTTGGATTGGGAAACTCCCTTTATCAATGCAGGTGGGCATATTCTCTGCAATTTGTAGTCTTCAAGAGTTGCCTAGAGGATAGATGTTAATAATCTGAAAGACATTGTTACCTCTCTAATTGTATTCATCAAGGAATCTTGTGTGATCCTCAAGCACTTCACGCCTTCAGTTATTCATTGTTAAAACATTTATTAAGTCTGCCACAAGCAAGACATATACATGAGAGACTTCTTATTGGAAGAACTTTCAGTATACATACTTCCCCCTCCAATGGGGACACCATTAGGTCAAGGTCAGCTCCTTGAGATTTCCCAATAATAAAAGCTATCTATACCTAATCAGGTGAAAAACTATCAGTCTAAATAAAAGAAAAAGAGTAAAAAAAAACTTAAAACTTTAAAAAAAAATTTAAAAGTTGCAAAATGTTTATTTACAAATAAATGTTAAATTTATTTAACAAATGTTTAACATTTGTTAAATGTTTAACTGTTAACATTTTAACTAGTGTAAAACAAATGTTAAAACAACAAATGTTTAAAAAATTGTTTTAACGCGTAATTGGAAAAAATATATAAAATTGGAAGGGGGGGGGAAGTACCAGTCTGAGTCTGAAAGAGTAGCTGGCACTGTCCAACGTAAGCTAATGTACTCTCTTGGTGCCCCCTTGAGAAGAGATTGGAATGACATCCCAGGCACCTATAGTTTAGCTGGCAGGAGAGATTTGCCAGCCCAGTGAGTCCGGGGCATTCCTGCTGACTCTTAAGCTAACGGCTGCCATCGTTCTCTGGACTCCACACTACCCTCTCCAAACTGTCCATTGGGACAGGAAAGGGGAGTTGGTTCACAGATCTAGACCTGGAAGGGACCTCAGAGACCATCTCATTTTACAAATGAGGAAACTGAGGCTTAAGGAAATTAAGTGACTTGTTTGAGGTCATATAGGTAATAAACATCAGATTTAGGATTAGAACCCAGATCCTCAGACTCCAGAGTCAGTGTGTGGTTGTTGTTGTTGTTTCTCTCACCATGACTATGTTTCCTCAGGGTGTGTATACTAGTGTGCCCAGAATTGGTGATAGTCTTGGGTTTGGTGGCAGCACCTTTCTCTAAAGACAGGAAACCAGAAGAGGACTCAGCTATTGCATGTAGATGAACAGGGCTGGGCCAGATCTGATCAGAACTTTCATTCTTTTATTCTCTGAGCCCCCACACTCCACTGACTCTGAGAGTTTTCTCTGGCAGTGCTGATGCCTGGAATCCCCCCCCTTCTCCTCTCCACCTCCTGGCTTCCCCAGCTTCCTTCAGATCTCAGCTAAATTTTCACCTTCCACAAGAAGTCTCTCTATTCCCCTTACTACCAATGCCTTCTCTGTTGATACCCTCTGATCTATACTGTCATATTTTATTTGTATAAGGTCATTTGCATGTTGTCTCTTCCATTAGACTGTGAGCTTCTTGAGAGAAGGGACTGATTTGGCTTTCTTTTTATCCCTAGCATTTTACACAGTGCCTGGTGCATAGTAGGACCTTAAAAAGGCCAGCTGACTGACAGATTGACTAGTGTTATATACACTCTGGGAAAGCACCAGCCATAAACCCAGACTGGTACATAACCTATGGACACTCCAGCAAACACAAGGACAATATAAGCAGAGAATATGGAAGAGCAAGCAGCATGGACACCTCCTGTCCTCTACCCTTATGGCCAATTCCTTGCATTAACTAGTTTCTTCCCTTCATGCATTTCACCAAGTTTCCATCCACCACAGTATACACCAACATGCTCTTTCTTACCAACATACTTTCTCATATCCAAGTCAGTCAGAAAATAAACATTTATTAAGTGCCTACTATGTTCCAGTCACTGCTAAGCACATATGTATAAACTGGTTTCAACTTACCACCATTTTATAGTACACCAGGCCTTGTTCTATTGTCTTATAAAATTATAGGGGCAAAACATGTGCCTTTCTAGGTCACAGCAGGGGCAGCATGGTCCAGTGGGAAAAACACTTAGTTTGAAGTCAGAAGACTATTGTTTCAATCCTATCTTTCCCATGGCTGATGTTGGGTAAGTCACTTTACCTCTCCAGGCCTGTTTCCTCACCTGTGAAATGAAGAGACTAGACCAGATGATGTCTGAGGTTTTTCATACTTCAAAATCTATAATCTTAAGGGCTTTATAATAGCCAGCATGAAAGCCCACCTTCAGGTTATTTGGTGCTCTGAGAGTCATTGTAAGAATGCTTAATTATTATTCCCCAGGTTCTATAGCCAGGGGAGGGGAACCTGTGGCCTCAAGGCCACATATGGCCCTCTAAGTCCTCAAATGTGGCCCTTTGACTGAATCCAAACTTCACAGAACAAATCCCCTTAATAAAAGATTTGTTCTGTGAAGTTCGGATTCAAAGGGCCCCCTTAAGAACCATGAAGCTTGGACTCAATCAAAGGGCTGCACTTAAGAACCTAGAGAGCCATATGTGACCTTGAGACCGCAGGTTCCCCAGCCCTGCAATACTAATAAAATAGAGATAGGAAGCACTTTTCTCACACTTTCAGACAGTAACAGCAGATTCTTCCAAGTCCAGCATCCCATCCACTCTGCATGGCAGGCATGCTGCCTCTCAGGAGGCCATTCATCACCAATAAGCATGATGTGTTTCCCAACAAGAATGCTTGCAGCACCACTTAAGAGAACTCCACACCCAGAATCCTGCTATTACTGTCTGTTTATATGAGTCAGCATGGCTCCCACAGAACCTGTTTATTCATGTTTCTGTCTGAGGAACAATGCCTCATCTGTTGTCCTGGAGATTAGGGATCCCGGGTTGGGAACTCAATTGTCAGTAGCTGCTGGTAGCTGGAGGCCAGCAAGCTGAACCCATTTGGTCAGCTTTGGAGGGGAAGTTGCTGCTGGAAAGACTGAGCTAGTTTGCCTCTTGCCTGGGCATGGAACTAAAGTGGTGGGGTTCAAAGGTGGACCTAAGGGTATAAAACAAATACCATTTGGGCTCTGGTGATGAATGCTATGACAGAAGACCCCAGAGTATATAATGACAATAGAAGGAATACCATTAAGGGATTGTTTGATTTATCAGGAGAGCATGCCACTTAGCTGTCTGTTAGGTGGCAAGTCCCACAGAAAGGTTGGCTCTAGGGCTTACAAAAATGGTAGTGGTTTAGGATGTGCTAGGGTTCAAAGTGGTTCTTGTAGTATAATCCTATTCTGGACTGGCTGGTGAGGACCCACCCATACTTTCCCAGAGTGAAAGATGGTGGCTCCCATGTAAATAAGTCTCATTCATCATAGTGACTGCTAGAGACCACCCAGTCCAAACTTTTCATAAAAGCACAGGATTGACAGGAAATATTTATGCGAGAAAGGCATTGGGCTCACTTCATCACCACTCATATGTGGGCAAACATTCAATCATTCCCTATGAAGGCAAAGATATATCCTCCATGAAAATGGAGCTGTGGACCCTTTCACTGCAGAAAAATTCTCTCATTCCTTCCTTCATCTGCAGAAGCCCTATCATTCTTTGTGCCAAAAAGATGGAGATGATGATCCTATGTACACTATAACAGGTAGCTAGGTGACACAGTAGATAGGAATCAGGAAGACTCATCTGCCAGAATTCAAATCTGACCTCTAACACTCACTAGCTGTTTGACCCTGGGCAAGTCACTTAACCCTGTTTGCCTCAGTTTCCTCATCTGCAAAATGAGCTGGAGAAGGAAATGGCAAACCATTTCAGTATCTCTGCCAAGAAAACCACAAATGGGGTCACAAAGAGTTGGATATGATTGAAGTAACTGAACAACAATGAGTACCCTATAACAGAGCACAAGTGATACGGTAGCATCCACAGAAAGGAGCCTTCCTTCTACCCTCTGACATTCCTTGCAAGCCATCCCAAAATGGCGCACTTCTGAGATACTAGATAGCTCTCTAGGCAGCAAGCTTACTGTGACATTCTATTTTCTGTCTTCCATTTAAAAGGGATTCCTCTCAACCCCTGCCAAAAAAAAGGTGACCCACATGCAGAGTCCTCAAACAGTCTGGTCACTGCCATGTCACAGAACCTAGCGACAGAGGAACAAAAGATACTATAGACTAGAGAAGTTCTTTTTCCCACTCACCATATTCACAGCCATGTGCCAGAAAGGGAAATTCAGGAGGTTAAAGTATAAACAGCACAGATGATGGGTCCCTCAACATCAGTTCAAGTCTTCAATATCTTTTATGTATAAGAGCCAAAGAAGATGTCAAGATTTCAAGCTTGGGTGACTGGGAGAATGTGGTGGCATCAACAGGGATAAGGAAGAAAGAACGGGTGTTTGGCAAGGATGATAGTGGTAGAAACAAGCTCAGTTTGGGCTATGGGAAATTTGAGGTGCTAGCAAAAAACCTAAGGGGACATTTCCAATAGGAAATTCCTAGGAAGTTTGAATGATAGGATCATAAGTCTATAGCTGGAAGGGCCATCTAATCTAAGCTTCTGATTTTTAACAATGTGAACCTTGAAGCCTTGAGAAGTGAAGAAAAACTTTGAAGTCATACAAAGACTTGCTCAAAGTCATGTAGGTAGGAAGTGACAGAGAGAGAATTTGAACCCAAGTCTTCTGCTTTCGAATTCCACTGTATCCTTCTACCTCTGGAAATATGGGACAAGTCCTCTTTTAGGTATGCTTTGGGACTCATTGGTGCAGAGGTGATAGCTGAAACCCCAGGCTTGATGATAGTAGAGTTAGAACTGGGAGCACAGAGTGAAGGCCAAGGACAGACCTTGGAGAATACATCCACATTTAGGAGATGAGAAAAGTATAACATGGCAAGGATTATTTTTGCTGAGGATGGAAGGCCTGAGTTCAGTGCCAATAATGGCCAAGGACAAGGTTGGGGTTGGGAAAGAAGTTGGAAGGACTCCAGAACACCAGGTCTCTTTCAGGATCTCTTCCCTGTGTCTCAGGAAAGTCAGGAACTATAAAACTTGGAAAAGGAAGAAGAGATAAAGGGAGCTCTTTGGGAAAGAGACAAGGTAAGAGACAAAGAGTTGCATGGAATGATAAATGCAAGAGCAGCTCTAACTGGAGAGTGAAAGCAGATTGTTCTGGGACAGTCTCCTGAGCAGGAGTTGTTGGCTCTACATGCCACATGCTTAGAATCTGGAAATGGCAGAGGATGAGACCCCTCCATTCTACCTGGAGGGAGCTGGCCAACTAGAGGCAAATCTAACCCTAAAAGGTTATGGTTATGGTAGATCTCTGTTCTGTCCACAGAGAAGAGTAAGGGAATCACTATCAGTGCCCTGTCCCATTCTCCCACATACTGAGGGCATCATTTCCCCATCATGTCCAGGGATTTGGGAGTTTGCAAATATTTGTGTATGATAGAATCAGGAGAACATTGTACATGGTTACAGCCACATTGTGTGATGACTAACTTTGATAGACTTGACTCTTCTCAGCAATGCAAAGTTCTAAGACACCTCCAAAGGGCTCATAATGGAAAATGCTATCCATATCCAGAGAAAGAATTATGGAGTCTGAAAGCATATCGAAGCATACTATTTGCTCTCTCTCTCTTTTGTTTTGTTTCTTCTTTCTTGTGGTTTATTCCATTGGTTATAATTCTTCTTTGCAACATGACTAATGTGAAACTATGTTTAATGTGAATGTATATGTAGAGCCTATATCAGATTGCACCCTATATTGGGGAGAGGTGGGGGTAGGGAGGGGGAGAAAATTTGGAACTCAAAAGTTTGTGGAACTGAATGTTGTAAACTAAAAATAAATAAAATATTTGTGTATGGGGCAGGGGATGAATAAATGAATGTATAAGAATTTACTATGTACCAGGAAGTGTGTTAAATGTTCAGTACACAAGCATAAAAAGTGAGACAGCTGCAGCTCTCAAAGAGCTTGCATTTTAATGAGTCAATACATATAGGACAGTGGTAGCCAGGAAAGTGTGTTTTGGCCGGGAAGACACAGAAATGGTAACAGTGGTTAAAGGAGAGTATAGGCTCTATATTTTTATAGGCATGTCCTTTCTGAAGGGGTGGTGGTGATTTGGTTGCCATTCCCAGAGGCAGAGTGGAAAGCCTGGACAGTGCACCCTAAAGTATAGCATAAATATGGCCAAAGAGCATTGTGCTAAGTCCGGGTTGCACAATGGTGATCACTCATCAATCATTCAAAAACCCAGTGTCCCAGGGCAGAGCTGGAGCCAGAGCACCCAATTGGAGGTATAGACAGGTACAAAGGTGCATACCATGAAGGGAGCTACCACGTGCTAAGTCTGAGTCAGATTAGTTAAGGTAATTGTTTACCAAACAATCAAGGCTCAGGATCTAGAGCTGGAATGCAAAAATCATTCCTACAGAGTAGTAATTAGCATGGGGCCCCTGAGGTTTGCCCCATGGTACCAACATGGAGATACCAACCCTTGACCTTCCCGGTGGGTTCTGTTGCCATGAATTCTGTCTCCTGGGACCTTCCCTCACCACTATTGCGTAACTGTACCCAAAGAAGACCTCCCATGAGCTGCCTGGCCTGGGTTTGACCTGGGGAAGGTATAGAACAACCAGTATCTCCTTCCTTATTTCTAGCAGATTTTTTTTTCTCTTTGTGTGACCTAAGAATGTAGTAGCTTTTTTGCCTGTCATATCACATTGTTGAACCGTATTAAGCTTGTGAACCTCTAAAAATCCCAGCTCTTTTTCAGACAAGCTGCTGCCTAATCAGGCCTCTGTTGTCTTGTACTTGTGAAATAAACTCTTGGAATGCAAAAGTATGACTTTACATCTATTCCTATTAAAATTCATCTTATTAGATTCTAGTCTGTCAAGATCTTTTTGGATCCTGTCATTCCGTGGGTTAGCTATCCTTCCCTGCTTTCCATCATCTCCAGATTGGAAGCATGATAGCTATGTCTTCCTCTAAGTTGTTGATAAAAATGTTAAATAGCATAGGGCCAAGCACTGATCCCTAGGACACTTCACTGGAGACCTCCTTCTGATTTGATATCAAACCATTAATAACTAGTCTTTGGGTTTGGCCATCAGACTAATTCTGAATCCATCTAACTGTACTATCATCAAGCCTACATTTGACTTTCTCAATTGCTTTGCTAGAGTCAAGGTAAACTATATCTACAGCATTCTGCTTAATAAGCCCATCAAATAAGAAAATATCATTCTAGAATGACTTCTTGATGAAGTCACTTTGGCTCTTTAGAATCAAGTCTTCCTCTTTCCAGATGTGTGTTAATCATCTCTTTAATTTTAAATTCTAGAATTTCACCAGAAATTAAAGACAAGCTTACTAGCATACAGTATGTAAACTCTGCTCTTTTCTTGTTTTGAACCCTAGGACATTTGTCATCATCTAAGCCTTTTGAGTTTGGTAAGATCTTTCAAAACTCATTGATAGTAGTTCAGTGATCACATCTACCAGTTTTTAGGCCTTCTAATCAAATCCCCACCTTCTCCTCCCCCTGCCATTTTGCAGATGGTGCAAGGTCTAGAATGGTTAAGTGATTTACTCAAGCTCCCAATCCAACCAAGGTAGAAGATATGAACTCATTAAAGGGAGCTAGGTTTTTTCTTATTAGCTCTATATTTACCTTGGACCCTATGCTAATTGTGTCTGCCAGAGATGAAGCAAATTATGAAGCTCATGAAGGGCAATGAATATCATCAGACAAAATTCCGGCAGGATCAGAGGGCCTTGGAAAGAGCTCCACCATAGGACAAGACAAGCAAACCAACAGAGAAGTTTCCAACAGGATCACAGACTTAGAGCTAGAAGAGACCCCCTGAGGTGATCTGGTCCAATCCTGTCATTTTACAAGTTACAAAGGAGAGGTTATGGAAACCACCAGGCTTTGGCTTGACAATTCACACTGCAGAAAAACAATCCAGCCTCAGAGCATAGTTATTGCTACAACACACTGCTTAGATGAGAAAGTATCTGGGTCACAGGCTAGACAGGTGTGGAAATCATAGTCAGCAAAGGAGCCCCACCTATACTAGCTAACCCTCAGCGAGCTAAAGTATTATTTCATAGTTTTGAAACTTCAACTGCATTTTCTAAGAGCTTATGGCTACAGGATTTGTGTCTTGAAGAATCATACTCCCACAGTATCTGGTGACTTGATCTTTCATTCTTTGACATTGTGTGTCTTATATGCACTGTCCTTGGGTTGAGGCAGTTAGCAATATATATTTAGTGTGCTCAGGAAGACAGAGTCCCTCTGTGGGGTCCCCTTGGTCTCTGTGTACTACTGGGGCCTGGGGAGAATCAGAGCCTGGTTCTGGATAAGTTGAATTACCAACAGGTTGGTAGCCTGGTTGGAAAGTTGGCTTGCAGGTAAATAATTCCTGAGACTTGTGTCTCCTCAGCAGAATATAAGGTCCTTGAGGGCAGGAATTGTTCACCATTTCAGTATCTTTTACTATAATAAGAGTATGTATTTAATGAGTGCTTGTTGAGTTGGGTTGGATTGAAGATATAACTTTTTGAGGTTTGACCCTCATCTACCACTTGATAACTCATATGACACCTAGCAGTCTCTGGTCTCTCTGAAAAGAGGAGGGAGGTGTGTTTTATGATCTGTTCTCTGGGGCCATTACTAGTTTTTCAGTACTCAGAATCTGGCTTCTTTCTAGTGATCTATTTATGTGGTTGTAATAATGTACATTGGCCTTTTGGGTTATTTATTTCATTCTACTTCAGTTCACACAAATCTTACCATGTTTCTCTGAATTCCAGCCAATGTCATTTTGCAATAAGCAGATTTTATTGAAATCCCAACTATGCCATAGCATCTAAAAATCTGCTGAGAATACCACCCAGGGGTGTGCTGGAGCCAGCTCACACAGGCTCTCTTCAATTGCTAAATTTATATCTCAGAAATCAGGAAATGCCACAAATCAGGACATAATTTATTGTTTTGTCTACACTCAAGAAAGTGATGGAGCAAAAGTTAATGAAGATCAAACTTAAAAATGTGTTAAGTGTAGGTTTTTTTGAGAATTGGTTATTAAATATTTACCAGCCACTCCTTTTCCCACCCCTTATAACGTATCTGCTGGAGAGTCTTAGGGATGCTTTAGCTACCCATCTCCCTACTTCCCTCCTCCCTTTTGCCTGGTCTGCTGACTCAGCTTGTCTGGATTAGACTTGAATGATCTCCAAAGTAGCTTTCAGCTGTAAATCCTATGATCTTAATATGCCAGTGGGGAGCCTCTGTCCTTAATCTACTCTGCTTAGCTCTATTCCTATGGAACTGTCTCTTGCAATGTTCTTCTCCCTAATTCTGTGTTCTTGTGAATTCAATTAATGATATTAGGTAAGGTATGCCTGTACTCTCCACCAGTATGAGAACTGATTCCCAGGAATGAGCCCAGAGAGTCAAGCTGGAGAGTGGGTGAGAAAGACATGGGCAGATTCTGACATATACTCTTTCAGCAAAAGCCCTGTCCAGCGTAGTGCTGACTCTTTCAAGACAAATCTGCCAAATCAAAAACCTTCTTTTCTTAAGGTTGCCCAATCTGAGTGAAGCTCCATTACTTCTCCCTATGCTGAGTACAACCAGAAGACTCAATAGCAAGCAAGCCCTTTGTGATCTCCTATAGGGAGATGTCCACTTTTCTGCTGTTCTTCCTATAGTGAAGAAGAATGGGGAACTGTTCTGCCAATTTCTTCAATTAGGGCAATCCATCCTTCACTCCTTCACTTCCCAACATCCTCAGACTGGAGTTGGGTGGTCTTTCTCCAAGGGATGACATCCTTTTGTATGGGGTTGGCAAGATACCCCAAGAATTCCCTTATCTTTAATAGCTCAAGGCAACAGAAAGGCTTAGATAAAATACCTGAGACAAGGAAGACCCCTCACCAAAGGGGCCACTACCCCTAACTGAAGTGAAACTGAATTCTAAGCACTTTGTTGGGAATGTAAGCCCAGAAGGGAACCTGCTAGCAGTTCTCTTACATGGGAAGGTTGGGATCAGTATTTTTGCTCTAAGGGACATATAATATGGACATTGGCTTTTACATGCAGCAAGGTATTTCCATTTTTTAAAAAAGGGCACTTAAACACCAAAAGGAAAAAAAATGGCATTTCCATAAACATGGTAAAATAAAAAAGATGATTGAATATGAATCTCTATTATATACAGCTTGCCTTTTAAAAAGTGTTTATAATAAATTTATCTTATTACTTTCAAAGCTGTCCTGTTTGTCAGCGTTTCCTTCTGTTCTCTTTTGTTTATTTTAAGTGCCTCAATGACCCTCCTTTCTTTCTTTTTTGGGGGACAATATATTGCTAACCAACCTATCCCTTGAAACCTCCCCCCCTTAAAAAAGAGCAAAACCTTTGTATTATTAAGTACACATATTAATGTAAACCAGTCCCCACATTGGTCATGTCCAAAGATGTATGTCTTCTTCTGCATTTGAGTCCACATCTCTCTATTGGGAAACAGGAAGCCTGTTTTATCAGCAGCACTCAACAGTTTCGGTTGGTCATGACATTGACCGGAGTTCTTATGTGTTACAAAATTGTTTTCCTTTACAATGTTGTTGTTAATGTATAAATTGGTCCCTGGTTCTACTCACTTCACCCTGCATCAGTTTATACAAATCTTCCCTGAAGGGAAGAATAAATATATGTGTAGATATGAGATCCATATCTCTTTCTTTTATCTCTCAATATGCACAGTATGGTGACTTTTTGGGTGTCATTTCAAACTGCTTTCCAGGATGACTGAACCAATTCATAGCCCCACTAATATTATGTTAGCATGCCAGGCTTCCTGAGACCCCTTCAACAACCATTATTTTCTGTTTTTGTCATTTTTGCCAATGTGTTGGACATGAGGTGGAACTTCAGACTTGTTTTCATTTGTATTTTGAGCATTTTTTCATGTGGCTATTTATCACTTAGATTTCTTCCTTCAAGAACTGTCAATTCATATCCTTTGACCACTTAATTATCGGGGAACAGGTGTTTCCAATTTTGTTTCTTTGTCTTCCAGTGTTTTTAGGGCTTTTTTGAGCTTTCTTTGAGCCTGAGTAATTGTCTGGCCTTAGTAACCAGAGTGGAAGATGAAAGTTGGAATGGCAAATAAAAAGTGCTATAAATTCTTTTCCTTAGTCTCAAAAAATAAATGCCATCCCTCTGAGCCTTGATGCTTGGGTGCTGACCATACAGTGGAGTCTGAGATGGGGAAAAGATAAATGAAATTTCAGTTGTTCTAATTCAGTTAGGAGTGAAGATGGGGAATATCGGGTGAGATTAGTGAGACAAGAAGTCTTCACAACCACCGCTGGGGGCCTATTTGTGGGCAGAACAGATCTACAGGCCTGACTGACAAGTGGTGGAAATATGTTGAATAATCCATAGGCCTATTGGCCAAAGCTCTCTTATTTTATAAGAGCCATAACACTACCCTGAGGATACTAGACAATGGAAAATAGATGCCAATTATGGAGGCAGTATTGATGGCAGCAGCAGCAATGATGCTGAGCAACAGGAGCCTCCAAGGTTCATGGGAAGAACAGTCTGGGACAATACTGTACTCCTGCAGGGCTAAGAAAGTGTGTGCTGCTTCATAGACCCAGAGGTAGTATCAGAGAACCAAAAAGGGAAGAAAGATTGGTAAAGGGCTGAACAGAGGAGGGTTAGGAATAGAGGAACAACAAGGCTCAGAAAGATGATATTTAAGAGAAAGAGAGGACCATGCCCTTCATTTGTATTGTGAGTCATGTGGACTAGAAGGTCTGGGAAAGAGGAGCTGGTGCTCTACCCTGAGTTCTTTCCCCATTGAGTGATGGAGAGGTGGTGCTCAACCTCATGGTGGTACTTGAAGTCTGACTATTTAGGTTCTTGGGGAAGACAAGGATCACTAAAATGGTAGGTGGCTTGGTTTCTTAGTAATATGAAGTTCTTTCTCACAATGGAGGAAATCTCAAGCTCAAGTTAGCACAAGGAGCCCACTAGAGGGAAAAGCTTTCTTGACAGACCATGGGATCAGATCTGTACCTTTCTGTATTCTCTGTTGGGGGTCATTGAACCCATGTCTTATGCCTTGGTGGGCATCACTACTTTCAAGGGAACTGAGGATCCCCAGAGAAGAGCTGAAAATGAGCCAAATTCAGATGAAAGTGGTTTCCCAGGATTGAACCTGGTCCATCTTCCAAAGGTAGAAGGGTTTTCCTCTTCCCCCTTCCCACCTCCACCTCACAACACAAGAGTTACACATAAATGAATCACGTACTCAAGATTTTAGAATACACCATTTTCAAGACAAAATTCTTTCTGTAACTAGAAGAGCTCTTTAACTTAGGCCAATTGCAAATTTATAAGTTTAATTAATTTAATTGGTTTAATTTTAATTGTATAAATAATTCTTTATACTTACATAGCACTTTAAGACTTAAGGAGTAATTTTCTCATAATACTATTATGATGGTAGCACCAATGTTATTATTACCATTTTAAAAGTAAGTAAACTGAGGCTCAAAGGTTGTAACTTGCCCTCAGTCCCATAACTAGCTAAGTATCAGAACCAGAATTTTAATTTGTTGGGTAGAACATAAGAAGACCTCTACCTTGCTAACACTTTGCTAACTCACTTCTAGATATCTGGGTTGGGAGATGTTTAACATCCAGCCCTCCAAAAAGGCAAGACATACTTTGAAATTTAATCTTCATTATTAACATTTTCTCCATCACTTTCTTAAGTCTAAACAATCAACCAAATGAGAAATCAAGTCCTGGTTTGTAGTGTTTGCTGATTTCTAAGGTATAAATGCTCACACTAAAAATTTAACAATCAGCTCTTCCAAGCATCTATGAGATAGCTCCAGTATATCCCCATGTAAATTATGGTTTATTGGATGTACTTGAAATCAATAAAATATCATCTGTTTTAAAAAAAAATATTTTGTTAACCTCCAGTCAATCCAAATGGGTGAGTTTTTGTTGTATTTCGATTTCAAAATCAATCATTATGAAATTCTTCTTCTAATCAGTCCCTAGGAACTGGGCTCTCTCTGTCTCTGTCTCTATGTCTCTCTCTCCATATATATGTAGATAGATCTGTGTATAAATATATATATATCCCTAAGAAAAAGGACATATATACACATATACAAATATCCATGTCTTGTATATCCCTGTACACATACATACTTGTACATGCACATGTGTGTATGTATATGATACATATATATGCACACATGTACGTTTATTTCCCATTAGAAAGAAAAGGCATCTTAATTGGTCTTTAAGGGCCTTTTCCTCGTATTGAATTAGCTCTTGAGCCCTGCTCTCTGAAGCCTGTAATTTTGCTTTATTTAGAAAAATTAGACCTTAGGAAATTTCCTTTTGAATGTTTCAAAACAAGGCTGATTTTAATTGTAAATGAGACAGACAGGTCCTCTCTGCTCATTTTTCTGTGCTCATGTTCCTTTCTCAGAGTCAGTGCAGTGAATGGCCTTTCCTGTCCTGGTTAGAAGTAGGGCAGTGCTATTACTACCAGGCTGCTGCCTCCCTCCTGCTGAATAGTATAGAACAAAGAGACTGACTCTAATTGGGGACACTGGGGCTTGAAACTGCAAGTTCTTAAATGTGCACATTTCCCACTTAGCTCCCGTGGAAATTTTGGCCAAGTATTTTAGACAATTGCATTAGAATAAACATGATTTGCTAATGTTAGCACCCTCTGCTTGCAATAATTTCATGTACCATGTAAAAGAGCTTGTTTCTTCTGGGTAGACCACCATGCCCAATGGCTTCCATTTAAGGAACTAGGAAGGTCAACTTCGACAGGGCATCTATTAGCATTTGCCTGGATATTTTGCTGGCAGACACAAGGCAATTCCCATGGCCAGAACAGAAAGCTGTCTACCTTTTAGTGCGACATGTGCAGTGTCAGCACCAGGCTCCCCTAGAGAGATGTAAATGCTCAGAGAAATGAACATATCAAGTCAATGAAAATGATGATAGAAAGGTTTGGCAGAAGGATGTGGGGGAAAGGGAATGAGAGACTGAGGAGTTCTCACTTAATCTGACCAGGAGACAGCAAAACAGGTCATCTGTGGTGCAGATGAGTGACTGTGTTGTGTATATGTGTTTTTTTTAATCTACTGTTTTAACAAAAATCAATTATTTAAGATCCCCCAAACTAGAACCTCTACTAAAATTTCAGTGTCACAGTCACAATGTGCTGGATGTCTCCCAACCTGCTCTTTTAAAAATGTTTTATTTTTGTTTTCAGTTCTTGTCAGTGCACTTCATCCCCTCCCGTTTCAACAATCATCTCTGAAAGCCCCTACCCTATTTGGTCTTATACGCGCGCGCGCGCGCGCACACACACACACACACACACACACACACACACACACACCACCTGGTTGTTTGGAACTACCTGACTCTTTGTATCCAGATTTAAGGGACTATTGAGATAAGTTTTCTAGGGTAAAGACTGAGGTTCCCACTGAGACTTGGGATGTTCTAAAAGTGGAACCACAGGGGGATCAGAGGCTATATTCCTGAGTCACATGGCTTGGAAAGGGGCAACCAGACTTCCAACCAAGATAGTTGCTTGAACTGAAGCAGACAGTTTAACGCTCCCACTCTTACTCCTTCAAAAACCTGAAAAATCACACCAAACCAAATAATGAACAAGAAACTGAATAAGCAACAATAGTAAGTGATTTCTTCCATCCCAAAACTGCATAAAAAGTTGGCCAGATACCCAGCAAAACTAAGCATAATACTCCAGGGCAAAATATGGATTTTCAATAAAATAGAGGACTTTCAAGCTTTCTCACTGAAAAGACTAGAGCTGAAGAGAAAATTTGACTTTCAAATACAAGAATCAAGAGAAGCATGAAAAGGTAAACAGGAAAGAGAAATCATACGGGACTTACTAAAGTCGAACTGTTTTGTTTACATTCCTACATGGAAAGATGATATTTGTAACTAACCTTTCTCAGTATTAGGGTAGTTGAAGGGAATATTCATATATATAGACAGAGGGCACATGGTGAGTTGAATATGAAGGGATGATATCTAAAACATAAAATAAAATTAAGGGGTGAGAGAGGAATATATTGGGAGAAGGAGAAAGGGAGAGATAGAATGGGGTAAATTATCTCACATAAAAGTGGCAAGAAAAAGCAGTTCTATTGGAAGGGAAGAGGGGGCAGGTGAAAGGGAATGAGTGAATCTTGCTTTCATTGGATTTAACTTAAGGAGGGAATAACATACACACTCAGTTGGGTATCTTACCCTACAGGAAAGTAGGGGGGTAGAGGATGAGAGAGGGGGGAGGATAGAAGAGAGGGCAGATTGGGGGAGGAGGTAAAAAAAAAAACAAACACTTTTGAAAAGGGACAGGGTCAAAGGAGAAAATTGAATAAAGGGGGACAGGACAGGATGGAGAGAAATATAGTTAGTCTTTCACAACATGACTGTTATGGAAGTGTTTTGCATAATGGTACATGTGTGGCCTATGTTGAATTGCTTGCCTTCTTAGGGAGGGTGGGTGGGGAGGGAAGAGGGGAGAGAATTTGGAACTCAAAGTTTTACAAACAAATGGTCAAGAAAAAAAAAAGTTGTTTTTACGTACAACTGGGAAATAAGATATACTGGCAATGGGGTATAGAAATCTATCTTGCCCTACAAGAAAGTAAGCGGAAAGGGGATAAGGGGGTTGAGAGTGGGGTGACAGAAGGGAGGGCAGATTAGGGAAAGGGGCAATCAGAATATATGCCATCTTGGGGTTGGGGCAAGGGGCAGAAACGGGGGGAAATTTGTAACTCAAAATCTTGTGGAAATCAATGTTAAAAACTAAAAATATTAAATAATAAAAGAAAAGACACACAAAAAAGTTGGCCAGAAGAAGCCTATGGGCAATAGGAAGGGAGCAAAACTGTCATCAGCACATGAAATAATTAACTTGTAGCCTACAATGATCTGTATCAGGAGTCAACAAGAATTGGAGGTCCCAACAAGATCAAATGAGGTAATATTTGTTAAAGTGCTTAGCACAGTAGGCACATAGTAGGGGCTTAATAAAAACTTCTTCCCTTCCTTTTCTCTTCCCCTTCCCAAGAAAACCCTTGGAGGATCAGAAACCCACAGTGAGGACCTTGGAAGTCACCAGAAACAATGGCAAACAAGAGAAGCAGCAACCAAGGTGTAATGATGTTCAGGTTGGACACCTCAGGCCCCTGGGTTCCTAGGTTACTAACATTCTACCTTTAGATACCATAGAGGGCCCTAAACATCCAGTATGCTGAATATCAAAGATTAATGGGGGTCTTACCACCCATTAAGAATACATTATTCTAAAAGGCAAGAGATAGGTGTACAACCAAAAATAACCTAGCCTTCAAAGATGAGTATAATCCTACAGGGTAAAAAAAAAAAAAAAAAAAAAAAAAAAGAGAACCTTTAATGGAATTCAGAAGTAATGTCAAATTCAAATAGGAAGGGATCATTGTGAGCTGCATATTGACTTAGAAAACAATGAATGAACATTATCTATGTTTATTGTATTTTTATTTATTTTGTTAAATATTGCCCAATTACGTTTTAATCTGTTTCAGCAGCACTCGGGAATTTTTCAGACAGCCTGAGTTGGACACTTATGAAAGTCCTTTAGAATAGAAGATTTTCAAGCATTCCTGAAGAAAAAAACAGAATTGAGTAGGAATTTTTAAATGCAAATAAAAGAGTAAAGAAAAACTAAGAAAAGTAAATTTTTTTAAGCCACTGGAAGAGGTTGTATGATGATGTGGTGCTAACATTCTAAAAAGGGGAAAAAAACAGGTGTCCCTTCATAACCTTAATATCTTCAAAGGGTATTGAGGGAATTAAACAAGAAAAACAGAGGTCCTTCTTGGGGGCAGAAAGGAAAGAATAAAAGGGTGTATTAACAGTAGTGAGGGGCAGCTAGGTGGCACAGTGGATGGAGCATTGGCCCTGGAGGGAGGGAGGGGACTAGACCCAAGTTCAAATCCAGCCTCAGACACTGGCTGTGTGACCCTGGGCAAGTCACTTAATCCCAATTGCCTTGCCAAAAAAAAAAAATACACAGAAGTAGAAAGAAGGAAGCACAAGACATAGCTCCCATGGTTTCTTTAGACAACCCCATCTTTTCCCCCCTCACTGAAATTGTTCTCTTCAGTGTTTCTTCCACATACTGAAGGATGAAATTACCATTGAAGTGAGCCAATAAATTATTAACCTCTCTGCTTTGGGTGTGGAGAGAGCTCTAGAAGATGGTTAGATAATTGGAGTCCCCCAACATTTGCTATCTCCTCCCTTCCTCCCAGTCTTGTGCTTTATTTTCTGAATGCCTTATCTATTTCTTCTTACTGTTCAGGTGGTTTGTAGAATATAATAAGCACTATATGGCTTTAGTTTCTGCCTTTGTCTATTTTCAGCCAAATTTTCTCCTCCATGCTTCCCACTTCTTCTTTCTGGATTTCCTTCAATTAAGATATCTTCTAATATATTTTCTAACCAATAAACATCAGTCTCATAAGAATTCTCTCTTTTTATCCTTGTATCTTTTTTCCATTACAAATCTCAATTCATGGTACTCAGATTAAGTTGAAATATTAGAAACTTAGAGCTGAAAGAGACCTTGGAGATCAATTATTTCAACACTCTCATTTACAGATATGGCCCACAGAGGTTAAATGGCTAGGCTAAGGTTATACAGCTAATTAGTAGTAGAGTCAGAACCAGGTTGTCATGACTCCCTGTTCAGTGTTCTTGCCATGCAATCTCAATTGTTAATAACCACATACTTCTGCCCACCCTATACACCTCTTTTTGTCTCTTGTCTTTCACTGTCCATCTTCCATCCTTTTCTACTAATCTCTTATTCTTTTTCTTTTTCCTTTCCTTTTCCTTCTCTTTCCCCTCCTCACACCCCCAGCCAAGGACTTTAGACCTATAAATAACACACACTGCTTAACCTTACTGTCGATGATCAGGGCTTAAGAAGTTGCTTAAGCCACATGTTTATAAAATGTGCTTCATATCATTGGTATGTTGAGAATAAAATCCACTAGCAATTCTGGCAACATCCCTGGGAGGTGAAGTTTGAGCTACATTCACTAAAAGATTAGAAAGCAGCCTGACCCATCTCAAATTTCAGCTCCAAAGAGGACCTCTCTACTTGAGAATAAAGGATGTGCTGCTGGGGCTAATTAATTCCTTTGCACACACATTCTAACTTACCTGGCTTAACCTTCCTTTTCTTCCTTCAACAAACATTGACTATGCAGGTCTTATATCTGCATGAGTTTGCTGTTGCTAAAATAAATATTTGTAGTACAAGAGAAACTTTACTCTGAGAGCATTCGAGAAACCTAGAGGAGACTTAATCTTCTGACAGATTAACAGCCATTTTCTCAGCTGCCCTTTGCTTACTAAAAATGTTGTTATTTTCTAGGTAAAGCATGTGATCTGAAAACTCCAAGAATTCCTTTGATAATAGTTCTTAATGAAACTTCCTCTAATTGCAGAAAAGATTATTGATGATTCAGTAGCTCAGTAGCCATAGCATATGAAAAGACAGTTTTCAAAAGAGGAAATGAAAGTAACCGGTAGATGAGAGAATATCCCAAATCTTGGATAAGAAAAATATACATTTTTCTTTTTAAAAATGAGTTTTTATTCATATTTTCTGTTTCTCATATTACCATAGTATCCCACAAAGCTCTCCTTCTCCCCCTCCCCAGAGCCACTCCTTATGACAAAAAGTATTTTTTTGGAGAGGAAAAAAACACGTGCAATGTATAACACCTGGGAACCTTCTACCTCTATTCCATTGGGACTCACCCCCAGAATAATACCAATTATTGCTGTGTTAGAGAGGACACTACCTCATGATAGAGTGTTGACTTTTTTTTTCCTACATTTGCCTGGAAATTTCTCTTTATCCATGCTCTCCCACTCCTCCAGGTAACAGTTGCCCCCAGCAGTTCCAGTTCCCTCCTCCCAGGATGAGTAGACAGGCAACAAATCCGCTAGGCCTCATCCAATGTAGGGTCTTCATCTCCCCTCACCTGTAAGAGTATTTATCAGTGGAACCTCCTCCCATATCCTTCTTTTCCTCCCCTTTGCAATCTTTCCTCTCTCCTCCTCATCCACTTCCCTGTAGGGTCTTCTCTTTCTGAGGTAACAGAGGTCATCTTCCGTCTTTTAGTACTTGATTTGACTCAGGCACACCACTCACTTCTCTTTATCCTCCTGCTCTCCTCCCTTCCTCCCTTCCATGTACTCTCCCAAGTTGTAATGTAGTTCTACAAAAGAGGCATTCAATTGTAGGCAGATACTGCCAGGTTCTATCCATCTACATCTTCTACATCTTCACTACTACCTCTACCAGATTTCTGCCTTCACCCCTGTCTCCTAGTGTACATTTAAAAAGAAGTCTCTTCCTGGTCTATCTGTTGTCCTTCTGTTGCTGTTGCTAGGTGCCTTTCTTTACTTTTCCTGCATTTCTGCAAATAATCTCTTTAGTTCTGGTTTTCTTTCTAAAAAAATATTGCAAACTTTTCTTTATTTTTGAACATCCATCTTTTGTCCTGTATGGATAAGCCCAGATTTGTAGAATAGATCACCCCAGATTACATACTGAACTCCAATGTTCTTTGGAACACAATGTTCCGTTCCCTCCCCCTTTTTCTAGTGGGTGCAGAATAGTCTTGTATTATAAGAATATTCTTTTCTTCGTATCTCCTGGTCTTTCTCCTAATTGCTTGCAGGTTGTTTCTGAATTGAATTGTTAAATTTGCCAGTGTCAGCATGATCTGCAGCCTCGGGTTGTTTTTTTGTTTTGGTTTTTTTGAGGCAATCTGTAAATTCTTTTGATTGGAATTTCATTTTCTATATTCAGAAGCTCTGGGGCAATTCTCTTCTATTAATTCCTTTATTGTGGTGTTGAGGTTTCTTTTTTGTCCTGTCATGTTCTTTTGGGAGAAAACGATCCTTTATGTTTCTTATCTTTGAGGCCCGCATGTTTTGCTTGCATAGTGAACATATTCTCTGCACATAGTGAACATATTTTTGGTTTTTGCCTCTCTTCTTCTAGAATGTCCTTCACATCTATGTATTTGTGTTCTCAAATTATTTTTCTCCCTTTTGTTTCCTTGGTGAGACTTACCATTTCAGATTTTAATTGTTCCATTCTGTTCATTATTTTTGCTGTGCAAGACATATGACTCTCATAATTCTAACATTTATCTCTCTTTTTTTTAAAAAAGTAGCTAACTTAGGTCCTGGGCACAGTGCTAAGCTCTTTACAGTTATTACCTCGTTTGATTCTGGGAAGGATGCGCTGTTACTATCCTCATTTGACAGATGAAGAAATGGAGGCAAGCAGAAGTTAAGTGACTTGCCCAGGGTCACACAGCTAGTAAGTGTCTGAGGCCATGTTTGAATTCAAGTCTTCCTGATCCCAAGCCCAGATTTTTATCTACTGTGTTGTCTAGTTGCTCCTCAAATCTCTTTTAAACCATTCAGGAACAAGGTGTTGTGGTTTTATTTGTTCAAATTCCACAGGGTCTTCTGTCTCATCAAGTATCAGATCATTTCCTTTCATTTTGCAGTATTTGTTCATAGATTCCTGAACTCATTTACTAGATTTTGTTGTTGTTATTGAGTCGTTTCAGTCATGTCTGGCTCTTCATGACCCCATTTAGGGTCTACTTGGCAAAAACAGTAGAATAGTTTGCCATTTCCTTCTCTGGCTCATTTTACAGATGAGGAACTGATCTGTAAACAAGCAGGGTTAAGTGACTTGCCCAGGGTCACACAGCTAGTAAGTGTCTGAGGCCAGATTTGAACTCAGGAAGACCAGGCTTCCTGACTCCAGACCAGGCACTCTATTCACTGCACCACCCAGCTGTCCCCATTTACTAGATATAGAGGCCATATTTCTTTCTGTTAATGTTTTTCTTATCGATCTATCTATTTATATTTGAGGTCTTTGAAATTTCTTCTTCCCCAAATCTTTGGTACTTTCAATGCTTTTTCCCTGTTCTTATTTTCCTTATCATTCACTTCCTGACTCCTTCCCCTCTGATTGTGGTTTCCTTGGGGTCTGGATCTCAAAGTGTCTCAGCCTCTGCCCACACTGGGTAATTCATGGTTCACCAGCCTAGGGCTCTGGCCTAAGTGACTTTTGGCAGGTCAAAACCGGCCCCAGCTGGATGCTGTGTTATTTTCCTCAGTTTGGTGGAATGCTGCTCAGCATTCCCATCCACCCACTCATACACACAGGGGCATGTCCTGGGGACCTATCCTGCCCCCTCTGTTCCTTAATTCTGTGGCCCAGTACTGGTATCTTAGAGCTTACTTTACCTGGCACTGACAGTTTAGAGCTTTGCAGTGCTGATGTTTCTGGGTTACAGTCCCCAGCAGCAGGCTTTTATTCCTGAAGGGCTATGGCCAAGCTGACAGTCAAGGGCCAAGCAAACTTCTGCACCAGGAGTAGGTGGTTGCCATGTCTTTCATCTGGTAGCAGATTATCAGCCCTAGTTACCAATTTTCATTAGAACAAAGAGTGTTATTCTCCCAACTAGCTAATGCTCTTGGGCTCAGTAATTTTTAGGAACACCTTTTCCTAGTCTAAGGGCTTTACTCTTTCTACCTTACCTCCTAATTTTAATATCTGAAAGCTAGACTCTAACATAGGTAATGGATATTTGTCCAACAACTACCAAATGGCTTTAGGATTCAGGGTTCTCTAGGCTTTGAAGCCCAAATCTCTTCTTCCTCCTCAGTAGAAGAGTGGGTGAGGAAAAGTCATAGACAATGCCAAACCCAGGGGGCAAAGTCAAAGTCTATTCCACCTACTCAGTAGCATTAGTGGACCTTTCACATGCAAATGTATCTAGTTCAAAGACCTGAAAGACTTTGCATCATACTAATAGAGTCACTAAATTGTACATACTCTTTGTCACAGAAATGTCACTGCTAGATACGCACTCCATTGAAGTCAGAGGGAAAGATCCTATGTAGACAAAAAAATTTATAAAAATGCTTTTGGTAATGGCAAAGAACTGGAAGAAAACTGGATATCGATCAACTGGGGAATGGTTAAACAAGTCATGGGACATGAATCCGTAATCAGGGACTGGCCAATAAGGGCTTAGGCCTCTGAAAATGAGTGCCCATACAAAAGTCACTAATCAGCCATAGCAGTTTCTCTTGCTGGATTCATTGAAGTGATGAGTACAAACTGCTGGGGACCTCCTGGTGGAGAACAATAGTATAGGGCAGATACATTCAGTTCTATCTCAGCAGCCCATCAAAAGGCTTTTCTTCACCTCCCAGTAAGTGGATGGGAAGTAGTCAGGAAACACCTGTGCATACTCTGATGTGGAGATTTGGGTCCCTCCATTCCATGTCATCATGAGCTTCCAGAAACTGGTTCACCATGCACTCACGCTCCTAGAACTGGGCCCTCATTGGCCATTCTGCTGTTACCAATGTAAGGAAATGTGTATGGACCTCTGTTGTGCTCTTGGCATTTCTTCTGGAGCTGTTGGGCAGCAAACACCATATCAACTGTTCCTCAGCCCTTTCAGAAGTCACACTGGCTTTCAGGTAGATGACCATCTTCCAGGTGAAGGATTAGCCTATTAAGGAGGACTCTGGTAAGAATCTTACCAGCAATGACTAAGAGAAAGACTCCCCTGTGATTGTCACAGGACAGTCTATTTCCTTTACTTTTATAGAGATGGACAATGGAGGCATCCTTAAACTCTTGGGGGATAACCTCCTCTTGCCATATAACCTGGAAATTTTCAGACAGCTTTTATATGCGCAATGGACTCCCTACTTTGTAAATCTCAGCTGGAATAGAATCAACACCAGGAGCCTAATGGCATTCCAAACCTCTTCTTCAGTTGGAACTTCAGCTAGAGAGGGATTGACTTCAACCTGAGGTAAATGATCGCTGGCCTCAGCATTGATTGATGGTAGTCTGTTGAGAACACTATGGAAGTGTTCAGCCCATATCTCTAGGATCATATCCTTATCACCAATCAATGTGGCTCCATCAGCGCTGAGTAGTTGAGATGCACCATAGGTCTTTGGCCCATAAATAGCCTTCAGGGCATCATAAAAGCATTTTGGATTGTTACTATCAGCTTAAAACTGATTTTCATCTGCCTTCTTACTGAGTCAAGAATCCTACATCTCTCCAAGCTTTGCTTGTACTTTACTTTTGATGGAATTAAATGCTTCTGAATTTCCCCATCATTTTCATCAAACCAGTCTTGGTGTTTGTGAGTGTTCTGACCCAGAACATTCTGACCAATGTAAGGAAATATTACTTTGCTGTAAAAAATGAATAGCGTGAATATAGAGGAGCATGGAAGACTTTTATGAACTGATGCAAAGTCACGTAAATATAATGAAACATACAATGACTATAGCATTGCAAACAACAAAACAAATGAAAATGAATGATTGGAATTTATTTTTTTTTCTAGTCATGCTTCCCCTGGGAGGGAAGAATTTTATTTACAAAACAAGTCTGAAATAAGAGCATGGAAATGAACAACAGTCCTTGAATCAGGAGGGATCTGGGCCCCAGGAACCAAGTTAGGCAGAAAGATGGGCCAGTTGTCTTCAAGTTAAAAATCTGAATTCTTTGTACTTCTTACTGCCCCTGCAGCTGTCCTGGGGCTGAGCCTTCCATTTCTTTTGCTTCTGCTTGGCAGCATGTTCAGCCACCATGTCACTGAAGTCCTTCTTCTCCACCTGGGCCTGCTGCTCCTGCACGTGCTCCTCATATTTCTGGGTCATGGCGATGGGGTCCAGCTCCAACTCCTCCGGGGCCAAGGCCACTTCCACTCCTTGGAGTTCAGGGGCTAGTCCCTTCCGGTTCATCATCATAGACATGTCATAGATATGGGTGGAACCCATCATGGCGCCACCCACAGTGGCTGTCCTCTTCTCAAGCAGCACAGTAAACAGCTGGGGGGTCTCACTGCCATCCATGGCCTCTTCAATCTTCATTTTTCTTAGTTCAATAGGCTCAGGCATCTCCATCCCAGCTGGGACTGATGAAAAGCCTCCAGGGGTGATGAGACCACTATCTGCAGGGGTAATGAAGCCCGTTTCATCAGGCTTATCTTCATTACTCTCTTCCTCCTCCTCCTCCTCTGAGGATTCCTCATCCGAAGGCTCCAGCTCCCCCAAAGGTGTCCAGTCAATCTCCTCTTCCTCTGTCTTAGTCTGGAATTCTGCTGCATTGGTTCCAAACACATCTCTGTAGAGAGGCTTCCCAGTCTCATCCACAGGAGGTTTGCCCCAGCCCCCGGCATGGTAACCGAAGGAACAGCTCTCAGGAATGGGAGAGTTCAGTCCCAGGATCTTCAGGTTGGGGTAGGAAGGGGGAGGTCCCCAACGCTGCATGGCAATCAGCCATTGGGGAGGAACTTTGTGGGCATTTGGTCCCACTGGCATCCCCAGCAAAATCCTCAACTCATCAGACAAATCTCCTGGCTTCTTCTCATTCAACCGGGTCTCAAACTCTTTCTCATCATAGTAAAGGTCCCCATGAATCATCAGCTTTGGCTTGGTCTGCCATTTGAAGAAGGCATCATGTAGCTTCTGGTAGTCAATGTCAATCTTCCCCACCTTGGGTCGAACCTTCTCTCTCCTTTTGGACTTCATGGTCTTCTGTTCTTCCTTGTCTTGCAAAGCCTCATACATCTCCTGCACCCTGTTCGTTTGATAAAGTCTGGCAACTCAAAAGGGGGCTTCTCAATCCCCCTGCAGGTATTTGCCCTTAAAGCACCAGTGAAGTGGGACTGGCACCGAGCTCCTTGTGGCCTTCAGGTGCACCAAAAGCTTGGGGTCCTGGGCTGTCACGTTGTGCATCTCCACCACATCTGACCAGGCCACCAGCTGTTTCAGTTCAGCCACAGTAAATCGGTTCATCCGCAATTTCTTCTTGGAGAGTTTGGGAGCCTCAGGTTTCTTCTCCTGCTCGTCATCACCGCTGTCATCACTGCTGTCATCACTGTCTTTTCTCTCCTTCTCGAAGCCCTTCTTCTTGGGGGCTACAGAGTTTTCTAGCTTGTCTAATTTCTCTGGCTCCTCCTCTTTCTCTTTCTTCACAGCATCGGTCAGCTTGAAAGCTTTAAAAATCCTTTTAAAGAAGATAAAGTTGGGTTCATAGATCTCAGGCTCTTCAGTCACATACTCAATCTCTACTTCGGCGGCAGGAGAGTCTGCGCCTCGGGGCTGTGACGCCTCTTTCTTGCGGGCCCCTGGACTGCCAGAGGAGGTGGTGCGGTTTGACGCCCAATGCTGGGGCTTCTTCTTCTTGCGGTTGCATCGCTTTCGGTTTTTCTCTTTCCAAGATAAAGATGCTGTGTCTTCCTCAGTCTCAGAAGCCGAGACCCCTAGGGATGATCTTGCGTCTGTCTCCATGTCCTCTTCATCATGCACTGGTATCAGCTCTTCCTGTAGAATCTCCTTCAGCTGCAGGATCTTCTCTAGGGCCTGGGGGATCTTGGGCCCCACACCAGGGTCATCCGTCTCTCTGTTTTCTTCCCCTGGAGGAGGCGGGGGCCCCGAGGATGGAGGCCTAGAGCCCCAATGGGGACACCAGGGGGTGGGGGACCTACAGAAGCTGCAACTCGAGGAGCCATTGGGGGCCAAGCCCCAAGGGGGCCCATGTCTTGAGAGGGCCGAGGGACCGTGGAACCCATCTTGACCATCTCCTGTGGTTCCTGTTCCAGTAACACTGCTGCCTGCTTTTGCTGCACCATCTTGGCCTCTTGCTCCACCAGCATGGCAGCCTGCTGCTGGGTCAGCATTAGCCGCTCCTCTTCTGAGAGGGCCACGGGATCACCTACCTGCATGAGGGGTGGGGGTCCTGAGTTCGGTGGGTGTGGTGCTACTCCCATGGGGAAACCAAGTCCTAGACCTGGTGGCGGCTGCAGCGGTGGGGAGCCCCATAGGTGGAGGAGGCAGGGGGATTCCAGAGAGCTGTGCTGCCATGGCGGGTGGGGGCGCGGTTTTGTCCCCATCCTCGCCTCTCAAAACTGCCGATTCAGCACAACACCTGTCTGTTGGGTATAGGTGTGCAGTCTCTCCACCGGCTCCTCTCGGCTTCCTTGGATAGGGGCTCCAATCTCCGCCAGCTTGGCCTGCAGCTCCGGCGCGGCCTAGCCGCCCTAAGGGGCCAGTGGCAGGGGCAGCGGCAGCTGAAGCTCACCTTTAGGGGGCTCGGGATGTTCTGCTGCCATCTTAGAGGCCAGAAGGTGCACGGCCTTGGGGACCAAAGAATTTATGATGACCAAACATAGCCCCAAAGAAGAGATTGAAAAAAGTATCTCTCTTCTTTGCAAAAGTGGGAGACTATGGATATGGAATACCAGATAACAAGACTTTATCGGTACGTTGATTAGCTTCACTGAACTGTTTACCCACCCCCCTCTTTTTTATTCTTTGTTGTAAAGGATTGCTCTCTGGGACAGGTGGGATACACTGGGGGGAAATGATGAATGTGAAGACTTCCAAGAAATTTGGAAAGACCTAGACAATCTGATACAGAATAAAGCAGAATCAGGAAAACAATTTGCAAAATGACTATTCTAGTGTAAAGGAAAACAAAACAGAAAGACTTCGGAACTTATTAATTCAGTGACCAATTGTAACTACAGAGATGGTGGTGAAGTTTGCCTCTCATCCATCAGTAAAGAGGTGGTGGACAATAGGTAGAGAATGATACATGCATTTTTCAACCGTGGCAAATGTAGTCATTTGTTTTGCTTGAATCAATCAATTAATAATTAGTCTTGTTTATACTTATTTGTCCCCAAAGAGGATTCTATGAAGGAGTCATAGGAAAGTGACAATGTTAGGATACATATATCATTCACTTAGTTTGGGGGGAAAAGCCAGCACCCTGGACTTCAGAGAGAATACAAACAGAAATTACAAGCATACATTATAGAAACAGAGCACATAACACAAACCAGTCTATCCATGGCAATATGGTTACCAGAGAAGCACCAACATCTGGGTTTTCAAGCCAGGGGACTCTTAACAAGGGCTGCCCAGAGAGTCTCATCTAGTGGAATCACATGACACCCTTCCACTGAGTGAGAGCCCCAAACAAAACACTAACCTCTGAGTTTGTATACCCTTCTTAGGGCCTGAAGGCTTCATACCTAATCAGCAAAAGGGTGTGGGCCTGGGGGTTAGCACCTAGCAAGACTTAATCAAAGGTACTTGATTACTTTAGCATTCTAAAAGAGAAAAAAAGTCCCACCCTGCTTAACATTCCAGTGTTCAACAAATATTTATTGATTATTGATTGATAATTTGTGTGATCTTGGTAAAGTAGTAATTTGGCAACTCCCTGGGACTAGATCAGAGTATCATGCTGGCTAAAACTCTTCTAACCAAGCTGGCTGTGGGGAAGATATGTCAGATACTCAGATCATGAGTGTGAATTTGAACCTCTCCAGAGAGAGGGATCCTGAGAAGACACTAGAGATTACTGTCTCTAGAGACACTAGAAGAGACTGTTCTGGAGTCTTCCTCAGAGTGGCCTGGCATTTTCACACAGAACACAAGGACCAGCCCTTTCTTTCTTAGGTCAGTTGCTTGAGCTGAAATCTTTGTTTTGTTTTGGGAGGGGCAAAAGGAGGGGCATTCATGGTTAAGTGACTTGCCCAGGGTCACATAGCTAGTACGAGTCTGAGGCTGTATTTGAACTCAGGTCCTCCTGACTTCAGGGCTGGCATGGAGTTAGAATCTTTGTAACAGGTACATTCTGAGATAGCTCACCTAACGTGACGGAAATCCTAGAAAGTGTTAGAAGATTCTGTGGTTGAAATAAGAGAGTAAGACATTTCTCTCTGGGCCTCAGTTTTGGACTAAATGGTCTCTAGAAATGGTCCCTTACCAAGTCATCATTCTATGAGCTCATGACTCATCTATTCCTGGAGTGCCCTGATAGTAAACTTGTTTTTATGAAGTCAATTCCTTACAAGATAGTAGAAGAACCTGAGGCTGGAATGGACCTTGTTGAGCACGTAAGGCCGATTGGCTGCTAACCCTCATTTTACTGTCTAGGATACTGAGGCCCAGATTGGTTCAGTGATTTGTCCAAGGTCACACAGTTGGTAAGGGGCAGGAGTAGGGTTGGAGTCTAGTGTTACTAGCTCTAAATCCAGTGCTTCCCCTTCCCCCCACCCAAACCATTTGGCCTTGATTCTTATGCTATTTGATGAGATTTTTTTTCAATTTCATGACATTGATTAAAAATGGGATACAAAAGGCAATCTTATCTAATGCTAAGAAAACCATTCTCTTTGGTTTATACCTTGGAGAGCTTTTTCAGGGCTTTTAATCTTGTTAGAAGGGATTTCTGGGTTAGGCTGCCAAAATCACTGAGACCTCAGGAAACATAATTGCAAATGACATTTGCACAAGTTATTGCTACTTTATGTAAACTGGTCACCTGGTTTTTCTCTTTTTTTTTTCTTAGAGTTGGCACTTGACACCGCTCCATGTTTAAAGGGTCCATTTTTATAAGATCAAAGACAATATAGTTTATGGATATTTTAGATGATGTGGTACAGGGACATGGAATCAAGGTCAAAGGGAAATAAACATCCCTCCCCACTTTTTTTTCCCAAAGGAGGGTTATATTGTGCAAGCATAAGAATCAAGGACAAGCAATTTGGCTGGCTACTATTGGTTCTTAGGGAAAGCACTTAACCTTTCTGAGCTTCAATTTCCAAAATCTGTGAAATAAGGTAAGATTTCTGGACTCAGTGGGTGTCAGTTGTAGGGGGGCGCTGATGTTAAATTTGGTTCTGACATTAGGGAGAACTTCCTAAAACCATTGGAGCTGTCCAAAAATGGGATAGGCTGCTTTAGGAGGTGATGGGTTCTCTGTCAACTGAGCAAAGGCTAGAAAACTTGTTGGATATGTTGTAATAGGGATTATTTTTTCAGGAATAGGTTGGACTAGATGACCACTGAGGCCCTTCCCAGCACTAGAATTCTGTGATTTGGTGACTAAATAAGAAGTATTCAAAATCTTCCCAGCTCTAACCTTTGATGGTTCTTGGAGGTTTACTCTTCTGCTTAATGGAGCTTCATGCATTATCTGTCAAGCAATCAACAATGGGAAGGTTGATGAAAACACTCCAACTGTCCAGTGTGTTTTTCTTTGTTTTAAAAAGGTGGCATGTTTCCTGGCTTGGTTGGCTTCCAGGAGTTTCATGGTTATTTTTCATGAATTATCAACAGTGTGCAAGAAAGTTTTTTTTTTAAATTACTAACGTTAGAGAATCAACATTTGCTTAAAGAGAGGTGAGAATTCCTAAGTGCAGATACTCCGGTGGGTGAGTGGTTAAGCCATTGGACTTAAAACCCAATGGTATTTGTTCTTATGGATTTGACTTACACCTCTGATTTGTTTGAAACTGTGCAATTTTTTTTGAAAGGCAACAAAACATAGTGTTATAGGGCACTGTACACAGAGTTGTAAAGGCCTGGGTTCAGATCCCACCTCAGACATTTACTAGGGATGTGAGCCTGAACAAGGCTGTAACCTCTCCATGTCTCTGTTTCCTCTTCTGTAAAATGAGAGGGTTACATTCAATGACTTCTTAAGTTCCTTCAGCTCTAAATCTATGACTATGATACTATAATGCTGCATCTGAAAGGCACAGAGATGAGATTATAATAGATATTTCCATTGAAGTCTCACTTAACTTAAAGTCCAGTCACACCTATTTCCAACATTGAACCTTGTAGACATAACCTGGGGCAAGCCCAGACATATTCACAGACAGACAGACACACACACACACACAAACACACAGACACACAGACACACAGACACACACACACACACACCCCTTGGAGACTTTCAGCTGATTTCCATGACTGTCCAGCAGCAGAGACACTGCTGCTTGTGGAGCTGACTTCCTATGCCAAAATCACATCAAAAGAATGCTTCTGAGCACCTGCTATCCATAAGACATTGTGCCACACCTAGCACAGTGAGGAAAGCAATGGAACATATAAGATGTTCCCTATCCTCAACGAGATTACTATTTAGTCGAGAAAGACAAAATAGAAGTAACTGAGAAATTTATATAACAATAAAAATTTCAAAATAAAATCAAGGACTACAGGAGGAAAAAAAAAGCCAACATCAAAAGGTAGTGCTTAGCTGCCCAACGTGAACTTGGTGATAAGTCAAGAACCTGGGACCAGGTCTCTGGAGGTCTGGGTTTTAGGGCCTGCTCTCTCACTGTGTAACCTTGGGCAAATATATTTGGTGCTAAAAGAGCCCATTAAGTTCAACTGTCTTATTTTATAGATAAGGAAACTGAGACACATAAAGTCAAGGTGTCTGAGGTCACACCACTAGCAAGTATCTGAAGCAGCATTCAAACTCAGGTGACCTAGCTGCCTCCTCTTTAAAATGAAGGGGTTGGACTGCATACCCTTTAAGAAAGCTTCTGGCTAAAGTGAAGTGAGCAGAACCAGGAGAACATGGCACACAGTATTAGCAAACTTGGAATGATGATCAATTATAGAAGACTTGACCACTCTCATCAAGACAATGATCCAAGACAATTTGAAAGGACCCACGATAAAAAAATGCTCTCTACCTCCAGAGAGAGAACTGATCAACTCGGGGTACAGAATGGAGTATACTTTTAAAATTTTTCTTTATTTTGCTTGTTTGTGTGTGTGTTTTCTTTTGCAACATGGCTAATATGGAAATATGTTGTGCATGACTTCACATGTATAATTAATATCATATTGCCTTCTCAAGGTGGGGGTGGGTGAGAGGAAAGGAGAGAATTTGGAATGCAAAATTTTAAAAAATGAATATTAGAAATCTTTTAAAAATGCAATTGGGAAATATTTAAAGAAAGAAATAAAAATACATTAATAAAAAATAATGCTTCTAGCTCTAAAACTATAAATTTGGGAATCCTTACAGACAATTATTTGCTATAGGAATTCAAAGGAGAAAGAGAACACTGCAACTTAGATTAGTGAGGAAAGCCTTGACCAAGGAGGGCATAAGAGGAATTGAGTCCTAAAGGGTGGGCAGTATTTGGAGGGATATAGAGGATATTGTCAGTAGGGGAGTGTGAAAATGAACTAAACAAAACATGAAAAGGTGGATATAGAGAAGGCTTCAGGGGGACAATACGAATAAATTCATTTGGACAAATAAAAAATATTCATCCCTGCAGGCCAGTCCAAATTAGCCTTGTGTTTACTCAGACCACCTCAGGGAACTGCTATCCCAGGCTACAGAGGCATCTTGCTTCGGAGAATCACTGATAAAATTAGTGGCTTGGAAATGGGGAAGGCTATGAGCCATGACTCATCCTGGCTTCCTTTGTGATTTAGAAAGAAAACAGTGAACAAAGTGCTTCATAGTTTAAGTCCCTATGTCTTAAGGTAAATATTTCCCATGTGCTTGACAGTTTGTTAGTCTTTATTTCTTAAATACTAGGAGGCTTATTCTTTTGTCATTCCTGAAACAGTTTTAGAGTGTCATAACTGTTCCAGAATGAAGAGAGGGTTGGCATTTTCTCTTCTGCCTTCCTATGGCACCAAAATTTGCATTGTAACTAGAGTTTAGAAAGAATAAAATCTATTTTGACGCATATGCAAAGTGGACCAAGGCGCGTACTATTTATCCAAAGTTTGGTTTGACAGGAATCTTTGTGAGTCGGTTGAAGACCAAAAAACCATGGTTACATGTGATTTTTTTTGAAGGTAAGAAAGTTTGAACTAATTCCACACCCAAAGCAGAAATGGCAAGTAGCCCGTGTAATAGATCTTTTAATATGAAAGCATTCCTACCACAGAGGTTTGTGAAGGGGTCGGTAGATAGCTTCCCACTGCTTCAACTCCTTGTCTGGGAGTTGGTCTAGAGGGGAGGCAGTACAGTGCTTTGGAAAGAATGCTCACTATGGTGTTAGAAGACCTGAATTCAAATCCTATCTCGAGGGCAGCAAAGTGGTATAGCCAAAGAAGTCCCTGAGTTCAAAGCCAATGTCAGATACTTACTGGTTGTGTGACCCTGGGCAAACCACTTAACCTTGATTGCCTCAAGAAAAAAAAAATCCTACCTCTGATTATTACTGCGTATCTTTGGGCAAGTCACTTAACTTTTCTGGGACTTGGTTTCCTTATCTTTAGAATAAAGAAGTTAGACTAGATAGTAACTGGATTTACTATTTTATGATTCCTCTAGATTTAAGGTCATCTTTTACTTCTCATACTACACTAATCTCTAAAGCCCATCTTAAAGCACCAGACCTCTTGGACTTTCCTGAGCCTTGGGCTGACTTGCATTCTTGAATTCTGAGATCCACTGGACTTGATTTCTAACTTACCTGTCCTCATCCTCACACTTTCCTTTAGCTATAACTACCATCCCTTGGTGCCACAGACTTAGCACCCACTTCCTCTTTCCTGTCTACCTTTTGTCTCAACAAGCTCCAGGTCATAGGAGTGCTTTTTCCAGAGTTTATTTATAAATAGAAATTTGGAAATAGTCCAATAGGCTAATGGAATTAGAAGTGCATATAGATTAGTACTCAGTACTAGACTGAGTCAGTTTTCCAACCTAATCTTAAACTTAATTTGCCTAGTTCTACCATACCTCACAATCCCATTGTATTGGGTTTTCCTCTAGGCCCCAGATAAGACTAATGCATTTTCTTCAGAATTCACCAAAACTAATTAGCAGATTTGCCCTTCTGGTCAACTTGGATCAAACTCATTTGTGCATTCTTCCAATTCCAGTTTTCCTCTCAACCAATCTTAAACAATTGTGAGCTTATGGTACTCAACTTTCCCTTCTCTAGAACCAGGGTGGGGAGAAATGCCAAAAGGCACAGGCCAGCACAATCAGACCCAGCCAGCTTGTGTTCTCTACATGCCTATACAAATAGGTATAGCCCCTCACCTCAAAAAAAAAAATCAGAATGCAGTTCGATACACAAGTTACCTTTAAAGTTCTCAAAAAGGGCTCATTTAATGAATGTGCAAAATATAGATATCCTTTTTATCTTGCTCTGGGTCAAAGAGAGACTTGGAGCAGCTGAATTTAGGCCATTCCATTCCACTGACACTATCTTTACTAACATCCTCATTACTACTCATTTGGACAAATGCAATAGATTTCTAACTCAGCTCCTTTCTATTTCTCTCCAGTCCCATCTATTCTATACCTACTACCAAATTAATCTTCGTAACTACATCTCTCTGATCACGTCATTCTCCTACTCAAAAATTTTCAGTAGCTATTACCATGAGTAACAGTGATGTTCAGCAGAAGCTGGATAACTGAGCCAACTACAGAGATCAGGCTTAAAAATACCTATAAAACAAAATTTCAAAGTAATTCTCCTAAAGCACTGGTTTGACCGTGTTACCCCACCCACCCACTTAATAAATATCCTTGGCTCCCTGTTACCTCCAGGATAAAATATAAAATCCTTTGTGTGGCATTTAAAACCCTTCACAATTTGGGCCCTTTCCACTCTTCTTAAACTTTATCCCCTTCTACATACTCTAATATCTAACCACACTGGCCTACGTGCTACTCCTTGGCTGTACGACCCTCCAGCCTGGAATCCATGACTCTGCATGAGCCATCCCCCTGCTTTCTTTCCCTCCTCACCTTTGCCTCGTGTCTTTTTTCTAGGTTCATTTCCTACCTTTTGCAGGATAGCTTTACCATTCCCCTTCTATCTTCCTCTACTAGCACCTTTCCTCTGAGATCAACTTCTATTTTCTCTGTATCTGTCTTCCACGGACATTGTCATCCATATGTTGCCTAAACAGGGACCATGTTTTTTTTTCCTTTTTTTCTATCACCAGTGTTTAATGTCTGTCCGTAGAATAACTCAGTGCGATAAATTGAAAGAACCCTGTTGTTTGTACCAACTTGCTACTAATTCTGAACATTGCTTCTTATTGTGCTAAACCCATTAGATTTGATTGTGATCCTTTAAGAAAAATACTGCATTTGACTTAGACACCACTCACCACCTCTGGCTCTTCAGCTCCATGAACCTTCTTTTCAGTTACTAGTTCTGGCTGGTTATCAAGTACAGGGACTTCTTTACTACTTGCCCCTTGCAACACCATCAAATGCATCGGAACCTGTTTGGCAACAGCCCTTGATGAATTTTGACCAAATCCCTGAGATCGGATAAAGCAAGATGGAAACTGCAATGACTCTCCATTGTCTCCTAAATAAAATTCTTTAGCATGACAACCAAAGTTCTAAATAATTTAACTCCGATGTACACGTTTCTCACTTTATTTTTCATATTACCTGAATTCATCCTACCTTTTCCTGTTTCTGCATTTTCTTGGGCTGCCTCCATCCCTGAAATGTATTCCTCCACACACCCTCTCCTACCTATCTTTCATCACTCAGTTTCAGAGCCACCACCCTTGAATCTTCCAGTCAGAGGTGATCTCTTCCATCTCAGATCTCATTTAACACTTTTATGAACTGATGCAGAGTAAAGGGAACAGAGCCAAGAAAACGATTTATGAAATAACAACAACATTTTAAAGACAAAGAACTTCGAAAGATGTTAAGAACGCAGATCCACACAACCACTAACTGGAATTCCAGAGAACCCAAGATGAAACATGCTACCCATTTCCTGACAACAATGACAGACTGTAGAGGGCAGATTGAGACTTTTTTTTTGGACCTGGACAATGTGTATATTTGTCTTGCTTGATTACACATATTTATGACAACGTTATTGTTTGTCTTTTTTCCCCAATAGATGGAGAAGGTAGGAGAGAAAGTAGATTTTTGTTCACTAAAAATTTTTTTAAAAAAAACTCTTTCTATTTATCCTCACCAATGTCTATATAATAGTGATTTGTAAATATGTCTTTTGTCCCCTTCTAGACTACAAGCTCCTTGAGGGCAGGAACTTTTTTATTCATCTTGGAAACTCCCCAGGCCTAGCACAATTCCTTTAACCTAGTTTATATATATAGTGTATGTATAGTATACATAATATAGCATATGTTAAACTTTTAACACAGTATATGGATATAGCATACAAATGTCTCTTGACTTGACCAATGGTATAGAATGATAGACATGTTCTTGAGGCAGTTTAAACATTTTCAGCACTCCAAAATAAATCCTATATACAGTTTATATCACTGTAAGTTATTTGAGAAGCAAACTGAATGCCAGAAATACCTTGTCTGTCTGGGTCATTGTAAAGGGCTAAGTAACAGAAGGGGGAAAAGGTATTCCAGAAAGGTGACAAAATAAGAAGAGAAGTAGCAAGGGAAATGGTATCATCTCTGGAAAATTTCCAAGAATGACTCTATTTTCCCTCATCTGAGAAGATGACAGAGCATTTCCAAGGAATGCCTACCGTCTGGAAAATGAGAACTCGGAGACAAGGAATGCCAACGGTCTGGAGAATGAGAGCTGAGAGACAAGGAATGCCGATGGTCTGGAGAACGAGAGCTGAGAGACATGTACAAGGATTACTGGATGATGGCTGTGGGAAAACAGAACTGCGGACACTGGGATAAAAACAGTTTCATCTTGAGTTTAAAAAAAACAAAACAAACAACCTCATTAGAAAAGTTCATAGCTGAAAGGGACCTCAGAGGCTATGAAATTCAACCCTTTTGTTTTACATAAGAAGGAAAGTGAGGCGTAGAGAAGTTAAGTCACTTGGGCAGGGTCATTCAGGTGGAAAGTACCCGAGGTGGGATTTGAATTCAAGTACTTTGACTCCAAAGCATTGTCTCAGTCTGTCTGTCTCTGTTCTAGTCTGTGTACCTGTCTTATCTCCCTCCCTTTTTCCCTCCCTCTCCCTTCCCTCCTCCTCCTCTTTCTTCTTCCTTATCCTTCTTGTGCCTCTCCCCCTCCTCCTCCTCTTTCTTCCTTTCTTCTTCTTCTTCTTCTTCTTCTTCTTCTCCTTCTTCTTCTTCTTCTTCTTCTTCTTCTTCTTCTTCTTCTTCTTCTTCTTCTTCTTCTTCTTCTTCTTCTTCTTCCTCTTCTTCCTCTTCTTCTTCTTCTTCTTCTTCTTCTTCTTCTTCTTCTTCTTCTTCTTCTTCTTCTTCTTCCTCTCCTTCTTCCTCTCCTTCTTCCTCTCCTTCTTCCTCTCCTTCTTCCTCTTCCTCTCCTTCTTCCTCTCCTTCTCCTTCTCTTCCTTCTCCTTCTCCTTCTCCTTCTCCTTCTTCTTCTTCTTCTTCTTCTTCTTCTTCTTCTTCTTCTTCTTCTTCTTCTTCTTCTCTCTCTCTCTCTCTCTCTCTCTCTCTCTCTCTCTCTCTCTCTCTCTCCCCCCACCCTTTAGTTTTTAAGCCTTACCATTGGGGTCAAAGTGCCAGCAAAGGGTATATTAAGACCACTTCTAAGGAGAAAAAATGAAAAGGTATCAGTCATCAGCCATTCATGTCTGACTCTTTTTGTTGGTTATCCCATGGATGACTAAGACGTTTGGGAGTGGGGGCATAAAGGCAAGGAAGCAGTCCTCTTTTGCGGCCAGAGTAAGAATCCATGTACTAGACATCATGACTTGTTAGGGCTCCCCACTGACTCCTTTTTGGAGTTTGCATCCATCAGCTCTTTTTGTGCCTAAGTTTCCCTATCTGTTGAAAGTCAATGAGCATTAAAAAAAAACACCACAACTCCTTCACCCAGCTGATTGGAGAATTAATGTATGGCTATTTCTCGTTTTGAAATCTGCAGAGTGGGGGCAATAGGGCAGCAGATGAAATTAAGGATGAAATCTCAATCTAAAAAGATTTTGGACAGAGACCAAAATAGACCCCGAGGCCCTCTGAGCAAAAGAGATGTGACAATGTGGGCTCTGACGGAGAGACAATCTAATAAAAAAGAAGAAAGACCTAAGCACAGCAGTGACTCAGCATCTGGTCTGCCTTTCCTGAATTATAAACCATTTGTGCCAAATATAAGTGATTAGAAGGTGGGGGGAGAGGGAGGGTTCTGTGGGTTTATTCTTATGTGTTTTTTTCTTGAAGTGATCTTTTCCATAAAACATATTACTTCAAATAATGTTCAGAAAAGGAGATGGGTTATTCTATGAGTGAATATTCAACACCTGCCCTCCCTCCCAGCCCCAGTTTAGCTGAGTTTCTGACCATTCCTCTTCCAGTCATTTCTTTTGGGCTCATGTTTCTGGTGTCATATTTTGTCTGGATGAATAGCTGTTTTTCTGGGCTGCTTCCTGGGAGGGACTATAATACTTTGATGTTCCAGGTCCTGACGTCAGTCTTCCTGAAGGGAAAAAAATATTTTCAGAGACACACATAGAATTTTAATTCCTGGGGCAAAGTAGAACTGCCTTCTGTCCCCTTCTCCTTTAAATTCACATCTCCCCAGCACTCTGACCTACATACACCTCTTACTTCTCTTTTCTCCAACCTAGAGTCAGGAGAAGGCTTTGAATCTGTCTCAGGCTCAGTTAGGAAGCATCCTCTGAGTTGGAAGGCACATTTGATGTCCACTTTTGGCCTGTATTACACTCTTACCTCACACTTGACCATACTACTACCTACCTTGCCCCCTACCCTACGTAACACATCTTGCTGTTCATCAGTTCCCTTTGATAGTACAATGTATGCTCAAATAGTCAAGTGGATCTGTGATCTCAGTAATGTGGGTGTTCCTCCAAAAATTCAGATTGAAACTCATCTGTGCCTGCTCATCTTGTGTGATGACCCATGTCATCCCATAAAATCACCAATGTGCTGGAAGCCTTTCCTGCTTTTTCTTGATATCACAAGGTTGCCAGTGGAGTAGGGCACTTAATTAAATCTTGTCAAATATCTCTATAAATAATTTCCATTTGAAGGTTTCATATTTTATCTCTTTACTCTCTCTCATGATCTATCCTCCCAACTCATCATTACCATTTTTCATGTAAGAACTAATTAATTAATTAATGTAATTACATTAATGTAACGCTTGAAGGTCTGAAAAGCATTTTACATACATTATCTCATTTGATTTTTGCAGTATCCCTGAATGGTAGGTCCCATTTTTATCCCCATTCTACAGATGAAGAAACCAAGCCCGAGAGAGGTTACGTAACCATTACCTCTAGGTCACACTGCTAGTAAGTGACTAAGTCAGCATTTGAACACACATATTCTTGACTCCAAGCCCAGCCCTCTATCTCCTACTCCATCTTGCTTCCTCTTCATTTATTGGAGAACTCTTTCTCAGAATAGTGTCAAACTAATATTTGCATTCTGCTACTCCCTAGCCAGCACAGGTGAGTGCTTCTTATCTATTGAGTATAAAGGTATAGGATAGCATGAGTTGGATTTGTTCTTATTTGGAAGATGAATTAATGTATTGTGAGTGCCAAAGTATGAAAAGAAATTGAAATTCTGAATTACAAATTAAAAAATCAGTAGCAGAAAATAGGACTCAACATCTGCTGTTTCATCCTCAAAGAACCATCTCAGAATGAATGAATCAGAAGCTAGAAGAGCAGGCTGTCATTCATGAGCTGTGTGACCTTGGCCAAGTGACTTCATCCCTCAGAGTCTCAATGTTCCCCTCTGTAATACAGATGAGGGTTTGGATGAGCTCATCCCCAAGGTCTTTCTAGACCTAGAATTCTGAATCAGAGATTCCTATTTTCCTTTCCCTCTTAATCCATTTCTGGTCTTATTAGCAGCTTTTCTAAAGACTAGCAGGCACGTTGGCAGATTACCAGGGAATGATGGGAAATCTCATAAGAGTTCTGCATAATCAAACAGAATAACATGAATGAACTGTATTTGGAAGTCAAGATCATTTGTAAAAAATTCCAGTGTTCCAAAGGATCCATGACCCCAGTGATATGAGTAATCCTCTCAACACATCCACATCTTTTTCAACTCTTGACTTTATCCTTCTGTAATCCACCACGGGGATTACAACCAATTGCTGGGAACCATCCCCTATTTTTCTGGACACTGAATAAATATCACTGGAGAACATACATTATCTATTATTCCTATTATGTAACTAGCTGGCCCCTTTTCTCCTTCCTCATCATACATACCTATGACAGTGCCTGTTTCCCTGCTTTTCCTGAGATTCCTCATTTCAGTCAGCTCACAACTCCCCTGGGCTTCTCCGTTGTACTTTGGGGGTGCTCACCTTCAGTTCAGTAATATTCTTTGACTTGTAGCCATATGACATCTTTAGAGGAATACTCAAGTTTTTTTTTTTAAAGGTTCTTGCTTCAGGGAGAAGTTTAGGGTCTTTAATTTTGCAATTTTCCAAAAGTGATACAGCTTGCTCTCCTTTTTAGTTCTGAACTGATTCATTGTCTTTTGCACTATCTATCAGACAGATAAAATCTGCAGACATGTATGTGCGCATGTATAGATATGCATATGTACATATGTCACACATATGTATATACTCTATGGATTTTCCATTAAACTGAATATCATAGTCTGAACAATAAACACTCTTCATCCACTTGATTTTTCCTGTGTGAATAGTTAGGCTGAGCTTTTTTGATTGATTATGGATCTCATGTGGTAAAAATGTACAATTAATTTGGCTATTCTTTAACTACATAATATTTTCATGTCTCTGGTTTTCATTCTTGAGTATTATCCTGCTGAATTCAAATGCAATCAAGTTTTAAATTATAAGAAGAATATTTATGATGAATTTTGATGATGCTCTCAGTGAAGAAGACATAAAATATTTTCTTTCATTATCACATACTATGCACCTGGACAATTTCAAAGATAGACTCTCAAAATATAATGAAGCAAAATGAATATATGTGTGTGATGGTTAAAGACTGAACTGAAACTAACATTCACAATAGACAAGAACAATTTTGCAGTGGATAGACTGTTGGGCCTGGAATCAGGAAGACTTGAGTTCAAATTTGGCTTCAGACATTTAGCAGCATATATGTATGTATGTATGTGTGTATGTATATGTATGTATGCATACATACACACACATATATAGTATGTGTATGTATACACACATACAAATACATATGTGACTTGCAAACCTTAAAGTGATAGTTTTATATATACAGATATGTTAGTTATTACTAATTAAATCTAATGATTTTTTTAAAGAGAACCAGTAATTATCCTTCATAACAGAGATATCAAGAGAACTCTAGCAGAAATTTGTTAACTATTCCTTCTTGCTGGGTCTATGAACTCATTTTTATAGATTGCTTATATATCAAATGATATTTTATTAGGAAATTTTTAAGTGAATTGGTAAATTTTGGATAGTAAAATTATTGCCCTATCAGAAGCTGGTAATTCATATTCTAAAACAGGAAAACAGCTATTTCTAACCAGCCCCACAGTTCCCTTAAATAGATGACAGATAAGCCCTAACAAAATGAATCAAAATAGTTGCAGGAAAAACAAACAACCCCGTTCTCCAAATGGGTCTTCTTCTAAAGCATGCTTTATCCGTAGCATTTTATCCCTTTGAAATTTAGGTATGTTTGGCAGATAACTAAGGCCATACATTTTCCACTGTATCACATAATTCCAGAGTTGGAATAGTTAACCTCAGTGGTCATCTATTCCACTCCTCTCCCCATCTCCCCATAACATACCTGACAAATGGCTTTCCAATCTTTGCTTGATGACCTCCATTTATGCTTAATGTCTTAAAGCACTTTGTTGTTTTAAGAGCTACACAAAAAATCATACTAAGTTAGTTTCTATTAAAAAAATAAGTGACAGTGAGCTAGAAATTTACTTTCCCTGAGTATTAATATTGGGTTAACTCACCTACTAATTTACCTAATGCCCACCTTTTGGCTCCACAGGGCTCCAAAGTAATACTCCAGATTTGCAGAAGGCAGAAAGTCCCTTTCTATATGCTTTTCTTGATTTTCCATTTAGACTGAACTAATCTATCTATATCCCATCCTATTGTACTCAGGTAGTTGCAGGACACATTGCATTCTGCCTGCTATTAAACTGAAAATTGAACTAAGACTTTTGGGACACACTGTGTAAGTATACAGTTTCTGGCCTAAAGGTAGGGTCGGTCATTCCTGATATAAGAGAGCTCAGCGAGTTGAGGGCCCAGGACTAAATCTCACAGTATGTAGATTCTGGCCTAGCATTTTGTACAGGATTGGAATAAACATTGTTAAGGATAGCTTTGTAAGGGAAAATAACTCACAAAAGGGCAATAACATAGCCTTGAAAGCAGAAAAAGATTCAAAAGGAAGAGGATAGCAGGGGCAATTTATAGGGCAGATAAGTAATACAATACAGTAAGAATTGCCCTGGGTTTAGAATTAGATGGGTTGTATTTAATCCTAAATCCATCTCTGCTACTTACTAGTGTGATCCTGAGGAACTCACTTTATTGACTGGGTCTCAGTTTCTTTATCTGGTAAATGAGGGCGTTCGATTAGATGGTCTCTAAGTTTCCCTACCCTGTGATGCCTATGTGGCCTCAAGTCACTTTTAGCTCCATCTCATAATGCTGCCTCCCTAAATATTTGCCTGGAGCCATAGTTGGGTACATAGAACCCTAGGGATGTTTCTACTCGGAGGCTGAAGCATCTAATGTCATATGACATAATCAGCTTACTTTTCTTTAACTCCTTCTGGAACCTTCTCTTTTCTCTCAGCGGGGACTGTGAATATTTATTTGGTGTCATACTGTTCCTCTAGGGAAGGATAAAGTAACTCCTGTGATGGGGTGAAATTGTCATCAGTGGTTGGCCTATGGCTCTTAGCACTTTGACCAAAGCAGAAATACTCAGGACCCAATTTTTTCACACTACTGGATTCTTTTCCTCTCCTGTTTCTTTTTCTTTTAGTTCTACCAGCCTTCATTTTAGCTTCTTCATTTAAAAAAAGGTGTTGGGATTTTGTTTTGTTTTGTTTTTTAAAATAATTTTTTTCAGGGGCAGCTAAATGGCACAGTGAGTAGAGCACTGGCCCTGGAGTCAGGAGGACCTGAGTTCAAACCCGACCTCAGACACTTGACACATGTACTAGCTGTGTGACCTTGGGCAAGTCACTTAACCCCAATTGCCCTGCCTTCCCCCCTCAAAAAAAAACCAAAAAAAATAATTTTTTTCATGGTATAGTCTCTCCTGGTCAAATCCTCTCATGTAACATAAGAGAAACAATTATGCAAACCCAACCAACCCAGCAACCTCATTTGTATCATATGCCACATTTTGTATCTATTTCCTCCAACTCTCTATTTGGAGGAAGGAAGTGTATTCTGCCATGTGTATCTACAAGGCAGAAAGAGACAAGGGGTAAAGCACTGGACTGGGATGTAGCACTTCTCATTCCAAGTCTATAACTATTAACACCCACTATGCAAAAGTGACTGAGTAATCTACTCCATCTCTTGGGATCTTTCTTCATCTGTGTATCCTTCCTCAGGGGTATGCTAGATCCAGCTCAAACCAGTTCCTGAAGGTCGTTGGCATTTACACTTTGGAAATCAGCAAATTACAAATCAAGGTTTGATTTACCATGTTGGTGATTGTCCAGACCTAAGAAAATGATTGATAAAATGTTAAACTTAATAGTGTGTCATGCATATGTTCCCCCTCACCCAAAGCCAAGTGTTAAACATTTATCAACACACTCTTGCCTCCTTCCCTAATTACCTTGTCCCAATGGATGAATCAAAATCTTTCAACTAAGTACAAAAAGTCAACTGGAGTAACTTTGCATAGGAAGCTTGTTTGGATTGGATGAGGAAATTTTGTGACACACTAGGGTATGGCTGAGGAACCTGTGGCCTTGAGACCACATGTGGCCTTCTAGGTCCTTGGGGGCAGCCTTTTGACTGAGTCCAAGTTTTATAGAACAAACCCTTTTATTAAGGGGATTTGTTCTGTGAAGTTTGGAATCAGTCAAAGGGCCACACCTGAGGACCTAGAGGGCCACATATGACCTTGAGGCCACAGGTTCCCCATCCCTGCTCTAGAGGTTAAGCCAGTTTGTTCCAAAGCACTGGATCAAATGTGATCCAAGAGAGAACTTTTCAGCAAAACTCCTCAAGGAAAGGGTGTGAAGTGCTTCATTCTAGCTAAACTTTCTTTCCTTCCTTCCCCTCCCCTTGGCCAGAGGAGAATCATGTGAGGTTTGGAGGGTCCAGAGGATTTTTGACTTCCTATCTTCTCATCTGCATCTTGGCTCTTTCTCCCCAGGATAACAGCAGCTTGTGGCAAAATCTACCCGATTCATCACTTCAACTGAGAGTTGTAATAATTGCCCTAGAGCACACTACATATACTGTACCTGTCTCTTTATTGGAATGTCAATTTCTTGAGAGTAGGGATTATTTTGTTCTTTGTATTTATAACCCTAGTATCTAACACAGTACATGGCACATAGTAGGTAATTAATAAATAGTCTTAATTGTTCTATAAATCAAGGGGGTCATTCTGGATGATCTCTAAGCCCCTTCTTAGCCTAAAGCATTCTACCACTTCCATAAGTTGAACTGAGTCTAGGGAACAAGGCTAGTCCCAGGTGTCATATTTATCATCTAAAGCCAAAACATTCTAAAAAAACCCTAAAGTTAGTCAAGTAGACCTCAGCAGATTTTGTTTTGTAGCTCCTAGTCTGGAACACCAAACTGTATAGTTCCAATCTTAAATATATGAACTAAAAAAAAATGGAAATGAAATTAGCTGAATTATTCCTCCTCATTATAATTATATGAAATATAGACTGAAAAGAACAGTACATGAAAAGATATATTGGAGCTTCCTAAAAATGAGAAGACTGTACCTGTACCATGTTTATTATTGACAACAATGAACAGTAGAAAAATCGGACTTGTATAATGTTTCACCCTGGAGATTAAATAGGTTGGATGACTGGTTGGGAACAAGTTCCCTTCTCTATTTTGAGAAGCACAAGTGAGTTCTGGCACACTTGCAAAACAAAGAACAGGTTTGTCCAACTCTAAAACACACTGCTTCCTTTGAATAGTCATTTATTTGTGGTCACATTCTCCCTGTCATTTACACTGTCTGTGCTTTTTTTTTTTTCAGTTCCTAATTCAAAAGGTTTTGCAGAGTTGGGTTACTTGGCAGCTGACTATTACATTTTGTGATGAGGATGATTGCCTTTCTATAGAAGGTAAGGTGATCCTTAAACAAAGAAAGAAACTTAATTCAAGTAACTCTGGCCCCTGACTTTGGTGTTTTGCTATACATGTCATAAAGTCTGCCCCCATAGCGTCTTATCCCACTCAAAACATCCAGTTCTCTGGCATGATGTTGATTAAAAACAAGCCAAAAAACAAGACATTTCTTTGTTTTGAACTTGAAAATGATGTATGAATTGTCACAATGAAAGAAGTCACCCAATTAGAGATGCATGATTTTAGTAGCTTTTATTGATGTTGCTATTATTAAAGATAAAATGTATTGATGTCTAGGGAAGTGAACTTTATAAAGAAATAGATTCTGTTCACACAGCTAAGGCATCGAGCAGAATAAATTACAACAATTGTTCAAATACATCCCAATGGACTTTTACTGAAAAGTCATTGCTTAAAAATCCCCTAAATGGTATCAGTTAATTCACAGGCACTCATTAATGTTAACTTACTTGGTGATAGAATAGAGAAGAAAAGGATATAGTGTTGAATAAGGGAGAGAATAAGCTTATGATATGTATGTCAAGACCCCAGAGAATAAGCTTATGGCTTATCTGTCAGGACCCCAAGAGAGTGGCTGATACCTGCAGAAGTTGAAATGGATTCAGTGGTATAGAGCATTTTAGTTCAATTCATTTGGGGGGGGCGGAGAAATTCAGATCACTTGGGACGACCAGCATCATGATGCATGATAAGAACTAGAGTTCTCATGTACCTACTTCAGTCCTCGGTGGAACTTATGACCAAGTGGGTGGGTTTATTTTCGACATGTCTGGTCAGTTGTAGAAAGAGCATCGCTCTAGTGCCAGAAGACTTGGTGAAACAACTAATTCCTCCTCCATTAGTACATCAAGTCTGTGTTGAGAGTTGATTATGAAAGTACAACACTCATCTATGCTAAAAACTATACAAAATATAGGCATGGGCGATCTTTTAAAAAATCATAAAAAGCATCTATCTAAAACCAAAAGCAGGCATTATATGCAGTTCTAGGGATGCACTAGAACCTTTTCCAATAAATAAGGGAGTAAAATAAGGATACCCCCTGTCCACATTATTATTTGATATTGTTCTGGAAATGCTAGCAACAGCAATAAGACAAGGGAAAAAATTAATGGTATAAAGATAGATAAAGAGGATTTAAAACTCTCTCTATTGGGTGCTTTGATGGTATATTTAGAAAATACTAGAAAATTAGTGAAGATACTAATGAGATAGTTAATAGCTTCAGCAAAGTTTCAGGCTACAAAATAAACCCTCAAAAGTCAACTGCATTTCTATGTAATCATTACAAAATCTAAGAGGCAATAACAAAAAAAGATCCCATTCTAAATAACTACAAAATGTATAAAGTATCTGGGGGTCAATCTACCAAAGCATACAAAAGACATATAGATTCAATGACAAGTACCCTTAAAGAGAGTTTATCTGTCTTTCTGTCTGTCTATTTATCTTTCTGAATGAATGAATGAATAAATGAAACATCTTGAATGAAAACTAGTAGAATTAGACTTCAAAGATGAAATGAAGTTCTATCAAAATTTAGAACCGGAAGGGAATTTGGAGATCATTTGGTTCAACCTTCTCATTTTACAGATAAGGAAACTGACATCTAGAGACATAAAGTGATCTGTCCCGATAACTAGAGCCCTGACCTCACCCCATCCTCTAATACATTATAGTTTCTTTGCATGTATTTCGTATTTATTTATCTGATTGTGTTATTACCCACAATAAAATATAAGCTTCTTGAGGGCAGGGAAAACTATTTTTTTTGTATTTGTATTCCCAGAAACTAGCACAATACCATAGTAGCTGCTTTAAAAATGTTTGTTGAATTGAATTGCCCAAAGTGACTCAGCCACTAGTTGCAGAGTGTTTGGTTGCAGAGTTAGGACTCAAAACCCAACACTCTGCAATGAAGTCTAGTGCTCTTTTCTTTCCACCTTATTGCTTTTTATATTGAAAGAACTCCGGAGGAATCCTCCTTTCTAGTTGACATCACATCATTAATGGTTACTCTTTGCATTAGCCATTCACCTACTTCTGAATTAATTTAACTAATCCTTATCACTCTACCTTTTCCACAGAACATCATGAAATGTCTTGCCAAATGCTTTACTAAAATCTAGACAAACTATAGATATGGGATTACCCAGATCTATTAGTTGTGTGTGTGTTTGTACTGAGATTTCATCAATACAAGGAGCTCCTAGTGAGGAAATTCTCTTTACTTGTTCAAATGGGCAACTATTCTGCAACTAGCAGAGAATTGTCTGGGTTGTGGAGCTGTTAAGTGACTTGTACAGAGTCACACAGATAGGACTTGAGATCATCTTCTTGAAATTGACTTCAGCTCTCTATGCACTGCTCCGTACTGCATCTCACCAATCCAATAATAATACAGTCGTGAAAAGGAAATGAGGTTTGACCAGTACGACCTTTTCCCAATGAAGCCACACTGGCTTTTTTGGGACCATAGCTTTCTCTTCCAGGTGTTTGCTAACTTTTTGTAAGGTGTTCTAGAATTTTGCCAAGTTTACTGGCCTATAATTTTGCAAATTCTATGGTCTTTTACCTTTAAAAAAAAAAAGAGGTCAACATTTGGCCTTGTCTGATGTTGTGGTACCTCTCTAGTTCTTCATAGCCTTTCAAGGATCAGTGACAACAGTTCAAGAATCACATCTTCTGGGTATTTCATTGTGGTTGGGTGTAGTTCAACTGGGACAGGTGCCTTGAGCTCATCAAGGGCAGCTAGTTTCCCTCTTACTATCTTCCTACTTATCTTCAGCATTAATTTCTTATGAGCAAACCTTGTTCTGTTCTTTCCAGTCCAGAGGTCATTTTTCTTAGCAGAAGCAAAGCAAGAACTGGACAGCTCAGCCAGTGAAATTCTACTCCTCCTCCCTTGATTCTTCTTTTCCCTCTCATATAACTAAAAATCACCCCTTTTTCATTGTTCTTTGCTTTGCTCACCAGCCTCTGCCTATTCCCAGTTTTATAAATACTCTTGGGACCATACCACACATTTAGATTCCCAGGGAGCCTGGAGTCTCAGCCAAAAACCTGTTGTTGCCTTAGGGATGGGCCTCAAATGCCACAACTTAAGCTGAAAAGACTGAGGCAGGGGCAAGACACTAATGTTTCTTTAACCTAAGCCTTAGACAATTAAGAGGAAAAGTCCTTAACACCTGGACAGAGAGGCAAGGCTGAGTGCACGTTCAATATGGGTATCAACATGTATATCTTCTATATGTACCTTCTTTCCCAGGCCTCTTGGGGCACAATTATAAGTGCCACATTTTAATTCTGTCCAGTGGGGCAGTGGAGCCAAAATGGCTTAAGCTTCCCCCCAAATCCCTCCAAATACCTGTAAAAAATGGCTCCAAACAAATTCTAGAGCTGCAGAACCCATGAAATAGCAGGGGGAAACAGGTCTCCAGCCCAGGAGAGCCTGGATGGTTGCCAGGAAGGGTCTATCGCAAAATGCTGAGAGTGGAGGGCTGCCCAGCGTGGGCCCCACCGGGACAGACCAGACCCTGAGTCGGCCAGCTGGAACAGGCCTTGGGGCCATGAAACAGTGAGCTGTGGCAGTTACCATACTGCTCAACCCACAAACGCCAAAGAGCAGGTTAGGGGGAAACTGAGGGATCAAGTTCAGAGCAGTCTGGCAGCCAACTGTGCTCTGCTCGGATCAGTATTGCGGTCCTGGTTGGCAGTTCTTGGGGGAGGAGGAACACTGCTGTGACAGAGCCTGGGGTAACATTGGAGTAGAAGTAGCTCTGAAAACAGCAGTGCTTGAATCCTAAAGCTTGGGACAAAGTACTCTCTACTCTATAAGCAGTCATATACTGACAAAAAAAGCTCAAGGGTCAAGTGGTTGGCTGGGAACATGAACAGGCAGTGAAAATTAACTCATAATCAAACTCAGACTCAAACCTAAACTCTAGATTCCTTTTTTGGTGACAAAGAAGACCAAACCATACAGCCAGAGGAAGTCAACAAAGTCAAAAAGCCTACATCAAAAGCTTCCAAGAAAAATATGAACTGGGCTCAGGCCATGGAAGAACTCAAAATGGATTTGGAAAAGCAAATAAGAGAAGTAGAGGAAAAATTGGGATGAGAAATGAGAGTGATGCGAGAAAACCATGAAAAACAAGTCAATGACTTGCTAAAGGAGACCCAAAAAAATACTGAAGAAAATAACACCTTAAAGAATAGACTAACCCAAATGGCAAAAGAGCTCCAAAAAGCAAATGAGGAGAAGAATGCCTTGAAAGGCAGAATTAGCCAAATGGAAAAAGAGGTCCAAAAGACCACTGAAGAAAATACCACCTTAAAAATTAGATTGGAGCAAGTGGAAGCTAGTTACTTTATGAGAAACCAAGATATTATAAAACTGAACCAAAGGAATGAAAAAATGGAAGACAATGTGAAATATCTCATTGGAAAAACCACTGATCTGGAGAATAGATCCAGGAGAGATAACTTAAAAATTACTGGACTACCTGAAAGCCATGATCAAAAAAAGACCCTAGATGTCATCTTTCAAGAAATTATCAAGGAAGACTGCCCTGATATTCTAGAACCAGAGGGTAAAATAGAAATTGAAAGAATCCACCAATCGCCTCCTGAAAAAGATCCCAAAAAGAAAACTCCAAATTGCAGAGTTTCCAGGTCAAGGAAAAAATGTTGCAAGCAGCCAGAAAGAAATAATTTGAATATTGTGGAAACACAATCAGGATAATACAAGATCTAGCAGCTTCTACATTAAGGGATCAAAGGGCTTGGAATATGATATTCTGGAGGTCAAAGGAGCTAGGATTAAAATCAAGAATCACCTACCCAGCAAAACTGAGTATCATGCTCCAAGGCAAAATATAGATTTTCAATAAAATAGAGGACTTTCAAGCTTTCTCAATGAAAAGACAAGAGCTGAATAGAAAATTTGACTTTCAAACACAAGAATCAAGAGAAGCATGAAAAGGTAAACAAAAAAGAGAATTCATAAGGGACTTACTAAAGTTGAATTGTTATGTTTATATTCCTACATGGAAAGATGCTGTGTGTAATTCATGAGACCTTTCTCAGTATTAGGGGAGTTGAAGGAAATATAGACAGAGGGCACAGGATGAGTTGAACATGAAGGGATGATATCTAAAAAACTGAAATAAATTTAAGGAGTGAGAAAGGAATATATTGAGAGAGGGAGAAAGGGAGAGATAGAATGGGGTAAATTATCTCACATAAAAGTGACAAGAAAAAGCAGTTCTGTTGGAAGGGAAGAGGGGGCAGGTGAGGGGGAATGAGTGAATCTTGCTCTCATTGGATTTGACTTGAGAAGGGAATACCATACACAATCAATTGGGTATCTTACCCCACAGGAAAGTAGGGGGGAAGGGGATAAGAGAGGGGGGATGATAGAAAGGAGGGCAAATTTGGGGAGGAGGTAATCAAAAGCAAACACCTTTGAAAAGGGACACAGTCAAGGGAGAAAATGGAATAAAGGGGGACAGGATAGGATGGAAGGAAATATAGTCAGCCTTTCATAACATGAGCATTGTGGAAGTATTTTACATAATGATACATGTGTGATCTATGTTGAATTGCTTGCCTTCCTAGGGAGGGTGGGTGGGAAGGGAAGAGGGGAGAGAATTTGGAACTCAAAGTTTTAAAAGCAGATGCTTAAAAACAATAAAAAAAAAAGTTGGTTTGGGTTTTTTTTGCATGCAGCTGGGAAACAAGATATATAGGGAATGGGGCATAGAAATCTATCCTGCCCTACAAGAAAGTAAGAAGAAAGGGGATGGGGGGGAGTGGGGTGAAAGAGGGGAGGGCTGACCAGGGAATGAGGCAATCAGGATATATGCCATCTTGGAATGGGGGGAGGGTAGAAATGGGGAGAAAATTTGTAACTCAAAATCTTGTGGAAATCAACGTTGAAAACTAAAACATTAAATAAAATAAAACCTTAATTCAGTCCAGTTTCTGTGGGCCCAGACTGTGGTCTTAATTCTGTACCACCCTAATACCTAGCTCCCTGGTGTTTGGAGAATAAACATCCCTCCATCACAGTGTCCTAGAAGCAAAAGGCTTCAAACAATTGGTATATAGGACTGGCAAGTTTGCACTTCTGCTTCCCTAATTGAGATTCAGAGACATTGTCTCCCAGAAGCAAAAGTCTCTTTCCTTTCACACCACTCCCCGTTTCTTTTCCCTTTATTCTTGTCCTCGGCAATTTCCCAAAGCAGAGAACTCCCTACCCCTCCAGTGTGCCTTTCCTCCTCTGCCTACTTTTTCCACTGTATACTCTATAATGCCCTACCCCGAGCTCCACCACTAACTAAAGTGGTACCATTAAGATACATTTCTTTATTCCTATCAAACTCTTCTTATCTTCTTGCACTCACCAAAATCTGACTGTTTCTGGAAGACACTGACCATCCTTGCTAGTGATGACTCTTCTACTATCCCTTCCTTCTCATCCCCAGCCCATTCCCAGTTTTAGCAATACTCATAGGACTGGAATAGAAAGAAGAGTTAGGAAGCTGCTGCCCCCCATTGCCATTTCCTTCAGCAATCTCTCTCCTTCCCAAGTTTCATCTATCTATTTATGATATGGTCTAGGTCTTTGTTCCTATGATCTACAGGCCTCCAGCCCACTCTTTCTCCTTTCTTAGGAATTTCAGGACCTGCCGCATTGCCCTTCTCTCCAATCCCAAGCCCTATCTCCATCTTCAAATCTTCTCAAACACCCTGACCTTTTATTGAATTCGATTCCTATGACCATAACTTCAGTCTACCTCAGCCATCCACAGGGGTTACTTATAACTTAGATTTCACCATGACCCATAATCCTGCTGCTTCCATGCTTCTGATCACTGAAATTCTCCTCTCTGAACATAATCAGATCTCCTTTCTTTCTCTTTCCCCCTCTACCTTATTCATCCTGAGCCTATCCTTTGTCTTACCCACAGCCTCTAGTCTCTCTATCCCTCCCCGTTCTCCTAATCTTGCTCTGGTCTTGCTTTCTTCCTTTCATAGTCTTTATTAGTTGCTATTATGGTTGATTAATTCAACTATAATACTCTTTTCTATCCTTGATTCTTCTGGCCCATTTTCAAACTGCTATTCCTCAACTCTGTTCTCCTAAAATCTAAGGCACATGTCCAACACTGCCTGGCTTTCCTCTCTTTGTCTATCACAAATTCCAAAATTGAATGATTACTTCTCCCTGAAGATTGTAATCATTTCCTCCCAGTGACTAGTTACTTCTTGTTCATGAGAATTGGATGAAGAATACCCCTACCCACAGTGTGCTCTCTGTGTCTCTGTCTGTGTCTCTGTCTCTCTCTCTCTGTCTCTCTCCATCTAAATTTCTAAGGATAAAATTATCATTAAGGAAAGTTGGGAAATTATTAGTTCTCTGGTTTGGGAAAAATGAGCTCCTGCAAATATCTCTGTAAGTAACTATATCAAGTGCCACGCTTATAATCTATTTCCCAAACTCATTCTTTATTTCATCTTTATGTTTACATAGCCTGTAGTCCAATGTCAATATCATTTCTGTATTGATCTTCAAGTCAAATCAACAAGCTTTTATTAAGCACTTACTACATAACAGGCATTATGCTAAGAGATGGGAATACAAATACAATAAAAAAAGAAAAAAACAATCCCTACCCTAAAGGAGCTTACATTCTAATAAGAAAAGACAACATATAAAGGAAGCTGAAAAACAAGGGGAAGAGGGAGGAAAAAAGATACCCTCCAAGGCGGTATGGTGGAGAAAGAAATCCAGAGTCAGGAGTAGGACTTAGAGAGGAAGGAAGGAATAAACATGGCTGGCCTGGTCCTTTCCTTAAAATAAATCTCCAGAAGAAACTTACCAATCAGAGGAAGGGTCTACAGAGGTGGAAGGATCTTCCAGGGAGAGAAAACTGCTGAGACTTGGTAGACATATTAAGTCTAGAGAGTCAGGAGTGGGGTCCAGAGAGGAATGAAGGCATAAACATGGCAAACCTGGTCCCTTCCTTAAAATAGGGCTTCTGGAAGGAAATTGCCAATTAAAGTAGGGGTTACAAGGATGGAGGGATCTTCCAGGGTGAGAAGACAGCTGAGATTCAGTAGATATAGAAGTCTGGATGGTCAGGAGTGGGGCCCAGAGAGAAATGAAAGATTAAAGATCTTCACCCAAATGCTTTTCGTCATGCTTCCCTGTTTTAGTTCTTTGATTTCCTTACATAATCACATCATCTTAATGCCGTAAACACCAGTAGTCTACCCCACCCCTTCTATGTGTCCTTTTCTTCTTGAATAAGGAATATATTCCCAAAGATAGATTCCAGTCACAGTTTCCATATTTTACCAATAATTATGAGGGGAGAGAATTTGGAACTCAAAGTTTTAAAAGCAGATGCTTAAAAACAATAAAAAAAAAGTTGGTTTGGGTTTTTTTTGCATGCAGCTGGGAAACAAGATATATAGGGAATGGGGCATAGAAATCTATCCTGCCCTACAAGAAAGTAAGAAGAAAGGGGATGGGGGGGAGTGGGGTGAAAGAGGGGAGGGCTGACCAGGGAATGAGGCAATCAGGATATATGCCATCTTGGAATGGGGGGAGGGTAGAAATGGGGAGAAAATTTGTAACTCAAAATCTTGTGGAAATCAACGTTGAAAACTAAAACATTAAATAAAATAAAACCTTAATTCAGTCCAGTTTCTGTGGGCCCAGACTGTGGTCTTAATTCTGTACCACCCTAATACCTAGCTCCCTGGTGTTTGGAGAATAAACATCCCTCCATCACAGTGTCCTAGAAGCAAAAGGCTTCAAACAATTGGTATATAGGACTGGCAAGTTTGCACTTCTGCTTCCCTAATTGAGATTCAGAGACATTGTCTCCCAGAAGCAAAAGTCTCTTTCCTTTCACACCACTCCCCGTTTCTTTTATAGAGGGAGAGAATCTGGTTTGTTATATTAGAAGCTTGTTATGGCTACTTATATTTTCAATGCATAACTACAATGTAAAAATAAAATTGAATACGTTCATTGTAGGCTAAACAATCTGTATTTAGTGATCAGACTATTCTTTAAAAGTTTATCCTCATTTCATATTTATTGAGACTCCTGAATACCGTCCAAAATAGTTTAAAACAAGAAAGGTGCAGTACCTGTCTTCCAGGTGTTTACTCTATACCAAATTCTGTGTTTGGTTCTGACCTTTATTTTAAGCACTTATCATGTAGGGGGTTGATCAGTTCCCTGATCAGCTTGCTGAGTTCATGGGAAGGTAAGCTTTTTAAAAATTTTTTTAGACTTTGTGTCATCAATTGGGGATAAAAAACTTTTTTGGAATTGTGAGTCAAAGTTCCTCATTTCTGTGGGGTAATATGCAAAAAAGTGCCTCTTTTTGCCATTTTTCCCTTTTCAGAGCATAGACTAAACAACTACAGAGATAAGAGTGGACTTGGGCTCAGTGGTGGGGACTACATAGGTCTTCCCTGGAAATCACTAATGGCTTCCTTGGGGCAGAAACAAATGAGAGTTGGTTGAGCTCTCATCTGTTTACCCCAAGAATTCATCTTCTTTCCTTCCTTCCTTCCTTCCTTCCTTCCTTCCTTCCTTCCTTCCTTCTTTCCTTCCTTCCTTCCTTCCTTTCTTTTTCTTTCTTTCTTTCTCTTTCTCTCTCTTCCTTCCTTCCTTTCTTTTTCTTTCTTTCTTTTTCTTTCTTCCTTTCTTCCTTTCTTTCTTTTCTTCCTTCCTTCCTTTCTTCCTTCCTTTTTTCTTTCTTTCTTTTCTTTCTTTCTTTCTTTCTTTCTTTCTTTCTTTCTTTCTTTCTTTCTTTCTTTCTCTTTCTCTTTCTCTCTCTCTCTTCCTTCCTTCCTTCCTTCATTTTTTGTTTTTATTTTGAACATTGATTTTTTTAAATTTTGAATTCTAAATTCTTTGCCTCCCTCCCACCCCTCCCCCACCCATTGAGAAAACAAGCAATATGATATTAATTAGACATGAACTCCTGCAAAACATAGTTCCGTATTCGCCATATTGGAGGAGGAAAGCAAGAAAAATAAGGAAAGTGAAAAAAAGTATTCTTCAGTCTGCACTCAGAGGTCAACATTTCTCTCTCTGGAGGTAAACAGCACTTTCATCATGGGTCCTTTAGAACTGTCTTGGATTGCTTCATCAGAGTAGCTATGTTGTTTGCTGTTAACATACTGCTGTTGCTGAGTACAATGTTCTCCTGGTCTGGCTCACTTCACTTTGCAACAGTTTATATGTATATCTTCTCAGGTTTTCTGAAACTATCCTGCTAGTCATTTCATAAAGCATAATAGTATTCCATCACAATCATATGCCACAACTTGTTCAGCCATTCCCCAATTGATCGACATCCATTCGATTGCCAATTCTTTGCCATCACAAAAAAAGCTACTGTAAATATTTTTGTATAAATAGGTTCTTTTTCCTTTTCTATGATCTCTCTGGGATACAAACCTATTAGTAGTATTGCAGGATCAAAAGGTATGCACAGTTTTATTGCCTTTTTGGCATAGTTCCTAATTATTCTTCAAAATGTTTGGACCAGTTCACAACTCCAGAAACAGTGCATTAATGTGCCTATTTTTCCACATTCCTTTCAGTATTTATCGATTTCCTTTTCTATTATGTTAGCCAATCTGCTAGATGTGAGGTGGTACCTCAGAGTTATTTTAATTTGCATTTCTCTAATTAATGATTTAGAACATTTTTTATGTGACTATTGATAGCTTTGATCTCTTCTTCTGAAAACTGCCTGTTCGTAAAATTTTGACCATTTATCAGTTGAGGAATGGCTCTTATTGTTATAAAATTTCACCCAAGAATTGAATGTCTGGACCCCAAATTCATGTACCTAATCTTAGAGGGATATTGTCAGAGGTGTATTGAAACTGCAAATGCTCTCCAATGCGTGTATCAAGGAAAACATTCCTAAATTCTAGTCACAGAGCAATTGGATCATAGATTTAGAGTTGGATGAGACCTCAGAGGCCATGTAGTGTAACTTCCTCATTTTATGGGTGAGGATACTGGAGGTCAGGGAGGTTAAATGATTTATTCAAGTTCACATTGGTAGTAAGCATCAAAAGCAGGGTTTAAACTTAAGCTTTTTGAACCCATTGAATCCAGTGTCAATGCTCTTTCCACTGAATTTTTTGTGCTTGTCATGCTAGCCTTGGGATTGCCTCCTACAAACATAAGTTTCAAAGTCCTTTTAGACTACGCTTCTAGAGGGAGAAGAGGAGTTCCTGGGTAGCATAATCCTCTTGGAGAGAGCAGATCCAAGGATCTAGCCTTCTATTGAGAGAAGAGAAAAATTCTAATATGTAGGTCAGATGAGAACACATCTCAATTGGATCAATAAACCAGAGGTATGAACTAGGTGTGAATAATGCCAGGATAAATGGCATGTACACATCCAACTACTAGCCCAACTTCAGAATAGTTCAAGACCTTAGTCATAAGGTTTTTTAGTTACTGCATCCTCTAAGGGTTCTGTAAAGTCATGTAGAAGTTGCATCAGAAGAGGAAGTATTCATGGGAAAAAGATTAAGGACCTTTAACGTATTTAAACAAAAAAAAAAGGATTTTCTTATTTAATACTAGAAATCTGAAAGGGGAATAGGCTTTATTCTTTTTCATCCCAATATAGAATCTATTCTTAAATAGATCCTAAAGGGAGGAACCGCAATCATGCAAATACATTTCATAATTCTCAGTTTTCAAGGTTAATACTAAAAAAAAATTACCATTTACATGTGTTTGGTGTCAAATCTTCCCAGTATTGGTAAGGTTGGGATCAAATTTTCTTTTTCTTTTCTTTTTTTCTTTTACAAATTAATTTATTTATTTTTAGTTTTCAACATTCACTTCCATGAGTTTTAAATTTTCTCCACTTGCCTCTCCTCCCTCCACCCAAGACAGTGTGCAATCTAATATAGGCTCTATATACATATTCTTATTAAACATATTTTCACATGAGTCATGTTGTATAGAAGAATTAGAATGAATGGGAGGAACCATGAGAAAGAAAAAACAAAACAAAAAAAGAGAGCAAATAGTATGCTTTGATCTGCATTCAGACTCCATATTTCTTTGTCTGGATGTGAATGGCATTTTCCATTGTGAGTCTTTTGGAGTTGTTTCAGGTCCTTATACTGCTGAGAAGATCTAAGTCTATCCAAGTCAGTCATCACACAGTGTGATTGTTACTATGTACCATGTTCTCCTGGTTCTGCTCACTTCATTCAGCATCAGTTCATCAATTTTTCTTGAAAGTACTGTCATTTATGTTGCTTATGATGTTAAGTTTGTACAGCATGAAGACGTGGAGATTTGATCTTTTCTTTTTTCCGCCAGTATAGAAAGTGAAACTGGAGAGTTCAGGCCACAAAACAGATTTTTTTTTTGGCCTGAGTTACTCCAATAATCAGAATTCTCTTGACTAAATAGTACAGTCTGTACGGTTGGAGGAAGTCTCCTTATTCTTTTACTTTTCCTCAATACAATGGGAAAAAAAGAAAAAATACTAGAAATTTTATGAGAGTCTTGAGTGATTTCATCTTTAAAGTAATGCTCAAGAAATTAGACCAACCAAAGGTGTTTATACTTTGATCTATACCTCTATTTATTCCCTTCTGAGAGGAGAAAAAAATATTTGACGTTTGGTCCTCATCCAGGAGCCTTCTCTTTCCCCTAAATACTGAAGATCAAAGAATTATTAGTGGCTGTTGGAACCCTGCTATGGCATAGTCCCAATGTCTCTGAGGAGGAAAGGCTAGAGCTCCAGCCATCAACCTTCCATAAGCAGGGAAAGTTCTGGTTCCATAGCCCTGAGACTATGAAAAGGAGGCAAAGCTTCTTTCACATCCTTCCACCTTTCCTTTCAGTATTCACATAGAAGCTCATGAGCCTGGACCTGCATGCCTTGGGCTATATACAGAAAACAAGGAGAGAGAGAGAGAGAGAGAGAGAGAATCCTCCAGCTTTAAATAACCTCTGGGAACCAGAAGCTTTTGTTGCTATTAAAACACATTCTCCCAGCCTGCCTTGAACTTCTGGTGCATGGTAAAGTCCATAGGTAAACACATTTAACATGGGACCCCACTAACTACTAATAATTGTATGTGGCCTTAAATGGTGGCTAGTTCCAAGGGATCAACATCATATCAAAATAAGACTGCAATACTTTGTGCTCATAGTGACATTTGACCTAGGAAAATTAGGTCACTGACATCTATTGCCTTCCTGATGATTTTGATAATATGAATTCCGAAATGAGTGGGAAAACAAATTTGATCCACAATACATTCAAGTGTAGGTGGTTATATCTATCTAAATGAGAAGTCTAAGAGTATATATACATACCTGATAAAGGTTTGTAATTGGATTATGTATGGTAAGAGGAACGAGAGTCAATAGATACAGGTGTTATTGATGTCATATGATGCATTCTTATGTATGGCTATTGTTAAATTGTGAGTCACGGCTTGCCAACAGTTAGAACTACTGAAAGGTCAATGGGCTGACTCAGGAGTGAGTGAGTAAAGAATATTTCCTTTGAGAGTTCTAAACCCACTAGAGGTTTTCAAACAAGAACTATATAACTTCTTGGGGATGGCATAAAGGGGATTTCTGTTCAAGTATGGATAGATAGGACTCCAAATCTAAGTTATTCTTCAGCCTCTAAGATTAATTGGGTTTAGTAGAGAAAATAGGAAATGACTATACTATTCAATTAAGATCCCAGCCTGACACTGTGCTTATTCAGCTGATGGCTGATCTCATCTAAATCACACAGGAAAAAAAAAAAGATGCTTAAAGTTATTGTTAGATAAAATGAGTAAATAGGAGCAATTCAATTTGGTTCTTAAAGCAAACCTAATTTGAGAGATATTGATGAATATTGGTGAATTAATGGACTTAGGCTTCTCTCTTTCTCTGTCTCTTTATCATTTTAAAATCTCTTTCTATATGCCAAGAGATCAGCTTGAGGCAGTGAGGTGGTTTAGCGGTTAGCATGTTGGCAGACTCAGTTTGAATCCTGCTTCAGACACTTACTGTGTGATCTTGTGCAAGTTACTTAACCTCTTTCACAACCTCAGTTTCCCTGTATCTAAAATGAAGATAATATCATCTACTTCTCCAATGTTGTTGTTATGATTAAATGAGATAAGTATATAAAGTACTTTGCAAATCTTAAAAAAAAACCAGGAAAAATGCTGATCATAATTATGGCAGCTTGGTGGTACAGTATCATCATCATCATCATCACCATCGTCAACTGTTAGATACATAGTAGGCACTTAATAAATGTTTATTGATTAACTGAATGAATGAACAAATGATAAAACATTTATTAAGCACTTACTATGTTTTAAGAATTGTTCTGGTTGCTGGGGACACAAATAGAAAAAGCTAGAAAGTCCCTGTTCTTAAGAAGCTCATGCTCTTCTTGGGTGGTTGGAAAGCCTTAGGGGTTCTTTGGTTGCTTCATTAGGTCAGATGACAGTGCAGGAAGGGGGAATAAATGGCATAAAAGCAAGGAAAATGGTAAGGCCTGGACACCTTTCATGACAGGGAAGATAGTAAGGCCTAGTGGTCCTCTATCTTACTGGAAGGAACAGAGTTAATGATTCCCATTTCTTCCTAACCATGTGAGCAGTCAAGCTTTCTCAATAGTCTAGGCAGTTATACATGCTGGACCTTGAGTCAGGAAGAGTCCAAATCTGACGTCAGACTCTTAATAGTTGTATGATCCTGGACTAGTGACTCCACATCTGCCTGGCTCCATTTCCTCATCTGTAAAATGGGGATAATATCAGCACCCTTCCCAGGGTTGTGGTGAGGGTAAAATGAGACAATAATTGTAAAGCACGTAGCAAACATTAAAGTGCTATGTAAATGCTAAGTTATTATCATCATCCTCATGATGATGTAGCTCAGATGACATAGAATTGGAAGACTATTGCACAAGTCCAGGTAAGAGGTGATAAGGTGCTAAAGTAGGGTGATGGCTCTGTGAGCAGAAAGGATGGAATGTAGTCAAGAAACATAAGGAAAAATATTACGAGATTTGGCCCTGGATTAGATATCTCTAGTAAATGAGAGGGAGGAGTTTAGGATGACAATGAGGTTGCAAGGCCGGGTCAGCTTGGGAGTTTCTAGCCACGCATCAGAGAGTTGTCTAGGATAAAGGGCTTGGATTTGATCTCAAATATAAACAGTTCAAAAGATAAAGTAAATGTTGTGGACTCTACTTAGCTGGCTGTCTGTTCTGGCTTCTCAGAGTTGGAGCTCTAGAGGTAGAGAATCTCCCTCTGAAGAGAAAAAGCCCCACAAAACTAGCATTCTGGGTACTGACTGGATGTCCTCATGAGGAAGAAAAAAAGCAGTTGAGTATTTCCTCTAGGGTGATACTGGGTTGTTGAGATACTAAAAGAGGTGATTAAACCTAAAGTCTCCAGGCAAAAAGAGAGAAAGTAGACTACCTTTCCTCCTTAGTTTTTAAGGGAAAGAGGTAGCATCTCATCTGGTGGCTTCAGCAGAAGCCAGAGCTGTGTAATGCTCTATAGAACTGGGTGCCCAGTGAAACAATAATTAGTCATCACCACGAAAACAGTGCCTACCAGGAACAGTAATGTTATCTGTGCAACATAGGGTAACCTTAACATTGGAATTTCTTGGTACCATGAAGTACTCAGGGAACTCTTTTGAATAATTTCAATGATCTCTAATGATAATTTGTAACTTCAAAGGGTTTAATACTTATCCATCCTATCTTTCTTAACATGTGTAAATATAATGAGAATAGCACATGCTACTTATATGAGTCGTTAATGTTTACACAACTTTTTTTAATGTATTGTCTCAGTTGATCCTCACAGTGATGAGGTAAATTTTATAGATATTATTGTTTGAGTTTTACAGATGGGAGAGTGGAAGGGTGGAGAAATTAAGTGACTTGCCTAAGGTCAAACAGTTAATTCATACTAGAGTTGCAGCTCAAACCTAGTATTGTCCCCTCGCTCTATTTGCCATTTTTCTTTTATGAAAGCAAAATAGCGTTGAATGAAATTTTGGAATGTTTGTTGTTCTGCTCAGTGCCTAGCACAGTTCCTGGTACATGGGAGGAGCTTAGCACATGCTGGTTGACTGATCAGCTATTCTAGTCAGAACCTCTGAGGATTAAGGACTGATTCCCAAATGGAGTTGATTGACTTCATCAAGTAAGATCACAAGGTTTAGAACTGAAAGAGACCTTAAAGATAATCTAGTCATCTGCTTCTTTTTCACTGGAAGTATTTCAACAGAAGCTGACTGAGCACTAGTGAGTATTAGTGATGGAAATCAAACCCAGGTCTGTCCTGTGGCTCCCTTTATCTTTCTTTTTTAAAATGAAGGCAAAATGATGTTATGTAAGATCCTATTATGAAATCCTGCCTGTATAGAATTGTTCTATTCTTGTGTAATGAAAGATATTAATTGCATAAGCCCTCTAGTTAGGGATTGATTTCCTTCAATATTTAATGCATGTCATTTCTAGCATCCTTTTTCTTAGGTTATTTCTCTTTCAGCAAATATGCTTTTGCCATTGAATAATCACCAGATGGTAATTTGGGGTGGTATAGTTTTGAAGAGAGCATTGAATTTGGTATCAGGCAGACATGGGTTCAAACCCTGCCTCTGACATTTGCTATTTCGGTGGTCCTGGGAAAATCACTAAACCTCTAAGTCTGATAAAAATTGTTTCAAAGCCCTTTAGCAACATGTAGAGTGCAGCCAAACTACAAGTTAACAAATGTCTGTTAACCTATTATTCCAAATATAGACTGAAAAGCCAAGAAGTATGTTCTGTGCAATTTTTAAAAACAGATTTTTAAAAGTGAAATATACAATCTTCACAGTGCTGTCCTTCACAGATGTCAACAGCCTCAGTTTCTTCATCTGTAAAATGGATATAACATAATAGCTACCAACCTCACGGGGTTGTTTTGAGGACCAAACGAAATATTATCATTGCTGTTAATACTGTTATTTTTATCACTACTCTCTTTCCCAGAGGGATTCGTAGCAGGCTGAATGGGAAGAACATCTGCCTCAGGAATTCTATCCAAAGGAAAAAACTTGCTGCCTCATGGGTTACTTTCCAGGAATCAAGTCTGTTGCTGGGTTCTCTCAGTGTAGTGAATCATTCTTTATTTCTTCTTAGGATGGTTGTACAAATTACTCTGGATCTGCTACTTTAATCTCAAGTATAACACAGCTTCTGGGGTGAAGCTGGATCCCTGTGATCAGAAGATTGAATTCAGGGGTGTGCGTGTGTGTGTGTGTGTGTGTGTACATATATATGTATATATATGCATATATACACACATATACACATATATGAATATATATATTTCTATTAGTCAATATTTATATAAGCTCTGTATCTACGGTTGAGTTCCATAGATTAGGTTAAGAACACTTCTTTCATATCTCAGGGGACAATAAGCTGGAATCTCACCCAAATGTGATTTCTGCTAATGTAATCTCAGGATCCAGGGATAGAAGAATAGACACTGGACCTGTGATTTCATTGGCATAAGGAAGTACCAGGTTAGGAAATGTGTCCAGAAAAATGAGCTGATATCTCTATTGCACTCTGCACTCGTCATGCTCTTGGAGTTCTGGGAAGGCTTGGGAGCAGGAGTTCACATGACAGCTATCTTCTAACTTGAGAGGGGGTTTCTTCAGGAAGAATAATTAGATTTACTTTCTTTAGTTCCAGAGGTCAGAACCAGGCCAAAGGCTAGAAGTTAAGGGGAAGATTTCAGTTCAATGTAAAGAATTTTTTCACCTCTTCCTTATTTCAATGGAACTCAGAAAGAATCCTGGGACAGGTCATTACACTTTTATTCTTTCATATTTAATGTTCTTAGGCCTATTGTCCAGGTAGATAAAATGATTGGTTTTTGGAATTGAATTAAAGTATTAGGATGTGGGCTTATTGTCTGTTTTTTTTTCTTTCCTTTTTTTTTTTTTACAAATGAATTAATTTATTTTTAGTTTTCAACATTCACTTCCATAAGTTTTAAATTTTCTCCACCTCTTGCCCTCCCCCCTCCCCAAGATGGCATGCAATCCAGTATAGGTTCCCTTGTCTCTATACATTTTTATTAAACATTTTTCACATTAGTCATATTGTATAGAAGAATTAGAACATATAAAAGGAACCGCGAGAAAGAAAAAACAAAACAAAACAAAATAAGAGAGCAAATGGTATGCTTTGATCCGCATTCAGACTCCATATTTCTTTGTCTGGATGTGGATGGCATTTTCTATCATGAGTCTTTTGGAGTTGTTTTAGGTCCTTACATTGCTGAGAAGATCTAAGTCTATTAAAGTCAGTCATCATGCAATGTGGCTGTTACTGTGTACAATGTTCTCTTGGTTCTGCTCAGTTCATATAAGTCTTTCCAGGATTTTCTGAAGTCTGCCTCCTCACCATTTCTTATAGCACAATAATATTACATTACATTCATATACCACAACTTGTTCAGTCATTCCCCAATTGATGGCCATCCCCTCAATTTTCAGTTCTTGGCCACTACAAAAAGAGCTGCTTTAAATATTTTTGTTCATGTGGGTCCTTTCCCCATTTTTATGATCTTTTGGGGATATAGACCTAGAAGGGTTATTGCTGGGTCAAAGGGTATGAACATTTTTATAGCCCTTTGGGCATAGCTCCAAATTGATCTCCAGAATGGTTGGATCAATTCACAACTCCACAATCATTTTTTTCCCAATTTTCCCACATTTTCTTCAATATTTATAATTTTTCTGTCTTGTCAAGTTAGCAGATCTGATAGGTATGACGTGGTACCTAAGAGTTGTTTTGATTTGCATTTCTCTTAGAGCATTTTTTCATATGACTATAGATAGCTTTAATTTCTTCCTCTGAAAACTGCCTGTTCATATCTTTCGACCATTTAACAATTGGGGAATGACTTGTATTCTTATAAATTAGACTCAGTTCTCTATGTAATTTAGAAACAAGGCCTTTATCAGATGCATTGGCTGTAAAAATTCTTTCCAGTTTTCTGCTTCCCTCTTAATCTTGGTTGCATTGGCTTCGTTTGTGCAAAAACTTTTCAATTTAATGTAATCAAAATTATCTGTTTTGCATTTCATAATGTTCTCCAACTCTTGTTTGGTCATAAATTCCTCCATTCTCCATAAATCTGACAGGTAAACTATCCCTTGCTCTCCTAATTTGCTTATAGTATCAGCCTTTATATCGAGATCAAGTATCCATTTGGACTTTATTTTGGTATATGGTATAAGATGTTGGTCTATGCCCAGTTTCTGCCATGCTATTTTCCAGTTTTCCCAGCATTTTTTTTTTGTCAAATAGTGAGTTCTTATCCCTGATGCCAGGGAGGCTCATTGTTTGTTAACTCATAAACAACATCTTTTGGGCGATTCTAGTAGTGTAATTGTGATTATTCTTGAAGTTATAAGCAAAAGACATGGCTAAAAGACCAAGAATTATGTTCCTTCTCTGCTAGGTTTCCTTTATCCACTTTACCTTTTTCCATTTTGGTAAGTTAGAGCCTCTGTAATTCTTGTCTCTCATATAGCTTTCCATCATAGTCGTTCTATGGTGATTCCTTCTTAATACAGTTACACTGAAGAGAAAAGCTGGGAAATGATCAATTCTCAACTTATACGAATGATTGAATAATGTAGTTCCTTTGTTACTGTATTCCATCTCTCTGCTCTGCACAGGCTGTCTGTCCCCTATGCCTGGAATGCTTGTCCCACCTCACTTCTTAGAATCCCTGTTTTTCTTCAAAGCTCAGTTTAAATAGTTAACTCCCTATGCCTTTTTTCGGTAACCCTTGGTTGGTGATGGCTGGGTGTGGAGGTTACTATAGGGAAAATGGACTGAAAATGAAAGGATAGGTCCAGTTCCACAGGAAAAATGTCTTGTGTGCTGGGATTGGTGCCAGATGATTAGGGGTAATGGGACTGTCCATCTAGAGCTGACTGCTGTAGACTCAGCTCCCTTGTCTCTCTCTGTAAAGCAGGCTGGGAACTTCATTCTAATATACCTGTCTTTGAAGATTGCTGTGCTTTTAAAGAAAAGCTACCGTGGGAATTAGAGCTGTGTTGGGGGAGGACAGAGTATAAATGTAATGGAGCCTCAAAGAGCCTAGGGAACTTTTTCAGTATTTGAATTTTTTTTTAAAAAAAACCCACAAAAAATCTCCAAGGGGGAAAATAGGTATCCAAATATCTCTTCTCCCTCAGATACTAGGATTCCCCCAAACTACTTTGTATATATTTTATATTTCCTTGGATGTGTGCATGCTAATTCCCTCCATAATAGAATATAAGCTCCTTGAAGTCAGGGACTATTTCATTTTTTATATTTGTTTCTCCAGTGCTTAACACAGGACAGTCCTCAGTCCTTCCATCGTTATTCCAGGGCATAAGGATGGGAAGAAAGAAAACTGCCCCAACCACAGCCCTCAGACAGAAGTGCCTGGGATGGGTTACGGTTTGTAAGGACAACTTGCCTGATAACACTGGCTCCCTTTTAGCTTTTATTCCCTAGAATTCAGTTCCCCTCTCCACCACTTACTCTTATGCCTTTCATCAAGGAAATGATGGGACACATAAACCTTAATGTACGTTTTTCAAGAGTTTGCCGTTACTTCCTGGTTCTGAGATGATGGAGAAAGTAACACTTCCTGAACACTGAGTACAATACCTTCTCACTTGATTTTGACCCTTAACTTGTACTTCCCTTTCTGTTTCTTCCCTACCTCCAGACTTTCAGGGCTTCCCCAGGCACAAAATGCACCTCATGTGTCACTAACGGCTTTCATGGGGACTTCTATGTTTCTGCCATCTGCCTCTACTCTTCCAATCTGTCACCTTCATTTTCTCTTGGAGAAACCATAAGAACTCAGAAAACCCACTGAGAAGTTGGATGTAATATTACCAATGTTGATGAAAATTCAAAAAATCAATAGTGCTCTCGCCGCAGGAAGCTATCCTTTTGGGTACCATTTAAGTCACATAATTCTTTAAAGAAAAGCCATCATGTCAAGCTGCTGACATTCTGTTCTCCTGTAATTTAAAAAATACCTTAAATTATACTAAAGAAATACTCAAACTAGAAGGTAATGATATTGAGTTAGTTACACTAGTAAGTAATCTAGTCCCATATACTATTTAATTATCTGTTAGGGCAATATGGCAGAAAGAAAAATGGCTCTAAAGTCAGAGGAACTGGATTCAAGTTCTGGTACCTACTATTTATTAGCTAAAGCCCTTCCCAGGTCCTATGACCAGATAGGTAACACAAGTATTACTATTTTCCACTTTAGAAATGAGGAAACAGAAGCATGGAGAGGTTAGATGACCTGCCCCAAAATCACACTTAACCTCACGGATTCTCAATTTCCTCATTAATAAAATGGGAAATTATAATACTCAGGTTATCTATCTTGTCACAGGAACCAGAAGGGGACATTCCATCTAGTCCAGTATTCTCATTTAACAGATTGGAAAACTGAGATCCAGAGAAATAAAATGACTTGCCCAAGATCACATAGTAGACAACAGGAGAATTGATTCAAAACTAGGACTTCTGGCTCCAAATTTAGTATTCTCTTCCATTTTACCGTGTTCCCTTCTTACAAGGTTGTTTTAAGGAAAGTACTTTGGAAACCTTAAGTGATATATAAATGTGAGTTACTATTATTCTGTAACACCTTCTGAACAGATTAAAAAATTGAAGTTATTACATACATTTCTTACAGCAGCATTTCTTACAAGTAAGTAATTAGTCAATGAATTTCTCCATTGAAGTCCTCCTCCAATGTTTCATGTTCATTATTGTGGGTAAGTGACCCTGGGTTCTTAAAAGTTATGCCAATGAAATACAGGTTCTGAGAGGTCTTGCCAAGTTGGACAAGCTTTGGGTGTGGGTCTTTTTCTATTGACCAAGTCTGAAAAGCCTTCTCACTAGACTGGCCACACAGTGCTGAATTTTTCAGCCAGGATAATTCGTAAAGACTATCTACGAAATTATATAAAAAAAAAGTTGTGGTCTGTTCCAATGGAGATCAATGAGATATTGAAGCATATAGCTAATTTTTAAAATAACGTATTGACATTTTTCTATTGAGCATATTAAATTACCAGGGTATGAGAGAAATGATCAATTATTGAGATTTTTTTGTCTTTTTACTTCTTTGCTCAAAGACCAGTCAACCCTTGTAGGTCATTCAGCCAGTCTCTGAAGCTCAAGGTTGACAATGAGATTGGTCTAACCCTTCAGGAACATTCTCCTCAATTTTTGGTGGGACCCCACCCAACTGGCAGAGTGTATTTCTGATGAAAGTGAATTCTGGCCCTAAAAAGCATTAGGCTCATGCCCTTGTAACTCCTCTGTCCTCCACCCAATTGTTCAGCCTAAGGGTCTGGGTAGAGATGGACTCCTTTATCCAGATAGCAGGAGGTAGCTGAGTCTTAAAATATCAAGTTCTCAGCAGGAGGAGATGAAGACTTTTGGCCCATCTCCTCCTTAATATGTCTACCTCCTCATTGTTCACCAATCAGGGTTGATCTCTGACCATCAGGGCCACCCACTTCTCCAAAGGTATTTAAATATTCAGTGATTCCCATAGCCTTTTGTCTTTGGTTACAGAGAAAAACCACTGACTATCAAATTATTGATTATTTGTTAGCCAAATTAATAAATTGATTATTACCCAGAAGCTCTGTTTCTCAGACTTTTCATTCATCTCAGGTATATGGGGCATTCAGGAAGGACTAGTGCTTCTGCTGTCAGTGGCTTTTCTCAGGTCTGCTCATCCATGTTTCATGTCCACTTGTCATCCAACTCTCACCCATGGCTCCAAGAAGCTGTAGCATGCTCAGCATCTACACCCTGCTAAAACCTTCTTGGCGGAAGGGCTAAACTACGTTGAAGGGAACCAACAGGCTCAAACTTGTTAGTGAGTTAGGGGATTGTCTACGCCAAGTATGTGTAGACTTGCTGTGACAGAATGGGGGGATGAGAACAATTTGTTCCAACGGTCATGAAGGTGCTGGGGAGCATTTAGAGCTTGGTCAGAGATCAAAGACACCAAGGCCATGCACTGCATCAGGGCCATCTCCAGTCTTCTGTACTTTTTGTCTTGCCACTGGACTTTGATGACTGTGGAAGAGTGAGACTTGACCACTTTGTGCAACACTGCCTCACTTAAATCCAACTCACACACAAGCAAGACATCACTCCATAATGTCATTGTTCCTCTTCAAAAATAAAGGGCAAATGACATTAAATCACCAGCTTCTAGTCTATCTTTCTTAAGCGAACACATACGTGTAATTTATTGTAGCACAACAAAACATTAACACTTTCATTTTGTAAGTCACACATATATTAATGCCTTTCACTCAAGCCAGTTCCTGTGGATATGATTTCAATGAGAGAACTAAATACTTCGAATCTCCTGCTTAAAGAAGTAGGGATTAAAAAATCATATTTGTATTTATAGTAGTGTGTCTAGTTGATAGAGTATTGAGCTTAAAGTAAGGAAGACCTGGGTTCAGATCTTGCCTCTGGTGCTTCAAAAAAAAATCATAAAATCACCTAATTTTAGAGAGACTTCAGTGGTCCAATACAGAGAGTAAAGAAAGGCTTTCTTACTGCAGCATATCCAGAAAGTGGTCATCCAACCTCTTCTTGAAGGCCTCCAATGAGGTAGAACCCACCAACTCCTGAAGCAGCCCATTCCCCTTTGGGGCAGCTCTAACTATGGGGAAGTATCCCTGATTGACATCTTGGCAGCTTCTCCTAATTGTTTCTGGTTCTGCCTCCAGGGCCAAATTGAACAAGAGTAATAACAGACAGCATTTACATAGCACTTTAAGGTTTGCAGAGTGCTTTACAAATATTAGCCTGTTTTATCCTCACAATATTCCCAAGGGGTAGGCATTATTATCCCTGCTTTACAGAAAAGGAAACTGAGGCAGAGTGAGCATAAGTGATGTGCCCGTAAGTCACACAGCCAGTAAGTGTCTCAGACTGGATTTAAATTCAGGTCTTCCTGACTCCAGGTCCAGGGCTCTATCCATTGTGCCACTAACCACCTTCCTTTTTGATACAATGAGTATCAATTTCCCAAACCTTTCTGACCCTTTGGGGTGTCTGATTTGTTGGTATTATTTTTAATTTTTATTTTTGAAATAAAACCATAATAATCATGCACCAAATTAATAACTATCCATAAAATCAGTGATTTCCACCCCCACCCCCAATCAAGAAGGAGTTGAGATGGGTTGAAATAATACCAGGAATTCTAGAGTCCCTTGGATTTGGTCATCCAGGTTGGCCAGATGAAAGCAGTGAATGTCACCTCTGAACATTTTCTCCGGACTTTTTGTTGTTGTTGTTCAGTCTCTGGATCTTCTCCAGCTTGAAAATGTCCTTTTTAAACTACGGCAACCAGAACTAACACAGGTGTGGCCTGGCAATGGAGCTTGCTAGTTCTGTGAACGCGAGTCAGTGGTTTAATCTTTTGGATCCTCCATTCCTTAATCTGTCCTATATGGAGAACAATACTTAGCACATTGCCTAGCACTTAATAATAAACGATTGATTGACCTCCTTGTTTTACCTGTTTCCTAGTAGTACACACACTGAGAGACTGTAGGTAATGTGCTTTGCAAACTTTGAAAGGATATTGAAAAGTTAATATTAGCTTTTTCGGTTCCTGGCTTCCAAGATGACCAAGAAGAGGAGGAACAACGGGCGCGCCAAGAAGGGCCGCGGCCACGTGCAACCCACCCGTTGCACCAACTGCGCCCGCTGCGTGCCGAAGGACAGGGCCATCAAGAAATTTGTAATCCGCAACATCGTGGAAGCCGCGGCCGTTAGGGACATCTCCGACGCCGGCGTCTTCGACTCCTATGTGCTGCCCAAACTGTATGTGAAACTACATTGCTGTGTGAGCTGCGCGATCCACAGCAAGGTAGTGAGGAATCGCTCCCCTGAGGCTTGGAAGGATCGGACGCCCCGCCCCGATTCAGACCAGCAGGTGCTGCCCCCAGACCCCCTCCAAAGCCCATGTAAAAAGCTATGTGTCCATCGACATTCCCGAATCGATCAGAGGAAAATAAAATGGTCGGTCTATCTTTAAAAAAAAAAAAGTTAATATTAGCATTAAAATGTTAATAAACAGACGTTCCTACCAACAAGAACAGTTAACTGTCTCACTTTTTTTTTTAATAGTTGCAATCAATTTATTAAAAGAGATGATTGGTTAGGCATCTGCAATGGTGACCTCAACTTCTACACCTGGTTCAATGCTGATAGAAGTGATCTGTTTAACAACTTCAGAAGGACTCTGCAAATCAATAAGGCGTTTGTGGATTCTCATCTGGAACCGATTCGAAGTCTTTGAACCTTCACCGCAAGGAGTTTCTCTAGTTGTGATCCGAAGTGTCTTAGTAGACATTCGAAGAGGTCCCTTCACTTTCAAGTTCTTTTCTTTGGCTCCTCTAATTAGGTCAGCACACACTTTTGATCCGCATCCGGTGAATGGCCACTTCGGGCTCCACAAGGGTCTTGCCGGTGTCTTTGAATGCCATGACAATGGAGCAGCTTCCTGACCGACTTATATCTCGGTGAGAGCGAACAGCGGTGAGTCAGGAGGAGGAGAGGCAAGGAGAGCAGGGACACCTTGCAGCCATCTCACTTTCACTGAAATGAAATGAATCATTTTCAGTAGATCTGTGGGTTGTTGGCCCTCTGGGAATGCACTTGACCTCAGGCTGTGTTTTTTTAGGTTCTCGGTTTGGTCATTCCACCCCTTGCCTCAATATGGCAGAGGGTTCAACAGCAGAGAACAGGTTTACATTTTCTGGTACTATAGTTCCCAGTGGTCCGAGAGTTGGGTAGGATTGGCTCAATCACACTCTAAGACAGCTCAGGCATTGCCTTATTAAAAAAATTGAATATTTAAAACCCACAGAATAATTTTTTAGTTAAAATATGAAAACCTTCAGGAAATAGTAACATGATGTCATAAACAAGAGCTAAAAAAACTGGGTTTCAGCCCAAACTGCATATTTATGAGCTTATAAGGACATTTCTACAAATACTCATGGATAATAGCACACATTTATATAGTGCTTTAAGATTCAAGGTAGTCTATATGCATTGTCTCATTTGATTCTTATTCTAGTCTTGTGCCACAGCTGCTAATACAATCTTTATTTTACAGATGAGGAAACCAGAGGTTAAAACAGACAAGTGACTTGCCCTGAGCCATTCAGCTAGTCAGCATCTGAGGTGTTCAGTACTAACTCTACTATGCCACACCACTTCTGGAGTCAAACAGATTACTACATGGTCAGACAAATTAATTTGTCCATCCTGCTGGCCACAAATAAATTTGATTATGGTAAAATTAGATAGGCTGAGTTGAAGGATCTGTGAATGAAATTGACCGTTTCTGCCATACTGGAGTCCAAAATGATGGAATTTCAAGAACATAAATATTTAATGTGTTCTATGCTGTTTTAATGTGTTCTATGATGATAAATAGTAGTAGAATGATATTGAAAAAGTAACACAGCACAGTCACCCTGAAGCCTCATTACTCATTTCCATCTAGGCACTGAAAGATTAGAAGAGCACTGGAGGAATCTGAAAGATACCATGTTGTGATTGTTTTGATCCTTTGAGTGCTGTCCAGAGTAAAGGACAACTGAGATCTAAATGCCTTCAGTTTTCTTTATTATCTTCCTTGGATGGCAAAATGGAGTGATTAACAACATAAATCTGCCCAGAAATAGCCTTGCCCCAAAATAGAACATGTGTGTTAAAAGCAAAGGTACACCATGTCCTTTCTTCATTTAGGAAATTTCCTCAAAGTAAATTTCACAGACCCTTCTTCCATGTATTCAATTCCAGAATAATTGACTAATTTGAAATACTTGCCTCCCCAATTCTTGTGTGAGAACCTGTTTCTGAGTTAAAAGATCTTCCCAGCAGTCTCATAAAGAAATTAATGCCAAAGACCTAGGCAGCAAGCTCTAATGGAAGAGACACCAAACCTGAGCAAGACTCAGACTCAAATGTCATTTCTGATATTTACCGATTGTTCCTTGGCCATTTAACCATTATCTCAGCCTCAATTTCCTCATCTGTAAAATGGAGATGACAATACCCTTCTTGCTTACTCCACAGAGTCATCATGAGAACAGCCACACTTTGCCAACCTTAAAATGCTATGTAAATGGTAACTCTTGTTATTCACCAAAGTGAGCGCTAACTGCATTACTTCCGGGAACATGTTGCAGAATGAAGAATTCTTAGTGTTATTTTCGTTTGTTTATTTTTCTTCCTTATAATTTAACTCATTTGTCATTTCAGTCTTATTATACAGCTTCACACAACTTCATTGGAAAAAAATATGAAGCAAACCTAAGGTTATCTAGCTAAATGCAAAAAGAATTAAATACAAATTTATTGCAGATGGATCACAATTTGATTATGCCACTCCACTTTTCCAAATGCAGCAGCCAGACTCTGGCCAGATGCAGGCTTTAACATCCAAATCAAACAAAAATAAAACAAAAGGCCTCTTTGGGTATCTTTCCACCAATTTCCAATATGATGTTTTAAGATTCTTTCAAATACCTATTTTCCGGGCATGTCTGTTTTTTATTTTTCTCCCACTAGCCATGCTTACTTCAATTCCTTTGAGCTGGGACTTGTTTTGCCTTATATCCTTTCACTTAACATCTTATACATGGGAAACAAAAGACTTTCTGTTTCTGTTCATTTGTGGAAATTCCTTTCGATTTCAGGAATTCAAAATTTTTCTTTTAAAAGCAGATGCTTTTAATTTAAGGTCGGGATGACGCATTTGGTTTTCAATCTACTACAAAGGACTATGAAATACCACATGAAGAGTTCTGTATAGTTTATATATTGATTCTAGTGAGTCATTAAGCAGATTTTCTTAGCCAATGAGCCATTCACTTTGACTTAAATTGTGCAACGGAAATATATTGGAGGTTCCTCCTATCTTCAATAGGAGGTTCACTCCTATCTTCAATACCTTTAGTAACTAACTTTATCGTCAACTAAGTCTCCAATGATATTTTCTTTTTCAGTTCACTTCAAGGTCACAAGATGTTGGCTTAGCAGTTTTCCAGATATTGTATTGTTTTTTTTTCCCCTTTGTTTCATGAGTTATCATGGCCAAGGAACCCATCACCCAATGATCAAACTCCTAGTGATGAGCCTTTTGCCATGCTTAACCAGCCTTTCCAGCCTGACAGAATCTGCCAGAACTTGTACTGTGGTGGCACAAATTTGAGAACACAGAATTATCATCAAGCCACAATAATACAGTGGAGGAAAATTTTCATAGAAATCCTTTCATAAGGAAGAACTCCAAGATGTTGGGTAAATGTTCCATGGTGGATTTATGAAAGGAGATGGACAAGAACTACAGAGAATGAGAAAGAGTAGAGAGGTCTGATAATACTACATTGGAGGGGGCAGCCATGATATTAAGAGAACAGGAGTACAACTTACCAGAGTTCCCTCTTTCCCTCTACAAGATGAGTCCTTGAAAGGTGACAAAGCTGTCCTGGGGCTTGGTTAGCCCAGGAGCCAAGGATCAATTTGCATTTCCCTTGACATAGCTTCCTGGTAGCCTCTGGTCATAATTACCTGGCTTCCTGTTCACCTAAGATCATTAAAAGCCCATTCATGAGGTATAAGGCTCTACAGACTTGGCAGATGTCCTTACTCTCTGTCATTTCTCCTTGCCCTGCTGATAATATGCATTTCCATGTGGAGAAGAAGGTTCCTATTCCTCTCTCCAACACAGGTTAAGGGCTAACTAGAGTATCATTTTGAACATTCATTCTATGCTCTAAGTAAAATCTTTTTGTTTACTGTTGAATGATTTCTGACTGCCTCATTTCATTCTGACATCAAAGCCGAAGAAGCAGAGTACCAGCATGAGTCAGACTTATCTCTAATACATGAGAAATATTGAAATATAACCATTGGCCTCTTTCAGAGAAGGCTTAAAGGCTAAATCCTTCTTGGCATGGAGGAAGGAAGAGTCTCCATTCTTACACCTCTCTTTTTCACATTTTATCCCCTTCAGGTGGATCAAAACCTGGGAAAAATGGATAAGGTGCTAGCCATTGAGTACCTTTAATGGATAAGGTACCACCTTCTGGTCCTAGGGTGAATTTGTATTGTTGAACTTTTGGTTTCTAGAGAAGTAAAGCCCTTTCCTCTTGACTCTCAGGGCCTCTCCTTTTTGGTTTCTGGGTGCAAATTTCTGTCTCTGTAGTCATAATGTTTAGCTGTTGATAAAACTCTGAGCTCTGTCCATAAGAATAGAGAGTGCGAGGTCATGAAAAGAGCTCTGGTCTGGGTTTGTCACCAGCTTCAGAATCTCAGCTCTATGAATTATCTGTGTAATTTCATCACTGCTGTATGTCCATAGCAGAATGTAAGTCCCCTAAGAGCAGGGACTGTTTCTGTTTTTCCCTTCTGTTCCCCACTCCTAACCAAGTGCCTTGCACCTAATGAGCAGGCCCTTAATAAATATTGTTGAATTAAATGAAGTCCTTTTGCCATTCTAGGCCTCAGCTTCTTCATTAATAAAATGAGAATAGATTAGATGATCTTTAAATTCTCTTTTCCCTCTAAATCTGTTAATCTGTTCTTTCTGGTTCCTCTTTTTGACCTGAATGCTTAAACCCTTCTTACAAAGTATTTTCCCAACTGTTCTCTTCTAGATCAGCTCATCCTATATTCTGTCCTCACTTTTATGTACTTCTATTTGCCGAGGAGCCCTCAGGTAAAAAGCAGCAGAAAAGCAAAGCCTTAGAATTGGCTCAGAAAAACATTATGGAATGAGGAAGTAAATTTCTCATAAAATAAAAACCAAGCCATTTAAACCACCTTTGTGAAATGTCAAATGGGATTTAGATTTCTGGAATACAAGTAAATTTCTGAAATTTAAATTATTCACAGAAATGAAAAACATTCAGGAATGCATGGAAAAACAAATCTTCATTTTAAAAGTTAATATTGAAGTTTTGTGGAAATTTTTAAAAAAGAATTATTTTATGCCAAAATAGTTCAGAAGGGCTGTGAAAGGAACTTTGTTAGAATTTGAAAATACTGTAATAACAAGAAGTATATGATAAAAGAGTAGAGGCTTTAGGGAAAAAATCTTCTGGCTTAAAAGGCATTTTGTGTCTTACAGAGTTGGAGCAACACAGAACCAAAGGCCCACTGAAAATGTGAATAGATCCACTTTTAATCCGTTGAGCCCCTTACTATCGCGATATTGTGGAGGCTCCAAAGGCCACCGACTGGTACTGGTTTGAGACACTAAGCACAAGTTTTATAATGAGTAAATTTTCCTTTCTGATTGAGGTATAGGACACCTAGCCAGGTTGTTAGAGAATCATTCAGTTTCACATCATTGTCTACAAGAAGTTTGTGTTTTGGAGGAGAGTGGAATATAGAGACACAAGTTCATCTTTTTAATGTCTAAGTATTGGAAGTCAGATCTATTCATGAATTCAACATTGTCTACTCTGTTTAGATTAGTCTTTCATTGACATTAGTGGGTCTTTGGTGAATACCTTGTCATATATAGAAGAGCTTTAAAAACCCAAATAATTAACCATTTCCTAGGTACTAGAAAGCCTATCAGCCCAAAAGAAAGCAAATGGGGGGGGGGGGGGCCGGAGTGAAAGAGACAGAGAGAGAAAGAGAGACAGAGACAGAGTCACTTTTCTAAGGTTAGCATTTCATATTTATCCTGAGATGATAGCATCCACCAACAGTACTGAGAGAGTAACAAAGAAAGTGAGCAAAGGACCACATTCTAGTTTCTTCAGTCAACTCTGCGCACTGTGGGCTTTTTAAGTGGTTTCACAATTGTTCTGGAAACACACATTCAAACTCTTTAGTACAAAAAGCACATTTCCCCAAATAAATATCAATTATGTTTGGAAGATTTGTACCACTCTACTGAACTAATTAAGTTTAGTAAACTTCAGAAAACTAATGTTTCATACAAGTCACTCCTTCCTGAGAAAAATGAGGAAGTATTTGCCATTTGAATTATGGGGAAAGAGCAGAGAAATACTTTGCTTCTCCCTTTATGTCCAATTCAAAAGTAGCTGCCTTGTAAAATAAAGCACTCCTCTCTGGGTGTTTTTCTGAAATTTGATTGTTTTTCTCAATGAGAACAAGCCCAAAGGAATGTAATGTCAAAAATACATCCCATTAAGACTTTTTTTTTAAAGTATCAAGGTAAGCAATCAGATTAACCTAATTTTTAATACATTTAATTAAAATCAAGTTCAAAGGAATCATCTATATTTATAAATTCTTTTTAAATTTAATGTTTACTATGAACTTACCAATTAACAATGAACATGAACATCTTAACATATGAAGAATAGAAAAAGAGGAATGAAACTGGTTCTTCCTTCCTTTGATACTTTGTTTTTTAAAAAATTTGTATTGCATTTAACATGATAGTAACAAAACAGCTCTGCTTGTCTGTGTTCTCTTCTAAACTTTCTATGTAAATTCTTCATGGCCATTACTCTTTTTTAGCATGATAGAATATCATCAGAACCATATTTTTCCTTAGAATTCATTGCTCCTTTCTTAATTTCTTGTATTCTGTAGTATTCTTGTTAGAAAAGAGAAATTCTCAGAGAAATGCTCCTTGAAAAATGGCACTTGAAATCTCTCCTTTATCAGAACTACCAAAATAATATTGTGGGTCAATTGATACAGGCAAATGTTCCTTGATTAAACTTTCCTCTTTTTTTGTACCCCCAAGCTCCTCATCTGCTCTTCAGTTGAGCCCTCCTTCCTATTAGTAATGTCTTCCTTAATCAGAATGTGACCTCCTTGAGACCAGAGACTCTCTTCTGTCTGTATTTCCAGGGTTTAACACAAGTGTAGAAATACTTTCTTCACTTCCTCCCTTCTCCCTCCCTCCCTTCCTTCCACCCTTTCTCCCTTCCTTCTCTCCTTCCCTCTGTTCCTCCCTCCCTTTCCTTCCTCCCTCCCCTCTTTTCCTCCTTCCCCTTCCTTCCCTCCCCTCTCCTTTGCTCCCCTCCCCTTCCCTTCCCCCTCTTTTCCTTCTTTCCTATGATTAAAGATTCAGAACAAATGAATCACAGAATTTTAAGGCCAGAAGAAGCCATTCATATAGCACTTTGGGGTTTGGAATGCTTTCCACACAAGTAAGGAAGATGAGTTAAGTACTGGGAGAATTATTAGCCCAATTTGACAGAGAGGGAAACAGGCTCTGAGATATTAAAAGATTTATTCATAGTTACACGGATGGTAAGGGGGCAATGGCAGGATTTAGACCCAGGTTTCCTGACTCCAAGTCCAGTACTCTTTTCCCTACACTACATTATCTCCCATAGACATCATCTAATCTAAAATGTCCAAAAGACAGAATGGAAAACCAGAACTGGTCTATTTCAGGGCAGCATCTTCCCATCTAATTAATGCCTGCTCCCTATAATCTACAGGCATTGCTATGGGGTAGAAGGAAGAAAACTTCATTCCTCTTGAACTTCTCTTCTCTTCTCTTCTTTTCCTTCCCTCTCCTTCTCTACCTTTTCCCTCACTTCTCTATTTTTATCCCTGACCCTTGTCTGCTAAGGCCAATCATGAACTTCCCCTGTCAAATCATGCATTTCACCTTCAGTACCTTTACCCTATCTCTAACTCTATGACCAATCCATTAGGGTTAAAAGAAAAAAAAAACAAATTCTCCCCATGAAAAACTTGAGGTATCTTGATTCAGTCTAATCTTAGCATTTTACAGATGTGGAAATTGAAATTAAGAGAACTACAGAGATTTACCCAAGGTTACTGGCGGAGTTGGTGCTAGAGCTTACTCTCTCCTGACAGCCAAATCTGAATTATTGCTTTAATTAATGCTTTGGTAAAATCAGATTTAGTTTCATTTTTTAAAAAATGTAACAAAAAGCAGGATTCCTTAATAAGGCACTTAGCCTTTCAACTCCTCAGGATCCCTGTTAGTCAAGGAAGGAAAATCTTTGTCTTTAATTTCTTTTTGTTTCATATTCCCAATATCACTGAATTTTCCATCATAGATGTGCCATACTTCTCAGTGTTGTTTACACCAAGAAAACATTTTCATGTTTCTAAGACTATCTTCTGGTTGCACTGATTTAATAAGTCTAATTTAGGGATTTTATTTTAATTTTTTGATAAAATGCTTTGGGTGAAACATCATTTAGATAAAATTTTTAATAAAATACAGACTACTTTATATTTTCAATTTATACAAACCCTTGGGATACAGCATACTGAGCCCTCAAATTTAGTATTCTCTGTAACCAAAATTAATAAATAGACTGAGAAAACCTCCCACAACACAGTACTCTGAGTAAAAGGAGTTACTTCTTGTAGTCTTGGGCTTTGTATCTCACCAACATGTCGAGGGTAAGGGTGGAGAGGGATTCCTGTAACTAGCAATTCTGAACTATCACTTATCGTAATCCTTTTGCTGAACAATGTCTTGACACACCATTTTATTTTGAATGTGTACTTGTAGGAAAATCCTGCCTGTTACTGTTTGCTGTTGTCATTAAAGTAGTCTGCAATTTTTTTTTGCATCATGATGACAGCGTTTGCGGTAAGTTCAGTTTTTACAGAAAAGGGGAAGGAAGGCATGACACTACTATGTGCTTCAATTCTCATTAGAACATAGCCTTGCTTCAGGCATAGCTTCATAATATGAATAAAGACCCAGGGTCGCAGGAGGATTTCCTCATTCTCCTGACTTTTAGCCCCAGTTCAGGTAACCTGGAGAAATGTTACATGATACTCTCTGGTATAATCCTTTTCTTTTCCTGGGGTTCCTACTGCTCTCTCTCTCTCCCCTCAGGCATTCCCCTGCTTTTTCTTCTTCCTAGCTACACATGTCTTGAATATTGCCCATTAATTACTCAAAGTGAAGAGGAAGAGGGAAGGTCCTGAACATTCAGCACTTGTTAGAATTATTGACGCCAGAATAGAATGTGAAAGAAAGTGTGCTCAGTAAACAAACAGGAGGGTAATTGGGCAGAAGGTTTTGGAAGAGACATAGATGATTATTTTCAAAGTTGCTAAGGAGTATGGCTCACTGTGATACTATGAAGTGTGGTAGAGTAACACTTCACTTATCCAGAGGTCACTTCTATGGCAATTTCAGCAATATAGAACAGAGTAAATGATTAAGAAATTAGCAAGCAAAAAGAAAGACAGAGAGACAGAGACAGCCAGAAAAGCCTCCGAGTTTCCCAAAAGATGTCCACAGCCCCTTCTCTTGGCAGAAATCTGTGAGGCCCTCATTCGGAGTTTATTCTGGCTTTAGATGTATCACTGACCAGTTTTCTTTTCTGTTTTTCCAAATTTCAGCATATTAGAAGAAGGAAATTAGAAAGTGGGAAGAGGTGGGATGGTGCTAGATAGAAGCAAAGGTGATTGATTGAAAGCAGGATGGTGAGGAAAGCGGCAGAAGATCTATAACAGATATTTAATTAATGTTTGACAAATGAATTGATTTATTCGATTACTTCTACAAAAGTGGTGTGCCTTTATATGAAAGAAAATAAACTAAAAAAATACATTAGTCCGGAGCCATTGAGGTAGCTGGTGGTATGGGTGAGAGACTTGGAAAGACCGTAATTCAAATCTAGCCTCAGATACTTAGAAGCCATGTGATCTTGAGCACCTCTCTTACCCTCTCCCAGCCTAAGTTTTCTGAGGTTTTTTGAGTAAATCAGGGTTAAATGACTTGTCCAGGGTCCATCGCTAGTCAGCATCTGAGGTCACATTTGAACTCAGGTCCTCCTGATCTCACGGCTAGGGCTCTATCCATACATCACCTAGCTGCCCCAGGATAACAATAGCACCTGCCTCGAAGAGTTGTGTTAGGATTAAGTGAGCTAATACATGTAAAGTGCTTTGCAAATCTTAAAAGCACAATATTATAATGTTGGAGTGAAAATCTCTACTCACCTGAAAGTCCCTTGGAGGCCTCATTGCTTTTCAGCACGGTACCATAGCCAATAGATATGATTGTTAGGTAATCATAAACTTTTTAGTATTTCTGTTTGGGAAGACAAGGAAGTGCATAATACATTTAGAGAGATTTTTATTTCAAATATAAAATATTTTGAAACACAAAGAGGTTAGCTTAAGTTGTCTACAACTAAATATATGCTGTATATAGATATATATACACACATATATTACATAAAAAACACATATATTCTACATAATATAATAGCACCTGGCTCAGAGTTATACCAGGCAGCTAGATGGAGCAGTGGATAGTGTGCCAGGCCTGGAGTCAAGAAGACCTGAGTTCAAATTTGAACTCAGATACTAGCTGTGTGACCCTGGGCAAGTCATTTAACCCTGTTTGCCTCAGTTTCCTCATCTGTAAAATAAGCTGGAGAAGGAAATGGCAAACCACTTCATTGTCTTTTCAAAGAAAACCCCAAATGGGGTCATGAAGAATCAGACATGACTGAACAACAACAACAGAGTCATATATAATTTGGATTAAATGAGATAATGTACATATGTATATGATATATAATATATACTTATGTGGAATCAGCCAACCAATCAACAAGAATTTATTAAGTGCCTGCTGGGGGCCATCTCCAGTCATCCTGATCTGTATCTGGCCACTGGACCCAGATGGTTCCAGAGGAGAAAGTGCAGCTGGTGACCTTGCACAGTCCTCCCTCACTGAAATCCAACTCACTTTCAAGTCATGGCATCATCTTCCTGAGAGCATGGTCCTCTTCCAGAACAGAGAGCAACCTGTGAGTTGTCTGAGCTGTCCCACTGGGGGCCAGTTCCAATTGAGCAACTCAGCTCCTTCCTTCTTCCTTTCCTTTCCTTTCCCTTCCCTTCTTCATCTCCCTCTGTCCACATGGGGTACCATGCCCTTACCTTCAGGTGCTCTGCCCAAAGTAAATTTTGATGGCTGAAACTTAGCAAGATATCTTGAGGCTTACTGGCTAGATTTTTTTTCTTAAGACCATGCCTTAAACCCAGTTCACTCTGACTCTCATTGATAGGCCAACAATAGGTCCCAGCCTAACTACCACTTGGTGGTCATCGTTGCCTCTGCTCCCCGCCCCCATGGTTCTGTGTGAATGTAAATAGTAATTGTCTCTGTTTGGGACAGACACCCTAGGGGGCTTCTCCTAGATTGATTTTTTTAATTGGATAAAAGGGGCCATTCTTTGGCTCATTTCTTAACTAGCCTTAATCACTGAATGGGCTTTGCCTCGGTCAAAATGAGACCTGGGAAACAGGTCCTGTATCCAGGACCGTCTCCAGTCATCCTCATCTATATCTTGCCGCTGGACCCAGATGGCTCTGGATGGGAAAGTGCAGCTGCTGACTTTGCACAGCCCTCCCTCACTTCAATCCAATTCACTTGCAAGTCATGGCATCATCTACCTGATGTCATGGTCCTCTTCCAGAACTGAGGACAAGCAACCATTAAGTGCCTACTATATAGCAGGTACTGTACTAGGCACTGGGGATACAACTGCTAAAAATGAAACAGTCCTTACAAGGAGCTGCCATTCTGATGGGGGAGATGACAAATACATATAAAATACACATTCAGTTGATTAACAAGCACTTATTAAGCACTATGTGCTGTGTCCCATTTTAAGTGCTGGGGAAAGACAAAAACATGGACCTTGCTGTCAAGAAAGCTCACATTCTAATGGAGGAGACAAACAACTATGTACCTATGACATATATAATGTTCGCTAAAAGGAAGACATAATTATTTAAGAATTTTGTTGATAATCAGTATCAAATTAAAATTTTATTGATATCTTTTGTTTTTTATATCATCAGAATTTCTCGCCCCCTTCCCCAAGAGCCATCCCATATATAAGAAATAATATTTTAAAGGGATTAAAAGTGGAAGAAGAAAGAAATAAGCATAAATATAAAATGAATAAGTGCAAATACATGCAAATTAGTCAAGGACTAGGTAGTTTAGGAAGGAGGACATGAATATTTGGGGAATGGGAGGAGAAGGGCAGGAAAGGCTTCATGCTGAGGATGCCTAAACTGAGTCTTAGAAAATGACCCTATGAGGCAGGGGTAGGCAGGAAGTGAATTCCAGTTTAGTGAGACAGCGTAATGGCACCAAGACTGAAAACGAAGTGGTGAGAAACAAAGAGTAGTCCAGTTTGGCTGGATTGCAGAAAGCAGGAAGAGGAGTAACGTCCAGTGAAGCTGGCTCTATAGATTTGGGTCAGGTTGTGAGGAGCTTTAAATGCTAACCACAGGAGTTTACACTTCATCCTAGAGGTAACAGGAAGCCACTGAGTTGGAATCTGCACAGGGCAGACCAGAGTGATGAGAGACTTGAGGCATCAAGCCCAATTGGGAGGTTGTTGGAATAACACGGGAGAGAGGTGAGGAGGCATGAACTGAGGGGGTAGCAGTGTGAGTAGAGAGAAGAAGTCAGAGGTGAAAGATGTCATGGAGGCAAAAATGACAAGATTGGGCCACTGATTGGATGTGTGGAGTGAGGGAAAGTGAGAGGTTGAGCGTAATGCAAAGGTAAAGGATCTGGGAGACTGAAAGATGTTGGTGCCTTCAAAAGGAAAGTGGTGGAGGAGTGGGGTAGGCAAGTAATAGGAAGGTGATGTAGCGGGTAGGAGTAAAGGCTAGGAAACAAAAGATATGTACAAACATAAAACACAAAGATCTGGAGTAGATTATGTTTGGGAAAGTATATGTCTATATACGCATGTATATAAGTGTATGTATATATCTGTATGTGTATGTATATATCAAGAAATATCTAAATTATATTGTAACCTTCTGGGGGATGGGGGGAGGGGAAAAAAGAAAAAGGTAAAAAGTGCACAGCAGAGAACAAAAGAAAACACAAGGAAGCAAAGAAAAGATGGATAATTCTCAACATAAAGTATGTTATTTATCATACAGGCTTTCTTGAAATGAAAATTTATTGTTACATATTTTGAATCCTCTCCTATGTGCTATGCACATGACATGCTTTTTTTCTTACTCTATATTTAAGTTTCAATATTTAAGTTTATGATATGTTTTTGTTTCTTTTCTCTATTTTGTATTTGGGTTCTGGTAAAATAAAATTTAATATATAAAAAAAGGAAAGTTCAGAAGAGTGGAAGGCTTGGGTGGAAAAGATAGTGAGTTCAGTTTTGGAAATGATGAGGTTTGAGATGTCTCTGGAATTTTTATTGGAAAGCTCCAATAGACAATTGAAGACAAAAGTCTGAAGCTCAGCAGAGATTGGGACTGTATGCACACACACACATACACACACACGTGCATGTGCACATGCCTGTATGCATATTTGTTAGTCATCTGCAGAAAGATGACAATTCAACCCACTGGAGTTGATCAGTGCCAACTAAGTTCTCCAATGACAAAAAAAAATTAAAAATCATGCTTATGTACAAAAATTGGTAGTCTCTGGCATTTTTGTTTTTTGTTGTGGGCTAAGTGGCTCAGTGAATAGAGCACCAAGCCTAGAGACCGGGAAGACCAGGAAGTTCAAATGTGACTTCAGACACTTACTACTTGTGTGACCCCAGGCAAGTCATTTAACTCTATTTGCCTCAGTTTCCTTATCTGTAAAATGAGCTGGAGAAGGAAATGGCAAATCACTCCAGTATCTTTGCCAAGAAAACCTCAAATGGGATCATAAAGAATCCGAACTGAACAGACAACAGCAATGAAAAAGCAGTTTTGTAATACGCTTTACATTACTTTTGTAGAAATAACTTATTTATCCATCAAACATTTATTCAATGTCTTTGATATACAAGGGACTGTGCTTGATGTGGAAAGACAAAAAAAAAAATAGAAGTGATATGGTCCCTTTCCTCACAATTGTGGAGGAAAGATTCAGTGGACACGGCAATAGGACAAAATAGAATATGATGTGTTGCCCTTTGTTGTGCCTTCTGAGATCAAGCAGAGGGAGTCTCATCTCACCTCTGTGGGACAGCACTTCAAATATTTAAAGAAGGCCACTACATCCCTACTAAGTCTTCTCCGCTCAGCAGCTACAGTTCTTAAAATGGTCCTCATGTGGTATTACCTTTGCCCTCCTGCTTGTCATCTTCAAGATACTCTCCAGTTTACTCGGGTCTTTCCTAAAATGTGACAACCAGAACTGAGCATAATACTTCAGATGTGGCTTGATAGGGCCAGAACATACAGCAGGCTTAACATCCCCCTTGTCCTGGGCACTGTGGCTCACTCACTACAGCCTAGGATTGCCTTAGCTTTCTTGCCTGCCATATCACACTGTTGATGCATGTTTAGTTTTCAATTCACTTGGGCCCTCAGATCTTTTTCAGATGAACTGCTTATTTAGTTACACACTCCCCATCTTATACTTGTAAAGCTGATTTTTCTTGGAACCCAAGTGAAAAACTTTTTAACCTATTCTTATAAAATTTCATCTTTTTAAAATTTGGACCAATTTTATACCCAGTCAAGATCATTCTGAAGCTTAACACTGTTATTCAATGTGTTAGCTCTCCAGGGGTATGCTGGCAAATGTTTGACAACCAGATCTCTGAAGAAAAAAAAAATGCATGCATAAAAAGCTTTTAAGTTTAATCTGTTTATGAACATTTTCTCCAACATTTTCTTAAGCCTAGACAATTAACAAAACAATAACTCAAGCCCTGATTTGTAGCATTTGCCCAATTCCAAGGCAATAATTACAATATAGATAATAATTGGTGTAATGCTTAAACTGAAAATTTAACAGTTGGAAAACTGGAAGCTGGTCCAAGGTGGCTCCGAAACATCCCTGTAGCTGTTATCCCTTTCAAGCTTTGCCCTATTGGTGAATTTGATAAGTAAGGATATCTTATGTTGTTGTGGTGTTGGCATAGTGGATAGAACACTGGGCTGAGAACCGGGAAGACTCATCTTCCTGAGTTCCAATCTGGCCTCAGACACTTACTAGCTGCATGACCCTAGGCAAGTCACTTAACCCTGTTTGCCTCATTTTCCCCATCTGTAAAATGAGCTGGAGAAGGAAATGACAAAGCATTCCAGAATCTTTGCTAAGAAAACCCCAATGGGATCATGGAGAGTCAGAAGAACACAACTGAAAGGACTGAATAAAAACAAATGGAGATCAACCATAGATCCCTGGAGAGCTCTACTGCTTAACTGGAGATTTCCAGGTGATATCAAATTACTCTTTGGGTATTCCCGCTGATAAGATGTAAACTTGTTGAGAGCAGGAATTATTTCTTTTTTTCTTTTTTTTTTGGTCTTTGTTTCCTCAGTATACAGTACGGTATCTGTTACACAGCAGGTACTTAATAAATGACATGTAGCAGGGGCTGAATAAATGCTTGTAGATTGACTGGTACCATTCAACCAAACTGGAATCCACCTAACTTTTCTATTATTGATCCCACATCTTGCCATCTTTTCCACAAGAACTGCTAGAGAAATTATCCATTGCTGTGACCAAAAAACTAATCACCCTGCAGCCAGCGTGGTGGTGAACCTCTCCAAACTTTCTTTAGGTCCTCAACGACCAAGAAACAATTCATTGTTGACTTTCTAGACGTAGAGATCATAGAAGTTGAGGAGGTTGATGAATTGAGAGATCAAGATATTACTAGGTCATCAATACGATAATGAACAAGGCCTGATTCTAACTTAAACTGAAAAGAATTGAGAGTTTTAGTAAAACAAACAAAAACAAAAACTGAACATGAATTAATATTTTAATGCCATTTTAACATTAGTATTATATTAGTATCTAATAACAGGGTATGATATATAACACAAGGCAAGTAATTCTTTCACTTACATTTGCATTGGTCATTTAAATCAAATCAATGAGCATATATTGAGCAGCTATTATATAGAAAACATTTTTAGATGCTGGGGATCCAAAGGCAAGACTAAAACAAATCCACTGGTCCTATAGGAGCTCCCATTCTTAGAATAGTGCCTGGGGCATAGCAATCTTAATAAATGCTTGTTAATCGGTTGGCTGATACAAGGTGTATATTATATATATATATATATATATATATATATATATATATATATATATATATATATGCAGATAAATAATTACAAGGTAACCTGAGGAATGGGGAGAGCTCTAATAGTGAGGGTGGGTGATCAGGGAAGGGCTTCCTTAAAGAGATAGCCCTGAGCTGATCCTTGAAAGGCTTCTAAGGGCAGGTGAGGAATACAAGGTGTATGAAGGTGGGAACATAAGATATGGAACGCTCAGTAGGCCAGCTTGGGGATGGGCAACGGAACAAAAAACTGTAGAGGTGTTTTAACAATCCAGCTAGCAGCTCCTGTGGGGGCGTAAGATCCCCCCCACAGCTGGCACCTAGGAGGCTGCTGGCACCCAGGAGACTGCCAGGAAAGCACGGGTTCTTTTTATCTGCTTAAACAAGGAAAGCACAGTGAAGGGGTTGACCAGCTTACTTTAATCCAGCATTCAGTTAGCATACAGACAACATTCATTTAGTTCAGGGGAAAAACGCCAGCATTCAGTTAGCATTCAGTTAGTTCAGGGGAGCATACACACAAGCATCAAAAGACATACTTCAGCGGAAAAAAACCAGCACCCTGAGGTTCAGAACATTCATTTAGTTCGGGGTGAAAAGAACCAGCATCCCGAACCTCAAAACCAAAATACAAACAAATTACAAATATCAACAGACAGACCCAATGCAATTCATAGTTACCAACATCTGGGCTCGGCTCAAGAGCAAGGGCTGGCCCAGAGTCACGCTCCCCACCGCTGCTGCGCCAACTGGAAAAGGAAAGAGAGCTCTTCAAGCTGTCCTCTCCCCTCTTATAGAGTTTTTGACATCATCAAGCGCTGCCTGAATGACCAGGGCCGATTGGTTCTTGAGTTGGCCCCTCCCCCTAGCGTAGACTAGGTTAACACCTAATAGGGCATGGCTCTGGAGTTAACACCTCCCCTCATCCAGCCCCATGACTCATCACACAGGAAGTTCTGTGCTTCCTGGCATGCTCGCTGGGCTTCCTGCCCCAGAAGAGCAAGCCCCAGCCCCCAGCGAGGCTCAATGAGGTAAGCTGAGTCACTCAAAGAAAGCAAAGGTCATTCTGGCCACAAGAGGAGACAAGTAGGATAAGATCTGAAAAGGATTATTTTAGGCTTCAAATGAGGTAGCTCCAAATGAGGGCTCATAAGGGAAACAATAAGCATGATTAAAAGGATAGGCAATGGGCCCTTGGGGAGAGCTTAAAATGGAAAGGATTTTTTTAGACTAGAAAAGAGGAGGTGAAATGATGACTTAGTCACTCCTATACATATGAAGGACTCTTAAAAAGAGGATTCTGACCAACTGACTGTTCTTCATAATCACAGATGGTACAGCAAGAAGAAATGATGTTAAATTTTGGAAAATTGAATTAGATGTGAGAAATAGTCTGGAGAACATTTAAACATTCTAGGTCATAGTTCCAAGGGAGGTTGAGAGACCAGACCTGTAATCATGGAGAGCTTTATAAAGATGAAGATTGGTAATTTTATTACCAATTTGGTATTTATTACCAAACTGGTAAATTTATTACCAATTACTGAGTGGTATCAGGCCTGAACCAAATGATCTCTTGAAGTTTCTTATTATGATTTAGTGATTAAGCATAAATTGGTGATTATGGGAATTGCTAGGCCAATTAACTGGGAAATTTCAAGACATAACATTCCAGTATATTTGGTTATAGACAACATGACTGTAGTTTATAAATCCTCAGAAATAAGGCTATTATAATTTTACTGTTAACAGAGCTAATGTGGAAATTTGTTTCGCATAACTATACATATTTGTAATAGATTTTGTTTTTCTTGTGTTCTTATTGGGTATAAGAAGGAGTATGGCTAAAGGGAGAATTTGGAACTAAAAAAAGAATGAAAAAACTCTTTGTGCAAAAAAAATTACCATTTATATATTCCACTTGATTTGAAATAAAAAATAATTTGGAAAAAAACCTCCAAACCTCAACTAAGATGATGTTATAATTCATGAAACAAAGTGTGGGAGATGCACCATATCATAGCGGACAAAGGCTGCAAAATCTGTATTTAAGTCTTGTTTCTGATGGATTAGTCCCCCCAGAAAACTCTTTGAGATCTCAGATTATAGCTGAGTTGAGGATATTCATTAATGCAAGGAGTTTTCAGACTGTTTAATTAACAAAATGGCAGGTCCTGGCTAACTCTCCTCTATTCCCCTCTACCTCCCAGGTTGAAATTGACACAGTTGACAGAAAAACCAGAAAATATTTCTGCCTCAACTCAGATAAAATATGGTCTTTAAATAGTCAAGGAAATTACTGGCTTTCAATGAGCCAGTAATTTAGAAGGTTTAATATCATAATTGTAAAAAGTAATGACTGTCATTGTTATGGAACTTTTCCATATCAATTTGCCTTTGGAATACTGAACTGAATGTTTCATAACAGGGAAAGAAATGGAACCAATTTCATAAATCTGTGAACGCTCTGTTGATGTTTCCAAAGAAACACTCATCAACAGAATAAGCATTTTGCAAGTATAAATATAATCTTTGATCCAGGAATCAATTAATTAAGCAAACATGTTTGAAGCACCTACTATATCAAAGCACATTTTGGAGGCCCTGAATAGTGTATAAAAGGCCCCCCTCATAGCTGGGAAGAACTGGGTCCAATTTCCACCTCTGACATGTACTAGCTGGGTGATTGGGTAAGTCAGCTCCATTCAACTTGGGAAAGGGAATGGCAAAATTTGCCCATGAAATCTGTAAACCACAACTCAGGTCTTGGCTTATTGCTTTGTTGATTGTCTAAGCTTAAGAAAGTGATGGAGAAAATATTAAAAATGCCAATGAGACAAGGTTTATCTTGTATATTTTTTTTTTCTGAGAGCTAGTTGTTAAATATTAACCAGCACACCCCTGACTGAAATTCAAGTGTTTTCAGTCCACGTCTAGGGCACTTTCTACAGCACCAAAACATAATATACAAATAGGCATAAAACAAATTTGGAAAATGGTTAATTCATAAAAGTACAAGCAAAGTACTATGAACATCACAGTTGACTTGGGGATTAGGGAAAACTTAATGGAAGAGGCATCTGAAGGCTTTGAAGGCTAGAAGTTTAACGTGCAGAGTCTGGGTGAAGTTTAGGAAGAGAGACATTTCAGGCATTGGGAACAAAGTCCCAAGCTAGGAAATGACAGGAGTAGTTGAGAGACAGCTGCTAATGGGTGTGGCATTTTTTAGGGGATAGGTAATGGAGACTGGTGCCAGGACAAGGCATCTATGACCCTAGGTAAGGTTTGAAAATGACTTCCTTGTTTAATAAAGTAAGCTTGGTGGATAAGGTAGCTAGGTGGCACGGCCAAAGTGTTAGACCTGGAGTCAGGAACTGCTGCCTCAGACATATACTACTGTATGACTCTGGGCAAGTCATTCAGTCTGTTTTAGGCTTAACCATCTTTTCTGGGACTAATATTTGCATCTACCTTTACCAAACAAGATGTTATACGTAAAGTGCATTTCAAACCTTAAAGAGTTATACAAATGCTAGCTATTTTTATTCACCAGAGACTTCTAGCCTTTTTTCGGAACAAATGGCACTTGCCACAAAATAAATACCTGTGTGCTATGGAGAATGGGATTTTCCAGTACCAAGAATATATGCATGTAAAATAAATCACTAATATTTTCTATATATAAAATTAAAAAGCATACCTCCTTGGGACCCTTGGGTAGTTTCCTATTTTTCATGCCCTAAAAATCCTGGCTCTGACTGCGAATTACTGGAGATTTGGTTTGTACAAAAGACAGAAGCCTTATTAGAGAATAAAGATCCCAGAAATCTTCTTTCTCTCTCATGCTTGTGTATGCACTATCAACCTATGAAATAAAATGAAAACCTGTCTGCATTATCCAATGACTGGACATTTTTCTTAAAACAGGAGTACTAAAAGGACAAACAGGATGAGCACTCAGGTATTTAAAGCATTCCAGTATAAATATTTATCCAAAATTATTTTTGAGAATAAGTGTAATATAAAATACAGTATCATTTAACCAGTTCGTGTATCTTCAGCATACATAAAATTCATATAGAGCATTAAAAATTGCAATTTAGTAAGGAATTTTGAACATCTCATGTTTTCTCTTTAAATACAAGTATGTAATAAGAGGGTATAGATGAGTCTCATTAGGTTACATTATCTTTAAAAGATGTTGGTAGGGTTCAGGCTTAAGCTATGCTTTTTTTAAGTCTGTCACTTTGAGAGTGGGTTCCTTAGTTTTGTAGGGAAAAAAAAACCCTCCCACACTAGACTGCAAAAACAAAATACTAAGAGGTATTTTCTGATAAGAAATTTTATAGCCCAGCTATCTTCAGGGAATATCAAAAGACAATATTTCAAACTATTTAATGAGTAGCAGCATTTCTATAGGACTCTAGTGGAAGAACAGGTTACTCAGGTAAAGTATCCGTTTCCTTCAGGTAGATAAATTGGCGGCAGGCCCAAGTTGACTAGTATGTCTTTGTTCAGTACATCACTCCACCCTATTCTGGCTGCAGGAGATTCTCTAGGGAAGTAAGCCCCTGTTTTAGCTGGAGGCTAGCTAATGAAAATCACCTTTCACCTACTTAAAGATTTGCATCAGAGCTTCTGGCTTCTTTGCACTAAAGAAAAAAAAAGTTCCTGTTCTTGAAAAGGAAAACCTGCTTTACTTTTCTACCTTGGTACAATTCAACTAACTACATACCTAGAGAAATTAAAACTGTTTTATTGACCTTGGTGACCCAGAGTACTTTACTGGTTTACTTTTCTTCCTTGGTACAGTTCAAGTAACTGTATACCTAGAGAAATTAAAACTGTTTTATTGACCTTGGTGACCCAGAGAACTTACTATGGAAGACAGACTAGAGACTAGATCTATGATTTCACAGGTATGTATAAGGGACTCGTAGGTGAGGAGACGGAGTCCTGCCTCTCATAGCAGATCTACACAGTCTCTGAAAAACTGGAGGATCTTAAGAGTTTCAGAAGTCATGAAGAGGTTGTGATTTGCACAGGGTCACCCATCCAGTATGTATTCGAGGCTGGATTGGAGCCTAGGTCTTCCTGACTTTGAGGTTGGCTCTCTTCCCAGGTCTTCCTGACTTGCAGACTGGCTTTCATTCATTCGGCCAGCCCGATTTTCATCTCGAGGACAGGACCCTAAAACTAGAAATAGACAGTGAGGCTGTTTGCCATAAGCTTGCAGGGATAAGTGGTCATTTCCGTGTGAATATTCATTTTGTTAATGGCATTTTTCCTCTATCGTTCAGAGTAATTGACACGGATACACTTTTTTAAGCATAAACACGGTAAGCCTGAGGGCATAAAACAGGAGTTTGAAGTAAGCTTTGATTAAAAAAAAAAACAAACCATTTTTTCTGCATATTGTACTAAGGGGGGGGGGGGCGGGGAGGGGATGGACGGGGTAGAAGGATTTTCCCCCCGCTGCCGGATGTTAAGCGTTCAGTTCTAGCTAGATGGCCTTATTATTTGGCGTTGCTAAAGCTCTTTGGTCCAAAAAGGACGATATTTGCTAAAACTGTCAATTAGTGCTATTAAAAATGAAGGAGAGGAAACATAGGTGAGTTCTACAGATTCTATATTGTGCGACAGGAATAACGCACTTTTGATTATTTGGAGGAAATCTCTTCTCTCCCTCCCCCGCGGCAGATAGCGACCCAGACTTCGACGAACCGCTCCGGGGACCTCCTCTCCAGTGCACGCCCAGCCGCAGCCGGGGGAGCCTCCTCCAGAGAGACTCCGGAGTCCGGGCCCAAATGACCTGTAGTAACCTCGCTCCTCCCTCTTTCCTCCGCTCGCTTTACTCTTCCCGGCCGGAATTCGATAGGCTCATCCCCTCACGCGCCACCGCCAGCGGGCCAATGGGCTGTGGCGGCTCCTGAATATGCAAACGAGCCGCTGGGAGGTGCGTGTCCCGGACGGTTCGGGACTTAACAGACACTGGCTTCCCAGCACCCGAGAGTGGCTGTAGCGTTGGTCGCCACGGTCAAGGGGCGGTTGGGACGCTGGGTGGCCTGGGAGGGAGGGAGGAGGAGGGCCTCCGCCTCGGAAGTGCGGCCGCGGGTCTTGCTCCCGGAGTCAGCGGGCGAGGAAGGGGGTGGGGTTGAATGCTTCCAGGCCTCTGGCCGGCCCGGCGCGGAGGCGGACGGGGAGCCGAGACGCGGCGCGGCGAGCCGGCCTTCGCAGGCTGTGGCGCCGGCGCTGGGTGAGTGAGGGACGCACGCTCCGCCGACCCATTGTTACTTCTTCAGGTCCGGGCAACCCGGCAACCCGGCAGCCGGGCTGGGGCCGGGGAGCGTTGGCCGGCACGCGGGCCCCGCCCCCAGCTTCCCCCGCTGCTGAGGGGCGTTGGGGGCGCGCACGGAGCCGCGCCGAGGGATGGGGGGAACGGGGCTGAGGCGTGCGCGCCCCCGAACCCGCGCGGCCCGGCCTCAGCCCCACGGCGGCTCTAGGGGCTGCTGCTTGGGGGTGGGGGTAGGGCTTGGGCGGGGGACCCCCCGAGAGGGAGGGAGGAGGCGGATGCTGCGGCGATGCTGCAGTCCAACTCTCAGGAGTGATGGGGGTGGGCTCCTGGAGCTTCAGGCTGGACCTGACAGCGTGGAGGCGAGGGGAGGAGAGCCTGGGGGAGGGGCTCCCAGAGCATTGCTGCTGCTGCATCTGACTTAGCTTGGGGTGTGTGTGGGGGTGACCCCGAGGGGGGCTCCGATAGCATTGCTGCTGTTACTGCAACTGACTTAGCTTGGGGTATGTGTAGGGGAGACCCTGGGGTGGGGGCCTCTGAGAGCGTTGCTGCTGCATCTGACTTAGCTTGGGGTGTGTGTGGGAGCCCGGGGTGGGGGCTCTGAGAGCATTGCTGCTGCTGTTGCATCTGACTTAGCTTGGACTATGGGTGGGGGGGAGACCCTGGGAGGGGGTTCTCCGAGAGCATTGCTGCTGCATCTGACTTAGATTGGGGTGTGTGGGGGGGCCTCTAAAAGCATTGCTGCTTCTGGACCTGACAGCGTGGGGCTTAGACGGGGAGAGCCTGGTGCTGGTTGGGGAGTCCCTAAAAACATCGCTGTTGCTGCTCTGCGTTGGGGTGATAGGAGGAGAACCTGGTCTGAGGGGTAGGGGCTCTAAGAGCTTTGCTGCTGTTGGATCTGACTTAGCGTGGGAGTGGGAGGGGGGAGAACGTGGTCGACTGGAGGGGGGGAGAGTTTAAGAGCTTTGCCGCTCCTGCTGGATCTGCCTTAGCGGGGGCGGAAGAAGGAAAACCTGGTCTGGATGGAGGGTGGGGGGGAGGCCTTTAAGAGCATTCAGCTGCTGGAGCCTGTTTAGCATGAAGGTGTGAAGGGGAAAAGTCTGATCTGGACTGGGGGTGTGTATGTGCTGTTAAGAGCATTGCTGCTGCTGGATCTGGCTTAGCTTGGGGGTGGGAGAGGGAAGTGCAAAGCCACTGCGTCGTCTGGATTGGGGTGGGAGTGGGAGTGTTGTTTCCAAGACTGTGTGTGGTAGAAATTGAGGCATAAACTGGGGGTGGGGTGGGGACTGGGCGGAATTGAGGCTGAACCCATACCTGAGCCAACTCAAATGCACATGAAATTAGACTGCTTTATTGTTGTGTTTTTGGCAATTTTTGGGCTGGAGGGTCAGGGGAATTTCTGGGCATGCAAGGTGGATGAAATTGGGTTATGGGGTCTACTTCACCAATCCAAGCCACCTTTACTATTTGGGACAACACAAAGAATGTGCCATAGTTTTGTTTTTTTGTTTTTGTTTGTTTTTTCTTTTTTTTGCTGTGGAAATTATGGACATCCTTTTGAGACCTTGTTCCTCTGATCCAGGCAGTCATTTGAGAATTAATTACACTTATTTTTTACCTTAATGCTTTTCGGAGACTTAAAAACCAGGATTTAGAGCTAGAATGGGACCTTCCAGGTAATAAAGTCCAACTCTTTGAGGAGAAGTGGCTTGCCCCAAGACATTGCCACTTCTTATCTATTACCTTGGACAGTTCAATTCCTTTCAACAAAGCATTTCCTATGTGCAAATAACTTAACCTAATGTCACAAATGGAGTAAGCTTTAGAGCCTGAACATCTCTGAAGTCAGCAATCCCCCTTTCAAATATAGAGAATTTAGAGGCCATCAAGTCCAGTAGATGAAAAAACCGAGGCACAGAGGTTAAGTAATCTGAATAGGTAAGAGTCTGAAGCTGCATTTTGACCTGGGTCTTTCTGACATCCAGGTTCACTGCTGTATTCTCTTCTTGTACCATGCTGCATTTCTCTGACTGGGGCATAGAAACATTCAAATAACATGAACACTAGAGAAGAAATAGATCTAGTGAAAATGAATGGAGCTGCAGATCTTCAAAGTGGTGTTTGGCCATTTTTTATCATTTCTATGACTGTCCTAGGAGAACTGTAGTTTGAAATACATCTACTTCATGGTGATCTTAAATTTAAAAAGTTTTGTTCTGTGGAGTGTCTTGAATTAGTTCTTAAGGGTTTAAATGTGAGGATGAATTAGACCTTAAGACCTTTGAAGAATTCATTAAGGAAGAACTACTATGTCATGGGGATGTAGTTAGCATATTGTTATGTTGTTTTTTTCCTTGTCATGCGGGTACTTTTTTGAATTGCTATATTATTTCCCTAGTCACTCCACTGAATTTTCTTTTTAGATTTAGTTCTTACCAATGTTTTTCATTTAAAAAAAAAATCTAGATGTCATCAGTGTGGTGTGTATTAAACTGGCATTGGGGAGAGCTGACTTCTCTTTGTCTCTAACTTGACCTTAGTCAAATCACTTAATCTCTCCAGGCAGGTCTAAGTTTGTTGTTGGACTGGAAGATGGAAGGGCCATTCCAGTTCTAAGTCCATGATCCTATTAATCCATTTAATGAAGGGGTTGGATCAGGTAACTTTAAGGTCTTTTTCGGTTCTGTGACCCTAGATTGGTCTGTTTCTCTTCAAAGTAAGGTCTTATTAGAAAATACAACTCATGAGTCTGAAACATGTGGAGTGAAGAGATCAAAACCCTGAGACGTTGAACATATTTAGAGGCTTTTTATTTCTCCAAGTTGCAGAGCCCAGAACTGAGAGAACAGTGGGCTCCGACCAGACTTTTCTGTTATAATGTGGACATGGAAGTCAAGTACTGTTTGCGGTCAGATACTAAGACTGGAGCCAGGGTTTTAACCATATAAAATTGCTTCATTTTGGATTTAGACGAAACTTAGTCATGGGAACCAAAACTTTGGGGCCAGCGGTTGACTCCCTCATTTCTTCTCTCAGCCTTCATCTCTAGCATCATTGCAGGCCATATACCATGGAATGAGTAAGATTGGCTTTCAGAATAAATGGCCACTTTTTGAGAATCTCAGATTGACTATACAAGGAAGGGGAAGAAGAGGCAACAAGCATATATATATAGTGCCTACTCTGTACCAGGCCACATTTTAAGTGCTTTTTACCAGCAGTATCCCCTTTGATCAGACAAGTTCATCTTTGATTTCTAAGATAAGAATAATCATAGCTAACACTTGTATAGCACTTACTCTGCGCCAGGCACTGTGCTGGATGCTCACTTGATCCTCAAGGTAAGCCAAGTGCTGGTATGGGTTAAATGATTTGCCCAAGGTTGAACAGCTAGGAATGTGTCAAAGACAGGAAGAAACTAAGAAGCCAGAATCAGATATCCTTGAGCTGGCTTTAGGACTGATGAATTTCTCGAAGGGGAAAATTAGTAGACAGGTGTGAAGAGGACTTGGTTCGGATTCATTCCTTAGTGGTATGCTAAAAACAAGCTTATGTCTTCAGGTAAACCCTTTTTTTTCCCTTCTCTTTTTGGACTAGACTTGTGATTCCATTGGTCTGTAACTTACAGAGAATTTCCTGAGACACTAAAAGATGAAGAGACTTGCCTGGAGTCACACACTCATGTATCAGAAACAAGACTTGAACCCAAGTCTTAATGACTCCAAGGCTAGCTCTCTCTCTTCACCACTCCAGGCTACCCACAGTGATGCGGACTGCAGTATTTCAGATCATCATATACATAGATATATACTTCATTCTAGTAAGTGTTGAGCATCTACTATGTACCTGATACAGATATTTTAATTTAAATTTATGGAATCAGTCATTCTTTATCCCCTGTGTCAAGGAGGCATCCTTTATGATACAGTGGAAAGAGCACTCACCACTGGAGTCAGGAGACCTGAGTTGGAATGATGTCTCTGAAACCTTGGTTACCTTGAGCAAGTCACTTCACCTCTGTGGGAATTGTTTCCTCAGTGAGAAAATAATAAATTGTCCTAGGTGGTTTTTGAGGTTCCTTCTAACTAGATCTGTGATCTTATGTTCTGAAATGTGGTAGTGGCTCATTACAAATCACTGTGAACCTCAGGTGGCCTATGGAGATTCAGTGTGCGCTCTTTGAGAAGGTGCCGTTCCACAAAATTGTGGTACTGAATCTGTGTGCTAAGATCCTGATTTCAGCTACTTCCTTTACTTTGCTTGTCCTTGGACCTTAGTTTACCTAGTTTGGAGACATTCTAGCCTTTTAATAATGTGACTTATTTTGAACGTTAGTTTCACAAGGAAACAAATTCTTATATTCCCTTTGGATTATCAGACATGATAAATGCCTAGAGAGATTTGATTTTAAAATAACCTTTTAGATTTGTCATTAATAATGCTTCTTTATAATATTTCCTATTCTGCATGACTCTGTTTGCTGTTCTTTTAAACCTATTTATCTTTGTTTCTGACAGAGGTGGCTCTTCTTTTTGCCAAGGCCAGCCCCTCTACATGTATGCTTTCTTTCGGTGATCTGGAACCGAACCCAAAACATATCTGAGGTATGTCTGCACTCTCCTGCTCCTCCTACTTGTTTGTTAAATCTCTCCTCACTATCCTTTACTGGTTTCTCATCCAGGTCTGGCTACTGAAATGTGGGTGCTCCCTAAGGCTCTGTCCTAGGCCCACTTCGTACTCCTATTACATTCTCTCTAGGTGACCTTGTCAGCTCTCATGGGTTTAGTTATCTCTATTCCAGTGATTCTCAGATCTCTGTAATAATAATGATGGTGATGATGATGATGATGATAATTACAACAGTAACTGCGTACTTACAGTACTTTAATCTTTGCAAAGCATTTTAGATATGTTAATTTAGTTGGTCATCACAGCCTTGTGATATTGTCATCATCACCATTTTATAAGTGAGGAAACTGAGGCACAGAGCATGACTAGGTCACACACAAGACTATCTGAGGCAGTATTCGAACTCAGATCTTCCTCATTCCAAGTCCTGCTCCCTGTTTACTGTAGTACCTAAAAGCCTCTTGGTGTTGCTGTTGTTCATTCTTCATTCTCCATGAGGACCAATGACAACATAAGGGGATGTCTTGACTTGCTTATGAATTGGATTTAAGTGAGGCAGAGTTATCAGCCCCACTCTCTCCTCCAGAGTCATTGGAGTCCAGAGATTCGCTCCCCCATCCCTGTTGCCTGTTGGACATTGCACCTTGATATCCTTGGAGACATGTCAAACTGATCATGTCCAGAACTAAACTTATCTTTTCCTGCAAACCATCACCTCTTCCAAACTTCTTCCCCATTTTCTTGTCTCCCAGGTTCATGATCTCAGCATTATCTTAAATTTCTCACTTTAGGATATCCCATGTATGCAGTCAATCGACAGATCTTGCTGTTTCTGCTTTCGCAACATCCTTGTATCTGACCCCTCCCCTCCAACTCTCACAGCTACCACCTTAGTTCAGGTCCTCATCATCTCCTACTCTATTGCACTCCTCTCTTTATCTCCACCTCCTTCCTTACTTTCTTCGTTTTAGAGGCAGCTCAAGTGCTGACTTCTGCATGAAACCTTTCTTGGTCTGCTAATGTCCTTTCTCCTAAGCTAACTTCTCTTAACTACTTTGTGTATGTTTGTATTTATTGATTTTATGTTTATGCTGCATATGTTTGAATTTGTCTCCCCCATTAAGATACAAGGTCCTTAAGAGCAGGTATTGTTTTCATTTTTGTACTCATTACCATCACAGTGACTGATTATATAGTAGGCGCTTAATAAGTGTTCAGTCATTTTTCAGTTGTGTCTGACTCTTGGTGACCCCATTTTGGGGTTTTCTTGGCAGAGATACTGGAATGGTTTGCCATTTCCTTTTCCACCTCATTTTACACAGATGAGGAAACCGAGTCAAACAGGGTTAAGTGATTTGTCCAGGATCATCCAACTAGTAAGTGTCTGAGGCCAGGTTTGATCTCAGGAAGATGAGTCTGTCTGCTTTGCCACCTAGCTGCCCTTTATAAGTACTTGTTGACTGATTTGTAGGTTGCACTGGTAGTATTACAGTGAAAACTTACTTAAGAAAATCACTTGATTGCACCAGAAAATCTTAAACAGGTCTTTAAACTTAGGTACTATAAACTTTTAAAATGGTATGTTGAAACCTGCAGTAACATATTTTGAATCTGAATTGACACTTGATATTGTTTTTAATCAACATTTTACCATGGTATTTATTACATTACTAATATTCATATACCATTAATATACTTAAATTCACATCAGTGAAAATTGAAATTTTCTTCTAAAGCATCTTGAGCTTTTTGTATACTACCTGTTTAACCATGACTAAGTCTTCCAAAAGTATTAGGTATAGTAAATAAAAGGATTGCTTACAAAAAATAAGGTAGTTTAGAAAGGTGGCAATTCAGAGACCAGTGGTAACACTATTCCTCTCTTATCTTTTGGTTTACTTATTGACTATAGGGAAATTGAAGATTTAACTAGATTTCTTTCCTGTCCTACTAGTCCCCTGAGATGCCTCTGAAGATAGTGGGAGCTTTATTACCATTCCCTATGCACCTGCAAAGGGCTGTTATCTGATAAGAGTAAGAGCCTTGAAGTTCCTTAATATGGCCCGTTGGGTGGTATGAGTCATTGGGTACGTCCTATCTTAGCAATAAAGAAATAAAATCAGTTTTCAGACTATTTGGGTACCTAGGGTAGGAACCATGCCAATTTCTGAAATCTTGGTTTCACAGATAAGTCTTTTAAGAAATTAGTAGGTTGCTCAGTGTTGGTCATAGGAATTGTATATAACTGAAAGTGAAATGAATTCTGTCAAAGTGCTAGAGCTGTCTGGATGAGTTTGTGTAGTCAGAGGAGTATGATTAATGCTTGGCTGTCCATGCTCACAGAATAAAATTATTTCTGTTTCACTTTGACAGGTATTTTTTCTATTTATGTTTGCATTTTCAGCAAAATAGAGAAACCACCCATGCTGTCTCAAGAGGAGAAAACTTTCTATCTCCCCTTCCCTCATGTTGTCTTTTAGTTGAACTTGTTTCCTGTTCCATAGACCATGCTGGGAGTGGATTGTACTGGTTTTCTTGTGCATGAAAACCACTAGGCTCCCTTTTATAAGTCAATAATTCACATCTTTCCCGGGAAATCAGTATTTTGGTTAGATGGGTCTTGTCTTTCAGTTCCTACTGAATTAGAGTAAATAAATATAATACAGTAAACTTCATAATAATTGGGGGGTAAGGAGGCTTAGTGCTCAGTAACTTAGTAGAACTGATATTGATGAAAAAATAAATAGTTTTTTATTATGAATTTAAATCATCAATAAACATAAACATTTCTGCAAAAAAGAGGAAAACAGGATTGCCTATTAATCTCTGAATCTTTTATGTACAGATTCTTTAAAAAATTTATATTTTAAATTTAACACAGTAGTATCAACACTGTCCTGCTTGTTGGTATCCCATTTTAAACTTCTTTCTGTACTCTTTTGTGTATTTTTGTCTCACTGATAACTTTTTTTCTTTCTTTAAAAAAAATTACCATCACTATTACCCTACCTCAGCAACTCTACTTGCTTTCCACTCCCACATGAAATCTACCCTCCCTTGAAATAATCTATAGGCAAAAAAACCCAAAATCATTGGTTATGTCTGAAATTGTATATTTCACCCTGTACTTCTAGCCCATCTCTGCTAGGAGGTGGGAGACATACTTTGATAGCAGTCTTTTGGAATGATGGTTGGTGATTGCATTCATCAGAGTTTGTAACTGTTTCAGAGTTGTTTGCCTTTAGCTCATTGTAATCATTGATAAATTATTATTTTGATTCTGCCCAATTTGTTCTTTATCAGTTCTTACAAGTATTTCTGAGTTTCTCAGGATCTGTTTGTTTTGTCATTTCTTAAAGAAATATTCCATTATGTTGATGTATTATAGTTTATTCAGCTATTTCCTACTTGATGGTCACCCACTTTTTCCCAGGTACTTCTTAAGACAAAAAGTGATGTTACAAATATTTCTCTACGTATGTGGGGGTCCTTTTCCTTTGACTTTAACCTCCTTCAGGATATAGGCCCAGTAATGGTATTTAGATAGGACAAAAGAATATGTACAATTTGATGACTTCTTGGGTCTTTTTTCAAATTACTTTACAGAACTGTTGGGCCAATTCATAGCTCCACTAGCAAGGCATTAGTGTGCAGGGCTTCCAAAGTCCTGACAATTATCTTTGTCCCTTTTCTCATTTTCGCTAATCTGAGGGGTATGAATTGGAACCCTTCAGTTGTTTTAATTTGTATTTCTCCATGTTCTTTAGAGCATTTTCCCCCATATAGTTGTTGATAGATTGCATATATTCTAGCTGATGCTGATTTTAATTACAAGTATCCTTTTATTCCTGTAGTATGGGATGTCTCAATCTATTGTTACAGTCTTATGATACTATGCTAATCTCAGTTTCCCTCTGATCTTTTTATCCCTTTATGTTTTTTGTGTGTGCCTTTTTTTCCTTGGTTTAGGGTACTTATACCATACTATTTCTGAGATGCGTCATTTAATTATTTTAAATGGCTTTGGGAATGTCATTTTTCATTTCTCCTTCTGTTTTTTAAAAGATTGTTTTAAAAAATTTTATCACCTAGACTTCCCCCTGCGTTCTTCTCCTTTATTCCTCTCGGCGAGCCATCTTTTTTAAAAAATAGTTTTTCAAAAAAGAAAAAGAGAAGAAAAATTCAGCAAAAACAATCAGTACATTAAAACCGCCCGACTTTTGTTCGTCTTTCTGATTGCCTTCTTGTGGTACCTCATCTTAACCACTATCATTTTACTTCCATTTTACTTTTTTAAAGGATAGTAGGCATTTGGCTCTGTTCTGGGCTACTTTCTTTTTGGTATTCATATTTACTGTTGATTGATAGATATCCTGTAGTGGTTGCCTGCTTTCTTGATAGCCGTGCATCTCTTGTATTTCTTGACTCTTAGGGGTTTTATATATTGCCATCCTTTTCTCACTTCAGTTTGCATACTTCTTTGCCCTTAATATTGATTTTCATTCCTTTGTAATTCTGCCTGCCTATTTTATCATTGTTCTCTATGTTTTTTACATTGTGATTACCCCCTGAGGTATGTGGCTTGGCATAATGGAGTGGACTTAAGGCCCACCTTAGAGTTGGTAAAACCTTAAGATGAAATTCTGAAGGCATAAAGAGAATTTTAATGAGGAGGAAAAATAGGATTTGTCCAAAGACACGTGTGGGTGTAGAGGGAACTCATCAACCAACTTAGGTGATGAAACTGAAAGTTGGGTGTAAGTCCTACCTTTAATACACGCTAGCTCTGTTACATAGAAAAATCATTTCTCAGTCTCCCCAGGCAACTCAAATTGCAAATGAGTTGCTATTCTGCACCTGTGGAGGGAGTTTCTACATTAGGAGTTCTCTAAATTGATGAAATCACAGTTCTGATAACTCACCCCATGAAAAATAATGTTACCAAAACTCTGCCATTAAAAAGGTTTAAATAATGCTCTTTTTTAAAAAAATACCTTTTATCACTGCATACTAATTTAATCCTTTCTCCTCCTTCCCTGCCCCGGGCCTCTTATATAAAATGGATATTGTTCTACAAATTGAATTAATACTTTGGGCAGGGCTGAAAATATATGTCTTATTCTATACTTGCAGTCTCTTATGAGGTAATATTTGTAAAAAGTGCTTAACACATAGTAGTTGCCAAGTGTTGTCTATGCTACCTCCGTCATTCTTCATCTATTCCTTTATCTTCACTCAGGTGACCACTACCCTAATTCAGCTCCTGATTACTGCTCACCTAATCTATTGCGTTGTACAGTGGCCTTCTAATTGGTTTCTGTGCCAAAACAAAGCAGTTTATAATTTTTTTTTCTTTTAATTAAATTAAAATTGGTATATTGATTTATTTAATTAAAATTGATACATTTTGCTCTGTATCCACTCCTCCCCACTTCTTCCTGGAAATACTTCCTTCATAATAATTTTTTAAAAGAAGAGAAAGAAAAATCAGGAAAATCACCCATTAGTATGGGGAAAAAAATTGGACAGTATATGGAATGTGCCATCCTTGTAGTCTCTTCTTTGGGGCCAAGCTTGCTCTTTGTGACTTAGCAGCATTTAATTTTCACTGTTTTATGGTTGTTCTTTATATGTTCAGTGTTGTAATCATTCTGTGTCTTGTTTTCTTGGCTCTGCTTACTTCAGTTTGTATCAGTTCATGTTAATCTTTTCATGCCTCTCTGTATTCCTCATTTGTCATTTCTTACAGCACAGTCATTTTCTGTTACATTCACATACTACAGTTTGTTTATCCATTCCCCAATCAATGGGTATCTACTTTGTTTACAATTCTTTGCTATCATGAAAAGTGCTAGCTAACACTTCTTTATTTGCCCTGGAGATACTTTTATCTTTCAAGAGGTGGTGGAATCAAGAAGAGGAAGTTATTTTCTAGATCTGAGTCTTCCTAAGGGAGGAACTGGTTATTTCACCTTGAGGTGAAGTGACTCTTCCATCCTAGAGTTGGTAGTAGAAGAGAGTAAATCCAGGTATACTGTGATATGGACTTAAGATTTTGGGAAAGTATAGTTCACAGGGTTCTGAGGAAATATAGGTAAGGTACTATAGGCTGAAGTATTTCAGGAAAAGTCACTTCAGCAGATGCTTAAGGATGAAATTCTGAAGGCATAAAGAGAATTCTAATGAAGAAAAATAGGATTTGTCCAAAGAGACATGTAGGTATACAGGGAACTCACCAACCAATTTAGATTTAATTTAAAAAGAAATGTGCAGACAGAATATGAATAATAACATCATGGTCTTGTAAAAATTAGGTCAGGAATGCTCAGAATGAGGTAAGGCTGGTGGGAGAAGCAAAAAAGGACATAAGTTTTTTGTTTGTTTTTAGCTATAAAAGGACAATAACTGACAGCAGTGAGAAAAGATCAATTACTTGGCGTTTTCTGTGCTCTCTTCAAAGAAGGTCAAAATGCTAGAACAAAATGACTTTTGAAGTTGATATCTAGAACTACTATGAAATCAAGTCAGCTGGCTCAGATGAACTATATTCTGGGTCCTGAAAGAACTTGTAGATGTGATTGCTGAGTCTATCAGTGATGTTTAAAAAATAGAAAATTAGATGCCACAATATTAGGGAAGGGCAAATATTGTTCTTATTTAAAAAAAGGAGAATAGAGTCTGCAAAGTATATATGAGGAAACTCGACTTGGATTCCTGGGAAAATTTTAGAATGAATTGTTAAAGAGAAAACATGGGTAGATACATGGTGATTACAAAGAATCTGGCTTCATCGATAATATGTCATGCCAATTAACTTCATTTCCTTTTTTTTTTGACAGTATTACTAAGCTTGTAGGTGAGGGTAGGATACTGTAGATATATGGCTTAGGTAGAATTTAGCAAAGGTCTGATAAAAGTATCTCATACTGTTCTTGTGGAGAAGATGGAGAGAGATGAATTTAGATGATAATAGATAAATATAGAACCGGTTGGATGTCTAGCTTCAACAGAGTTGTCATGGATGGTTCATGGTCAACATAGCAGAATGTCCCAGGAGTTTTGTGCTTGATCTTTTGGGTATAGATAGCGTACTCATCAAATTTGCAGGTGATCCATGGGAGGCATAGTTAACACACTGATGACACAGTCAGGATCCAAAAGAAACTTGCTGAGCTCTAGAGTATTGGACTGACTTTTGTCTTTCACTTGAGTACAAAAAAAAATCAACTCCACAAGTATAAGATGGAGAAGATAAACTTAGAATGCAGTTATTCAGAAAAAGATTTGGCGGTGTAGTGACCACAAGTTTAGTATGAGTCATTACTGTGATGAACCAATGCAATCTTGGGTAACATTTAGAGGGGCATGGCTTTCAGGAATAAGGAAATGACATTCCCACTCTGCCCTAGTTGGGCCTCATAGGTAGTAAAGTGTTCAGGTCTGGGTGCCGTGATTTAAGACAGACATTGATAAACTGTTGAGTATCCAGAGGAAAGCCATAAAGATGGGAAAGGACTTTGGGTCTGTGACATGTCAGGAAGAACCTGGACATGTTTAACCTAGAGAAGAAAAGGCTTGGGAGGTAGGGGAGCATGATAGCTGTCTTTAAGTAGCTGAAGGGCTGTCATCCCAGGGGAGGGATAAAACTTGTTCTCTTTGGTCCCAGAGAGCAGTACCAGGAGCAGTGGGTAAAAGTTACAGAGATAAATGTAGGCTCGAAATTTCTAAAATGAAATGGCCTACTCTCTGTGGAAAGTCTTCAAGAAAAATCTGGGCAACTCTTGTCTGAGTATGTTACAGTGGGATTCCTGTTGAGTGTGGGTTGGATTATATAGCCACTTACCTCCGTTAACAGCTCTCAGATTCTGTGAGGTCTCTCCTTTACAATCCAATCTCCCCACAGCTACCAAAGTGGTATTCATGCCTAAAGCATAGGTTTGACTATGAGCAGGCCTGATCCTGCTCAATAAACTTGAGTGGTTTTCTCTTACATAACCAACTTACCTTTGTAGCCATTAGAGATCATCTAATGAAATATGTGTGGTATATGCCACATATGTCTTTACCTTTACACTCTTTGGTCCTGACAAACTGGCCTTTTTGCTGTTCTTCACACACCTTACTACTACAACTCCCATCTCCATGTTTCTGATCTGGCTGCTGTTCCCTATGTCTGAGATGTGTTGGCTTGCTCCTCACCTCTGCCTCTTAGAATCTTTCATTTCCTACAAAGCTCAATCCAGATGCTACTTTATTAGTGAATCCTTTCTTGTTTTGTCTACTTGGAAATGCCTTGTATGCATTTTATGTGAGTATATACACACATTGTCTCCCTTCGTAGAATGTAAGTTGTTTGAAGGCAGGAACTGCTTTACTTTTTGCCAGAATCTAGAACAATTCCAAGTAATATGGTGTTGTTGTTTAGTTGTGACCAACTCTTTGTGACCCCATTTGGTGTTTTCTTGGTAAAAGGGCTGGAGTAGTTTGCCATTTGCTTCTCCAGCTCATTTTACAGATGAGGAAACTGAGGGAAACAGAGTTAAATGACTTCCCCAGAGTCACCCAGCTAGTAAATATCTGAGGCTGAATTTGAACTGTACCACCTTGCTGCCCAAAAGTAACATCGTAGGCCCTTAAATGTTTCATAATATAATTTGATTCATGGATGATTTATAAATATTTATTGAATAAATACTTTAGCAAGAATTTTTTTCTTGGTGCACGAAATTTAGAGATCAGCTAAGATAAGGCCTTGTTCTCATGGGACTTAGCATTTAATACCATGCGTCTTAACTTTTTTTTTTTTATCATGGGCGCCTTGTGAGGTCTGTAGATCCTTTCTCAGTATAAGGTTTTTAAGTGGATAAAATGAAATACATAGGATTATAAAGAAAATCAGTTATATTGAAATATTTATCAAAATATTTCCCCAAAAGTTAATAGGCTCTAGATTAAGAACATGTGGTTTAATAGGAGGATGTGATACATAAAGAGTAATAGTAAATTATAAATGATAGATTCATACAAAGGTGCATGTAAGTACGTACTTCACTTAACATTGTTGACTAGTTCTGTAAAAACTCAGGGAAAATATTGTCATTAGGGCATTTCCTCTGAACTAATGTTTTAAGGGAAAATCTGTTCCTGAGCAGTCAAAATCTGAATTATAAAAGTTTAAAATAAATCTTTGTAGAGAAATGATACATTATAATAGGGAATGGAAATGTTTAGGATTTGGTTAAGCCCAGCTGGCTATGCCCTTAGGCTGAGTAGGGCTGCTTAGTGTGGGTGCTGTTCCTTGGAGTAGGTGCTGAGAAACTCTGAGCCAGAGCTTCTGAGAACCCAGCCTGTTAATAGGAAATGGAATAAATGATTTTGGTCATAGATTCCCAGATCTCCATTGGCTGCTTGATAGTATCAGAAGAAAAAAAGGAATAAAAATAGTGGGGTTTTTTTTTGCCAGGCACTGACATTTTCACTCATTTTCCTTTCTTGTCACAAGAACCAAATAACTTCTAACAAAACATCAACTAGACATAATAACTATTATACACTCCTTAAATTAGCTAATGTACATTACTCTGGATTAACTAAACTTTTGATGTGTCATGTAGCCATAGGTAAAAGATGTTTAGGGTCAGAACTTTTATTGAAGAAGAAAATCTCCTAATAACAGGTTGTCAAAGGGAAAGTCTTAAAAACCTGAAATCTAGAGTCTTCCTTTTTGTGAATCTGAAGGTGCAAACCTGAAACTCAGAATTACAGATTCATTGGATTTCAGATTTGTTAGGGACCTCAGTGGCCATCTACTTCAACCTATACGAGAAAAAGTATCCTTATTACAACCTGACAAGTTGTAATTAAACTCTTTGTTTGAGGGTCCCCCAAGGTGACAACTCATTGTCTCCTGAGGTAGCCATTCTACCCTCAAGAATTCCCATTGTTAGGAAGTTTCTTCTGGTATCCAGCCTAAATTTTCCTCTTTGCAACTTTGACCCATTCCTTCTGATTCTGCTTTCTCTGGGTAAGTAGGACAAATCTGATCCCCACTTCTGCGTGGTGTCCATTTCAGTTCTTAAAGACAGCTTTCTTGTCTTTCCTGAATCTTCTCTAGGATAATAATCTCGAGTTCCTTCAGCTGATCCTCATGGCAGGAACTCCAAGGCCCTTCATCATTTTAGTTTCCTTCCTCTGGCTCCTCTTCAGCTTAACAATGGCCTTCCTAATCTGGGGTGCCAAAAAACACAACACTCCAAACGTAGTCTGACCAGGGCACAGCACCTTGAGATGGTATCACGTCCTTTTTTTCTGAGAGCTATGACTCTCTTAAAATTTCTAATTTCTAATTTATTTTTAACATTCCTTTAAAATGTCAAGTTTCAGATTCTCTCCGTCCTTGCCATACTTCCCCAACCCATTGATAAGGCAAACAATATGATATCAGTCACATATGAAAAATCATGGAAAGCATTTCTGTATTAACAATATTGCAAAAACAAAGAGAAAATTATACCTCAGTTTGCACTTGGAATTCATCAGTTCGCTCTCTGGAGGTGGATAGCATTTTTTCATGAGTCCTGGAATTGTCTTGGATCACTATATTGATAAGAGTAGCCAAGTCTTTTATAGTTGATCATTATTTATAGCATTGCTGTTACTGTGTACAGTGGTTTCCCAGTTCCTCTCACTTTGCATCAGTTCACATAGGTCTTGACTTTTTTTCTGAAGTCACTCCTTTTGTCATTTTCCACAACACAATAGTACTCTGTCACAATCTTAGGCTACAACTTGTTAAGCCATTCCCCAATGATGAATATCCCCTCAATTTCCAATTAGGTGCCAGAGGCTAAGAGGGATTGATGGTTATAATGGATGTGATATTGTTGGAAAAGTATAAGGAAAGGTGGTTGGTTAATGCTGAAAGGGTGTGGGGAGGCATAAGTATAGGTGGCTTTATAGAATGAAGAGGTTTGGAATAGCCTTTGTGGGTTGTGTTGAGTCAGTAAAGGAAGGATTGATTGCCTTTGAAAAGGGAGCCCATTTGAGAGTAGGAAAAATACATTTGTAGTCAAAGCAATACCATATTTGTGTGGATTCACATAGCTTGTAAATAGGAATGTAGAAGATAGGTGACAGAGATAACTCATTGTTAGGATTTAAAGCATCAGAAGGCTTTGAGGAAGGAAAATGAAGCATTGCCAGGGAAAGACATGGAGTAACTTGACATTGTGATACTGAGGAATAGTTTTGGAAGGCAGATGGGAGAGAGAGAAGATGAAGAGGTTATGATCATCCCTTTGTGTCTGAGTTGGATAGAAGGTACAGATTATGGGAGCTGAGGTTGCTGAAATAAATGGTCAGCATAACTAAGGGGACATCAAGATGTATATTGGAATCCTCAAGTATGAGAGCAGGGGTTGGAGTGGAGAATCCTAGTAGAATGACCTGGTGGCTGGTATATAACAGGAAACAAAATCTTCTTGCTCAACGATGGTGTTAGAAGGAAGGTCTAGAAGTGGCAGTAAAGAGGAAGAAATGTATCCACTCCTTATGGCTCAGTATTGGTTGGAGGCATGAGAAACTATGCAGCCAGTACTGGAAGGAGTGGCTAGGAATCATCTGGGGGTGGTAGGGTGAGGGAGATACCAGGTTTGTGAGAGTGCAAGAAGATGGCATAATCTAAAGAAGTCTAAAATGAATGTAAAGTTGTTATCATTAGAATAAGGATTTTAGAGGTCACAAAAGTAGTGAGAATCAAAGCTGGAGGGAAGGGACATAGCTGAGGTAGATGAAGATGGGGAGTCTAGCAGTGGCCACTCAGTCAACAAACATTTATTAAGTACTTAACTATGTGCCAGGCACTGTGCCAAGAGCTAGGGATACAAAGGAAGGCAAAAAACGATCCCTGCCCTTAAGGACCTCACATTCCCATAAAGAAATTACAAACAATTAGGCACATACAAGATAAATAAGGAATAGACTGAAGGTAATTTAAGAGGGAAGGCCTTACTGGCAGTGTGTATGTGTTTTGGGAGAGGCCTCCTGTATTTTGTGCTTTGGTAGCCACTCAATGATACTGATTTGATTTCTATCCCATTTAAGAAAGAGGTAAGGTGGGCAAGGAGGCAGAGAATTCTGGGATCTGGTTAGTTTTGATGGGCAGAGGTCTGAGTGTCCCTATAGGGACAACCTCCCCAGGCCTCTCTTACCGTAAATATGAAGCCTCCTTGTCCATGTGATTAAATATAAAGTCAGACTATGATTGATTAAAGAAAACTTAAGGTTAGCCCACATTGCACATAATCCACGATAAGATGTGCCACTGTATAGGAAAGGAGTAGAGTTCCCAGTAGGAGATTCTTGGGGCTTGGTATACAAGGGGCTATTGGCTAGTTAGTACAGCTAAGGTGAAGGCCTGGCTTTTTCCTTTGGTGCATTTCATTTACTTATTTGTTCATTAATCTGTTTAAATTTATTTTTAGTATTCAACGCTCACTTCCATAAGCTTTTTTATACTGTATTCTTTTTTTGTTTAGATTAGTTTATTTAATTTTAGTTTGTAACATTGACTTCTTTAATATTGGCTTTTGAGTTATAAATTTTCTCCTCCTTTTTCCCCTCCTCCCTCTCCAAGACGGCATGCAATGTGATATAGGCTCTACATATACATTCATTCATATTTTCACATTAGTCATGTTGTAAAGAAAGAAGTATTAGAACCAACGGGAGGAACCACGAGAAAGAAGAAACAAAACAAAACAACAAAAATAAGAGAGCAAATAGTATGCTTCGTTCTGCACTCAGACTCCATAGTTCTTTTTTCTGGATGAGGACAGCATTTTCAATCTAGAGTCTTGTGGCTGTTACTGTGTGCAGTGTTCTCCTGGTTCTTCTCAGTTCACTCAGCATCAGTTCATATATGTCTTTCCAGGTTTTTCTGAAGTCCACCTGCTCATCATTTCTTATAGCACAATTCCATTATATTCATATGCCACAACTTGTTCAGCCATTCCCCAATCAATGGGTGTCCCCTCAGTTTCCAATTCTTGACCATCACAAAAAGAGCTGCAATAAATATTTTTGTACATGTAGGTCCTTTTCCCATTTTTATGATCTCTTTGGGATATAGACCTAGAATTGGTATTGTTGGATATAGCCCTTTGGGTATAGTTTCAAATTACTGTCTAGAATGGTTGGATCACTTCACAACTCCACCAGCAATGCATGAGTGTTCCAATTTTCCCACATCTTCTCCAACATTTATCATTTTCCTGTTTCGTCACGTTAGCCAATTTGACAGGTGTGATATGCTACCTCAGAGTTGTTTTGATTTACGTTTCTCTAACCAATAGTGATTTAGAGCATTTTTTCATAAGACTATAGATAGCTTTAATATCTTCCTCTGAAAACTGCCTGTTCATATCCCTTGACCATTTATCAATTGGGGAATGACTTGTATTCTTATAAATTCAACTCTGTTCTCTACGTATTTTAGAAATGATGCCTTTATCAGAGACACTGGCTGTAAAAATTGTTTCCCAGCTTTCTGCTTTCCTTCCAATTTTGGTTGCACTGGCTTTCTTTGTGCAAAAACTTTTCAATTTAATGTAATCAAAAGTATCCATTTTGCATTTCATAATGTTCTCTATCTCTTGTTTGATTTAAATCTGACAGGTAAACTATTCCTTGCTTTCCCAGTTTGCTTATATCTGCCATATATCTATTATGTGTGTATCTTATATATTTGCTTTTATATCTAAATCACGTACCCATTTTGACTTTATCTTGGTATAGGGTGTAAGATGTTGGTCTATGCCTAGTTTCTGCTATTTTCCAAGCAGTTTTTGTTAAATAATGAGTTCTTATCCCAGAAGCTGGAGTCTTTGAGTTTATCAAATAGTAGATTACTATAGTCCTTAACGATTGTATCTTGTGTACCTAACCTATTCCACTGATCCATTACTGTTTCTTACCCAGTACCAAGTAGTTTTGATGATTGCTGTTTTATAATACAATTTAAAGTCTGGTATTTCTAGGCCATCTTCCCTTGCATTTCTTTTCATTAATTTCCTTGATATTCTGGACCTTTTGTATTTTTTTTTGGCTATTTAAAATAATTTTTTGGTAGTTTGATGGGTGTGGAACTGAATAAGTAAATTAATTTAGGTAGAATTATTATTTTTATTATATTAGCAAGTGATATTTTTTCAAATATTTAGATGACTTTATTTGTCTGAAAAGTGTTTTGTAATTATGTTCATATGGTTCCTGGATTTTTTTTTGGGCAAGTTTTACGATGTCTGCAGTAACTTTAAATGTAATTTCTCTACCTCTTGCTGTTGGGCTTTGTTAGTAAGTAATATGTAAAATGCTGATAATTTATGTGTTTATTTTTATATCCTGCAACTCTGCTAAATTTGTTTGTTATTTCAAGTAATTTTTTACTTGATCCTCCAGGACCTTTGGTGTATTTTAAAATCACTACTACCCTCTAGAGGCAGCAGTAACTTTTCCTTTTAATTCATTTCTCTGCAGAACTATATCCTAAAGATACTTTTTGAACTTGGACTTATGGCTCTTTGAAAATGCTAAGACTAAGCCTTTTGATCCTATTCAGGTAACATGGGGAAAGAAAGCTGGATTAGGAGTTAGAGGACCTGGGTTCTTTTCCCTAGATTTGCTACTGTTTGTGCTGTATGACCTCCGCAAGGTCACTTATACCTCAGTTTACTTTTCATCTTTTTCAACAGATTTAGCACCTTGCTTATATTTGTGTGTGTATGCATATGTATATTTTATAACCCCCGTTTCCAGCAATGCTAGATATTTATGTATGTGTGTACATATATATATCTAGCATTGCTGGAAACAGGGGTTATAAAATGGTAAATCTGTCCTTGAGATATTTATAAACTTTCTGGGTAGACAAGACAACTAGAAGTTAGGAGATTGTGTTTCTTATAGCCAGATGAGCTACTAATAATGCTGCGTGATTTTGGGCAAATCCCTTCTCCCTGGGACTCAATTTTCTTGTCAAATAAGAAGAGTTTGACTAAATGGATTTCTAAAGCCCTTTTCAGCCCTGTTATGAGCCCTGATTATTTAATATAAAGTATAAACGCTCAATGTAGGTGTCCATGGCCTTCTGCAACTTTACCTTTTCAGAATTACCTCGTATTGTGCCCCTTTACATTGTAGCTAGTCTGGATTATGGTTGTGTCCTCTATTTTCCTGCCCCCTCCTATTTCCCCTCCCTTAGCTTACTTTGTCCACCATACCTAAAACAGACCTTTCTGTTTCTTTCATCTCTACTAGTTGAAAAGCCCTTTTTTCCTTTAAGGCTCAGCCTTTTTAATGAAGTCTTCCTTGATGCTCAAATCTTACCCCCCCCCCCCAAAAAAAAAAGAAAAAAAAAGAAATATTTTCTTTCTCAAATTTTTCATAACACTTGGGTAGACCTCTTTTTGTATTTGTGATATCTTCCTTACATCATGGTTACTTTTGTATCTATCCTCTTCCTAAACCCATGTCTTACTTTTCTCCTATCCTAACTGGTTTTTGAATTCCTTAATAACTAAGTTTTTTTTTAAAGTTTTATTGATGCCTTTTGTTTTTATATCAGCCATACCCAAATATACTGCTCCTTCTTTCATTGAGCCCTTTTTATAAAAAAAGAAAAAAATAGTTAAACCAACTATGACACATTGACCTCTTCTCACTGTGTATGCAATATTTTATATGTAGCCCCCTACTTCTCCAAGGAAAAGAAGGAAGTGCACTTTCTTATTTTATATACTCTGTATATCAGTTGGATTAGCTAGCTCCCAAGGTTCGTTTTAGCTCTCAGATTCTTTGATTCTCAAGGGTTAAGCTTGGTGATTAGAATTTTAAAAGTTCAGTTTCATTTTATTATTTTTGTTTACATCGTTATATTCATGTTTACTTGGTTCTACTTTACTTTTCATCAGTTCAAAATGATCTTCCCATGTTTCTCTGAATTATTTTTAGTTTTCTTTTCTTATGGTGCAGTATAATATTCCATTGCTGTTCCCCTAGAAGGGAATCCCAATTTTGTTTTTTGTTCTTTGCTGTCACAAAGTGTATCTTTGAATACGTACGTGTGTGTGTGTGTGTGTGTGTGTGTGTGTGTGTATGTATGTATGTGTATGTATATTTTACCCTCCTTGGGCCAGATGAGTAGCAGTGGAATCATGTAGTTCCAAATAATTATTCATGATGATAGGACCAATTTACAACCCCAACAATTGTGTTACCTCTTCTTGTAATTTCTCCAACATTCACTATTTTTGTCTTTTGTCATCTTTGTTAATTTGCTGGGTGTGAGGAGAAATTTAGAGCTCTTGTGATGTGCATTTCTCTTCTTTCATATGGCTGTTGATAGATTACAATTCATTTTTGGAGAATTATGTTTATCCCCTTGGACTAATTATTTGGGAATTCCAATTTTGATCTTACAGGAAATTAACACACATTTATCATAGATATCAGATTTTAGATTTTTGATGTGATGATTTTTTAATGACAGTTTTCCTCTATTCTAGCTATATTGATTTTTGTGAAATACATTTTCTGTCTTTTATCTTGCTCTCTTTTATATTTTGTTAGGAATTCACTATCAACCATAGTTGTGAAAGGTAGTTCCTTCCATTTTCTTGCAGCTTTTAAAATGATGCAACTTATATATTTATTTTGAATTTCTTTTTGGAACTTAAGATATGTAGAATAGAATGCTGGTCTAAAACTATGCTTTCCTCGTCAAATAAAGAATCTTCCATAAGTGGTTTACATTCTTGGGCTTGGTTTTTTTTTTTCTGATTCTTACTTAATCCATTTTACTATTGAATTTTTCTGTTTTTTAACTAGTACCCAAAAGTTTTGCTGGTTTATCACTCTAAAATAGAATTTAAAACCTGAAGATGCTATTTCACCTTCATTTATACTTAAAAAGTGTTTGCCATGAGATTCTGTTTTTAATAGGAATTTCATTATTTTTGTTAGCTCTTTTTTAGTAACCCCCGGTAGTTTGATTTGTATAACAATAAATAGGTAAATTAATTATATGGATGTTAGCAAGACTCATGCAGAAGTAGTGATATCACTCCCGAATTTATCTTAATTTCTGTAAAGAGTGCTTTGTAGTTATGTAAGTCTTAATATGTCCTGGTATGTTGACTAAGAAATATCTTATGCTTTTTGTCATTAATAAATTATTAATTTGATTAGGATTTCCGTATAATTTTCTTGTAGTTTTTAACAGATGTGCATACAACTTTTTTTGGCTTTAATATCTTCTTAATTCGCAGAATCTGTTAATTATCCCACTTACAAAACTCCCTAATTTCTCTGGAGTTTTCAGAGGATACCATCTTATTCTCTGCTGATAGAACAGCTTAATTGTTAATGTCTTTAATAGTGGCAAGAGGAGATTCTTCTTTACCCTTTGTATTTAGAGGGAAAACATTTAGTTATTTTTCATTGTGAATAATGCCAATTTTCTTTAACATATATAATTTTTTATATTTTAAAAAAGGCTCTGTATACTGATGCTCTTTAGGGTTTTTTCTTTTAACATAAATGAGTGTTGAGTTTTGTCAAGTGCTTTTTATGCATCTGTTGATTAACTGTGGTTTTAAGTTTTTTGTTTTTAATATGATTAATTATGTTGATCTCTTTTATGTAGTAATCTGTGGATTTTTTTTTCAATTTCTGTTTTATCCTTTAGTTTTAAAACTTCAGGGTAATTTTCCTCAGTAATTTCTTGAAGTATAGTGTCTAGACAGTTTTTGATCTTAACTTTCAGGTAGTCCAACAATTCTTACATCGTTTCTCCTCTGTTTTCCAGCTCAGTTGTTTCTCTAATGAGATGTTTTGCATTCTCTTCTATTTTTCATTGTTCTGATTTTTTTAAAATATTTCTTGATATCTTAAGAAGTCATTAGCTTCCCCTTAAACCAATTGTAAGTTTTATGGGGTTATTTTCTTCAGTAAATTTTAAGATCACTTTTTCGAGTTGGTTGACTTTCTTTTTATAATTTTCTTGCTTTTTTTTTTGGCATTACACATTTCTTTTCCCAGTTTTTCCTTAACCTCTTTTGTTTGATTGTTAAAGTCCTTTTCAAGCTCTTCCAAGAACTCTTTTGGGCTTGTGACCTTTTTACACTTTTCTTTGAAGCTTTACAAGAAGCTATTTTGTCTTCTCCTGAGTTTGAACACAGCTTCTCTGTTACCTTAGTCGCTATCTATGGCTGTATTCTTTCTTTCTTTTTTTTAACCTATTCTTTTTTAACAGCCCATTTCTTGGCTGTTAACTTTATGTTAGAGTCAGACTCTGCTCCTGGGGTGTGGGGGATAAAGTCCCAGGCTATAGGTTTTTTGTGCTGCTGTTTTCTGGGCTCTGTTTGGGGACCTTTGACCTCTTAGTCCTTTCAGTGTAGTATAATCCAAGGCTAGGTGTTGTCACTGTTCCTCTGGTTCATTCCTTGGTCTATGTAAGTGACCTCAGGTACTCTTCTCCACTCCTCAGCTATGACCAAGGACCCCAGCACCGCTACCACTTGAAGTACTCTTGTTCCCTGTGGTCCTTAAGATGGCTGTAAGGGTCAGCTCACACCTCTGTCCTTGAACTGAACCGGGGATTCGGCTCTCTTGTGAGTGACCACAACTAATAGGCCTCTATCCCTGGGACCACACTCAGCGGGCAGGCGCTTACTCCTCTTTGCCTGCAACCACAGCCTGGGACAGAGTCTGGTCAGCACTTCTGGATCTCCTGTCCAGCACCAGCAGAGGGTTCCTACAGTCTTCCCTGAGCAGTTACTGGACACCGTCCCCCCCCGCCCCCCCCCAATAGAAGTTAAGGCTTTTGGCTTATATAGCTGCTCCCAGGGCTTGCTATTGTTAAGTTGGCAGGAAGTAGTCCAACTTCAGTCAGGCCAGACCTTCCACCCTGTGGAAGGTCAGATCTGTCTTTCCCAAGGACCTTCCCATGTTGTCTTGAGCTGGCTGACTGCTGTAATTAATTAACTTTTAATTAATTCTGCTTTTCTAAAATTTACTTTAAGGCATTATTTTATTTGGGAGAGCCAAGTAGTTTCCTGCCTTATTCTACCATCTTCACACAATTGACTCTTCTTTAGTATCTTTAATTTTAGATTTACTATCCTGATACACTTAAATATTCTGTCTGGCAAGTCACTTAACCTTTGTTTGCCTGTTTCCTCATCTGTAAAATGGGGATAATGATAGAACATACCTTGTAGGGTTGCTCTGAGGCTTAAATTAAGATAATTTTTTGTAAAGTGCTTAGCACAGTGCCTGACACATAGTAGGCACTATAACTCGTTTGTCCTAGTCAGTTGTCAGCACTTAAAATTTTTAAAAATAATTTATTTACTTTTAGTTTTCAACATCCACTTCCATAGGTTTTATATTTTCTTGGTCCCCCTCCCCTTCCTTTTTCCCAAGATGGTGTGCAATCCAATATAGACTTTCCGTATACATTTCTTATTAAACATATTTTCACATTAGTCATGTTATATAGGAGAATTAGAATGAATGAGAGGAACCATGAGAAAGAAAAAACAAAACAAAAAAAGAGAGCAAATAGTATGCTTTGATCAGCATTCAGACTCCTTATTTCTTTCTCTGGATGTGGATGGCATTTTCCATCATGAGTCTTTTGGAGTTGTTTTAGGTCCTTGCATTGTTGAGAAGAGCTAAGTCTATCAGAGTTACTCGTCGCACAATGTGGCTGTTCTTATGTACTGTATTCTTGTTTCTGCATTTCACTCAGCATCAGTTCAATAAGTCTTTCCAGATTTTTCAGAAATCTGCCTGCTCATCATTTCTTATAGCACAGTAATATTCCATTATATTCATATACCACAATTTTTTTAGCCATTCCCCAATTGATGGGCATCCCCTCAATTTCCAGTTCTTGGCCACCACAAAAAGAGCTGCTATAAATATTTTTGTACATGTGCGTCATTTTCCCATTTTTATGATCTCTTTGGGATATAGCCCTAGAAGTGATATTGCTGGGTCAAAGGGTGTGCACATTTTTATAGCCCTGGTTATAGTTTTTAAAATAAGTTTTTGCTTGTACCTTTTGTTTTTATTTCACTTATATTGCCCAGTGAATACCTCTGGTTATATTTTTTGCATATTAATTTGCATAAATGGATTTGTGGCCAATTGTCCTATTCTAGTTAAAGGGGACTATTGTTTTTCCAAAGAACCACATTATAGTATTGTTTTCAAAATCACTAAATTTGTTGTTCAGTCCTGTCTAATTCTTCATGACCCCAGTTTTCTTGGCAAAGATACTGGAGTGGATTTCCATGTCCTTTTCCAGCTTGTTTTTCCATCAGGAAATTGAGGCAAACAGGGTTAAATGATTTGCCCAGGGTCACACAGCTAGTAAGTTTCTGAGGCCAGATTTGAACCAAAATCAGGAAGCCTGATTCTAGGTCCAGCGCTCCATCCGCTGTGTGGTCCAGCCACCATTAAATTTACCTTTTGTATAAACTCATGATAAAACTAAATTTGAGTTTTCTTGGATTTGATAGTGAGCCTGTTTTACTTATTTTTGTAAAGAAACCCTACTAAGGATCACTTTCAAAGGAGGAATTACTACAAATTTGAGAAACTTAGAAATAATGTAGATAGGTATGTATAAATATAACCTAAATGTTTGAAGATGTAAACCTGCTGTTAATTTTTTAAGATAGGAAGATTGGGCTGAGTATAATTAAATCATCTAATTAAATGTTTTATATCAATTCTACCTGACCAAACCTGTGAATTTTTACTATCCCTTTAATCCAGAAAAGCAGGGAAGAAAACATGTTCTGATTGAGCCAAAAGAATTGCCTCATATAAATCTTTACACGATAAAAATCAGTTATGGCTTTATTTTCCAAGTCTTTGAAAATAAATGTTTTCCCCTTTTTTTCTCTCTAGTTTTCTCATTCAAAATATGGACTAAATACTGTGTTCCAAAAGTATTTTTTATTTCAAAAGGGCCTGTTAATTTATTTTTATGGAGTGCCTGTAAAGAAGTTTTTGCTGGTATGGGGGTGGGGCACGTTGGAGTCATAGGACTTGACTTTGGGTTAGGTTAGGGTTAATGACTTAATGACCTTAACTAAATCACTTGACTTTTCCCGCGTCTTAGTTTTGGCCCCTGTAAAAGGAAAGAGTTGCATTTGGGGCCTCTGAGGTTCCTTCCAGCTCTATAGTCCTGTTCCAATTTTAGCTATAGCTACAAAGTGCAGTGTTGAGCCCCGGAAGTTAGAAAGCCTTGGGTGAAAGTCCTGCCTCTGCCACCATACTGGCCACATGGACAAGTGAAGGTGCCCTCTAGCGCCCCCGGCAACAGCTCCCTTAGATTATAAATTGCATGATTGGTAATCTGCAGTTGGAGAACGGAGTTTCCTCTCTGGGAGCTCATTGCAGAAAACTAGTAATAAGACCTGGCCAAAACAAATGGAAAAACCCTCACAAGTTGGTCTTAGCATCTGGAGCCTGGCCAGAGATTTGGGGATGCTTAATTAACTATTGAAAATTTGACAAACTATTATGCGAAGCACCTTTCCCGTCGATAAACGAGGCTTTCTGAATTTCCCTCGCAATGAAATCTTGTAGAGATTGGCTTTTCATCAGCCAATGCCACGTCCTCCAGGCCAACCTCTTATACAGTTATTGATTTAGTTTTGTCACGTGGAACTTGTATGTCCTGGGAGGGAGGGAAAAGTGAAGCAGATGGGTCCAGAAGATATGTGGGCCACAGTGCCCTCCTTGCGTGCCCCGCCCTGCCCCTCCTCCTTAGCCGCGGTGGGGAGGGGTTACCGAGACCCCAGCCCCCTCCGCTTTACGTCATTGAAGCCGCCTGACGGGCGGGGCCACCCGCTTTGTTGAGCTCCGTGGCTTCCTCCCTCCCCCCTCTCAGTTCTCTCCCCCTTCCCTTCCCCTCCCCTACCCCACCTATTCTTTCCCCCCTTCCCCCCCCCCACCCCTCCCCGGTCCCCCGAGCTCTCGCCTGCCTCCTTTGGGGGGGGAGGAGAGCGCGCCCGCCCCTCCGCACCCGAGAGAACACGCTCAGAGCGTTCGGTCTCATGTGTGATGTGAGGGGCGGGCGGGCGGGGGCCCGGGCGAGTGCCCGCGCCCCTTTTCTAGCGACCGCCCATTCTCCTGAGCCGCTGGACGCCATGGGTTTGTTACGCTGTGGCTACGTGTGAGTTTTCTCGTTCTTTGGGGCCGGCGCTGCCCGGGGGCGGGGCTGTGACCTCGTGTTCTGGGCTGGAAGTAAACCCTCCCACCCCTGCAGGAAAAGCGCTGCGTCTGCCCCAGGCCATCCCAGTCCAACCCTTAGAGACGGGGCGTTTTAGCTCACTTTCTATTTAATGAGTTGAAGAAAGGGGAGATTTCTCGGGTTAGAAATTTCCTACTTAACTCTTGGGTTTTTGTTGTATGTTTGCTCCTTTTTCTTTTCTTTTTTTTTTTTGAAAGTGAAGATGTGTCTAGGAGGAATTAAGATCACCAACTTATTGTGGAATTGTTACCATTTTGATTGTACACTGATTGAAAAATTGAAAATTATTTACTATGAAGTGTTTAACATGCATACATACCTTATTAGCTATTAAAAACACTGTGTAATGTTATTTTTTCCGGAACTTCATACTTTAGTTATGAATTGTTACTGTGCCGTATCATTCTGCATAACTGTTTCCGCAAATATATTTTCCCCTTCAGGCTTTCGATGAGGGACAGTTACAAAGCTCTATTTAAAGAATTCGAACACAGATATTAATTTACAAGTTTACTTAAAATAGCTGTGCATTGAACATTTTAAAAATTCATGCTCCTTTAAATTATTCTTGTCATGCTGAATATTTATAGAAAGGCAACTCTGTACAGTGTGATTGAAGAAACAATGAATTTGGGATCTGAAGACTGGGATTCCCTGATGTTAACTAAGTTTAACTTAGTTTATTCATCTGTAAAATGGGCAATACCTGCCCTACTTTTCTCCTGAGATGATTGTGAGGATCAGATGAGATGTATAGTGCTTTGTAACCATAAGTATATACCATTCTTGCTTAATCTAGTTATAGAAGTATATTTTTTGCTTACTATTGATACCCATGCTCTGTTACGTAAACTATGAGGTAACTCTTTTGATGTGATGCTTTTTATTTAGTTTTGTATGTTAGGCCTGAATCATTTTGTAATTTTGATGTTTATAGTGACTACAAGAACATCGTAACTCTTTACCCAGAGAGCAAAAAAATATCTTTTTCAGCTACAATATCACTGTAATTTCTACAATATTTACCAGGATATATGTATTCCCTCCAGAGTTCCAGATTGCGACTAAGATATACTGTCTCATTGTGTATGATTCTCATGTATATCATCTTATATATCTTTACATTGGAGTCCACCCAGTGTCTAATGCAGCACTAAGTCTTTGCATCTATCTTTTATTGTTCCTCTTGCTCAATACATAATAGCCCATTTCCTTTTTTCAGGTTATAAGTATATCTGATTACAAGCTCTAGATGGCTCCCCACCCCCCACACCCTTCCTCATTTGTAATTTGCTGTGGTCTATTTATGTCCACCATACATCTCTTGGTACCTGTTGGGTGATGTAAATTTGATTGCTGAGAAATTGTGCTTTGTGATTTGAAACCTTATAACTTCACTGAAAAAAAAATTAGTGTTAAAAAAGAGGGAAATTAATTTCAGGGAAAACCTTGGTGCCACCAAAAGTAACGTACAATTTTCCAAATGCCATCTATTCTGCTCTTGTCCTCCCATTTGGTAGTGCTTTCAAATATTTTTGAAGTTCTCTTTTTCTACCCATTCCTCCCTAGGCTACCTGGGTAGGTCTCTGGTATGGGACTGTTTTATGGGGGGAAGAAACATACTGCTGAGAAGGGCTTGACAAGTATGCTTTAGATTCAGGAGCCAGACAAATAGTAAAGTCATTTATTTCTCTTTTCCTAAGCCTTCCTGCAGAAGATGAAACTAACCAGGTATTGGTCTATTCTGGTGGTTTCTTTAAAACGAATAGATCAGTTTGTGGCTTCTCACTTCCTACAAGAAAATGGCCAGAATCCCTCTTCTTCTTGCATACAAACGCCTCCATTTTGACACTTTCTACCTGTCCTGTCCCATCTCAGACTGTTGTTGAATACAAAATCTGTGCTGTACTGAAACGAGTTGGTTGGCTTTCGTCTGTATATACCTGTAACAGTGAAGACTCCACTGCCCTCCCCTTCATTCCACATTCTTGCCTATCTGTTCCTTAAGGTCAAGCTTAAGGTCCTTCCTCTATGAACACTTTCCAGGCCACAACTTTTCTTTCTTCTGAATTTATAGCCCTTCTTATTCATCAGTGTCAGTTAATTATGTATTGCTTAGAAACATCTGATTTTTTTTAGTCTTCTATAATTGTAAAACTCTTGAATTGTTGAATTTTAAAATTTGTTCCCTTTTTCCTCGGATAAATGCCAAGTTTGTTGAGGGCAGGGACCATCTTATACTTTTATCTTCTGATACCTTGTTCTTTGTAATCTTTTATTTAAAAAAATATTCTAAAGTAAATATTGACTGAAAAATATTAGCTAATTTTGCTGGGATGCTGTTTTAAATAGGTATTATTCTATGCTAAGTGACATCTTTATATATGAACAACATAATACAATATAGTCTAAATGTGGTATATTAAGTTCGTGTAAAAAGATATGTTCCCTGAAATAGTCTTCAGGTCACGTCAGGGATAGAAAGAAAAATTGTATTGCCACCAAAATATTCAAAACAAAGCCTACCAGCTCTACCCCTCAAAATATGTCCCCCTTCTAAATTCCCCAGCTTTTGGTTACTGAATTACTTTGTTATTAAATGGTAGTCACTTACCTGAGTTTTCTAAATTGCAACATCGAAATATGCCTGCTAACCCACAGATATAAGGAAAGAATTAACAAAGTCAAAGGCTACTTTTTCTACCACTCTTGCTGCTGAATAGTGGGCACCTAGAATTTGAATATTTTAAGTATTGTCTTCCCATTGCCTCCAGGATCAAATGCTTCAAAACCCATTATAACCCCTTCTACCTTTCCAATCTTACAACTTAATCCCCAAAAATACTTATTTCTCAAAACATTTTTCTGTCTAGTGACTGACATTCTGGCTTGCTCACCCAAACTTGTCTCTTGACTCTAGGCACTGTGTTTAGAATGCTCTTCCTTCTTTGGATCGTTTTCTTTTATAGCTTTCTCTGTTCTCTTCGATGTTGGTAATTGAAAATGAGTACTTCAGTTGAGGATTTTGTGCTCAAGATTAGTAAACTTTTGTATGATAATTTTCTGATAACTGTATAGCCAAATTGGTTTGATACTAATGCCTATGCTTAAAGTGGAAAGGGAAGAGGGTAATACAGGAATAAGACTCAGTATGTTTGTCTAATTGTATGAAAACATACTTGAATTACCTTGTTGATACTGAATAATTATTAAAAATATATTTTAAAAATCTAACCTTTAAAGTAACTTTACTTATTTTTTCCTTTTCTTTAGATTCTTCCTGAAGTCTATTATTCCAACTTGTAAGCAGTCATGAGTACCCCAGGAGCTTCAGCAACAGCTGCAATGAAGCTAAAACAGAACATCAACCCTATTCTTTTATGTTTCATAAACTTTGTAATTTTGATCTACACTATTTTAACGTACATTCCATTTTACCTTATATGTGGATCAAGACAAGCAAGATCCAATCAACTTAAAGCAAAGCCTGTAAATAGACAGCCTAATGCAGCATACCGCTCTGTTAACAGCCTGCACGGTTTGGCTTCAGTGCTCTACCCTGGATGTGATACTCTGGATAAAGTTTTTAAGTATGCAGAGAACAAATTTAAGGACAAAAGGCTTCTAGGAACACGTGAAGTACTAATTGAAGAAGATGAAGTGCAACCGAATGGAAAAATTTTTAAAAAGGTAAGCAGGGCTTTGTTTCTAGTAAGAGCCTACAAATAAAATGTAATGTTAGCAGTGAGGGACTGAGTACTTCTGCTTCTGCAAGTTTTGAAAGTTTTAGAAGTAGAGAAAGTGACTGGCTTTTTTAATGCCCTTTTTTATGTCTTTTCCTTAGCCATCTTCCAAATACGGATAGGTATGGGGGTCTTCCAAACATCTAAAGCTAACAGGCCTTGGGACAGATACAGTATATACCTCCTGGCCTCAGGAGGATGTCCTCACAGGCCCTAAATTTTCCAAATTACTCCAGTATTTTAAGTATTGTCTCTTCCCATTGCCTCCAGAATCAAATGCTTCAAAACCCATCATAATCCCTTCTACGTTTCCAATCTTCTTACAACTTTTTCCCCCAAATACTTATTCCTCAAAACATTTTTCTATCTAGTGACTGACATTCTGGCTCGTTCACCCAAACTGTTGTCTCTTGACTCTAGGCACTATGTTTAGAATGTTCTTCCTCCTCCACTAGACTGTTCATCATCTTGGTGTCCTTTAAGTCTCAATTAAAATTCCACCTTCTATAGGAAGCCTTCCTCAACCCCTCTTAATTCCACTATTTTTCCTCTGTTAGTTATTTCCCATTTGTTGTGTACATAGCTTCCTTTGTATATATTTGTTTCTTTTTGTCTCCCTCATTACATTGTGAGCTACTTGAGGGTAGGCATTGTCTTGCCTCTTTTTGTATCCTCTGTGCTTAGGCGCTTAATAAACTTTTATTAATTGATTGATGGATGGATCTGATTAGCGTTAACATGGAGATGTCATGGATTTCTGATAGTCTGATATTTTTACTGTTTCAAACTCTGAAAAAGATGATGAAGAGTTGTTACAGTGGGCAGAGGGAAGTAAGCCATTATTTATATCTTCAGTATCCATTTCTACATTGTCCAAGTGAAAAGGTGTTTTAAGATGTGTTCCCTCATTTGCTAGTACAGAAGAAACTACCGCAGTAGATTTGAACTACATGGCAGGTTTTACACGCCAAAAAAGACTTTCCTATGAGAGGCTTTCTTTTAATACTTAAATGATTATTAGCAAATGTCTATTAGCAGAAATACCTATTAGGCAGTATAATGATCTCTAGTAAAGTTTCTTAGTATCACCTTGTAAGATAAGTATAGAAAAGTTATGAAAATGCTATTACTGAGCTGGATAATTTTCATATCTAGTGAAAGTTAGTAGACAGTTCTTAGGACCCCTGTATTGGAAGAAATGGCACATGCCTTTTTGATTATAAGATTTTATGTGATTGACCTTTATGGGCCAGTTAATTATGATGTTATATGGTCACCAACTGTATTCCTAAGACTAGAAAGTTAATTTGTAAATACGTTGGGGATCATGAAACATGCAAAGTACATAATTCTGTACAATAACTATGGTATAGAATTTAAGCTAATAGTTCAAGAGAAATACAGCGTGTTACTAGAAGGAAAGATCATTTCTGATTGTGGGGATCATTGAAGGAAATGGCATTAAAACATATCTAAAGGTCAGTATTATTTCAAAAGATGGAAAGATGGCTGGAACCATAATAATGTACTTTGGCAGAATTGTTGTCCATGTGGAAGAGACAAGTATGAGAGAGATTTGGAAAGGGAGATAGCAGCTTCTGGAAGTCACCCAAGTGGCTTGCTAGGGAACCTGAATTTTATTTTATTGGGTAATCAGTCAGCTCCGAAGAGTTTTGGGTAGAAGAGTGACATGATCACATCTGTGCATGTGACTTGTGAAGATAGATTAGAGTGTGGAGAGACTTAGGGGAGAGGGATTGGTGCTATGTGAGGACAGAGAGATTAGGTTCTTGGATTGTGTCTGAGGAAAGAGGAAGGAGACTTACATAGTTGAGATGTTGTAGAGGTAGAAGCAATAGGACTTAGTAACATTTTGGATATGGAAGTTAAAAAAAGATAATGAAATTTTTAGCATGATGATTGGATGAATGGTAGTGCTATTTCCAGAAATAAGGAACTCAGAAGTGGGAGTTGGTTTGAGGGGAAAGTGGTAAGTTGTTTTCTATGCATTGGGGATGATACGTATTTTCTTTCTATTCTTGGACTTTCCCGAAGACTTTTTTTAGGAACAGATCTGGACCATATTTCATATATGTGTGTATATTTGTGTGTGTGTATGCACACACACACACATATACACATGTGTGTATATATACACACACACATATGTATATATACATATGTATGAAATATATATTTATATGAGCTGGACCTGACAACACACTAGGTATTGTGCTTTCTTTACTAACTTAGCTTTATGGAAATAAGGAAACTCCCTTTACAAATTTAGTTCAGTCATTTCTCTGAAATCCATAGTCTTTGAAGAGTTGCTTAGAGCACTGGGATATCAAATAACTTATTCCGTATGTGCCAAAGCAGAACTGGAACCCAGGTCATCTGGCTCTGAGGCTGCCTTTCTGACCACAAAACATTCTGTTGCTTTTATTACTCACTTGATTAAGATATCTAAAAACACATGAGATTCTGATCTGGGCTAAATTTTGAGAAAGCCTTTGATATTTGAATTCAAAGATTCTTAGTCACTTTCTACCTCATCATGCTTTCTAAAAACTATGCTTTCTGTATTTTCTGTTAGTCTGTCCTACAGTGGTTTCACAAGGAGGAAAGCATAAGGTATTTGTGGTAGAGAAGTTCAAGTTCCTCCTAATTCATATAGCAGTAATTGGCACAAAATAACATTTATAAAGATTAGAAATTATAGAGTTGCTATAGTAGCTGTTCCCTACTTTTGTCACTTCCAAAGGAATTTCAGCATTTTGGAGCCAAAGGAGATTTTTATCTCCTTAATAATTTACCCTGAATTTTGTAACATAGTAATTGATATTGTACACTTCTAAGAATCTGGAAATGTTAGCCATTGAGAAGAATAGGAAATGGCTAGACCATTAATAGGGAAAGTTGGAATGTGAAAAACACATCTCTTTTCTGGCAATACCATCTTTCCTTGTCTAAAGGACTAAAGGTTATAGAATATAAGATTTCCTTTCACTAGAGTGTCTGCTCATTGTAGAATCAGTATTTGTGACTTACAAAACTTTGCTCAGTAGATCTTTGGACCTTTTATATTTATAACTTGGATATTCAATAATGTTCTTTGAAATTTTGATCTAAGAGAAGAAAGTGGAATTTACCCTTATTGGATTTTGATTTTTACAAAACAGTAAAAGTGCTTTATTTCAGCTAGCTTTTTTAAAGGAAACAGTGCTCAAAACTACTTTTCACATTATTTATTCCCATTTATCAACTCACAGAAGTCAGATGATTTGGGAGTAGCCATCCAAGACTTATTTTTAAACACGTGGAGTAGTCCAATGATATGTTTTTGCTTTTTAGGAAAAACAAGTTAATTAAGCAGATTATGTAAGAGTAACTTAATTGCTAATTTTTGGGTAATTAACAAGTTGAAAAGGATATTATCCAGAGTTTGGCTTAGTTATAGAAAGAACTCAATAGTTACTTAGGTAGTATGTCTATTGCTAGACAGAAATTTGACTGCTCTAACTTAAATGGGCTTTGATTTGTTTCCAGCTAAAAGTGTTAAAATGGTAATTTGGTAGGATTTCAATCTCCTTGTGGTTGGAGCAAATTCTGTTGGAACTCCTCTAGGCTAGGCTGTTTTTCCCTAAAAGGCAGGGAAGACATCCTTCTGGACACGATTTGTCTCAGAGGACTAGGGTTTGTGGCTTTGATGAGGTTTCCTGGTCTCCCAGGTTATAAAAAGCCCAGCCCAGAAGGAATTGGTATCCCTCAGACTTAATGGGATGTTCCACTGTAATATAAATCAACAGAGCCTTCTATTTCAACAAACGCTTCCCACCAGATGCTTTATTTTTTTTTGTGGAAACAGGCTGTATCTTCTGAAACTGTCTTTTTAAAATGCTATTGTTAAACTAACTCGTATTTTTTGTTAAATGCAGTATGGTCTGTAAGGGTCTTATTGTTGTAATTCCAAGGGTCTTATTGTTTTAACTCCAGTTCTGAACTACTGTACTGGTCTCAGTCAGACCTGCTCCAGAATATTAAAGGTGACTTACAAGTATTTAGTAATGCCTGTTTTTAAATTGAAGTAAAATATGTCTGGTGGACACAGAATTGTTGCTTTCTTTTCTCCTTTTTTTTTGTCTTCTTCACTGTCCCCAGATGATGTAGTTCCTGTCCCAAAGCCATATAGTTTTTGTTGCTTTTCCTGGTGTATTTTATGATATTTCTTTTGCAGGTATATCTAGCAGTTCCAGTAATTTTTGGCGGAAAGAATCTGGAATGTGATTTTATCTCTGTGGGGAACTCATTATGAATATTTTTTTCCACCAATGCATGTTGTCAATTTGTTTATTATTTACAATGTTAGAGAATTGCCTGAGGTGCCACTAAGAGGTTACGTATCTGGCCTTTTGTCACACAGCTACTAGTTGTCAGAGGTAGTACTTGAATCCAAGTCTCCTAAATAAGAGACTGGTCCACTATCCACTATGCCAAGCCAAGCTGTCTCTCTGTTGACATAATAATTATTTTCTTTAAAGCAGTATCTGTTCTCTTAATTAGGATTTGTATCATATAGGACTGTATCTTTTCAAAATATTCTGATGTGTGACCTATGGTAATTTCATTACCCATTTGTGAAATAAATTTTGGAGTATAAGCTTATCACAGAATCCCGGAATTAGCCTCTGTTACTGTCATCTGTGATAGCTAAAGTGCTGCTGCATCATCATCATCATCATGTTTTTCCCTTGACAAATCATCTGTATTCAGATTTTCCTTTTATATAACATTTCAGATCCCTTGCTTGATTCTGGATTCAGTTTTCAATAAACACACCTTGTTTTCTCTGTAAATTAGAGTTTACTTAATTTTTAAAAATTTTAATATTTTGTTTTTTCCCAATTACATGTAAAACAATATTTAATCTATTTAATCTTGCTGAGATGATGGAAGTGAGTTCTAAGAATCCATTTAGTTGCCAATTTTGAATTGGTTTTCTCTTTATGGATGTTCCGTTGGGTTTTAATTGATCTTTGCAAGTCTCAGTGATGATCTTGTTGTGAAAATTGATTTTGTTTCTTGGAATAAACACCTAAATAAGATACTGATAACTTAGTAATATTTCTTTTGTTATTTAAAGTTTTTTTTTCCCTCAATTACATGTTAAACAATTTTTAACATTGTTTTTTAAATTTTGAGTTTCAAATTTTCTCCTTCTCTCCCCCTCTTCTTGAGAAGGCAAGCAGTTTGCTATAGTTATACATGCTTAGTCATGAAAAACATTTCCATGTTAGCCATGTTGCAAAAGAAAACAGACCAAAAACCCAAAGAAGAGTAAAGTTTAAAAAAAAAAGGATGCTTTGATCTGCATCCAAACTCCATTAGTTCTTTCTTCTGAAGGTGGATATAGCATTTTTCATCATAAGTCCATTGAAATTGGCTTGGATTATTGTATTGCTGAAAATAGCTAAGTCATTGACAGTATTGTTTGTATAATGTTCTTCTAGTTCTGCTCAATTCACTTTGTATCTGTTATACAAGTCTTCCCAGGTTTGCTGAAACTATCCTGCTTGTCATTTCTTATAGCACAATAGTATTCCTTCACAATCAAATACCACAACTTATTCAGCCTTTCTCCAGTTCAGGGACAACCTCTCAATTTCTAATTATTTGCTACCACTAAAAGAGCTGCTATAATTATTTTCGTGTATAGGTCCTTTTCTTTTTTCTTTGTTCTTTTTAGAATGTAGATGGGTCAAAGGGTATGCCCACTTTTATAGCCCTTTGGACATAGTTCCTTATTACTCTCCAGAATAGTTGGATCAGTTAGCAACTCCATCAGCAGTGCTTTAGTGTCCCAATTTTTTCATATCCCTTCCAAATTTGTTATTTTCCCTCTCTGTCATATTAGCCAATTTGGTAGATGTACCTCAGAGTCGTTTTAATTTGCATTTCTCTATAGTGATTTAGAGAATTTTTATATGACTTGATAGTTTTGATTTTCTTTTTTAAAACTCCCTGTTCTTATCCTTTGACCATTTATTAGTGGGGGGATGACTCATATTTTTGTAAATTTGACTCAGTTCCTTATAATTTGAGGAGAGAGACCTTTATCAGAGAAACTTCTTGTAAATCCTCCACCCTCCCTCCCCACTTTCCTTTAGGTCTTGGCTTCATTGTTTTTATTTGTGTAAAATCCTTTTAATTTAATGTAATGAAAATTACCCATTTTATATCCTACTACAATGTTTTTTCTCTTTTGTTTTGGCTATAAATTCTTCCCTTATCCATCAGTCTGACAGGTAAAATATTCCATGTTCCTCTTCTTTGCTTGTGCTATCACTGTTTATGTCTAAAAATCATGTGCCCATTTTGACCTTGTTTTGGTATGCCATGTGAAGTGTTAGTCTATGCCTAGTTTCTGCCAAACTGCTTTCTAGTTTTCCCAACAATTTTTGTCAACTACTGAGTCCTTTTCCCAAAAGTCTGGATTTTTGGGTTTATCAACTGCTAGATTACTGTGCTCATTTACTAATGTGTCTTGTGTACCTAATCTATTTCAGTGATCCATTGCTATATTTCTTAGCCAGTACCAGATTGTTTTGATGATTACTATTTTGTAATAGTTTGAGGTCTACTTTCCTGCATATTTTTTTAATTGATTCCCTTGATATTCTAGACCTTTTGTTCTTCCGGATCAATTTGGTTATTTTTCCTAGCTCTATAAATTGATTGGTATGGAACTGAATAAGTAAATTATGTTAGGTAGAATTGTCATTTTTATTATTGGCTTGGCCTACCATGAGTAATTAATAATTTTCCAGTTGTTTAGATCTGACTTTTATTTGTATGAAAAGTGTTATGTAATTGTGTTCATGTAGTTCTTGAGTTTGTCTTGGCAGGTAGACTCCAAAGTATTTTATATTGTCTGTAGTTATTTTAAATGGAATTTCTCTTTCTCTTGCTGCTGGACTTTGTTGGTAATATATAGAAATACTGATGATTTATGTGGGATTTATACCCTACAACTTGTTGAAATTGTTAATTATTTCAAGTAATTCTGTAGTTGATGCTCTAGGGTTCTCTAAGCATACCATCATATCATCTGCAAAGAATGATTGTTTTGTTTCCTCATTGCCTGTTGTAATTTCTTCAGGTTCTTTTTCTTATTGCTATAGCTAGCATTTCTAGTACGGTATTGCATAGTGGTGATAGTGGGTATCCTTGCTTCACCCCTGCTTTTATTAGGAAGGCTTCTAGCTTATTCCTGTTACAGATTAATGCTTAGTATTACTTATCATTTTAAGGAAAGCTCCATTTATTCCTTTGCTTCTTAATGTTCTTAATAGGAATAAGTGTTATATTATGTCAGAACCTTTTTTCTGTAGCTATTGAGATTATCATATTTTTTAAATTGCTGTTGTTATTGACATGCTGATATCTATTATGTCCATTATGCTGATAGTTTTCCTAATATTAATGTTAACACTAATATTTTATTTAAAATTTTTACATCAATATTCATTAGGGAAAAATTGGTCTATAGTTTTCTTTCTCTGTTTTGGCTCTCCCTGGTTTAAGTATCAGCACCATATTTATGTCATAAAAGGACTTTGGTAGGACTCCTTCTTTGCCTATTATTTCCGAATAGTTTATATAGTATTGGAATTAATTGTTCTTTAGATGCTTGGTAGAATACATGTGTGAATCCATGTGGTCCTGGGGATTTTTTCTTAAGAGGGTTCATTGACAGGTTCTTCTTTTTTCTTGGTCAAATTAAACAATGGTTTATCTGCTTTATTATTTTTTTAAATAAAATTAGCTCCTAGTTTTATTTATTAGTTCAATAGTTTTCTTTCAATTTTATTCATCTCTCCTTTAATTTTCAAGATTTCTAATTTGGAGTTTAATACGGGATTTTTAATTTGTTCTTTTTCTAGCTTTTTTTAGTTGAATGCTCAATTCAGTGATCTGCTCTTTCTCTATTTTATTGATAATAAGCATTTAGAGATTCTGTGTACTGCTTTGGCTGCATCTGATAGATTTTGCTGTTACTTTATTGTCGTCATTCTTTTTAATGAAATTAATGATTGTTTCTATGATTTGTTCTTTTACCCACTCATTCTTTAGGATTAGATTATTTGGTTTCCAATTATTTTTTCATCTATCTTTCCTTGGCCCTTTAATGAATGATATTTTTATTGCATTTTGATCTGAAAAAGGTGTATTTCTTTTTATTCCCATTCAGTTTTCTCCAGAGGTCTATCTTATCTAACTTTTCTAAAATTCTATTTCTCTCCTTAACTTTCTTGTTTATCTTTTAGTTAGATTTATCTAGTTCTGAGAGGAAAAAGCTGAGGTCCTTCACTAGTATAGTTTTACTATTTCCTCCCTAAAACTCATTTAACTTTTAAAAATCTGGGTGCCATACCATTTGGCGCATATATATTTAGTATTGATATTGCTTCATTGTCTCTGGTATCTTTTAGCATAATGTACTTTCTCTGCTTATCTCTTTTATTTAGATCTATTTTTGCTTTTGCTTTGTAAGAGATTATGATTGCTACTCCTGCCTTTTAATTTCAACTGAAGCATAATAGATTGCACTCTAGCCCCTTATTTTAATTCTGTGTGTCTCTCAGTTTCAAGTATGCTTTTTATAAACAATATATTGTTGGATTCTGGTTTCTAATCCATTATACCATCTGCTTGAGTGTCTCTGTGTTTCAAGTATGTTTCTTGTAAACATCATATTGTTGGATTCTGGTTTTTAATCTATTTTGCTGTCTTCTGTTTTATGGGGCAAGTTCATCCCCTTCACAGTTAGGATTATTACTTTTTCCCCCCACCCCATTTATCCTTTTCTTTTTCTAACTTGTTCCTCAAAAGTTTGTTTTGATTCTGATCACTGCCTCTCCCAAACTGCCCTCCTTTCTATCACCTCTCTCCCTTTCCTCCTTCCCCTCCCCCTTTCCCCCTTCCCCTCCTACTTTCCTGTAGGATAAGATAGGTTTCAGTACTTCTAGCTGAGTATATAATACTCTTTGAGCCTACTCCACTGAGAGCAAGTTTCAAACATTGCCTGCCAAGCCCCTCCATTCTCCCTTCTGCTGTAAAGGTACTTCCTTGCCTCTTTTATGTGAGAGAATTTTCTTTCTTTCTCACTCATACATTTTATTTTTTTAGAAATTATCCCAACGTAGCTCACACACATGCCCTCTGTCTATGTAAACTCCTTTTAACTACCCTAATAATAATAAAGTTTTAGGAATTATATGTATCTTCCTTCCCTATAGGAATGTAAATAGTTTAACCTTCTTGAATCCCTTGTGTTTTACTTTTTTATGTTTCTCTTGGGTCTTACATTTGAGATTCAGCTCTTTTGATGTTTTCCTATCAGGAATGCTTGGAATTCCTCTATTTCATTAAATATCCCCTTTTCCCCCTTAACAATTATACTCAGTTTTGCTAGGTAGGTTATTCTTTGTTGTAATCCTAGTTACTTTGCCTTCTAATATGTTCCAAGCCCTGCAAATCTTTTATGTAGAAGCTGCTAAATCTTGTGTTGTCCTGATGTGGCTCCAAGATATTTGAATTGTTTCTTTCTGCTGTTGCAATATTTTCTCCTTGACCTGGGAGCTCTGGATTTTGACTGTGATATTCTTGGGAGTTTTCATTTTGGGATCTATTTCTGGAGGTTATAGGCAGATTCTTTTAATTTCAATTTTACCCTCTGGTTCTAAAATATCAGGGCAGTTTTCCTTTACAATTTCTTGAAATGTGATATCTCTATTCTTTTTTTTTTTGATCATGGCCTTTAGATCAGTAATTCTTAAAAGATCTCTCCTTGATCTATTTTTCAGGTCAGTTTTTTTTTTTGCAATGAGATATTCCATGTTTTCTTCTGTTTTTAATTCTTTTGACTTTTGTTTCTTGATGAGTTCTACTTTTTTTTTTTTTAAACAACTTGACCAATCATGTTTTTTAAGGTCTTTTTTTTTTTTTGGAAGGGGGAATGCAGGGCAATTGGTGTTAAGTGACTTGCCTGAGGTCACACAGCTAGTATATGTGTTACGTGTCTGAGGCCCGATTTGAACTCAAGTCCTCCTGACTCCAGGACCAGTACTGTACTCATCGTGCCACCTAGCCACCCCAGTCTTATTTTCTTTGGTATTTTTTGTGCCTCTTTTACCTAGCTGTTAATTCTTTTTTTCATAATTTTTTAGCATCACTCTCTTTTCCAAATTTTTCTTCTCATATTTGATTTTTAAAATCCATTTTGAGCTCTTCCAGGAATTCTTTTTGGATTTATATCAAATTCACATTTTTCTTTGTGGCTTTATATGTAGCTATTTTGACTTCTTCATCCTCTTGAGTTTGTTTCTTGAGCTACCCTGTTACCTTAGTATCTTTCTACAGTCAGATTCTTTTTTGTTGTTTGTCCATTTTTCCAGCCAATTTCTTTTTTTGTGTGTGTGACAACTTATAGCCATATTAATTTTATTGTGGTGGTATGGAAAAGATAGAGGAATTCAGAGAAATATAGGAAGATTTGTGTATATTGATTCAGAGTTTGATTCTAGAGAATAATTGATTGAAGACAACAGTTCACATAATGATTGTTGTTTGGCCTTTTTTCAGTTGAGTCAGATCTTTCTGACCCCATTTGGGGTTTTTTTTTTTTTTAGCAAAGATACTGGAGTGTTTTCCCAATTCCTTCTCCAGCTCCTTTTGCATATGAGGAAACTGAGGCAAAGAGGGTTAAGTGGTTTTTAGGAGTCACACAGCTAGTAAGTGTCTGAGGCTGGATTTGAACTCAGGTCTTCCTGACTCCATACCCTTTCTGGCCACTGGACCCAGATGGCTCTGGAGGAGAAAGTGAGGCTGATGATTTCGCACAGTCCTCCCTCACTTAAATTCAGTTGCAAGTCATGTCATCATCTTCCTGATGTCATGGTCCTCTTCGAGAACAAAAGACAAACCACAACCTGCAAATAGTCTGAGCTGCCTGAATGGGGACCCAGCTGGCCAGTTCCAGTTGGGCAGCTTGGCTCCTTCTGTCCTCTCCTGGGATATCATGCCCTTAACTGAGGGTGTTCTGCCCAAAGGAAGGTAAATTTTGATGGCCAAAACTTACGTAGTTGACTTGGGGTTTACTGGCTACATTTGTTTCTCAAAGACCAAGCCTTAAACCCAATTCACTCTGAATCTCATTAATTGGACAACAATAGGTCGCTGCCCTGTGACGTACCACTTAAAGGTTATTTTTTGGGCCCTCCTGGCTCAGAGTGGATGTAAATAGTAGCTGTTTGTCTTTTGGCTGGCAACTCTGAGGGTCTTTCCCTCCCAGTTTGATTTTTTTTTAATTAAAGCAGCCATCCCTTCATTCACTTCTTTTTTTTTAAATTTAATTTATTTAATATATTTAGTTTTCAGCACTGATTTTCACAAGAGTTTGAATTATGAATTTTCTCCCCATTTCTACCCTCCCACCCAAGATGGCATATATTCTGGTTGCCCCCTTCCCCAATCAGCCCTCCCTTCTATCACCCCATTGCCTTCCCATCCCCCTTTCCCTTCTTCTCTTGTAGGGCAAGATAAATTTCTACGCCCCATTGCCTGTGTATCCTATTTCCTAGTTGCATGCAAAAACTTTTTTTTGTTTGTTTTTGAACATCTGTTTTTAAAACTTTGAGTTCCAAATTCTCTCCCCTCTTCCCTTCCCACCCACCCTCCCTAAGAAGGCAAGCAATTCAACATAGGCCACATGCTTATCATTATGTAAAATGCTTCCACAATACTCATGTTGTAAAAGACTATGTTTTGCTCCTTCCTAACCTATCCCCCTTTATTGAATTTTCTCCCTTGACCCTGTCCCTTTTCAAAAGTGTTTGCTTTGATTACCTCCTCCCCCGTCTGCCCTGCCTTCTATTGTCCCCCCTTTCTTATCTTCTTCTTCCTTCTTTCCTGTGGGGTAAGATACCCAATTGAGTGTGTATGGTATTCCCTCCTCAGGTCAAAACCGATGAGAGCAAGATTTACTCATTCTTCCTCACCTGCCCCGTCTTCCCTTGCTACAGAACTGCTTTTTCTTGCCACTTTTATGCAAGATAATTTACCCCATTCTATCTCTCCCTTTCTCCCTCTCTCAATATATTCCTCTCTTATGCCTTAATTTGATTTTATTTTTTTAGATATCATCCCTTCATATTCAACTCACGCTGTGCCCTCTGTCTATACATATATATATATATATATATATATATATATGTATATATATATATACACACACACATACGCATACACATATGCATATTCCTTTCAGCTACTATGATACTGAGGTCTTATGAATCATACATGTCGTCTTTCCATGTAGGAATGTAAACAAAACAGTTCAACTTTAGTAAGTTCCTTATGATTTCTCTTTCTTGTTTACCTTTTCATGCTTCTCTTGATTCTTGTATTTGAAAGTCAAATTTTCTATTCAGCTCTGGTCTTTTCACTGAGAAAGCTTGAAAGTCCTCTATTTTGTTGAAAGTCCATATTTTGCCTTGGAGCATGATACTCAGTTTTGCCGGGTAGGTGATTCTTGGTTTTAATCCTAGCTCCATTGACCTCCAGAATATCATATTCCAAGCCCTTCGGTCCCTTAATGTGGAAGCTGCTAGATCCTGTGTTATCCTGATTGTTTTTCCACGATACTCAAATTGTTTGTTTCTGGCTGCTTGCAGTATTTTCTCCTTGATCTCAGAGCTCTGGAATTTGGTGACAATATTCCTAGGAGTTTTCTTTTTGGGATCTTTTTCAGGAGGCGATCAGTGGATTCTTTCAATTTCTATTTTACCCTCTGGCTGTAGAATATTGGGGCAGTTCTCCTTGATAATTTCTTGAAAGTTGATATATAGGCTCTTTTTTTGATCATGGCTTTCAGGCAGTCCAATAATTTTTAAATTATCTCTCCTGGATCTATTTTCCAGATCAGTGGTTTTTCCAGTGAAATAGTTCACATTGTCTTTCACTTTTTCATTCCTTTGGTTCTGTTTTATAATATCTTGATTTCTCATCAAGTGACTAGCTTCCTCTTGCTCCATTCTAATTTTTAAGGTAGTATTTTCTTCAGTGGTCTTTTGGACCTCTTTTTCCATTTGGCTAATTCTGCTTTTCAAGGCATTCTTCTCCTCATTGGCTTTTTGGAGCTCTTTTGCCATTTGAGTTAGTCTATTTTTTAAGGTGTTGTTTTCTTTAATATTTTTTTCAGTATTTTTTTCGTCTCCTTTATCAAGTCATTGACTTGTTTTTCGTGGTTTTCTTGCATCATTTCTCATTTCTCTTCCCAATTTTTCTTCTACTTCTCTAACTTGCTTTTCCAAATGCTTTTTGAGCTCTTCCATGGCCTGAGACCAGTTCATGTTTTTCTTGGAGGCTTTTGATGTAGGCTCTTTGACTTTGTTGACTTCTTCTGGCTGTATGTTTTGGTCTTCTTTGTCACCAAAGAAAGATTCCAAAGTCTGAGACTGAATCTGGGTTCGTTTTCACTTCCTGGCCGTGTTCCCAGCCAACTTACTTGACCCTTGAGTTTTTCAGCAGGGTATGACTGCTTGTAGAGTAAAGAGTACTTTGTTCCAAGCTTGAGGGGATGTGCCGTTGATTTCAGAGCTATTTCTATACAGCCAGCTCTGCCACACAAGCACTCCTCCTTCCCCAAGAACGCCCAACCCAGACTTGATGCAAATCTTAAGGAGGCTCTGCACTCCTGCTCTGATCCACCACTTAATTCCTCCCACCAGGTGTGCCTGGGGCTGGAAGCAACTGCAGCTGTGGTTCTGTAGCTGCACCACCCCCGCTAACCCCGGGGCAGTGGCTGAACCGGGAACTCTTTTCACTCTGTCCCTGCAGCTTTTCCCACTAACCTTCTCTGTTGTCTTTGGTGTTTGTGGGTTGAGAAGTCTGGTAACTGCCGTACCTAAATGATTTAGGGCGCTAGGGCCTGTTCTGCCCAGCTCCTGGTCTGGTTGGTCCTGCTGCCACCCAGGCTGGGCTCTGCTCCGCTCCCAGCTTTGTGCGCGATAGACCCTATCCAGGGACCATCCAGGTTGTCCTGGGATGGATCCCTGCTTCCCTCTGCTATTTTGTGTGTTCTGCAGTTCTAGAATTTGTTCAGAGCCATTTTTTATAGGTTTTTGGAGGGACCTGGTGGGGAACTCACGCAGGTCCCTGCTTTCCAGCTGCCATCTTGGCTCCGCGCCCCCACCCTCCCCCCCAGCCAATTTCTTGACTTAACTTTATGTTAAAATTGGGCTCAGGGGTGGAGGGGACACTGTGTCAAGTTTCAGGTTTTTTGTGCAACTGTTTTTAGAGTTCTCGGTGTCCGTAAGTTTTTGGTTCTTCCAAGGTGTATGATCTAAGGAGAGGTGTGGTCATTGCTCCCCTAGCCTGTCCTCTGGTCTGTGAGTGACCATAAGCACTCTTTTCTGCCCTAGAACTCTGAGCAGGGTTCCTGCTCTCCCCTGCAGTAGCAAGTGCTAGTGCTCCTTATGTCCCTGGAAGTGTGACTATGCCACCTGCTCTTCTGCAGCCATGAGTGCCTTGGAACTAAGACTAGGGCCCTTGCATCCTTGTGAGCAACCCACAAGCACTTTCTCCACCCTGGAACTATGAGCAGGACCCCTGCTCATCTTTGGTCACAAGCACTAATGCACTCTTCACCATGGGACTGTGACCCAAAACTGTGGATGGATGGTTCAAAAGGAACTCATACCCTGCCTGTGAAAGGTCCCTTATAAACTCCTTCTGACCAGTTGTCCAACTCCCTGAGAGTTTTGGGATCTGCTGCTGTCACCGAGGTAGCTGCTTCCAAGGCCTCTTACAGGCTTGTCAAAATGCAACCTGTGCTATGCAGCACAACTTCAGTCTTGACCACTACCTGGTTGAATCAGACCTTTCCTGCCAACCTCTTAAGTTGTCTTGAGCCAGATAATCATTTCATCAGCTTTTTTTTTTTTTTTTTTTTTTTTTTTTTGCTTCTGCAGCTCTATTTGAGGAGTTGCTTTAAAGTTGTTTAGAGGGGATTTTGAAGTAAAGGCAGGAACCTTCGTTCCGTCATCTTGGCTTTGCTTCTTGATAAATCCTCACTAGTATTTCTAAGTCTCCTATATATCTATTTTTCATCCTAGAGGTCTAAATGAGTCTGCGATCTTGTCATTTTAGGTGTTCCTTGCATGCAGATGACAGATAACGTATTCAGCTTGTACATAAAATGTGTATTTTTTTTCCCACAGACCCTCCAGCATTTGTCATTTTCCTTTTTTTTTTTGGTAAACTTTACTAATCCTGTTGGTATAAGGTGAAACTTTTAGAGTTGCTTTAATTCGCATTTTTAAAATTTAGTGACTTGTGATATTTTCTCATATAGCTATTGAAGGCATGGATTTATTTGAAATTGTTATTTGATAATTGTTATTATCTTTTAACCATTTTTCCATTGTAAAGGAATTTAATCTTGAGAGCAAGCATCTATGTTGATGAATTTATACAGGCAAGGATATGTAGACCATAGAATAAAAACATCACATGTACATACCTAATGCGTACTTAAATTTATGTGTGTACGCAGATGGTAATGCCTCTTCTTTAATGGCATTTCCACTGATAAAATTATATCAGTTTCTGATAATGAACCACTTGGTACCGGACTGGAAGCATTGGTATTCTTGACTTCAGGATCCTGGACTGTCTTTGTCATTGTTTGAGGGAAGATAGAAGATGATCTGAGTGGTAGTGGCTTGACCTCCTTGGTGAATACTACCTCCTATCTCTCCCTCAAGATGCCTTGCTGCTTCAGGCAGGCTCTCTTGCCTGTTCTGTGAGTAGCAGCTGTTTGGCATTTGGTGAGGAGGGCTGGTCCAGAAGCAGGACTGGTAGTCTGGAGGGTGCTGCTAGTTGACATGGTGGGATCTAGTAAGGATTTTTTTTGAAGGATGGGGGAGACATGATTGTATTTATAGATATCTGGGAAGGAACCAGTGGATAAGGAGAAATGGATGATTAGAGAGAGGATGTTGAATAATGTTGGGGGAATCTGCTAGAGAAGATGTGTAGATGGGATCAAGGGTATATGTGTAGGTGTTGGCCTTGCAAGAGGGGCTACTCCTTTCCTTCTACAATGACATGTTTTTCTGTTGATGTATGAGTTAAACTCTTAGACTGAGAAAGAAAGGGGGAAAGATAGTGTGGCACAGTGAAGGAGAAGAAGGGAAGGTTGGATCGGAAATCAATTAGATGAGAATAATAATAGGATTACCTGGTGCAATGAAGACCCAATTGAGATTAGCATAAATTTGTAGTGTACTAGTCTGTAGTTTTGCCAGCTCCATTCAGCAGCACCTTAAATAATTGAGTATATACTTATGTTTAGTTTGTTGTTTCCATAAAGAATGTAAGCTCCTTAAGGTCAGGGACTGTTTTTAGTTTTGTGTTTGTCTCCCTGTAACAACAGTGCTACTCGTCACTACTGTGGCTACGTAAGGCCAATAACACCAGCACACAGGAGGGCTGCTAGCACAGGTTCTTTGATCTGCTTTTCTAAGGAAAGCAACTTTAGGGGGTTTACAATCTTATTTTAATTAAACATACATATATCATTCACTTAGTTCAGGGGAAAAAGTCAGCACCCTGAACTTCAGAGAAAACACAAACAAATTACAAGCAGAAATTATATAAACAGAGCAAAATAACACAAATCAGCAGACCAGCTTCTAGCTGTCTGTCTAAGACATTACATACATAGTTACCAGAGAGAGAAGCACCCAGCATCTGAGTTTTTCAAAGCCAGGGGGCTCCAACAGCTACCTAGAGTCTCATCTGGTCAAATCACATGACATTCTTCCAGTGAGTGAGCCCCAAGCAAAATGCTAACCACAGAGTATATATACGCTTCTTCAGGGTCAGAAGGTGTCACAACCATGTGATTCAAACTCATGTGGCTTAGGCTTCCTTGTGACTTAAGCAGGTCATCAAAGACTCTTGATTCAAACAAAGGCAAGTCTTCATTCAGAGGCACTTGACTACCTTAGTGCTGAGAGGAACTAGAGCCAGCATCCAAGTAAAGTCCTCTTTCATCTTGACTTGAGGTTGACTTCCAAGTCCCATGGCTCTTCTCCTGGCTGCCGACTCTCACCTGGATTCACACAGAGGCAGCTCTCCGCTCCTGCACCAGGTCTTAGCCCATGGAAACTGCTTCACTCCAAGCTTCTGCCCAACAGCAGGCTCCAGGGGTTCCTGCCTACAGCTTCTGTTTCTGGGAAAATGAAGCTTAACAGGGCAGCAACACACACATCCAAAGTCCGGATGCTCTGTGTTAACAGCTAAGTTCACTTGAACAGCTCTTGAAAGGGGCTTAAGTTAAGCCTCCTTCCCATGAGCAGGTCTCTGCCTTACAGCTGCAGTTGCCTTCCAAGTTCGGAGGTTCCTTCAGCAAGTTTCTGCCATGAAAGGTCTCCTTGCTCTTAGAGATCTCCTCTCTGCTCTAGAGGTCTCCTCCCAGCTCTTTTAGGTTTGCTGTCAGCTGAATACTCATAGCTCATTCTTCTTCATCTCTTCTCAACACTGGCAGCTGTCTCAATGTCTTCTCTTCAATGCCCTTTCGATGTCTGCTTCTCTCACACTCTGGGCTCTCCGTATACAGTTTTAGCTGGCATCTAATTGGCTAGAACTCAGGTCTCTGATTGGCTGAATTCAACGCACATTCAATCCAGCAAAAATCCCACTTTGCTCACCATTATACTCCCCTGCATCTAAAAGTGTACCATGTAGTTCCATATAAAAAGGGTAAATGTGGGGAGAAGGGAGTGATTGAAGATGTTTGGGAGTGAGGGTGCATAATTGGTATATCATGGTTTAGAGGAGGTAGGAAAAAAATGAATAAAGGACACAAGTAGAAGAATTAGCTTTAGTAAAAGACTAAGGCTTCCTTATTCTCTGAAACACAAGGAAAGGGTGGGGAGGAAGTGAATGGAAAGGCTGAGAAGTAATTGAAAATGAAGAGGCACTTTGAAGGAATTCCTCTTAGATGTTCTCAGTCGTCTTTACATAACGTCTATAAATTCATTTTCCTGTTTTGTCCTTGGAGACACTTGGGGGGGGAGATGTGACTTATCCAGATTTCAGGTGTGAGTTTAGTCTGCAGTTTCATAGCAGAGGCAAAACTGGCTCTAGAGGAGTACCAAGCCTGAGTGCTGTGTGGAAAGGAGTGTGTTTGGTTGGCTTTTGTAAGTTCTTGTAATTTTTCAACTAACTTTGATTTTTTTTTTTTTTTTTTTGCTATAAGGATTTCATTGAGTTCTTTGTGCCACATGGTGGCACTATCATATGAGTTTAGATGAAATATCAATTATATATAATTTTTATGTATGGCAAAATTATAGAAAATCATTCATCTTTTGCCTATGATACTCTTAATAACTATGATCCATTGTATACATATTTTTGGTTAAATTCTGATCATTTCTCATTTCCATAGAGCTCCTTTAGTTGGCACTTACCAGATTTTTTAACCTATTTTTTTTCTTTTTTTCCATACTTATGTGGTGACTTTATACCTTGACATGTTTTATAAAACTTAATTTTGAGAAGTACTTTATATAACAGGTATGTAGTAAAGCAGTCTTTGATAAGTATCGTGAGTATGATGCTACGTTTTTGGAAATTGACCTGTTACTGATTTATAGTACATCTGTCTTGGACTGAAACTCATGAGAAGATATTTGTAATACATTCATGTTTTCCATGAGTTTTTTTTTTTTTCATGAGTTAGGTAGCAGAGTTCATTCCAACTCCAAATAGGCAGAGGTTTGTTTTTCTTGCTAACCTAAAGCTAAAACAAACAGTTCACATGGTACTGAAAAGCCTTGAATATTTTTCAGAGTACAAGAGGGTTGAGTTTTTGCTCAGTAATACCGTAATATCTAGCACTGAATGTTGTTAACAGTAATTTAAACATGCAGCACAAAAAGTCAAATTTTAGTACCTTTGGTATTTTGATACCAGCACTTGGAAAACCAACATGAAGTACAGAAATGAATTAACTAAAAAGGAGTTGAGATGAGGAATTTAAGGGAAGATGAGGTTAAAATCTGATCATCAAGAAGTAGCTTCATAATTAATAAAAACCAGTAACTAAACTTCAAAGGTTTTTTTGCTCAAAATTTACTTTTCCAGATTTTCCTTAGACTAAGTAAGCTTGTTGAATGAATTGGAAGTAAATGCTACTGGTCAGTTTGTGAATTTTTACATAATTGTTCCAGTTTCAGTCTGAAAGTAAATACTTTAGTTGCATTATGGTGTATTTATTTTTTTTCTCATTAGGTTATTCTTGGAGATTACAATTGGATGTCTTATGAAGAAGTTTACATTCGAGCCTTTAACTTTGGAAATGGTCTACGGGTATTGGGACAGAAGCCAAAAACGAACATTGCCATCTTCTGTGAAACCAGAGCAGAATGGATGATTGCTGCACAAGCTTGTTTTATGTACAATTTTCAACGTACGTAAGTTTTTATTTTTTCATTATTATTTGTTTATTTTAAAGAGTTTCTTAAACGTGTCTTGGTATGGGAGTGTAGAAGAAGCTATTGACCTACTTCCTTTTAATAGTCTACAAGGATAGCAAATTGAGTATTAGTATGCTTTCTACTCAATGGCTAACCCAATTTTTTTAATTACAGTTTGAATATGATTCTCTTCTGAATAGCCTCTGAACAAACCATTTTTCTGATATTATTAGAAGAATAGTTTGAGAGGAGGTACTATTGGAAACAGTTTATATATGATGAGCAGTGTTCAAATCAATTTTAAAATTTTTGTGACCTTCGTTATTATTTTTTCTTTAAATCATATCACTCATTATTGACCCTCCATGCCCTTGATATTGGAAGCATAGAGCAGAGATGAGAAAGGTGAGAGAATAGAAGAGGGAAAAGTTAAGAGTAAAGCCCACCAGAAGTGGCTTAAACTTCAAGCATTTTTTTAGGCTACTACATTGCAAAATAACCATCTTGATGTCACTAGTCTTAATGTAGGAAAGCTGCCTTTTTCCTTCTGGTAGCCTTCAAATGAAGGGTGATTGTTTGATGTTAGACTCAAAGGGTTATACGGATTTTGATTCTTTGGTAGTAAGCAAGAAAAGAGAATATTCAAGGATGGCTGTAATGACATAAGTAGTCCTTTTGTCATGGATCAGTCACTTTAGCAGATGAGTGGAAGATGGAATGGAGTGGGGAGACCAGTAAGTAGGCCTGCACCAGGGTGGTAGCTTTGTGAATGGAGAGAAGGGGACCTTGGTAGCGCTGTTAGGGGAAATGACAAAGATTGGTGATTTTGGATCCTATGGGCTTAAGTATAAGCGACAAACCAAGACTGACCCTGAGGCTGCTAGCTGGGTAACTGTTACTATGTTGGTGCCCTTAAAATCACTAGGAAACTTTGGTAGATGGCTTGGGGAACAAGCAAATGAGTTCTGGATTGGACATATTGAGCTTCAGAGTTCTATGGGACATTGAGTTTGAGTTATCCCAGAGCAATTGGTGATGTGAAACTGGAGTTCAAGAGAGAGGTTAGTACTGAGTTAAAGATCTGAGAATCATCTTTATAGAGATGACAGTTGAACCTGTGGGGCCTAAGGAGATTACCAAGTGAGAGTGTACAGGCAGGAGAGGACAGGACCAAGGACAGACTTGTAGAGGGATGCCAACTGTTTCTGAGCATGACTTGGATGAAAATCCAGCAAAAGAGAATGAGAAGAAGTGATCAGACAGGAAAGAGAAGAACCAAGAAAGAGCAGCTTTATGAAAACCTAGACAGGAGATATTATCGAGGAAAAGAAGGGTGATCAACTTTGTCAAAGGCTAAAGAAAAGTCAGATGATAAGGATTGAGAAATGGTCATTAGATTTTAGTAATTGAGATCATTGGTAACTATGAGGCTGTTGGTTGTGAGGACTTGTGGAAGATCATGGCAAAATTTGGTTGCCCAGAGAAGGTCATCAGTATTGTATGCTAGTTCCACAACAGCATGCTTGCATGGATTCTGGATAATGGACAGTGCTCTCATGCTTTTCCTGTCACTAGTGGAGTGAAGTAAGGCTGTGTACTTCTCCCATGCTTTTTTTTTTTTTTTCTTTAGTGTGATATTTTCACTGATACTGTCAGATGCCTTCAATGAGAATGAAAATGGCATCAAGGTCAGTTACTACACTGATGGTATATCATTTAACTTGAGAGAGCTACATGCCAAGACTAAAGTGGAGGAAGAATTGGTGCATGATTTTTTTGTTTGCAGATGATTATGCACTCAGTGAAGCCTCTGAGGCTAGATGGCAACAGAGTATGGATCGATTGTCTGCTGTCTGTGCTGATTTTGGCCTGACAGTCAGCACAAAGAAAAGACATTCTCCACCGGCTAGAACCCCACCATCCATACGTGGAACCATCGGTTACAGCAAATAGAAAAATTTTGAATGTTGTGGATAAGTTCATTCCCCTTGGCAGTATACTTTCTAGAGATGTATACATAGATGATGAGGTTGATGTATGCATCGCCAGAGCCAGCTCAGTGTTTGAGAGCCTCTGAAGGAAAGTTGTGGGAGAGAAGAGGTATGAGACTGCCTATCAAACTGAAGGTTTACAGAGCTGTTGCACTGACCTCTTTGTTGTATGCCTGTGAAATCTGGACAGTTTACCAGCACCATTCCAGGAAACTGAATTGCTTCCATTTGAATTAGCTTAGGAAGATTCCAAACATCTCCTGCAAGATACGGTATCAGATATTGAAGTCCTTTCTCAAACTGAACTGCCAGGCATTCAAAATCTACTGCAGCAAAGAGGACAGCTATGATGGCTTGGCCATGTTGTTTGCATGCCAAAAGTACATTTGCCTAAAACACTTTTTTATGGAGAACTCAAGGCTAGTGGTCACCCAGAGGTCAGAAGAAGTGATAAGAGGATACTCTCAAGGTCTCTCTTAAGAACTTTGGAACTGATTGTGAAACACTAGGACAGGACCATCCAGCATGCATCAAGGAGAGGGCGCTTTGCTTATAGAGCAAAGCAGAATTATAGTTCAAAAGAAAGGAAATGTGCCAAATTAGAGAGATCGCCACTCCAAATGTTAATATGGACTATTTGTGCCTGACACATTGTACCTTGATCCTGACAGAGTGGTATCATTTTGGTTCTTTTTGAGCACAAAGAACAGCTGACCATGAGGATAGCAATTTTATTTGAATGCGTTTGGGACTCAGAATGCAAAGCATTTGGAAGCTAGTGAGATGAAAGGAAGTAGAGGTATGAAGCATGGCTTTCTCAAGGACTTGGCAATGCAAAAGGCCAGCTTTAGTCCTGCCACTTTTAATGATTCTTCTTTGACTACTATCACCCACATTGATCTTTTCTTCTTGTATTGCTGCAGTGCTCAGTTCATCACCACTTATTTTGGTGCTTGGATCATTACCTACTTCAAGTGTGTTTATGCTTTATTTCCCCAAAACAAGCTTCGTGAGGTCTTTGTGGACAGGGCCTTCAATTATACTTCTGTCATAGCATTTAATACCATGCTATACCAATAAAAGGGGTTATATTTTAGAAATTGGTTGTGTTTATTTTCTAATAGAAGATAATCCAAAGTAAGACACCTGAGAAATCAAAAATAGGTGGTTCTATTTTGAAAATTGAAAATCTTGAAGATTTTCAGTGATTGGGAGCAGGAAAGAAAGTATGTGGTGAGCATAATTTTCTTCAGAGTACAAATTAAAATTTTTCAAATGTAAGTAGGTTTTATTTTTGTTCTTTTTTTTTTTTTAACAAATTGATTTAAAATGTTTGTGTTCTCAGCCATTGAAATGGTGCCTGGTGTAGTAAATGTGTAACAAATGCTATTTGATTGATAGGTCCTAATGATAAAGATTCACTATCAGAAGCTGGTTCTTTTTACTTTCAATTAACAAGTGTTGTGAAATGCTTAAATATTCACATTATGTTTTAATTTTAGTGTTTCTTTTTTGTTCCTTATAGTTGTTACACTATACGCTACTCTAGGAGGTCCAGCAATTGTTCATGGATTAAATGAAACAGAGGTAACCAACATCATTACAAGTAAAGAACTATTGCAAACAAAATTGAAGGTAGGAAATGCAGCTTTTTTTATAATTATATCTAATGTGCTAAGTATTTGTGGGAAAACTGAAGATCAATATGTGATAGCTTTTGTTGTGCTTATCCCTTGCTAGATGAGTAAAGGATCCTTTGTCTCTTCATCCAGGTCATACCCAATAATACTAGGTTTCCTCCAAGGCTTTCTTCTCTCTGTGCTATTTTTCTGGGTGATCTTATCAGCACCCATGGTTTACTTATCATTTTCTGCGGAAGACTTTTCAGATCAGTGTATCCAATCCTAATTTCCTTAAGCTCCAGTCTCACATCACCTCCTGGACATCTCAAACTTAACATGCCCAATTCAGAATGAATTATCTTCCCTCCAGAAAACCTCTTCCTTTTCAAACTTTGCTATTACTCTTTAGAGCACCACCATACTCTTAGTCACCCAGGCTCAAAACCTGGATATCACCTGTAATTGCTCACTCTCACCCCTCATCCAGTTTCCCCATCTTGTTTCTACCTTCACCATATTTGCACTTACTCTGTTGCCATATGCCTTAGCATTTTTTGTTCTTTGGCTGTCAGTAGCCTTCTGAGGGTCTTCCTGCCTCACGTCTCCCTGCTCCAATCTGCCTTCCCTGTAGCTGCCTAAGTGATCTTCCTTGCAGGAACCAGGAGCATTGGATTCATTTTGCATTCCCTTCATCTCAAGAGTCCCCTAGAGGGGGTTGGACTTGCTGATGATTTCTGAGGTTCCTTCCATATCCAAATCTATGATCCTGTGGTCCTAGGAGTCCTGTCTTAAACACTTACTACAGATCACTTAATGTCCTGTGGATTCAGTCATCGTAATATCCCAATTTCTATATCCAGCTCTTGTCTCACCTGAGCTCTAGATCCAAATCACCAATTCCATATTGTTCATTTTCAACTGAATGTCATATTGGTATTTCAAACTAGGTATGTCCTAACAGAACTCATTGCCTTTTCCCTTAAACTCGCCCCTCTTCCAGACTTATCTGTTTCTGTTGAAGGTACAGCCATTCTTACAGTAACTCGGGTTAAGTTTATCTGTACCATTATAATCTTCTTCTTGATTGGTTTCTTTTCCTTAGGATTTTTCCCTCCTCCAGCCTGTTCTCCACACAGCTTGCAAAGTGATTCCTAAAATACAGTTCTGACCCTGTCATACCTTACTCAATAAACTCCAGCAATTCCTTGCTAACTCTAGGATCAAATGAAAATTTCTCTGTCATTTAAAGTCCATCACAGCCTGGCTCCAACCTACTCTCCTAGTTTTATTACATTATTACCCATCAGGCATTCCATGGTCCAGCCAAACTGGCCTTGCTCTTGTTCATTCACAGCATTCTACCTCCCTTTTCTCTTTATTAGCATAGATTGTCTCCCTCTCCCGCCTTGTGTTTTTAGAGACGCTATTGTCCTTCAGGGTTCAGATGGAGGGCCACCTCTTTCTTGAACTTTTTGTATTCCCTTCTAGTAAGTACCTCTCCTTGAAATTGCCTTGTATTTCCTTTTTATGTAGTTTGTGTAGTCTTAAATGTATAGTTATTGTTTTCCCCCAATAGAATGTTAAGTTCCTTATGGCAGTGAGTGTTTCATGTCTGTTTTTTATCCATGGAGCTTATGTATTAGGGATTTAGTAAATGCTGGTTGTTTGATTGACTAAAAGGACTAGAATTTGCACACAAATCAAAGTACCAACCTGTCAATTTGACAGAGTATTTTTTTTTTTATGAGCAAGATAAAATCAAGATGGTGGGAAGAAAACTTTTATGTAAAAGCAATATCTGCTTATAATTATTTTTATTTAAAGTGCATTTACAAATACAGGAGAAATTATAGCAGAATATAGTAAAATTTTAAAAATTGTATCAATTGATGTAGTTGGTCTAGACTCTCAGTTTTATCATCTGTAAAATGGGGACAGCAACACCTCCCTCACAGAGTTGTTTTGAGGATTAGGTGAGAATATATACAAAATTCCTGCCATATATCAATACATTTAAACATGAGTTGCTGTCCTTTTTACTTGAGAAAAAGGTGAATATCTGTAGATCTGTTGATATAAAATACAGAGTAGTTTTAAGGTCTGTGGTCTATTTTTAGACCATTTTCATGGGAAAACACAAATTTGATATATTCCTTATTTATTCATAATATATTAGTTAGCCCTTTCAGTGTAGAACACTGCATGAAGTATTGATGATTATTTTTAACCCTGCCTATTTCCATAGGATATTGTGTCTCTAGTTCCTCAGCTGCGCCACATCATAACTGTGGATGGCAAGCCAACAACTTGGTCCGAGTTTCCCAAGGGTGTCATTGTGCACACAATGGCAGCAGTGCAGGCTTTGGGAGCAAAGTCAAACTCAGGTATGCTCTATTTTACTAATTTCCCTTCAACAGTATTTCTAGTCGTAATAGAACCCTATTAGTATAGTGTGCTCATGAATGTTCCCTTTGGACATCACTTTTATTATACAGTTATTTGAAGAAAAAGACATTATTATTAATTACTATTATTGCATTTTAAAAACAGTTTTGATTCAAAATTATCTTTTCAAAAAAATTTTACGTTCTTTTTTCAAATTTTTCTTTTTTGATTATTCCTGAATAGTCAGTAACTTAAATTTCATGAAATTTGTCTGTGTTCATACTGGTTAGATACGAATGTACATCCAAAAATTGTTGGATATTATTTGTGGCCTGGATCATTTGCACTATATGTTTTGCCCACCAAAGCTTGTGAGAGAGGAAGATTTAGGTTCCTAGCATTCCCAAATGCATGCTTTTTCCCATCTATGTAATAAATAGTGGCTAGATGTGGTTGAAGTGTAGCTATTATTACAGTGATGTGTTAAATAGACTTCTGAAGGTTGGCCTGAGAACTTAACCACTATTTATAATGCTGATTCGTTGAGAAAATTTCTTGAATTAGAAAACATTTATACAAATAGAATTTAACGTGTTTGGAATAGGAAACTGCTAGCATAAGTCAAGTCTTGTATCCCTTTTTATAATAGGTCCACCTACAATGATAACCTGATTAAAAAAAAACCAAGAAAATGAAACCAATAGCTTTGGGATAGAGAAGTTCCTGGACCACATGTTGAAGATGCCTAAATTCCTTTGTACAGAACTGGGAGTTAACTGTGCATCATTTAAAAAATGTCTTTTCTAAATATGTGAATTAAGTATTAGCCTGAGCATACTTCCTAAGTGCAGGCAATTTTTCTGATTTTCTCTTCTGCTTATTTCATCAATTCTTTTTTTTTTAAAGTCCCTACAATGAGGGCTACATATTTGAAGCCCTAGTGATAACTACAGTTCAATAGATTTTAATTAGTTTGGTTAATATGATTCTTTTTTCTATCTTTAAGCAAATTGTATTTTCAACTTTGATCTCTTAATGTTGCCTCTTCTCATTTCGTATTATTTACAGTACATTTTGAAAGAAATTTTCGGTTGCCTCTTTTTAGATCATGTAGATGGTAGATTGAACCATCTTTTTGGTGGTTAGGAGAGATGTATAATGTGTTGAGATTACACATTAGGGCTTTTATTCCCTAAACATGGACATTAATTTATATGTTCTTGGAGCATGTATCTCTCCTTTCCTAAAATTTCCTGCTCCTCTGACCCAGACCTTACTTTGTTGTCTAAATGCTAGGCACCATTGACATGAGGATGGAGGCTTCTGCCCTCATCTTCTCCTCTTTCCTTATCTCCTTTGTCCCTTCTGCCATGTGACCACATGCCAATCCATTTTGCTCTTCATATTTAGCCTTCTCTCTCTTACTTTGTGCCATCTGCTCCCAGTTCTCCTACATGTCTGTGTGCCACTTCTCTCCCTCACCCTTCTCTCTCCCCCCCATTTCTTCCCTCCTGTCTTTTCCATTCCTTGCTTGTCTCTTCTGCCTTTGGACTCTTCTTCCATTTGCCTCCCTCCCCCCCCCCCCGCCCCTTTTTAGTCTTCTGTGGTTTCTCTTTTCTGCCTTTGTATCCCTTCTACCTTTACCATGTTCTCCACTCCATCTCCCAGCACCACAGCTCTCTGTCTCATCTGTCTTTGTGTGGACTACATTTGTCATCCTGGTGCTTCTTGATGCTTCTACTGCTCCTTGCTGCTGGTCTTCCTACTTTTCAACCACTCAGCATAACTGGCTCTCAGCTCAGTGATGATACCTTTGTTCCCTAGCCCTTACTTTTACTCACCCTTCCTAAATATTCATTTCTTTTTACTTTAAACCCAGTTCTCTTTTTATTTTCAGCTTGGGCCAACCAGGCACCTTGATTGTGCCCTGAATGTATTTTGCAGAGCATTAAGTGTAGAGGCAACATATATGCATGGTCAAAATCTATAATGAATCCCAGAGGACAACCCAATTTATTTGATTGTGATAGGATTTTATAAAAATAAGTTATTTATAAGAAATCATTTTTCCTAGAGTATAGAAGAGAAATTTAACTGATAGCTTCCTTCTCGGTAGCGAATTAAGTAAAATACTTCAGACTCCAGGGATAAGAGGGATGTGTCTGTCTGTATACACATTTCCAATTCTTAGCTTCCATATATTTTGTCCATTTTATTTTGTTAAACTGTTTTGGAGGTTTTATGGTTGTGGTTATATTTAGGTGCTGGACTTTTTTCTGAGGTACCAGTATTAAGAGCAGTTGAAAGATGAATTTCTACTTGATGGTTTAAGAAAGTAAATGTAAAAAGCTTCAGTACATGTATAGCACAACTCTGTTCTTAATACGGGATATTCTGTATACTCTCTAGTTCTTAATGTTGTGCTAGAAAATGGTATATGTTACATGTTCTAGAGAGTTGGCTATAATCAGATTACTAAAATATTTCTTTGGCCATATTCAAAACACTAGATTCTATAAACAAAGCTTTCTTTACAATTGGGTCAGCTAGGTGGTGCAGTAGATACAGAGTGCCAGACCTGGTAGCATGAAGACCCAAGTTCAGATGGCCCTCAGACACTTACTAGCTGAGTGGTCCTGGGTGAGTCACTTTAACTCTTTCTGCCTTAGTTTCCTCATCTGTAATATGGAGATAATAATAGCACCTATTTCCCAGGATTGTTGTGAAGATTAGATGAGACGATAACTGTAGAGCACTTAGCCCAGTGTCTGGCACGTAGTAAACGCTATATAAATGTAAGCTATTATTATTACTATTATTATTATTAATAGTCCTGTTTGTCTTTTAAAAGGAAACATTCCTCTGAGTTAGCTGTCTATCAGTTGTAGCAAGGGGCCTGGGTTATAGCTTTGTTTTTGACACTGGCCTTCTGTGAAATTTAAGCCATTTTACCATAGATCTTCCACCCATACAGATTCTCCACAGGTAATTATGATGCCACTGATGAACATTACCTTTAAAAAAATTTTGTGAAGACTTGAGATTAGATGTGAACTCTGACTTCTTTGGAACAATGACTTTTTTGAATTATACATTATTAGGTGATTGCCTGTTTTAATTGAATATACGAATTTCTTTCAGGCTTAAAACAGTTTATTCAGGATTTTCTATGTGGATGAAGTTTTGCCTCCTAAAATTAAATATGAATGAAGGTTTTGAAAATGAACTTTTTTTAAAAAAAGTATCAAAAGTTGAATCATTCAGCAAGCATTTATTAAACACTTACTATGGATACAAAGAAAGGCAAAAACAGTCACTCCACTCAGGGAGCCCACTTTCTAGTGAGGACATGGGAGCAAGGGAAGAAGCACTGATAGAGCACTTCAGTGCTAGGCACTGTGCAGAATAAGTGCTGTACAATTACTATCTCATTTGATCTTCACAAAAACCGTGAGTGGTCGGTGCCGTCCTGAGGCAGACGGAAGTGAAGTGACTTGCCCAGAATTACACACTAAGCTATGTCTAAGGTCAAGTCTCCCTGAGTCATGGCCCAGCACTGTATCTGCTGCACAACCTACCTGCCTATGGGGGGAGGAAGCACTTACACAGCTAGGACAGGAAAAATGTGTATGGGCATGTTAGAGTCAATAAAGGAGTCTTTATTAGCACACCAACTGAAAAATATCAGAAGAATTGAATATTTCACCAAAGTTTATGTGATATGATGAGAGAGCTCAGTTTCTTAGATTTTTATGTTTTCTTCTACATTGTGTTTTTTTTATGCAGTAAATACACCTGAAAACAGGCCCACACCCTCAGATATTGCTGTAATCATGTATACAAGTGGATCTACAGGACTTCCAAAGGGAGTTATGATCTCTCATTTGAATATTATTGCTGGTATAACTGGGATGGCTGAAAGGATTCCAGGCCTGGGGTATGTCCTAAGGATCAGTAAACAGCTGGTTCATTTTACATTTGACTAGGGAAATAGTTACCTTATTTCTTCAAAGTTTAAGATCCAATAAATGGTGCTGTTTGAAAAACGGCATAGAAATGAAACATTAGACCTGCTATTTCTACTGCCGTTTACTGGATATCAGAAATCATTATCTGGATGTTTATATAAATTTTAAATTTCTTTAGAATTTTTCTCACAATAATTGAAAAATTTTAAAAATAGCAATGTCATTTTTTTAGAACACATAACTTATTAAACTATTCAACTGTGACAATATCTAGATAAGAGGAACAGTCAAGACAGTTTTAGTATATTAATGAAATCTGACAGATTTTTACCTTATTTTTGTGATGCACCTGTCCTTTAAGCATAGATGGATCTTTTATTTAGTTTTTAGAATCCCTAACTCGCTTTCCCTTTTTCAGTGCCAGTAAAGTACTTGTCTGAATTCTCATTTTCCTTTTTAGAGAAGAAGATGTCTATATTGGATATTTGCCTCTTGCCCATGTTCTAGAATTAAGTGCTGAGCTTGTTTGTCTTTCTCATGGATGCCGCATTGGCTATTCATCACCACAAACTTTAGCAGATCAGGTATTCCTTAACTAAACCCAAATCATAAAGATAGTTTGTTAATTTTAGTACATTTTTGAGAGTTAGGATTATGATAATTTATTTTCAACTGTGCCTTTTGAGTAGTTTTCTTTGGAATGAGGAATGAAAAATGCATACATATTTATAACATGTTATATGGTGAGGTTTTAAGTTCTTAAATGGTAGAGCATGATTTTTTTTTTTTCATTTTTAGTCAACAAAAATTAAAAGAGGAAGCAAAGGAGATACATCCATGTTGAGACCAACACTAATGGCAGCTGTTCCGGTAAGAATGCTGTGCTCACTCTTTCAGCACACATAATCATACACTAGATGAATCAGTTTGGGCTTTTCCCTCATTCCTTTGTCTTTTTTTTTTCCTCTTATATACTTAATAAATTATATTCACATAGTCACTGCTTATTGTATATTACAAAGTTGTCATTGATAAAGTGGTTAGTATATATTTTGCTTCTGATTTATTAGTTCTTATGTAGGTAATTTGGCTACATTGCCTGCAACCTCTTTATTATTTTAATCTTATTAATCCAGAACTAGTCCTGCTTTCCATTTCTCTATGCCATTACAGTTCCTCTACTTAATAATTTATTTGCTGATAATTATCTGCTTGATTCTCTGAAATTTTAGCTAGTAGCTTAGCAGGATATGGAAAGGTAGAAACAGTCTCCTGTTTCAAAGTCAAATCATTTAATTTTGTTCATGGTATTTAATAGGAGAGTTAGCTGAATGACCATAATCAAGAAGGGAGAAGGAAGGAAGACTCTTAGCTTACATCTTAGTGCCCTCACTGGCGTTGTAAAAGTAGCAGTCTTGAAACCCACTGAACCATTCCTCCCTTAACATGTACACAGAGGCTAGAAAAGGGCCTGTGTGGATGCAGCTGGTACGGCAGGAAGGAGGCAGGTGTCTCCTGTTTGTGTCTTCTCAACCACTCTCTGCATTTTCCTTCGGGTTCCTTAGAGATAGAGAAATCTCACTACAAACCCATCAATTTTTTCCCCTTCCCCTTGCATCCAGAGAATGGAAAAGATTGTTAGGGATGGGCAGTAGGATCCCAGGGAGTTGTCTCCAATACCCAGAGAATTTCTTGTTTGTTTCTTGGTTGTGTTTCTTTACCATATATATAGACTGTGGCTGGCAGGCAGCTTCAGAGGGTAGGCGTTCAACAGAACTGAAGGTCGTAGAGGGGGATAGTAATGGGAGAAAGGGTGGAGGGTTCTCTGTAGTAGAGGAGTTTCCAAACTTTACAACTAATCAAGAGGTTAAATTCTTTTGTTTTCTGACCTTGTGACTCAGCATCATGAGACTTTTCTCGAACTCAGCTTCCCCTTATTGCTCTCCTCTCTTAAGGTCCTTTCTACCCAGACTAATCTTTGAATTTTGATTTTATACATTGTTGTGACCCACCTCTAAATCACCTCTCATTGGTTGAATGGAGGAGATAATCCCCCTAGTATTAGCAAACATTAAAAATTGAACCTGTTCCAGCTGTTTCCTGTTTCCATGTTGCATGTCTCAAATCTTCTATCCAAACCTAATGATGTCATCCTCCCCCTCCCCCTGCCCCATTCAGTAAGCTCCATTGGTTCTCTATTTATTAATTTCCAAGATCAAATATAAAAATTCTCTATTTGGCTTTTAAAGCCCTTCATAACTTGGCTCCATCCTACCTTTGTAGTCTTCTTAAACCCTTAATCTTCTCCATGTACTCTTCAATCTAGTGACACTGGTCTTCTTTCTGTTCTGCCAACAAGACCCCAATCAGTCATCTCTTGACTTGGGACATTTTTTCTGGATGTTCCCTATTCTTGGAATGCTCTCCCTCCTCATCTCTGTCTCCTGGCTTTCCTCAAGTTACAGCTAAAATTCCACTTTTTACTGGAAGCTTTGCTGATCCTCCTTAATTCTGCTCCCTTCCCTCTGAGATTATCTACAATTTGTCCTTTGTATATCTGGTTTGACCGTAGCTGTTCGCATGCCATCTCCCCCATTAGGTTATTCGCTCCTTATGTGCAGGGACTGGGTTTTTTAGTAATTTCTTAATAAATGTTGGTTGACTGACTCTTCCTTTCCTAAAGTGGTTCACTAGCAAAAAGTTTATAAGTAGAATAAAAATTCTCATAACTGTAGAGTGTTCACCCTCTGCAAAGCTAGCCCTATACCTATGTTCAGATCTTGCTCATTTAGTGAACATTGATTATGGGCCTATTATTTCACCCCCTAGATATATCACTTTTTCTGAACCTGTTCCTGACAATAACTTCAGCATCCTTCCAGGCACCCAGGTTTACAACCTAAGAATCCTTCTTCACTCCTTAGCCTCAGTCTTGTCAGTTCTCATTTCATGACATCTCTTAAATCTCCTGCAACCCCAGTTCAGACCCTTCTCAACTTTTACCTGGACTATTTCAAGAAACCTGCTAATTATTGCCCTGTCTCAGGTCTGTCATCACCCTAATCTTTCCTCCACATTGTTGCTAAAGTGATTTTCCAGAAGCATAAGTCAGACTTTGGCACTCCCTTGCTCAGTGACCCTCAGGGGTTTCCTTTCACCTTCAGCATAAAATGTAAATGCTTCCATTTGGTATTTAAAGTCCTTCACAGTCTCTTTTCAACCTGTCTTTCCAAATGTTTTTATACTTTACTTTCCCTCAATCCCCCTGTGGTCCAGCCAAACTGACTTTCTTGCCCTTCCTCACATGTTGCACTTGGTCCCTCATCATTGTGGCTTTGCACAGGTTGTCCCCAGGCACAGAATGGGTTGACACCTCATTGTCTTAAAATCACTGATTTCCTTTAGAAAGCATCTCAGGTGCTTCTACTGTTGGACAACCTCAGCCTCTTCTGATCCCAGCCCCCTGTTGTCGATGTCTTCTGCATCTCCCTGACACCACCCTCCCCCATTACCTTGTGTTTATTTTTTTGTCTATTTTACATTCACTTATAAAGTATACTTGCTTTCTTCCCAATGGAGTAGAAGCTCCACCAGGACAAGAATTGTTTCATTAGTGTGTTTGAATCCTCCTCCAACACATAATGACAACAACAAATAATAAGTAATAAGTATTATGACTACAATAATAAATAACAAGTATTTTGTTAATTTGATTAAGCACTTAGGATCCAGAGATGAAAAAACAGGGGCTTTATAATTTGGAGGTGTGGAGGGGACCTCTGTGTATACAGTTACGTATAATGCAGGGCAGAAAGAGTGATGGGTAAATGAGTGCCTGAACAAAGTCTCCAGAAATATTTGAGGAAGGAGAATAATTTGTACTGGGAGAGTCAAGCTTGGAAGGTGGCCTGAGGGATGTGGTACCAGAGATGAACCTTGAGGGAAGATAAAGATTATTCTAAGAGGCAAGAATGATAAAGTCCAGCATTGGATGACCAGAACAAAGGGCACAGAGATGAAAGAGGAAGTATTATTTGTGAAAAATCATTAGAAGGCCGCTTTGGTCAGACTGAAAGAGTTTGGGAAGGGAGTTAATCTATAGTATAATTTATAATGAGGCTGGAAAGGTAGGTTAAGGCCATGGTATTCTAAGCCAAATAGACTAGTTGATATTTTATCCTAGAGGTAGGAAGGTGTGACTGGAAGTTGTTGAGTAGGGGAATGGTGTGGCTTTGTTGCTAACAGAATTTGTGCAGTAATGTGAAAAAGAAAGGGAGATTGGAACCAGATTGTGGAAAGCCTAAAATCTTGGGGTTTTTGTTCAGTAATTCAATTAACTATCTTAATATTATAAGTTTTAATATCACATTGTTAGGAATGCATTCAAGTTCTGGTATTAAATGTATTCCTTTTTATATCAACTAGGAAATCATGGATCGGATCTACAAAAATGTCATGAATAAAGTGAATGAAATGAGCAGTTTTCAACGCAATCTATTTATTTTGGCCTATAATTACAAAATGGAGCAACTTTCAAAAGGCTATTGCACCCCACTTTGTGACAGGTAGCTCGATTCCTGCCTTTGCTCTTCAGTTTACATTTAGTAACTGCTGAGTTGAGATGTTGACATGAAGTCACATCACTCTTTGAAAGTCATTAAAGCAAATCACCTTTAGGTTTAACTGCTTTTAGACAATAAAATTGGCAGTAGTTTTTCTTCAGTTTGTCCAGGTTGTATTAATTATATTACCTGTATTTTCCAACAGACTTCGTTTCTACCAATTTGAGCTGTAGTTCCTGTCGCTTCCACGTTTATTCTAACAAGCATAAATCAAAAAACCCAATTCAGATATTTCTTTTCAATGGAAGGCAATTGTTGATGAAAAATTGTTTATAAAATATTAGTCTTCACATTTTTAATAGTTTATGGATTTATGCTATAATTTGTAAACAAGGCCATCTCTGCTTACCTTGGCACAACTGTGCAAGGATGTGCCTGGGATGAATTGCCTCTTCAGCTGTACCTCTTAGACTCCCTTGTTCCTTCAAAGCTCAGCTGATATGCCAGCCAGTCCCTGTATGGGGCCTTTTCTGATTCACCAGCAGTTGATGCATCCCCTTGCTCCCATATTATCTTATGCTTATTTTGTGCTGCTGGTATGTGTCTGTACATTGGTCTCCTTTAAAATGTGAACTTGTCGAGGGTGGTATTTTGAATTTGTCATTTTTGTCTTTCACTGCCGAGCACCTGTCACAGTGCTCACCACACACTTGTTGATAGCTTGGTTTCCCACAGATTGGAAACATTTTTAAATGATTAAGGTATCTTTGATTTTTTTTTTCAGGGGAGAGGGAAATCCAGACCTGTGATTAGTGTATAAAAATGATACCTAAAAACTTTGTTTCTGTACTTCACTTGAGAAGCATTTCTTTGTTTAAAGACAATTAGACCATATAGTATTTATGTCATTTGAATGGTAAGAATTTAAGAGCATAACCCTGAAATGGAGCTGATTTGGGCTCTAGACCCAGTTCTGTTAATTGAACAAGGTCACCAACTCTGTTGGGAGCCACATGATTGTAGTGGGGGAAGGAGTGGGGATCAGGGGACAGTACCTTTCATGTAAAACTCTGACTCTGTGATTTCTAGGTTTGTTTTCCAGAAAGTACGACGCCTGCTAGGTGGAAATATCCGCGTCCTGCTCTGTGGAGGTGCTCCGCTTTCTGCAACAACTCAGCGATTTATGAACATCTGTTTCTGCTGTCCTGTTGGTCAGGGCTATGGACTCACTGAATCAGCTGGGGCTGGGACAATCACTGAAGGTCAGTGTTAACCTGAAATGTAATACCCATCCATTTGATGATATGTATAGATTTTTCCCCAAATAAGAACAAGTGACGAGGAGTAGTTTTGGTTTGTTTTGTTTTCAATAAACATGCAGCAAATTTTAGGAGCAGTTGGGGGAAAGGACAAGTAACTCTAGGTACTACCAGTATGAATTTAAAACACTTATGCAGCAGGTTGAAATTTTGTCATCCATAAATGCATCCAAATGCACTTATTGAGTAAAATTATGTAGTTTAAAAAAAATACTGACATTTTAAAATGATTTTAGAAAAAGACAAATCTTGACTGTAAAATTTTTTTTTTATTCTCATCATACTTAAATATATTTTGTTCAAGAAAAAATGAAATCCAGTTTGTTATATTATGATTTAAGTGCCTATATTAAGCTATTTTGCAGACTATAAATTAAGCAGGTAGGAACCTCCCAAAGAATATAGGATTGGTTCAGGATTCAGAATACAATTAAATTTTAAAAGACTGAATTAAGATAAATTTTATATTAATTGAAAACTTTAATGGAATTAAAATTACCTTCATTTCCTTTTATATTCTTAACTTATTTTGTTTCTATCTTGGCAGTGCTTTGTAGATATGATGAGCAACATGTTGTCAGATGTGCTGATTTCTACATACTGTAGTCCATATGTATTTTTGAACTCCATATTTTTGAATATGAGATTGCACAACAAAGTATCTTTGTGATCCTAGATGGTTCATTATCCTCACTGTATATACATATGTGTATGAAAAAGATGGCTGTGTGTGTGCGTGTGTACATGTACAAATATGATGTCCACCAAATTTACAGAGAAACACTGCTGAGGTATAAACAGGTAACTTAAAGGCTATGGGTCCAAAGGAGATAAAAGTAATTTTAAAATTATTTTTGTGGAGGTTCAAAAAGACATTAAGATGATTTGTATATGCATAACAGATAAATTATGTATGTCCCATATACATGATAATGACCAAAAAACACTTGCTAATATTTATATAATGCTTACTATGTGCCAGGTAGGCACTGTCTAGCCACTTTACGATTATTCCCTCATTTGGTCTTCACAACAATCCTGGGAAGCAAGTACTAATAATATCCTTATTTTACAGATGAGGAAACTGAGGCAAAGAGAGGCTGAGTGACTTACTAAGGGTCACACAGCTAGTGTCTGAGGTTGAATTTGAACTCGGGTCCTCCTGATTACAGGGCCAGCACTTTGTGCACTATGGTGTCATAATAGGTGCTATGTTTGTGTATGCGTATGACTGTGTTACACACACACGCGCACACACACCCATGTATCTGAGATGCTGAAGTTGCAGAAGGGGTATCAGCCTGTGTTTGTAGTGGGAATTTCCTCTTTCAGGTGTTTCTTGTACCAATTAAATCACATGTCCTGTTCCTATCCTATCTCTACATATACATATATGCCATAGTGGTCTGAATAGAGGCCACCACAAAAGGTGGACCACATCCCTAACATGAGAGCTTTTATCTTTCTTCCCAAGAGCTTAATGTTAGTTACAAAATACAAAATTTGAACTGAAGTTATGGTCCTTATTCAAAGAAAAAAATGTCAAATTAAAAGCTATACAGGGTGTCTCAGAAAAATCCTCAGTGCACTTTTAAACATCAATAGCTTAAAATAACTTTTTAAAATTTCCTCTGGAACCTTTAACTTAAGCATTGATAGCCTAAAACTGCACCAAGACTTTTGGGACACCCTGTACAATAGAAAGACAGAGTACAACTTAGCCTATGCCAGGAACTATAAAGTTGTGTTATTAATTACTTTGGACATAGCAGTCTACAGGTATCACCAAGGAATTTTTGATACTTTTGAAAGAAATATAACCTAGTGATTAGAAGATAGTAGTTTGAAGAGCATAACTCTGAAATGGAGCTAATCTGGGCTCCAAATAGATGAGGGGAGAAATAAGAAGCTATATAAAATGATGAGAGTCTCTAACATACTTCAAAAGTTCTCTGTAGAAAAACTGTATGTAGGGAATCATCTTTTTTGATGATATAAAAAGATGCATACAGTCTTTCCTTTTCTCGGATTAAACTTTTTTTCTTTTTAATCTAGTTTGGGACTATAATACAGGCAGAGTTGGAGCACCATTAGTTTGCTGTGAAATCAAATTAAAAAACTGGGAAGAAGGTAATTAAACATTTTGTACAATGGTATATTAGTATATGATTGGACTTTTAAATTTGAATTTAGTTTTCTCATTTTATAATAAAATCTCTTAATGTGTTCTTATTTTTTTTTCCTGTATAGCAATGATATTTTGTCAGGTATAATGATCTCAGTTAGTTTTATTGTTTTTAAAGAGCATTTGTTTTTGAAATTTTTATTTTTTCATTTATTATTTGATTACAATCAACATAATTAAAAATTATGCCAAAATAACTTTGAAATTAAGAGAATAAGAATAGGTAAAATATTCATAACCTTATTGGTCTGTGTTAGCAAAAAACATGAATTTTTAGAATATTGGTATCCGATTTAAGGATATGTTTTATTATTAGTTCAGCACATTGACAGAAAATTATTGATCCATGAGTGCGTGATACCATGTAAGTATCTAATTTTTTCTGCTTAAATATAAATTCAAATAATAATTACATTTAGTTCTATTAAAAAAGTAAAATCTTATATGATCTAGTAGAAGTCATTTCTTTGGTGTTCTGTTTTCTTAGTAAAATTCTAAGGCTATTTGGTTGTTACGGTAATAAAATAAATTCTCAGTGCCTAAAACATTGCCATGTGTGCGTAAGATGCATATAATAATTGATTGTTGAAATGTGTTGAATTGATTTGTTATTCAGTCGGGCTAGTAAAATATTTAATGTTCATTTATTGTCAGAGTTCACAAGTTATAAGCAAGGAACAGTTTAAAAGGCAACTAATTTTAAACAGTTGATTCCTTTATTGCTCCGTTTAAAAATGAAGTTTCTCATGGGAGGCAGAATTTTTTGAACATTCATATTAGTAGAGTGATTTTAGGTTTTAGATAATGTTTTCCTCCTAGCAATTCCATGACAATGGGCCATTGGTGATTCTTTGACTATGGCAAACCAAGGAAGAATATAAAATGGCTCTTAGTGATAGTGAACCTTTTTTACATCTGTTGTGACGATGTATGTCAGAGGATGCCAGGCATCACACAGTTTTTTGACTCTTTTTAAATGTTGAATGTTGGTGTTGTACATGTGAGAACTTTGTCTCTTGACCAATGGACTGTTGACTACTGCCTGAAATGAATTCTATGAATTTTGCAGTTGAATGGAAGGATAGATCTAAGTTCTTATTAGTCAGGCAAAAGGAGTTGGTGGAGTTGGTTTTGTTCTGCGTCAGTGGCAACAAAAAGTCATTTCTTGGGACAATTGATTATCTCACCAGTCCAGTGTTCATAATAAACATTTGCAAAGAGACCACCAGAAAAATGATTGCAAGCTGTGCTCCAGCATCTGTTCCGGGTGCAAGGGAGTAGAAAAATTTTATGAAGAACTTGATTAAGCCCTTCAGATTATATCAACATAATATTTTAATACTTGGTGACTTTAATGTAAAAATTGAGTATAAAGCAAGAGAGTGAAAACTGTGTTGGAAAACTCTGGTTTAGGAGTAAGAAAAAGAGAGGCCAGTAATAATTGCTTGTTGTATATTGAGCAAAACTCTTATTCCCATATGTCATTAATACTTCAAGAGGAAAGTTAAGCACAAATGACACCATAAAAAATTAAGTTGATTACTTTCTGTAAGTCAGGAAACAACTGGTTATAAATAAGAGTAATTTCCAGATCTTTTCTTTATAGTTGAATTTTCATTAAAATGAAGGAATGGGAAAAAAAAAAACATTTATTAAGCTCTTACTTATGCCAAGCGCTGCTAACGTCTGGGGATCCATGCAAACCAAGACATTCTTTGCTCTTAAGCTGCTTACATTCTAATTAGGGGAGGCAACACATTAGGAGGATTCAACTGGAGGAAGAACAGATGAAAAAATGCTCCTTAAGACATTCACACTTTGCCTTTGGACAGTAAGCTGGCAAGAAACTTAGCAGAAGAGAATCTAACACAGATATAGTGAGAAAAAAAAAATAGGACATACAATTGAAGCAACTCCAGCCTTCCTTGTTTTTTAAAAGCAATTGAGACCAAGCAGTAGGAAATAGTGACAAGAATATATATGAATACAGACTATCACTAATTTCCTTAGGCATTTTATCTTGTAGAAATCAACTGTCACAGCTTGGAAATGAAATTAGCCTACTAAATACCTGATTTTAATGTCATAAGGAAAGAGATGGCAGCCAAGAGTTGTACTGCTTTAGATTCTGAACATGATTATAAAAGATTCTGAAGGAGAATGCTGGAAGATTATTAGTAGCATCACCTCATAAAACTAAGAAAGAAAGAGTTCAAGGGAAAACAATACTTTATTTTAAAAGATTATTTGCTTTTAATGGAAAATTGACTCCCCAGTCCCCCATTAAAAAAAAAGGCCATCCCTTTTAGTAAATATAGATAGTCAAGCCAAAAAAAATCCTGTATTGGTCTCATACAAAAAATGTCCCCTGAACTCATCAGGTAATTGTGGGTACTATACTTTATCATCAAAATACCTTAATAATATAGATCCTTCTGAGACTATTTTGTCTCAAAAAGACAAAAAATTGGGCAAATCTGTTTCTTTAATAAAATATATTCTTCATCAGCAACAGTTAACATCACCGATAATAGTAAAAAAAAAAATAAGGGAAGAGTAGCTGGACTGAACCATTCTGTATGGAGGAGATTGCACTAAAGGTGACAGTACTGAGAGCATTTGGGGTTATAGTTCTCAAGGTAATTGGGTGAGAAGGATGCCAAACATTTGGAAGGAATAGTGGGCCTTATTTTCATCAAAAGAGTTGATTGAGAGAATGTCAGTAGCTACTTGACCATATTTCTCTTTTTACTATCTCTATAAATTCTAACATCTTCAATTTGAAGGCATGAGAGTAGGACAGATAGGCTTTCATAAATTATATTTTAGAGCAGACTACATCTTTAGTTGTACAGTTGACTAAAATATGGGAAATTCAGAATGTTCCAGGTTTTTTTTTTTATGGCATTTGATTTGGGAGATCAAAATATTGCTTTAGAGGCTTCCTTCTGACAGGGTGTATTCCATTCGTATGTTAAAATCCTACAGGATTCTTTGGAAAAGATAACTTTATTTAGTTTTCTGGTTATTAATATCCAAAAAGGCATGGAATAGAGAGGCGAATGCTGTCTAAAAGTATTTGCCACTGTCAGATCCGGAGTAGAAGATTGATTTTTCTATAAATGATGTGCTTCAGAGACTCCTTTATTACAGATGACTTAGTATTGATTTCATACAACTTGAGAATGTTGCAGTTTCCTAAGTGAGATATTGGATCATCTGGGAGTGTTCCAACTATTCATAGAAGAATAAAACCAACTGGATAAAGATTGTTTCTTGTCTGGGTTCTGATATCCAATTATATGGATAATCCATAGCATTGTTCCACCAGTGCCTGCCTTAGATGCTAAAGATGGACTGTGAATTGGACCTAGGAGGAGAGTGGGTGGTATCACCTTTGGCTAAGAACAATAATGTCTGTATGGCGTCTTGGAGTACCAGTTTCCAAATAATTAAAATTGCAGCTCACACAAAAAAGAGTGAGCAGATGGCATGGTAGGCATAATAATGCAACATATTACCAATTAGCACGAAAGGATGCATCTTGAGAGAGGTGTATGTTTATACAAGAAGATAGGCTGGGAACAGAGAATAACTACTGGACAGCCCATGTCCTCTATTTATATCTATGCATTTAAAAAAAAAAAGCTCCCAGCATGTTGGAAGGGACTCAGAACCGCCCCCACCCCCCGTGAAGAATTTATGGTAGCAAATGAACAGTAAGTGCATAGGATCACAAGGTGTTAATGACTCATAATCCATATCATTACAAAATGCCCACAGTGAGATCGTGGATCCATCAAAGTACATTCTGTTTAATAAAGATGAGAAGTCAATTTGAACAATTTTTAAAAATTCAAATTTTTTCAGAAAAATATATTCATGCTTCAAGCTTTGCCTTCTTTTCACTCCTTTCCCCCAGTTCACAGGTGCCACTTGGCATGATTTCCTACCTTCCCTTTGTTCCTTTCCTTGTCATCTTTACTTGCATGGGGCAAGCTAATGGGGAAGAGTGACAGAGACTCCTCACATGGCTTGGATGGGATGGGAGTCATGTTCTAGTGCCTCTGGAGAGATAGGGGATTGCTAGGCCTTGTAATTTGCTCTGCTGTTATGTCTTCGGGTCATCTAGGTTTGACCATTTGCCCTGTGTTTATGCCCTTTGGACCTCTGAGCTTTTGCCATCCACTTTGTTGCTGCCCCCTTAGGACTTAAGCACCTCTGTCTTTCTTGTGACTGAACTTTCTTATGTCTTGTTCCCCCCCCCGATAAAGTATGACTTCCTTGATAGCAGAGATTGTCTCATTTTATCCTCATTAGTAGTATAGTATTTGGCAAATAGTATTTATTAAATGCTTTTTTATTAATTTATTCCACCTAGACAAATTTGCTTAACCAGAACTCCTGATTCTGTGGTAATCTTCATAACCTTTCAGTGCTCTAAGCTGTTTTCTTAGCACCATTAATATAATTTATGTCAGTTATTAATGTAACTTCTATTTTAATGTTATATAATTTATAAACATACTTTTGCTTTTGTATATATGGTAAAAGTGAAGATCGAAATGGTGATTTATATCCTTTACAACATTTCATGAGAGCAATGATTACTAAACAGTGAGGATTAGCTAGTAAAAAGGAAGAATGTGAGATGTCTAATGTTTAGAAATTTTATAGAACAAAAAAAGTTCCCTTTTGTTCCCTCACAAGTGTGGACTGCTTCTTTCCCTACTCCCAGGAGTATTAGGAAATGATAGATTTCACACAGTATTGTGCACATACCTATAATAAAATTATTTCTCCAGTCTGTTAGTATACTTAAGCTAGATGTAGAGTTTTTTCTAAATATTCATAGCATTTTTTTATTTATGTAGCTGTATATTTCTAGAAGTAACCTTGGAAGATAAGGTAGATAAGTAATTTGCATTGACATACGTGTTTTCTTCTTTTGGTACTTAAAAAAAAAAGATTCACACACAATGTAAAATGTTCTTTCTATTAATTAGGTGGATACTTTAATACAGATAAACCACATCCAAGAGGTGAGATTCTCATTGGTGGCCCGAATGTGACAATGGGCTACTACAAAAATGATGCAAAAACAAATACCGATTTCTTTGAAGATGAACATGGACAGAGGTGGCTCTGTACGGGAGATATTGGAGAATTTGATCCTGATGGATGTTTAAAGATTATTGGTGAGCCATCTGATGTGGGTGTTGGAAGTAAATCCTTTCTAATAACAGTGCCCCCCCCCAAATCTTATATTTTAAGCTAAAGTAGCGTAAAACTACATTAATCTTTTTGTGGCATCTGTCACACAAATTAGAGAATTTATGAGAAATAATTACATAAATCTTAATCATTTTAGCTTGTGATATATGTACATATGTTCCACTTTGTTAGAATGCATTAGGCTACAGACTGCATCTAAATGTAGGTTCCCTACTATATATAGGTAATGAATTTTTCCATAAAAGTATTGTGTTCTTTAAGTTCCAGTCAAAGTATCTTTAATCTTTTAATTAAAACAAATACTCTACGACTATGATTTATGATTGTATTCATAATTCTCTTTTAAACATTTTGAATTGTTTTATCTTACTAAGATTGTGATTTTTAAGTTAACATTCAGCTTTTATGTAAGCCATATTTCGGGGCAAAATGAAGCCTATATTCAGACCAAGATGGTTATTTCTAGTGTGGATATTATGTTCGATACTTTTTATATTGTGGGGTTCCAATAAATACTATGACAATTTTCTAGTATTATTGTAATATTTAGTGACACATTTTATTTCTGCCTGTGTTGTCAGCACTCGTTTGTGTGACCTTTCCTATTCACTAGATATTATACTAGGTTTTGGTTTTATATTTCTGAACAGTCATGTTTGCTTTGTCCTTGGGGAGAGTTCCCACAAATGGCTTACCTCTCTCTGAGGTCTCATAGAACAACTAGTATAGAGGTCTTTGGTAGGTCATTTTTACCACTGTTTGGCCACCTGAGTCAGTTTAATTCATTAGACATGAAGTGAGTATCTTCTTTGTATGGGACAGTGTACACTAGGAGAATTATTTTGATAACTCTATGGAGGAGAGATTGGAGGGGGAAGAGAGAGGAGGTAGTGAAACTACTTCTTAGGCTATTTCATTAACTTAATCTAAGTGAGAGGAAGTGAAATCCTGAAATAAACTACTATTATTAGAGAGAAAGGGAATGGGTACCAGTGATGTTATGGAAGTAGAATCAGCAAGCGTGGGCAGTCGATGATTTGATATGGACCATGAGGAGAGGGAATAATCAAAGATAACCCCCACGTTTTGAGCCCAGATGACCCAGACATGGTAGTATCATCAACAAAAATGTGAAAGTTAGAAGGAAGGCTGTGATCGTATTTGACCCTATTTATGACCTTCCCCTTTTATACTTGGAAAAATAATGACTAGGTTATCCATCTTGATTTATTTTAGCAACTACTATTTCTCCATGCATTCTAATTAGGCCCTTCATCATTGAACGTAGTTGGTCATACATAACAGTTTTTTAAAAATGTATTGGGCTAATATGTTACTCTCTTTTGAATGAATTTCTAGCACACTCATCTGAAGGATACAGTTATTTATCTTTGTTAAAAATGTTTCTTTATTAGATGAAATGCTGGAGCTGTTGGTCTTTGCTTGAATTTGCACTAATAGCTAGCTATCATCTATGTCATAAGCATACATTTCATTATGTTCAATTTGTTTTAAGTTATTTTAAAGACAGTGGCTTTTTGCCTTCATGTCAACTGGAGATCTTTTCATATTCTTTATTTCTTGAATTTATCTAACAAAAGTAGAAAAATTAGAGGTTAGTTGATTTTGATGCCACTTTATTAAAAAGGCAAAGTGTTTGGCCTCACTTTTAAAAATACGTATTCAATATTGCTCATTAGAGCCTAAGTTCATGATACTTGTTTTTTGCTTAGTCTTACTGTTATAAATTTAGTTGATAACTAACTTTTTAAGGATATTTAGTGAGTCTGTATATTGGATAGTTTTACTGTATGTGTATGTGTAATTTTCATCTGGGGAATAAATTCTTTTTTTTAATAATAGATCGTAAAAAGGATCTTGTAAAACTTCAGGCAGGAGAATATGTCTCTCTTGGAAAAGTTGAGGCGGCCTTAAAGAATCTCCCATTAATAGATAACATCTGTGCATATGCAAACAGGTATGGTAAGGCGTTTGATGCTACTTTGTCTGTTTTAACATTTTTATTTTATATAGATTATCTCTCTTTTTTTTTGTCTCCATACCCTTTCTTTCAGTGGTCTCATTAGTTTCCATGGGTTCAGTTTTCAACTTTATGCAGATAACTGACCCTTCAATAATTTTTTTATTGATTATTCTCAAATACCAAACTAGGACAGGCCAGCTTAAAGTTCTTTCATGACATTTTACTCCAGTTAGCTATGCTAATCTACCAACTAAACCATCACTTTGTTCAACAGGTCTGGGTCTTATTTTATTTGGATTATTGATTCACCTCAGTGTAACAGAAGAACTTTTTGACATTCTCCTCATTACACTATCAAGTGAGGCATAAAACGAGGAGACAAATATATAAAGAATCCACCACTGTTGAAAGACGTTCATTACAGAAGCAATGGCTTCCAGATTTTCCTGTTTGTGGATGACATTGGACTGATTTCATCAAGTTCCAGAATACTAGCATTTTTTTGTAGAAGTTTATGATTTAAAAAAAAAATCTACACTGGATAAATCAAATGGCTGAACAATGTCTATTGTTCATAATATTGCATAGAGTTAAATAGACATGCCATTGAGGTTAACGGTGCATCTCTCTTTGTCAGGTCCTGCATATCAACAGTGAGCTAGACCCAGAATTAAATAAAAGAAAGAGAAAGCTCTGCTTTGCTTTGGGGAAATTGTTCACTGCTTTCAGCACTTTGAAAGTGCTTCTGAAAGTTTAAAAAAAATTTTTTTTAAATACCAGTTTTTTCAGTCATAGACTACGCATTCTATAGAATCAAAATTATGGCTGACAGAGCAATGGAGAGTGTGTATAAAGAGATCATAGAATATCACTAGGGATGACTTGTGCAAGAAGGGACACAAAGCATAACATTAAAGAAATGTATAATTGGGCATGAAAAACTGCAAAGGATAATGGATAAACCTCCTGATTTCCTACATTTAAGTTTCTTTGTCCATAATGTCTTGAGACCCAAATGAGAAAGAATATGTGAAATCACTTGGAAAACTATGAAGCACTGTGCAAATGGATGGTGTCTGTGATGGTTTTAGAATTATCCAAAGCCATAAATGTCCACATCTGCATTACTACAGCAATGAATTCTAAAAAGCATTGTGAGAGATGTGAAATGCTGTGAAATATTGAAGGAATAGATAGAATTTTGTTTAGTAAAATACAGTACATTCAAATGTCATATGTTTACAAAGAATTTAGAGAACCTTATAATTTAGAATTTCTTAGCTACAGAACTTTGAAAATATCAAGTATTCTTAGGTATTACTAATTCACTGCTGCTTCATCTAAAACCTCTTATTAACACATGATGTGCTGTATCTTATATATTTCAGTTATCATTCTTATGTCATTGGATTTGTTGTGCCAAATCAGAAGGAACTAACAGAGCTAGCTCGACAAAAAGACCTTCGAGGGACTTGGGAGGAGATCTGTGACAGCCCTGAAATGGAGAAGGAGGTGCTGAAAGTGCTCTCTGAAGCCGCCGCTTCAGGTGAGCGCTGCGTCAGACTCTGCAGAGTTCATGGGAAATCTGCTAGAAGAGATGGGAAGGATCAATGTGGGTCTTCTGATGATATTACACAATATCATCCTTTTGAAAACTTGAATTATGTCATTCTCCTGTTCAAACAACTTCCATGGCTCCCTATTTCTAGAAGTTTTATTTCATTGATTTATTTTTTATTTTTAGTTTACAACACTCACTTCCACAAGTTTTTGAGTTCCAAATTTTCTCCCCCTACCTCCCTCCCCTCTGCCCCCCAAGACAGCATGTAATCCTATTTAGGTTCTACATACACTTTCGCATTGAACTTATTTACACAATAGTCAAGTTGTAAAGAAGAATTATAACCAATGGAATGAATCATGAGAAAGAAGAAACAAAACCAAAAAAGAAGGGAAAAAAAAGAGAGCAAATAGTTTGCCTCAATCTGCATTCAGATTCTGTAATTCTTTCTGGATGTGGATAGCTTTTTCTATCATGAGTCCTTTGGAGCTGTCTTTGAATCTTGTATTGCTGAGAAGAGCCAAGTCTGTTAAAGTTAGTCATCACAGAAGCAATATGTCTGTGGTTGTGTACAATGTTCTCCTGGTTCTGCTCCCTCTCTTAGCATCAGATCACGTAAGTCTTTCCAGGTTATTACGAAGTCCGTGTGTTCCTCATTTCTTATAGCACAGTAGTATTCCATTACATTTATCTACCACAATTTGTTTAGCCATTCCCCAATTGATGGTCATCCCCCTGATTTACAATTCTTTGCCACCACAAAAAGAGCTGCTATAAATACTTTTGTACATACAGGTTCCTGTAAGTTCAAACTTCATAGGCAATTATTCAGGACACTATTCATCAGCTCTTCTTTCTTCCTCTTTCCCTTACATTAAATTTTCTTTTTCTTATCATGACCTTAATAAATATCAACAAAACCAAGCATTTCCCCCACAAAGAAGAACAAAAAGGACTACATATGAGAATGTGAAAGCTGCATTATGCATAGCAAATGTGTATTTCAAATTTAACCTGTTCCAACACTGGTCTGCTTGTCTGTGCTGTCCTATCTAACCACCTATTATTCTTTTGTGTTATGTTTTTAAATGGGTCAATTGACAATCTTTTCTTCTTTTGTTTTTTTTTTTAGTATCACTATCAAATGTTCTGTTTTCACAAAGAAATATAGTCAAACAAAAGTGTCTGAAAATGAATGTTTTATTCTGTAGCTTTAGTCCATAAACTCTTCCAAGAAGCAGGGACCATGATAGTCATTGTATACATTTTTATTCTGGTTTTACTCACTTTATTCCTCAATTCATATAAGTACTCCAGGTTTCTCTGAATCTGTCTCTTTGGTCATTTCTTATAACATAGTAATATCTCACTCTTTTCTTAATTCTTTGCATTGTGGTTTTTAACCTCATTATTCAACCAAGCCTCCTCTGTCTAAAGTTACTAATGATTTCTTAATTGCCAGATCTAATGGCCTTTTCTTAAGCCTCATCCTTCTTGAGCTCACTGCAGCCCTTAGTGGTCTTTGCAGATCATCCACTTCCCTTCAGTACTTTCTTCTCTAGGTTTTCATGACACTGCCCTCCTGGTTCTCCTTTTACCTATTGATCTTTCTTGTTCTCCTTTGCTTGATCTTCATCCAAGTCATGCTGTAAACTGTGGGTGTTCCCCCGGTCTCTGGCATAGAACCTCTTCTTCATCTGTACTATTTCACTTGGTGATCTTATTTTCCCATGTATCAATGATGCTGTTGATTCTCGAATCTATTTACATTTTCACATCTCTTAAAGCTTATTGAACATTTCAAGCTGGATGTTCTGTAGACATCTTAAACTTAACATGTCCAAAACTGAATTCATTATCTTTCTCCCCCCAAACCCTATCTCCTTCCAGACTTCCCTTGAAGGCATCACCATCCTCTGAGTCACTGAGGCTTGAAACCTAGATGTCATCCTTAACTATTCGTTCTCACTGAGTCCTGTCAATTTTACTACCTTTCCATCCCTCCCATAGGCTTTCTTCTCTGAAACTGCCACCATTTTAGGGTACATCCTTATCACCTCACACCTGGACTATTACAGTGGTCTCCTCACTCTAATACATCTTCTACTCAATTGTCAAAGTGATTTTAAAGCACTGATCTGACCATGTCACCCCTTCTTAATAATAAATCCCAGAGGTTCCCTACTGTCTCCAGAATCAACAATTAAATCCTGTATTGGACGTTCAAAGTTCTTCATAACCTGACCCCATCTTTCCAGTCTTCTTATACCTCATACCATCCCATGTACTCTGAGATTCAGTGAAAATAGTTTACCTTGTGTAAACAAGATGCCCCTATCTCCCAAATTTCTGTTTATTTTCACAGGCCTGTCCTCTATGCTTGGAATGATTGGATGCCTCCACATCCATGCTTCGTGACTTGCTTGGCTTCCTTCAAGTCCCAACTTAATATCCCACCTTCTATAGAAAACTTTTCCCAATCTCCTTCAATGCTAGTACTTTCTCTCTGTTGACTATCTGCTATTTATCCTGTGTATTTCTTGTATGTGCCTAGTTTTTGCTGTCTTTTTTTGTATCCCAAGAACACAGCACAGTGTCTGGCACAAATAATAGGTGCTTAATAAATGTTTATTAACTGACATTATACTCATTTATTTTACATTTATTCAGCCATTTCTCAGTTAATGGTAATAACCACTTCTAGTTCTTTGGTGTAACCCAGAGTACAAATATTCTTGTAGCAATTATGGGTACTTTCCCTTTGTCTTTTAATTTCTTTGGGGTATGTACTTAATATTATTGCTGGGTGAAAGGGCCCTCCCCTTTTGAAATTTGTTCTCTTACAATAATATTCATCTCTTAGAACTTTTTATGATATTTGGGTAACCTGAGAGAAGAAATGGACTTGGTTAAAAACCATGCCTTTTAAATTTTACCAGTTATAATGATGAATTTTTAAATGGGGAATAGTAAATATACATTGTTAATGGGCGTTTTTTATGCTTTTGAATTTTGAAACTTTTTTTTATGTCATGGCAGCAGGTCTGGAAAAGTTTGAAATTCCAGTAAAAATTCGTTTGAGCCCAGATCCATGGACCCCTGAAACCGGCCTGGTGACTGATGCCTTCAAATTAAAACGCAAAGAACTTAAAACACATTATCAAGAGGACATTGAGCGAATGTATGGAGGAAAATGATCATTCTCTTTCTGCATCTGTTTGCTACAGTGAGCTCAGATCAAATAGGAAAATACTTGAATTGCATGTCTCAGCTTTTGAGACAAACACCGTTCCTCATTTTAAGCCCAAACTGTTATTTCTCATGACATCACCATCTTTAACTGACAGGATTAGTAAAATTTTAAGACAGCAAACTTGTGTCTGTCTCCTTTTTTTTTTTCACCCCCAATTTACTTCACTACCTATGACTATATATTTGTCAGTTTGTGGATTTTCCTGAATCATATTGGGGAAGCAATGATTTTAAAACCTCAGATTTTTAAAAATGATTTATATATCCTGTATAATGTTCAGTTTGTAACTTTTTAAAGTTTGGTTGTATAGAGGGATAACTAAGAAATATTAGAAATGGTTACTTTGGGGGCCTTTTTTACTTACAGTATTTAAAAACAAAAAGGATATTGATGTGAAATTATGTAAATTTCAAATGCTTATGAATCAAATCATTGTTGAACAGAAGATCCGATTTGTTGTTGTGTAATTATTGTCTTGTATGCATTTGAGAGAAATAAATATATCCAGGCTCTTATGATTTAAGAGATCAACACCTTGTGAATATGTGCCTGACAGTTTCTTCTTTAAATATTTAGTTTTAAAATGGGAAATACTGAAGTTTGGTCATGGCACTGTATATAGTGAAGCAATACTACAGGTCACTCTTTATGAATTCAGAAGATATTTAACATAGCAAGTGTGATGCCAGTTAGTAACTCTCCTCTGATGGTTTTCCTTCAAAATCTATTCAGATAATTTTATGCAATTGTTGAAACTAGGAAGACACTGAAACTGTTAAAGGAAAACAACTCTGAAGGTTTGACAAGGTATTTTTTAAAGGTGGGAGTTTAAAAAGCCAAACATCTTTTGTCTACATCAGCCTTAAAAAACATTCAAGTTTCCATATTTGCTACACATGAATCATTGAAAACTGTCGCATCTCCTAGCTGTAGTCCAAATGGCTTGTTTCTTGTTTTTAATTTAGGACTATTTTCTTGGATAAAAATTTGCACCAGGTTGTATTTATTTTACATCATATATATATAGGTTGGATATTTGACCTAAGTCCTTCTTGTAAAGAAGTCTTCAACTTCCCTTTTTTGCTAATTAATTATAAATGTTCTTATCTTAAAGGTTGTGAATATGCTATATGAATAAAAATGGGGCCATCTGGGATTGAAAAGTGTCCTTGTCAGGGTTATGTGAAAATTTAGAAGATATTCTTCTTGTTAACCTTATAGTGAGAGAAGTGCCAAGACTGAATTTGCAGGTTTTTCTGTATCACTGCACACTCTTCTTGCTGCCTGTCTTAATAGATAAGCTTTCTGAAATGCTTTGGATTTATAAAACGTTACGTAAGGAATTAGAGAGTACGGCATCAAAGGTGATCACACAAATGGAAATGTGCACAAATCAATGCTTTTTTAATTCTGAGGCACTATTTTCAGCAACATGTTACATGAAATATTTTGTACCTATTAACATAAAAGCACAGTTCATAGTAATAACTGTATCTCAGCTCCTTTAGGTATAAAAATAAAGGCAAAGATAGTGGATATTTGGCCGTGTGTAATTTGGGCAAGATTTTTGAATGTTGAGAGGGCCTAAGATTAAACAGATGTATGTTGCTTGGTTGGAAGGCTTTGGTTGCATCACAAAGGTATCACACTTGGAGAAATAGATATTTCTTCTTTGGCTTCTCATTATCATGTATTTGCATATTTCTCCCTTTGCCATAAATGCTTTCTTGATAAAGTTTAGAACAGTTGCCCAGAGAAAATGCTTTTTTTAAAATGAGGAAGAATTTAAAGGGATGAATTCTTTTGAGGTGGAACAAGAAGCCTTTCTGCATCAACTTTAATACATGAAGTAGAAAGTATTGGATTCTAGGAAAGTGGAGATTAGAAACATTTAAATCGCTAAGCTTATTGCCTACATGGAACGTGGCACAAGGATTAAGAAGAGTAAGAAAATGTAGATTTGCAGCAAATGGAATAAAAAACTTTCGAAAAGAAATACAGTTCACATGCTATTTAGTCATACTTTTTTTTTTTTTTGACCACATAGAATGAAATTCCCTCAAGGGTAGTATTTTTCTAATTTCGGCTTCTGTTGTGTTCTACAATGTACTTTCTTCCAGTTAGGGGGATGTGCGTAAGAAAGGCAGAGTTTAGTTACAAAAGATTTGCCAATTAGATAATCAAATTAACAAAGTTGAATATTTGTTCAGTCCACCAAACCAGAGCCAGACACCTATGACCACAGTAAAACAAGAATGTTGAGACTTAAGTAAGTACAACAGCTTCTGTTTATCCTTCAGTTAATCTTGCATTGTCATTAGGAAAATTAAATAACTTTAAAATGTTTTATTGTGAAAGATAGTAAGTTAGGAAAGAAATCAGTTATAAGGTGTTTTCCTTAGCTTTGGCATTGTTGCTGAAAAAATTAAAATGCATGTTGAACTGTGTCACAATGCAGATGTCAGAAGACTTAGTCTTAAGAGAGTAGAGAGGTCTTCTGGAATTAATTGGGAAAATGAGATGTCTGAAGAGTTGTCACAAGTTTGTTGATGCAATAATCTCCACAATTTACAGACGATAAGCTGTGTCCACCAAGGAAGCATTCTTCTGTTAGTGAAATAATTTGCTGAAACAGTAAGCTAAATGCAGTGCAAGATTGAATCCATGGCATTAGATGATGTCAGTTCTCTTTAGGTACTAATCTTTTTAAAATGTCGACTTGATAACCTCTATAAAATCCCGTGGAGCTTGTCAGTTTTTCCAGCACTTGCCAGCAAGAATAGGGTAACCTGGCATACATTCTCGTGTTTGCAGCCAAAATTCACAAGCTTATAAACATTTTTGTATTTGAACTCTTAGAGACTCTGTGATGCAACTTTTTTTTTAAAGCTGTGATGTGTGTTCATTCTCTTGGGCCTGTAAGAAAATTGTATACATCTGTGTTTTATATAAAGTGGTCCACTTTTAACAGTGTACATATTGGACCATGCTGAAAATGTAACTGAATGACCAGTTGTATATCGTAATTGGTTATTTAATGTAAACTCATTTTCAATGTATTCTTGGTTGTCGCTCTTACCTGCCTGAAAAAAGTGTATATCAAAGAGTTATGTTGTATGGATTATTTATTTGTAATTGGACAAGTTTCAAGAATAAAGAAATGTAAAATATGTTTCTCAAGTTAAACCCCGAATTTTTTACTTTATTGGGTGCTTCTTTAAAAGGCTTTTCCTAGTAACTAGCACTTCAGAATACATCCTTGAATGCTCTTAACTTTTCTATTGTTTACTGTTCCCTTCTCCCCCCTTTTCACAGTATTCCTTCTGAATGAAAGTGATCTTCATTTTGCCATTTAAAAAGTATTCTGTGATGTTAAATCCTAGGATGTTTTACATTCTAACTTTTTAGTTTTTCTTACTGCTGCTTCTTCCATTATTTCCTTATGTGCCCTGTCTCATTTCATTTAGAGTCTAAAAGCTGTACTTTTGTAAGAACATTTTCTAATGAGGGCTGGTAACTAGATTGTCTTGTACATTTAATCTTATTTATAGAGATCAGAAATTACATTACTCAAATTTGGAACATTAGTACTGAGATTTGTGCTACTTAGACCATTGTTCAGAGCTTGATATTTTTGTATGCAAGTGAAATAAAACTTTGAGGGAGGCTGGTCTTTGGAAGACCATGGCTATGTCCTGTCCATATTTGAACACAAAACATTTATCTTTGGACGACAGTTGATATTGAATATTGCTATTAGGATATTCCTGATAGTACCATTTAGGTTATTAATTAAATTAATTGATCTTTGTGTAGGCAAAATGAGATGGGGAAGGTTGGATATATAAATGTAATCCTAACAGTTGGCAAAAACACTTGGGTAGTATTATAATTGGACCAATTGATCTTTGTGTAGACAAAATGAGATGGGTAAGTTTGGATATATAAATGTAATCCTAAGAGTTGGCAAAAACACTTGTATTGGGTAGTATCAAATAACATAACAGGCTGATTTCTTTTTCTCCATAATAGAGACTCATACACTTAGATGGTCATTCATTCACACACCTAGATGAAGCACCAGAGCCCGTCACAAGGTAGTAAATAAGAAGAGTTAGAATTTGAACCCCCTTAAACTTATTTTTCAGATACTTTATTTTTTAACATTAATTTTTAATGATGTTGAGTTCCAAATTCTCTGTCTTCAATCACACTCCTCCCCCCATTGAGAAGACAAGCAGTTTGATATAGCTTATGCATGTGCAGTCATGCAAAATACTACGTTGTTCTTGTCAGTGAGTTAGTTGGGGTTGGGTTTGTCTACCTGAAGCATGTTAAGACTTCCCCTAGTGGAATGGGTAGATAACAATTTGTTCCAATGGTCATGAAGGCAGCTGAAGCAGGCACTGTGGAGTGCTTAGAACTTGATATTTCCATATTAATCATGTTATGAAAGAACCCACCCAACAAAACAAAGTTTTAAAATATGCTTAGATTTGCATTTTGCCTTTTTTGAAATTTCAATTTTATTTTTAATTCCAAATTCTCTCCACCCATTAGGAAGGGAGGAAAAATAGAACCCATTACAAATATATATAGACAAAACAAATTTCTGCATTAGCCATGTTCTCCAGACTGCACCCTCCAAAAAAGGCAGAAATAGAAGTAAAGATGCTTTAATCTGCACTCTTAAGTCCATCTGTTCATTATTTGGAGCTGGATATCAGGTTTCACTATGAGTCCCTGGAATTGTAGGTGGTTCATTGTGTTCATCAACATTACTAAGAAGTTGATTGCTATATAAATTACTATATTGCTTTTCTGATTTGCTCACTTCAATCTGCATCAGGTCATATGAATCTTCCCAGGTTTCTCTGAACCATCCCCTTTATCGTTGCTTATAGAACAACAGTCTTCCATCACATTCATCTGCCATCGCTGGTTCAGCCATTCCCCAATTAATGGGGAATTTAATGGGAGCCATTCCTCAATTTCCCATTCTTCACCACCACAAAAAGAGCTCCTGTAAATAATTTTGTGCAAGTGGGCCATTTTCTTCTTTTCTTCTCTGATACTGAATCTAGTTCTCTTTCCATGATTCTCTTTACATTTAGGCTTAACCTCTTCTGAATTGTCACTAGTCTTTAAAACTAGTTGCTGAAAGTTCTTACAATAAAATTCAGGATCTTTTTCATTTTTACTTGTATATTGTAATTGACCATTGATCACAATTCTGTTAAATAATAAACTCATTTTTCTTTTTGCTGTTAAGGTCTACCTTTCTTATGCTTTGGGCTTTTCTATTTCAATATCCTCTTGCAAGTGACGAGAGTTATATGTTTTGAATGTGGCATTTCAAGTGATGTCATAAGACTACAATTTATGTTTCCTTCCTACACTCCAAAACTTGGTTATGTAACCTTTGTGTGGGGAAGCTCTAACTGGCCTCAATTGCTTGGGCCAAGGCATATAGCTGTTATCTATACAATTATTCCATGGAATGTTTTTTTGAGATGTCCTTCCCCCCAACTCAGGAAGCTTAGTTCCTACATAATGTGTATGTATTTATTTTGGGGACTAGAAGTTATTTAATAATTATAATTGGTCGAGTAGAGTCATGTTTTTCATCACACATATAAAAATAAAAAAAAAACTTGGAGAAGGGTCAGCTAGGTGACACAGTGGACAGAGTGCTGGGCCCAGAGTCCAGAAGACTCATCTTCCTGAGTTCAAATCCTACCTCAGACACTAGCTGCATGACCCTGGGCAAGTCATTTCACCCTGTTTGCCTCAGTTTCTTCATCTATAAAATGAGCTGGTGAAGAAAATGGCAAACCACTCCAGTATCTTGGCCAAGAAAACCCCAAATGGAGTTAGGAAGAGTCAGACACTACTCAACAACAATACCTGGAGGTTTATCTGTATACTGTCTTCTTGGCTTTGCTTACTTCATTCTAATAGTTCATATAGAACTTAACATGTTTCTCTGTTCTTCACATATGTAATTTTTTACAGCACATTAGTATTTTATTACATTTCATGTATCTAATAGCAAGCAAAGTGGGACTTTTTGCTGTTTTTTCTTTTGGAGTGCTTTTCAGCACTAAGGCAATCAAGTGCCTTTGAGTGTTTCATTGAATCAAGAGTCTGATGACCTGCTTAAGTCACAAGAAAGCCTAAGTCACTTGAGTTTGAGTCACATGGTTGCCTGACCCTGAGGAAGTGTATATATACTCTGAGGTTAGCATTTTGCTTTAGGGGCTCATTCATTGGAAGAGTGTTCATGTGATTTGGCCACACAAGACTGGGTAGTTGTTAAGGAGCCCCCCAGCTTTGAAAAGCCAGATATTGGTACTTCTCTCTCTGGTAACTATGTATGTATTGCTATGGTCAGACAGGAGCCTGTATGTTGATTTGTGTTATTTTCTCTGTAATTTCTGTTTGTATTTGCTCTGAAGTTCAGGGTGCTGACTTTTTCCCCTGAATGAAGTGAATGACATATGTATGTTTAATTAAATTAAGATTGTTAGCCCCTCAAAGTTGCTTTCCTTTAGAAAAGCAGATCAAAGATCCTGTGCTAGCAGCCCTCCTGTGTGCTGGTGTTATAGGCCTCACATGCCTTACACGTCCACAGTAGCTGCAAGTAACATTGTTACAGTATTGCAATTTATTTAGCCGCTCTCTGATAGATGGGCAACTATTTTTCACCAGTCCTTTGCTATCACTAAGAGTAATGCTGTAAATATTTTGGTTTATATGAGAACTTTCTTTTTATTAGTGACCTCCATGGGCTATAAGCCCAGTAATGGATTCTCTGGTTCAAAGGGCATGGACATTTTTAGTCATTTACATTAATTCCAACAAATATTTTCCAAAATGGTTATATCATTTTACAGCTCCACCAACAATGTATTAATATACCAATTGTTCTACAATCACTCAGACATTAATCTTACAATTTTTTGTCATCTTTGCCAAATTTCAGGGTATGAGGTGAAACTCAGTTTTGATATGCATTTCTCTTATTACTAGTGATTTGGGACATTCTTTTGTGTACTTGTGAATACTTTGCATTTCTTCTTTTGAAAACTATTTGTTCATGTACTTTGATCAACAATTTATTGGATAATGGCCAATAGTTATATACACATACACATATGTGTAATATGTATTTATATAACTAGGTATGTGTATTTAGAATATATTGTGGAATATACGACAAGGCGTTAGTCTAAAGCTAATTTCTACCAGATGTCTAGTTTTCCCAGTAGGTTTTTTAAAAAATCAGTTTTTCCCTAGGTAATTTATATTTTCTCTTTAATCATTCACTGGGTTATTGAGTTCCATTGTTTCTGATTCTTCTTTGTATGTCTGTTCTATTAATATTCTCTCTCTGTCTCTGTCTCTGTCTCTCTCTCTCTCTCTCTGTCTCTCTCTCTTTCTCTCTCTCTCCCTCCCTCCCTCCCTCTCTCCCTCCCTCTCTTTTCGTCTCTCTGCTAACCAAGACTACATGGTTTTGATGCTGCTTTATGATAAAGTTTGAGTTCTGGAAGTGCTATTCTCCCTTTATCCCTACTTATTCATTTCCCTTGATATCCCCTATCTTTTGTGTCTTTTCCAAATGAATTTATTATTTTATTAAATTCTATAAAGTATCCCCTTGGTAATTTAATTGGTATAGCATTAAATTGTAAATTCACTTTGATAGTATTGATATTTTTATTATATTGACACAGCCTAGCCAAGAGCTCTGACTGTTCCTCCAGCTACTTAAGTTGTTCCTTATTTCTTTAAGGAGCACTTTGAAATAATTGAATTTACACGAGGCTGTATGCTTTGGTAGGTCAATTCCCAGATAGTTTATGTGTTTTCTAGTTAATTAGAATAGGATTACTCTTTGTATTATTGCTTCTTCTTGTGTTTTATTATGTAGAAATGCTGTTGATTTTTGAGGGTTTATTTTGTATCTGGCAACTTTGTTTAAGCTATTGTCTCAAAATCTTTACTGATTCTGTAGGATTTTCTAAGTATTCCATCATATCATCAGCAAATAGGGGTAATTTTTGCTCCTCTTTATCTTTATGCCTTTAGTTTATTTTTCTCATCTTGCTTTTCCTATCATCTCTACAACTTTGTCAAATAATAATGGGGAGACTGGGCATCCTTGCTTCACTCCTGTTGTTGGTTATTGGGAAAGGTTTTAGTGTATTCTTATTGTATATGAACTTGGTTTTGGTTTTAGACAGATACTTTTTATAATTAAAAGAAAGGTCTTTTATGTCTATATACTTGTAGGGTTTTTAAGCATAAATGTTACTGTATTTTGTCAAAGGCTTTACCTCTAGTGAGATAATCATGTAGTTTGGGATGTTTTAGTTTATGATATGATTAATTATGTTAACGTACTCATCTTGAATCATCCTTACATCCCTGGCACAAATCCAGCCTTGGTTATAAGGAATGATTCCTTAGATAAATCACTCCAGTCTGCTTGATAGAATTTTGTTTAAAAACTTTTGGGTCAATATTAATGATATTGGCCTATCATTTTCCTTCTGTGTTTTGTTTTTCTCTAGTTATTAGGACTATATTTGCTTCATAAAAGGATTCTGGTGCTTTCTTTCTCATTTTTTTTGAGAATAATTTATAAAGTATAGGTACTAATTGTTCTTAAAAGTTTGATAGAATCTTCCTGTGAAGCCACTAGACAAGAAATGCCCCTGTGCCCCCTTGGTAATTCCTTAATTGTTTTGTTTTCTGAAATTGGGTTATTTAAGATCTCTACCTGGCCTCCTGATAGTTTAGGTATTTTGTATTTTTGCAAATATTCCTCTTTCTTTTGTGGTCTCAGTTTTGTTAGGATATGACTGTATGTTCTTATTATTCCTTTTATCCCTTCTGGTTTTGTTGTGGTTTTGCCTTGTCCATTTGCTATGATATTAATTTGATTTTCTACCCTCTTATTTAAATCAGATTAGTAAAGGTTCATCAATTTTAGAGAATTAGCTTTTAGTTTTATTTATTGTTTCTATGGTTTTTTTTGCTTTCAACTTATTTCCTCTCTTAATATTTCCTCCTTTGTGCTTATTTTTGGTTTATTTGTTAGCTTTTTAATTTTTTGGAAAGTTAGGGTTTTTTTTCATTCTTTCATTGTAAACATATTAATTACTATGTCTCTTTATTTACTTTAGCTCAATGTTTAAAGAGATGGCTCTATTCCCATTGGTCCTGATCCCTCCTTCGCATTCGTTACTTTTTCTTTAGAGTTTTGCTTATTAATTTCTTTTTCTTTCCTGCTTTTATCTGGTTATTTATTTCTTTTCCTCTTTTTTTCCCTTTCAAGTCAAAGAGATTCTTACTTCCTCTTTCCTTCAGCTAGTCCTGTTCATTAGTTTTTTGAGTTTCTCTCTCTCTCTCTCTCTCTCTCTCTCTTTCTCTCTCTCTCTCTCTCTGTGTGTGTATTTTGTGTCCTTTTACAAGAAGGACTTCTTTCTCTCCTTTATCCATCCTCTCTGTCTACTTTAGACTTGAATTCTCTGGCTCAGGACCTCTCTCATTATTTAATCCCTCTCTAATCTCTTCCACATGGAATTAAAACTTCTTGAAGTATTCCTTCTGGGTTCTCTAGGCAGCTTTGCCTTGTCCAGCTCAGCTCAGGGATTCCCCCTTTCCATTGTGCCTCACTCTGACAGCAATGTGGGAGAGAGGACAATGCCCCACGAGTACAGGATTCCTTTCTAGATGCCCCAAACCCTGTTTTTTGGTCCTCATTGATTCCAGTCCTTTGAACCCTTAGTTCTCTTCCAGGCCATCTCTCCTGCACTGATTACATTCTCCTTCCCCTTTTTGACCTCTTAGGGAACCAGTTCAACTTCACTTTCTGCTCAAAAGCCTTAGCCCTGGTTTACCCTCAACATCTACTGTCTTCACGCCTACTCTTGTATGGCTGAAGAGAGCTTTAGAGAGTATCACAGAGCCACTGCAACTTTATGTTATGTAAACTCAGCTGGAACTTCACTGCTGCACAGCATTCTTTTTATACCTCCCTAATTGATTCACTTTCCTACCAGAGCAGTTTTTTTCCAAACCTTTTCATCCTTCCTCCAGCCTCCCATAGCTCTCTTCTTCTCATCCTCTTAACTGAGAATTTTGCCTCATTTCACTGAAAAACTGGAGGCCATTTGCCGAGAACTTCTTCTTCTCACATCTCACCAGACTTCTGCTACTACCTCTCTGTCTGACGTGATGAGGTAACCTTTCTCCTTACCAGGGTAAATCCCTCCACTTGCACGAGTGATCCTAGTCCATCTCTCTTCTCCAACCGACTGTTCCCTCTGTTGTACCAACACTTTCATCTCTCTTCATTTTCCCGCTGTCTACCAGCTGCATCCCTACTGCCTGCAAATGCGCATAAATGAATGAAAAACCTAAGCTCTTGTGCCCAGTACTAAGCAAGATAGGCCCTGTAAAACTCAAGGAGTCTATATTCTAAGAAAAGCAACTTCAATTCTAGTGTGAGGAAGAGACTTGAATTCATTGACATGACCATCAGGCCTTGACTCAGGGTAAGATAAAATGAAATCTCATCAGTCAGGTCTCAGAGTATATGGGTTGGTAGTTATTAAATATTTTTTCTGTCAATTATAATTTTTTGTAATAATAAGATCCTAGACTTCCCCTTCCCTTTCCTTCCCCTCCCCCCAAGCCTTTGGTCTCTTTTCTTCTTTCGTAGTCTTTGAGAACCAGTTCCTCGATGCCCTCAACATTGGAGACCTCCATGGTGGACCTCCTCCTGGTATATTTTGTTTAATCCAGAGATTCCCAAAATGGGTGATACTGCCCTGGGGGTGCTGGAATATCCAAGGGGGCAGTAGTAGCCTCAGGTGCAATTGGGGCACACAATAAAAGGGGTGGTGGAAGCATAAGGAAAGAAGAGAAGAAAATTTTTAAAAACTGTACATGTTTCATCTGTTGTATAACAGAGTTAAAGTCATAGTGATTATATTATTTTCCAAATAAACACACAAAATGCAAGTTATAATCCATCAGTGGTCAAGTCCGCTGACAGGTCTTAACAAGCAAACGTTGACATGCAAGTGTGTCACAAGTTGTCCAGGAAGTCCAGCATGCACTGGCTGGAATATATTAAAAAAATGACTTGTTTACAATATGATACTATATGGTTACACGATGCAATATTGCATCATTAAAATTTCAATGAAGGAAGAACCCCGCAAATTCACAATAAATTATTATGTTTAAAATGCATCATTTAAAAAAATTTGTATTTTTTTTGAAATGATACAAATTTTTAAAAAACCATTAAAGGGTTAAAGAAGGTAGATTTCCAGGAGGTGCTAAATAATTTTTTTTAAAGGGGTGGTAGTCCAGATAAGTTTGGGAACCTTTGGTTTAATCTATTCACTTTATTTTCCCATCTTTGTTTCCTAGGGTGCCTTTTCTACCCTCGTCACATTAGAGTTTAAACGTTGTAGTTCCACCACGCTTGATAGTAAGTGGTGTTCTAACCATTGGTACAGATAGTTCCCATTTTTCATCTATCTGTTGTTATGCTCCTAGTTTCATCCTTAAGTACATTCAGTGTGATTTTGTTTAGTTGGGTCTCTTCTCAAGTTTTCGTTGAACTTTTCTTTCCAGAGCTTTTCACTGTTTTATGAAACTATATTGCTTATAATCTTTTACCATGTACCTCAATGCAATCTTTTAATTGATTTTGTACCCTAAACTGGTGGTACTCTCAGCTGCCATAGCATAGCCCCAAAAGGTTTACGAAAAAGCACTTCCCCTGATTCTTTTCAGAAGTAGTGACAGGGGTCAGCTATGGCTGTGGAACAATATATACACATAATTTTAAAGTTAAAAAAGGTTAGTTTTTTTTTTCCTTTTTAAAAATTATGGTAAGGCATTAATTTTTGAGGTGGAGAGAGAGTTTGGGGGAAGGTTATATTGGGAAATCTCAATGATATAAAAAAGTTTTGAATACAATATTATTTTAAAAAATTTTTTCGCAGAATTCATGATTTATAATCAAATGTAGCCCACAATACGTTAATAGACTTGGTGATAAGGGAGTGATTGAATAATGGGAGGTTTTTGTGTTGTAAAAGAGTGGGAGTGATGACAGGAGAGGAAGAACCAAGCTTGATATGTTGGAGACAAAAAGTATCTTACGATGATAAATTCTAGGGTATAGTCATACCATGCTGTGTGACGATGTGGAATAGAGGTGGAGATAATCACAGTCAAGGAGGAACAATGTGGTCAGGTATGTAATTTTTCTTCAACATAGATATTGGAATTACCTGGGATGATGGCAAGGAATAGGAAGGAAAGAAGAAAGTGAGCTAACCAGTAAGCTAATGTCTTATGGGGTGGTAGACAAATGGCAAGGAAAAAGTGCTATAGATCGAGGTCAACTGATACAGGTTCCCTCTTCTCAATACCACATTTCAAGTCACTAGAATATCATCCACCCTTTTTTTTTATTCCTTAGCTCTCTTCTCAGAGGATCCAGCACCAAGCCCTCTGTTTATTGATCCCATCCTGCCCGGAAGCTTACCCCTTTGAGATCTCTCTTGCCCAGATATTCACTGATTCCTCTCCTTCTGCCTATAAACTATCAAGTTACCTCTATTGAAAACAAATAAGCAAACCTTCATTTGGCTTTATGTCCTCGTTAAACTATCATTCGCATCTCTCCTCTCTTTCATAACCAAACTCTCAGAAAAAAGCTCAATATTTTGGTGCTTCCACTTTTTCCACCTTCCAGCACTTCAAATAATAATATTTGTTAATGGACCAGTGCTGCTGTGCCAGGAGCTTTCCAGCTCCTTATGGCAATAGCCCAAAGATCTGTGCTTGGTCCTATGCTAGTCAACATTTTTATCAGTAATTTGGATAAAGGCGTAGATGGTCATCAGATGACTCCAAGCCGGGAGGGCTAGCTAATACATCGGATGACAGAGGCAGGATCCAATAGTCTAGAACATTGAGATGAATTTAATAAGATGAAATTCAATAAGGATATATGTAAAGTCTTGCTCTTGGGTACACAAAAAAAAATCAGTTTCCCAAGTAGGTGAGGGAGGTACGGCTAGAATGGTGGTTGTTCTGGAAGAGACCTGTGTTTTTTAGTTAACTGTAAGCTCAATATAATTCAGCAGTGTAACATAGAAGCCAAAAGAGCTAAAAGGATCTTGTCCTCCAGGAATGGGGAGATGATTGTCCTACTGTGCTTTGCCTTCATCAGATCTTATCTGGAATATTATATTAAATTCTGGGCAATGTGGTTTAAGAAGGTCATTAATACACTGGAGATAGCTATTGTCAGCAATATACTGATCCAAGACAATTATGAAGGATTTATGATGACAAATGCTGTCTGTCTCCAGGGAAAGAACTGATGGAGTCTGAATCCAGATCCAATTATACTTTTTCTCTACTTTCTTTCTTTTTCTTTTTCTTTTGGTCTGTGTTTTCTTTCACAGCATGACTACCATGGAAATATTTTGCATGACTATACCTGCAGAACCTATATTTGAAGGGCTTGCCTTTTCTCTGAGGGGGAAAGTGGAGGGAGAGGAAAAGAATTTGGAACTCAAAAAATTTATAAAAAGAATGTTAAATGTTGTTTTACATGTAAATGGGGAGAAATGAAATATTCAATAAAAAAATAAGCTTGGAGAGTGACCAGAGGTGGGCAGCCAGAATGGTGATGGTGAAGAGTTGTTTAGCCTGAAGAAAATAAGACTCCCTTTCCTCATTTCTTCCTTATCTACGTCGAGATAAGGTGCAATCATTCTTACAGTCACTCAGGTTTGCAACCTAGGAATTATCCTCAATCTTCCTCTTATTCACTCCCATATCTTTAAAAAAATTGATAGCTTTGGGTTTTTATTTTTAAAAATAAAAATATTTTTTAATATTCCTTTCTCCTCTTTCTCTCCAAGAGAGAACCATCCTTTATAACAAAGAATTGAAAAGAGAGGGAAAATCATTTTAGCAAAGCTAACCAATACACCAGCCAAGTCTAACATTCTATGCAGTGTTCCATACTCATAGTATCCTGCCTTTGCAAAGAATGGAAGAAGATGCCTTCTCCTATCTGCTCTCTGGGACCAGGCTTGGTTACTATTATTTTCACAGCATTTAGTTTGATTTTTCTGGTAGCTCTTTCCTTTCGCATTGTTGAAATCATGTATAATCATTTTCTTGGTTCAGCTCATATTGCTTTGTCTCATTTCACATATGTCTTCCCTTCCCCTCCAGTATCTAACCATTCACCATGTCTTGTATGTTCTACCCCGACAACTTCTTACACCTATCTCCTCCCCACCTTTAGCACAACCATGCCAACTGATTCAGGTCTTCAACACCTCTCTCCTGGCCTATTGAAATAGCCCCTTCATTGATCTCCCTCTCCCCTCTCTAATCCATCCTCCACAAATCTGCCACATTGATCTCCCTAAAACCCAAGTCTAACCATATTACTCCCCTGCTCCAGAAGCTTCTATGGTTTGTTGTTGCCCCTAAATAAAACACAAATTCCTTTTTGTCATTTAAAATCATTTGCAATATGAATCAGCCTATTTTTCCAGGTGGAATACACATGATTTCTCCACCAGACTAGCCTACTTTCTTTTCCTATGTGTGATATTACCTATCTTGTCTTTGTGCCTTTGTATAGGTTGTCCCTCGTGCCTGGAATGTTCTCCTTACACCTGCCCTTTTGACTTCTATTCCAAGGCTCCTTCAAGTGTTACCTCCTCAGCCTTCCCTCACTCAAATCAAAGTCAACTGCAAGTCATATCATCATTTCCCTGATGTCATGGTCCTCTTTGAGAACGAAGGACAAACACAAGTGTTACTTCCTACAGGATTCCTTTCTAGACTCCCATAGTCGTGAGTGTTCTTCTCATCATCAGAATCACCTTTTGCATTTTGTATCTATCTTATGTTGACTTATCTGTGAACCCTTTTATTTCTTAGTAGAATGTAAACTATTTGAGGGCAGACATTGTTTATCTTTTATCTTTTTTATTTCCAGGGCTCATTGTAATTCGTGGCATTACTGTCCTTCAGTTATGTCTGCCTCTTTGTGATGCCACTTGGAGTTTTCTGGGCAAAGATACTGAATTTCCTTCTCCAGTTCATTTTTATGAATGAGGAAACTGAGGCAAACAGGGTTAAGTGACTTGCCCCAGGGTCACACAGCTAATAAGTGTCTGAAGCCAGATTTGAACTGAGGTCTTCCAGACCTCAGATCTGTCTCTCTATCTACTGTACCACCTAGTTACCCTTAGTTCCTGGCATAGAGATGCTTAATATGTGCTTTTTAATTGACCAAGTGATATAGATAAATGGCATATATTTCAAATGGTGAGAAGCAGAAATAAAGGTCCACAAATCACAGTAGGAAGTGAGAGAAAGTTTATGCTGTTCCTCTTCTACTGAATTGGCAGAAGTTGGACCAACATGAGGCCTTTTTTGATTTCATCCTCATTCATCTGCTTATCTAAATCCTACCCATCCTTATAGTACCTGCTAAATTTCCATTTTATCCATGTAATCTTTCCTTCCAGTCCTTGGTTGATTTTCCTATCCCTTTGAATTTAAAAACTAACATAAAAGATACCACTTAATTACATCCTGTGTTAAATTGATTTAGGCTGTTTCATTGGCAATTGTCCTCTTTCCAACTATATTGTAAGGTCCTTAAGGGTAAGGGTTATGACTTATGGCTTCTTATGTTTTCTGTAGTAGCTAACATTCAGTAACACTTTTTTGAGAGGAAGAGCAATTGATCTTAGTAGATGTCTCCCCTGGTTCAAAGTGCTGGCTCTATCTCTTGTGACTGAACTGCCATAGCTTTATTCCTTGGGTGTTTTAGGCTTTTTAGTCTTCAAGAATCCATTTTAAAAATGAAAATCCCTACAGGAGGAGGTTGCACCTGAAAATGTTATTCGCTAACAATGTCAGTTAATAGGAACATTGATAAGTTGATTTATAAGCCTTAATGTTCAGTATTCAAATACTGAAATGCATTGGTAACCCCATCAATGTGGACATTCCCTTCAACCTTGTTGATTGAAACCTATCCATGCTTGCCCATCATGTGTGACTCTTACCCATGTCCTTTCATAAGTTTGCCACAGGAGGTTTATCCAATGAATTTGGGGCCTTACTTGATTTCTTGTAATACTGTAAATGTAACCTGAGCCCAAAGCCCATTCATTGATAAGGGACATTCTCTTTATTGGCGATCAATGCCCCATGCCTGCATTAAGAATCAGGACAGAGCTGGGAAGAGCAAGAGAGGAGGGAGATTCAGGGTCTTCTAGCCTCTATCATCAAGAGAGAAAATGCTCACAATGTCATCTTCTCTTTTGGTTGTTAAAGAGAGAAAAAGGCTCTGGGAAGAAATCAGTATGAGAGTCGCTGGCAATCTCTGTGATGTCCCTATCCCCAGCTTGCTACACTAGAGACTTTGAGGAATTTTCCTCTTGGGTGAAATCTGGGACTTTCTGTCTTGATTGAGCTCAGTTAGCTTGCCCCCAATGGGAGAGCTTCTTCACTATATTTTGTCTGGTATATAGCTTCATATGTATACTTTCTCTGACTTCTCTTTTTTCTGTTGATTTAGATCAATGTGTTTCTTTACTATTTGCTATGTGTGTTTACTGGGAAATTGTCATTTGGTGGGGAAGAAGTCAAAAGTTGAATATAAAGCTTGGGGCTCTCCTTAAGGAGTCTGAGGTGTTTCAAGAGGACTAGCACCTTTGATGTGAGGGCTTGCTGAATCCTTTTCAGGGCTGCCCATCCACTTTTGTCCACCTGTGGTCCAACTCTCATCTGTGGCTCCAGGAAGCTGTAGCATGTGCGGTGGCCACACCCTGTAAACCATTTCAGCAGACAGGCTAAAACAGATTGAGGGTAACCAAAAGCCCTTAAAACCATTGGTGTGTCAGGGGAATGTCTAACCCAAGCATGTAAAGACCTCCCCTAGCAGAATGGGTTGTTGTTCCAACAGCCATGAAGGTGGCTGAAGCAGGCTCTGTGGGGTGCTTGGTCAAATAGATGTAGTAATTCATTGCATCCCAGGCCATTGCTGGTTGTCTTCAATTTTTTTTTGCCACTGGATTTCTATTACTCTGGAAGAGAGAGCTTTGTGCAAATCTGTCTCGCCTAAATTCAATTCACCCACATATCAAAATATTACCTGTGATGTCACTGGTCATCTTTGAAAATGAAAGACAAGCATCAACAGTGAATAGCAATCAGAAGTTTAATTTGAACCTTAAAACTAAATCCCTTAGATTAATACTATTCAAGGGAGCAGGCAGATATAATTTTAACCCAGTCCTCCTGCTCTCTTAGGAGAGCAGAGTTGTGGCCAGTCTCTGATCCCACCTCCTGCTTCTACTTTGGCAGGAATTAGTCTCCCTTGGAGAAGGGTGGAGGAAGGAGAAGCTAGAGCTATCTATTCTTGCCTCCCTATAGGTCATATCAGGAAGCCACATACTACACAAGGACACTTAGGAAGCACATGAGCTGCCCATTGTTATCTCTCATTTACTTTCTGTAATTTTCCCATTATATTTTTCATGCCTACATTTTTGATGATATCCTTTATTTCACTTTTCCTTCATAATTCCTTATTTATAAGGTTCTGCAGCCTGCTCATGGCTACCGCAAGGCCTCTCCACTATTCTTTGGGATTTTTAATGTTAATTCCTTTGAGACTGTATTTTTCCATTGCTCTCATCCATTCAAAGATGGACCTTTGTTTGAGGGAGAAGTTTGGGATCATGAAAACAAAACGAACAAACAAAAACTTCTGCAGTTTCCTAAAGGCAGTTTAATTCTGTTTAATAATTAGTCCAACTTGCTGTCAATTTGCAGTATTTATTTAAAAATATATTTGTTGATGGATGAGCTTTATAGATTATCCATCCAACTTCCTATTGTTATCTAAACAATAAGCATTCTTCATCCACTTTGTTTTTCCTGAATGGATAGTAAGACCAAACTCTTTAGCATGGTCATAGGGTCGTAGGTTTAGATCTGGAAGGGACCTTAGAGGTTATCTAATACATTTTATATTCAGAGAAACTGAGGAGCAGAGAGATTCGTTGATGTGTCCAGGGTAACACAGCTAGTGTGAGAAGCAACGTTTGATCCCATGTCTTCCTGACTAAAAATCCAGTACTCCATCCACTGTACCATAGTGCCTCTCTTTATGGATTTGATTTAGGAGAATATAAAAATTAAAGCCTAAAATAATAACTTAATGGCAACCTGAGAGCAAGAATGAGATGCACGTTAGTCACCCAGGGAGTGATAACTGGGAATGGAGAGACTTTGGTAAAGAAGCAAGGGGCATTGTGGTCTAACAGAAAGAGCAAAAGATTTAATTAGAGTGTGAAGACACAGTTTGAAATCCTGACTATTAATATCTGTGTGAGTTTTGGCAAATCACTTTGCTTCTGAGCTTCAAAATTCTCATCTGTAAAATAAAGGGATTGAATTAGATGATCTCTAAGGGCTCCTTTCTGTCTGACCATTCTGCAATTTTAGGGAGGGAGGTCAACCACACCAAAGAGAGATGCCTCTTAGTTTACAATTTTGCTGGGGCTAGTGCTGAACATGTGCCCTCTCTGGCATTCACACCCTAAGTTTCTGACCCCAAGTTTCTACACAGGACACCATGAAGAAATACTTGAGCCTGTGGAAGAGGTTGAGGGTAGGAAGTCTTACCCTGGGCAAGTTTCTCTACTGTCCATCTGGCTTAGGACCAAGATGCACCAGACTCAAGGCCACCTTCCTTTCAGAGAACAGTATGATCACATTAACTGAGGGGATCATTGACCATTTCAGTTATTAATGTCAATGGGGAAACATGAAAAAGGCTACTTTGATAATAAGTTAGTATATGTATGTGCAGTAAAATAGTAATGTTAGAACTTTTATCAATTTAATAAAAGTTGGCAATAATCTATTAACTTAACCAAGAATCCATGCATAGATAAGAAGAGTCCATGAACTTGAATAGAGAAAAAAAATCCATCCTTATTTTCACTAATCTTTGGTTTTTGTAAACATTATTCTGAGAAGAAAGGTGTCCGTGGGCTTCACCCAACTTCCAGATGAGTTCACATCACGAAAAAGCTTAAGAACCTCTAGACTGTCTCGTTGTAGTTTCCGAGTTGACTACCTGACGGCGCTCTGCTTGACCTGTTCCTTCCCTGACCAGTATATATGCAACATTATCAACGGCTACAGAAGATGGCAATACCTCCTCTTGCCACTAGAGGACAGCCAACACCCATCTATTCCTTTCAATGGCAGCTATGGCTCGGTTTTTTTGTCTTTTAGCTAAGAACAGCTTTCTCTTTTCTTCTTATGCTGTGACTTTCCGAGTTCACAGTTAAACGATGATTACTGGTATTAAGATTAATGTTTAAAATAGAAAGTACTTCCATTATCTTTGTTCAATTACCATTTGAAATTCCCTTGGAATAATTTTCTCTCAATTTCTCTTCTCCCCTTCATCCCAAGGAATCAGGGAGCATTTCTCCTCTTCTGGGTGTATGTATAATGGTTATGTACTTCAGTGCAGAAGCAGTAAAAATACCTTAAATCCTGTTCCTTTTGAGCCAATGTCCTCATCCCTGATATTTGACAGTCACCAATCAACAAGCATTTATCATGCACCTACTTTATATATGCCAGGTAGACATTTGCAAGGAATGGATACAAAAAAAGGCAAAAAAAAAAAAGGCCCTGCCCTCAAGAAGCTTATATTCCACTGCATAGAAGGGACTTTTATATGTTAATTCTGACTTTTTAATAACACAGTGGAGATGTTAATGTTATTGGCTCCCATGCCTTTTATCCACTTTCCTGGGCTATCGACTAGTCTCAATTTTAGCATGTAATAGAAGAAAATAAAACTAACTCAAGTGGGCTTAATATGGATAGTAAATAATGAAAAATTAACCTGTACTGAGCTTTCTCTGCTGATGTTGTTCAACACCTTTCTCACAGTCATCTTCTGCTAAAAATAACTCATGGTGTGCAGCCTTTGCTGCTTGTTCAAACAAACTCACACTTACAGGTTCTTTGGGCCTTAGAGGTATCACTTTACAATAACAATAATAATAATAAAAAATAACAACTCACATTTATACAGTGCTTTAAGGTTTGCAAAGATATTTCCTTGCTCTGTGAGGTCTGACTACATCAGTGGAAACAGTTGTCCGTTAAAAATGTGGACTCTCTTAAGATTTTATACCCTGCTTCACCTTGCTTTACACCCTGCTTTGGATAAAAGTGAACCTTTAGTATTTTACAACAATACTTAATATCTCACTGACTGGGGGTCAAAGGAGGTAAGCAGAGCGTCAACAAGTATTTATTAAGTGCTTACTATGTAACAGGCACTTTGTTAAGTGCTGGGGGATACAAAGAAGGGGAAAATAGTCTATAGCCTCAAGGAGCTTACATTTTTTAAAAATTAAATTTTATTTTTTCAATCAGCAAAATATCTGCTTTCTCATCATCCCTTCTACCCACCCCCACCATGATACAGAAGCACAGTCCAAATCTATTTTGTCTTCCCTTTCCTCAGCCTACAGAAAGGCTATTAACTATACATCGACATAGCCTCATCACCTGCCCAGCTCCCACCTGGCTTCCTCTCTGGTACATGTGTGACATAACTTCCCAACAGGTTGTAATATCCGGCTAGCTCGTACAGGATACCTAGCCTACCCACACCTAGAATCACCTCATTTCCTCTACCCCCATCCCTATATATGCTTTTTGCAAACAGTGTTGGCTAAGTTTAGGGTTTATCTAAAGCAAGGGCTCCTAATTTGGTGGGGAGTGTATGTGTGTGCCGCTGTGGCAGCCTGGTGAAGCCTAGTGATTCCTCAGAATAATGTTTTTAAATGCATGAAATAAGATTCATAGGATAACAAAGGCAAGCAATTATATTGAAACGTGGTAATTAAAATATTTTCAAAACAATGGGTTAAAGACACTGGATCTAGGACACGATGTGATTGCTCAAAAATATTTAAAAATAGAAAAGCTATGACTATGGAGTCCTAATGCTGAATTTGGAATCTCAGTCAAGGGACCCCTCCCCAAATCTTACTCCTTCCTAACCCTCCATTCATGGGACACAGGTACTCAACACACGTTGGCTGCATAGTTTATAGAACAAAGTGAAAATGAAAGGGAAAAGCTTAAATGTTTGTGCATAGAGCCTTTCTCCTACCATCTCCCCAAACTCCTCCTACTTCTCCTCCCACATCCTTGAGGCGCTAGAGGAAGAGTCCAAAGCCAGCTGGTCTTGTAGGTTCTGGAAAGTATTAAGGAAAGCGTTGTGTGTAGGAGAGGGATCCCTCTCAGAACTGGGGATTATACCGAAGGGTGTAAAAGAGAAGCATAGACTTCCAGTCGCCATGGCCCTGACATACAAGAATCACCTCTGCTGTATTGATCTCCAAAATTGGAGTTGCTGAGTACTGTGGATTTGGGAGCTTTGGTCATTTCCCAGGCTCCTTCCTCCTTCTCTGGTCTTGGCCACCAGCAGACAATGTTTGGGCCTTGGGAACTTCCGGCCCTTGCAATCCAGCAGCCACAATCTCCAAACCAACTGCTTGGAGGGTATTGGTCCCAGCTCTCAAACTCAGTCCATTTATAGCAGCTTTTCATTTCCTAGTTCCTGAAGTAGAAACCAGGAACTCTTAAGGCCACCAGAAGGAAACAGGAGCTCCACACCTATCTGTCCAGGCACAGAGCTATCATTTTCCTGCCTTTTTTTCCATCCTAGGGAGAGTTTTCTTTCACCCTGTCTCACAATTCTATTTCCCACTGTGGGAACATCTCAGCTCCCTCACTTCCCCAACAAGATGAAAAACAGTTCTACAGAAATATCCCCTGCCTTGTTACTGGAGCCATAGCTTAATGACTCCCTCACCCAAGGAACTAGGAAATTTCACTCTCAACTCTGAATGAAGTTAGAATCATATTATTTTTTCTTTTTTAGAGTTAGAATAAACCTTAGATTTCATAAAGTCCAGTTTTCTTATCCCATGGAACAGGGGTAAGGAGATGATCTACCTTGAATCAGTATGCTCTCATATAAAGGACATAGAGTCTGAAAGAGATAATTTTCTTTTTAGAACCTATGACCCTGATGATCTGGTAGATAGAGATGGTGGGGTCAATAATTTTGACTCAGAGCAAAAGGTTCTATCAGTCCTTCTCCCCTCTCTCTCCTGATGCCCCCTAGTACCCTGAGTGTTTTGTCTGTGTAATACAGATGTATGCGAACACCTTGGCATGGCTGCTTGTCAAATGTAGCCGTGGGCAGACTGGCAAATTGCTATCATGTTCCCAGGATAAAATACACCAAAAAGTTTAGGTTCAGTGTTTGGTGTTTGTAAAATAACATGGCCATTTGGAGTGGAGAGGTCCTGAAACAACACAAAGACAAATCTCCCTAAATATAAGATCCATTTATCATCTGTTCTGGTTTTGTGTTATGATGGGCATGTGGTTAACAAAAAATCTTTGAAAGGAGACTAGGCTTCCATGGTATTCAGGGTTTCAAATGGTTACTAGGGTAGTTGTTCACAGACGGCTAGGGCTAGAAGAGACTTTAGAAGTCATCTGGTTCAACACATTTTACCCAAGATGATTTGCTGGCCTCCAAAGGATTTCCTCAAAACCGTATAGGGGGTAGAGGGAAGATTAGCACCCCAGCCTTCTGATTCTGAGGCTGTGTCAGTATCTGAAAATAGGGTTAACAATACCCCAACCACAACAAAGAGGGTGGTGGGTGGTAAGGGGCAGAAAACTGGATGTAAACATACCAATGATAGTGGGACAGAAACATGAATATGATGGAATAGCATACAATCAATTATCGATTTCTAATACTCTATATTCAAAGATTTCCCAGAAGCAATTTTGAGAAGGGACAATAGGAGGCAAAGATATGTTTTTGAGGGCAGTCCCTAAGATTGGACCTAATCCACATTTGCCCAGAGTTTGGGGTACTAGGCCACAGTTTATGGCTTTGAGGCTATCTCTGTGGACTTACAGGTAATTAGGAAATAGATTTCTTGACTGCCTTGCAGCCCAGTGGACTTTCCTTTTTATTCAATAGAAGCTTAATTTTTCTCCCTCTCTTTTCTTTTCCTTTCTCTTATTTTTGCTATTGTTCTGTTTTTACTTTTTTTTTTCCTGCGCGTGCATGCTTAAGCACCAAGGCAGACATGACTCTGGAGAAACTTTGCATATGTATATTGGAAGTGAATGTACAAGCCTACTCAGATATAGATGGATTGTACCTTGTATAAAATTATTAATTGGTGGAGAGTCTAGAAACTGTGTGCCTTAAGGGACACTGCTACAGACCTCCAGTGGGGGTGGGGGTGGGGGTGAATATCAGATGCTGGGAGGAAGCATTCAGGAAAAGAGGGCAGCTGCTTCATGGAGGGAATTTCCTGTTACTGGAGCCTCCCCAGGTCCCCAGAGAGCTATAGGATTGAATATAGAGACCAATGTACTCTATGACGACCTGGTTTCATTTGCAGTGACTGCAAATATTCCTTGGCTAGAGAAAGGATCTGACTGCTCACTTAACGGGGTGGTAAACCACTGTTTGGGACTTTTGATTAAATGGAGGATAGGACTTTCTAGAATTCCTGAGTGACAGGGGGTCTGGTTGTCTAACAGCTTTAGGTGTGTATCTCCTCTGGAGGAGTACGATAAGGCTTGTTGTCTGTACGTACCTCTGGAATAAAAGAGCCATTCCCCAGAATGTTGAGGGAAGCACCTCCAAGTTTATTTCCCTTTTGAGAGGAGTTTAAACCACAAGGGAGTATGCTGAGCCTAGAGAATTGTAGGACCCTGGGGAAAGATGGCATTTGCTGAAGAGGGAGAAGAATTGTGTTGATTATTTAAGAGTTAGCATGGGGATCTTTTTCGTGAGGAGGATTTCCCTATCCTGTCTGGGCCAGATCTCAGGAGCCACTACTGGGCCCAGTCCCAAGGCTGTTTGGCGCAGAAGCTATGTGCTTCATATTTTCCACCCTTCTTTAGGCAATTTGGGGACCATCCATGAACTTAGTGTAGCCACTCAATCAGCTACAGCCCCATGCAGCTCAGAACCCCTAAGTAGTCCAGTTTCTCCCCTAGTTCTAGATATTACAGGTTTATGCCATCACACTCTCGGCTTATTATGAGTTCTTTATTGGTTTTCTGCCTTTTCTATGGGGTGGAATAAAGGCTGTCCTATGCTTTATAGATACACTTCTAACTTAAATGCTTCTATAGCATCGGGGGACCCTTTTAACCCAAAGCTATAAACGATCTATAGGATAATAGATTTAGAACTGGAAGAGATCTTAGAGGTAATTTAGTCCAACTCCATCAATTTACAGATGAGGGTAGAGAGGCCCCAGAAGAGTTAAGTGACTTGCCTGAGGTCAGGCTGCAAGAAAGCAGCGAGGGTGGGATCTGAACTCAGGTCCTGTGACCACCTTTGAGCTTCACAGATTTCCCAGCGGCAGCTCCATGTGTGGACACAAAGAGAGCTACCTTAAGACTCAAAGTTTGGAGCACTGGGGTGCAGGCTCCAAATGTAAAAAAGCCATCTGTTACTTGTTTGTCAAGGATTGTTTTCTGTGTTGTTGTGGTAACCCAGGTGCTAAGGATGATTTCTTGTTCACAGAAGGAGCTTAATAAATGCTTATTGGATTGTATTGGCTACATTAGCACATTAGCCCCTTAAAATTCATTACTATATAAGAATGTGAGATTGTAAAAGCTGGAAGAGGCCTCAGAGATCATGCAATTTAATCTGAGGGTCATAGGTAGGATCATGGATCTTATGAGCTGGACAGTACCTCAGAACAACCTCCTCATTTGAGAGATGAGGAAGCTGAGGTACAAAAAGATCAAACGGTTTGGCCAGCGTCACTTTGCTGGTAGAAATCTGAGGCAAAATTTGAAACCAGATCTTTCCGATCCTAAGCCCAGTGGGCTATTTACTACCTTTTCTTTTTGTGCATAAGGAAACCGAGTCTCACAAAGAACAAACAACTATCCCAAGTCCAGTTTTTGCTTTGTTACATTGGATAACTAGATAAAGCATTTATTAAGCACTTACTATGTGCCACACACTGTTAAGGCTTAGGGATACAAAGAAAATGACAAAAAAAGCTCCTGCCCTCAAGGAGTTTATATTCTAAAAGGAGAAGAGGACACATAAAAGGGGGCTGAAAAGGGGAGTGCCCACTTGGCAAGAGGTAGGGGGTGCATTCCAAGTAAGACTGCTGGGGACCAGGTAGAGAAGTCTGGAGAGTGAGGAGTAGAGCTGGGAGAGACATGAACATTAACCATACCTCTTTGAAATGGCTGTGAAAGCCAAAGACTCACAATTAAGAAGACAGGGAGGCAGAGTGGAAGTCTCTCCAGGGTGAGAAGCCTGCTTTACCTGCTCTTCAGTTCTGTCATTGAAAAGGTGCAGAAGAAATAGAAGAGGTGTAAACTAAGGCATTTTTTCACATGAGGTTCAAAGACTGGATTTAACTTAAAATGTAAACTGTTCAAAACTCATTGAATGTGATTTTGACTTGTATATTTTTCAGTATTTCTAGGATTCATGATTTTTTACAATGTAGACACTGCCTCCACCTACAGAGATCCCAATGCTAGGATCCTTATTAGGCAGTCTCTGTGAGTTGCCATATTCAAAATAGTTCATTACGTGGTGGCCACCATTTTGGTGATGGCGCTCCCTGAATGTAGCTAGGCTGGCCTACAGAGGACAGACTCGAACTGCCTATCTGTTGCAAGATCTTGAAGATTTTTACTTGGTGGCACCTATCAGAACATGGACTTCATTGGTATAACCTTCAAGTCCTGGGGCCACCCAAATAATAGAGGCAGGCGTTTGTGACCCATAATAAATGTGTTAAAATAAATGTGATGTGCATATCTTTAGGGTATAGCAATATCTGACACTCTCATTAGGCACTTAGCTCTTTTACGTTGTCATTTTTATATAGGTCTTTTCTATACAACTACATTGTGGGTCTCTTGCCTCAACTACATTGTGGGTCTCTTGGTGGCAGGAAATATGTTTTGTGCTTCTCCATATCCTCAGTGCTTTTACAGGGTGGCTCTCAATAAATGATGATAATAATGATGACAACAAGAAGCCTAAATATAATTAGCTAAGTCTAAAATGTACAAAGAAATCATCCACACAGATAATATAAGCATTAGTATATCTCAGTTATAATCCATACTCTTTGAAGCCCAGGAAGATCCTTCATTTAGAACTTTTAAAAGTTTATTTTTAGTTTATTTTTTGTTTGTTGTTTTTCCTCCCAGTTTTCTAAGTGGGTGGCAAGCATTATGTTTAAGTGGCTTTTGAATTATTTGAGGGATTTGTTTGTGTTCAAGGAATTGCCAGGGTATTCTTGATAAAGTGTATGATGACTAAACAGGAGAAATTCTAATGCAAAGAAAGACTGACTTGTGTGGGAGGCTGACGTAGAAGCTGAAATCTTTTCTTGTCTCGCCTCTTCTGTAAAATTTACAGGAAGCAGACAAAGGGTTTTTTTTTTCTAGACATAATAGACGTGAACCTATCTGAATGTGAGGCAGCCACATATTTAATCCTGTGAATCACTAGGTCTTAGATTCCACCAACGCTCACTGATGTATACAAGACCACTAAGTGTTGGGATGAGTGGGGCTGCCTTTTAATCTTCCAGCGTTGCTTATTCTGAATGATGTAATTGACATAATAAAATGCTATTTGCATAGGCAGGCAGGACTGACTAAGGCAGATTGCCATCTAAAATTAGATACCTTTTCCCCTCTCAATAGAATTAGTGGTCATCTGTCACATCTATAAACTAATAATGATCAATTCTGATATGAAAAAAACTTTCTGTTTTTGTTCTCATCGTCGATTGGATACATTTTGCATTGGTTTTAATTCTCTCAAATCTGATGCTGTCCCAGAAGTCCATTTCTTCAACACCAATATTCCCCTAGTGGTACTATAAAAGAGTAAACAAGGGAATGGCACAGTTTTGGAGGAAAGAAAATTGTAATTCAAAAAGCAATGGGAAGATACATGGTGGGCTTATAAATAAGGCCAAGATTATAATGTATTATCATGCTGACATGCACATGAAATACCATACAAGAAATTATTAAGGACTTGTATGGCTAGAAAAGGAGGTGGACAATCATTAGCATTAGCAAGACTAAGAGATAAGAATCCTGAACAATGAGAAGGCATGGAGAAGGTTGTGATCTGCTCCAGTAGGGAGAATATCTATACCAATAAAACTATAGGTATATCAACATTTCAAACAAATTTTATGCCCTTTTGATGACAAGATAATTTTTTCTCCAGTACACTGGTTTCATCTTTCTGTAGCCCTTATGTTAAATGTTTCTGACATGAAGGACCTGCATATATTTTGGGGGGATTCTACTTCTCTGGCTCATTTGCCCTCACTCAGATCATCTGGGAACTTCAGTATTTGACACTCTCCAGAGCGTAGTCACCAGTTGCCCTTATAAGCACACAGATTCACAAGGCTTAAAGGATGAACTGTAAGCATGGAAATATCTATATGAACTGATGTAGAGTGAAGTAAGTAAAGTCAAGTAAACCACATATACAGTAATTATAACAATGTAAATGGAAGTACAAATATGCACCCAAAACAGAATTAAATGTAATAAAATTATAAAGATCAAGCAGGACTTGAATAAAGTGATATGAGAAGACATGTCTTTGTGGAAACAGGAAGTTCACAGGTGCTTCACATTGCACATGTTTTCAGACTTTTTCAGTGTATAGATCTGTTATGCTGATTTTTTTTTCCTCTCTGAAAAATACTATTTGTCATATGGGATGGTTCTTTGGGAGGGGGAAGGGGAGGGGAAGGGATACTTGGGATAACTAGGGTGATACAAAAAACAGAAAATAGCAGCAAAATCTTTTTTTTTTAAGGCTGAATGCTTCATTATAAGTCAAGGTAGACAAATAGAACTCCTAGAAAAGTCAACCAATAATCTTGTTTATGGTGTCCAATATACTGTCTCTCCTTAACAGCTTCAAATGGGTAGAGCTCATGCTGCATTATACTTCCTGTTGGGATCATGGTTGCAGTGTTCTTCAGTCTGCAGTTCTCCTAAATTCCTAGCAGATGCTGCACTCTCATGTTGTCTCAGTCCAGTTTTGGAAGCCTAGCTCAACATCTTCTAGTAGGTTTCCTATTGTCTTTTACCATGATTATTGAATGATTAGTATCTCAGTCCAATTACCCCTGAAGGTGATGCTTTCTTATAAGCTGGGGAACAGAAGACAAACAGAACTCCTTGGATTAAGAACTCAAAGTGATGGGCTGTGTATTTGGTTTATCTTGTGTGGTTTTTTTTTGGGGGGGGGTTCCTTCTAAATCTGATTGACTGTGTATGTGTTAACTGCTCTAAATTTTTCTTCCCACTAAAACAACAACAATCACCACCACCATCACCACCATCACCATCATAACTAAAATAGTTTCATTCTAATCTTTTTTCATGGGGTTAAGATAGAAATGGTCCTGGGATAAGTTGCTTTTCTGCTATTAATTTTTTATAGCTAATGTATTGTTAACCTTTTCACGAGAAAATATAAAATGCTTATTTTTGTAGTTGAATAAAAACATTAGAATATAAACATCTTCTGTAGCATCATGGCAAGCATCCTTAGTGCAACTCAGGTTGTTGTTGTGTTTGTCCTTCATTCTTGAAGAGGACCATGATGTCAGGGAAATGATGCCAGGACTTGCAGTTGACTGATTTCAGTGAGGGAGGTCTGTGCAAGATCATCAGCCTCACTTTCTCCTCCAGAGCCATCTGGGTCCAGTGGCCTGATATTCGCCAGGATGACTAGAGATAGCTCAGGATGCATTAAGAGACCCTGGCGCTTGCAGGCTCAGGTCTTTTCAGGTTCTCACTTTGAGTGAGGTAATGCCCATTCAGTGAATAGACCTCCTTAAGAAGTTAATCAAGAGATGGCCCCTTTAATCAAAAACTCAAAAAAAAAATCAGACTGGGAGGGGAAGAGCCTCAGGTTCCTGCCCAAAAGAGGAACAGTTACTATTTAGTACTTACATTCACTCTGTGCTAGGAGGGCAGGGACCTATGGTCCAATCTATGAGCTCCAAAGTGAGTTGGGTTTAAGGCTTGGTTTTTGAGAAAGACATCGAGGCAGTAAACCCAAAGCTAAGGAGGCAGCTTTCGGCCATCCAAATGTACCTTCCTTTGGGCAAAGCATGGAGAGGAGAAGAGAGGAGGGGAGGGGAGTGAAGGGGAGGGGAGCGGAGGGGAGAGGAGAGGAGAGGAGAGGCTACTCATGGGTTGTCTTTGTCCTTTGTTCTCAAACAACTCAGATAGCACCATGAAGTATAGGTGATGATATATACCTTATATCGTTCCTACATGGTTTTTGTCTCCTCTTCTTGGCCTCTATATTTTCAAAGGGTTACCTCTTTGAAGCTTGGATGTTGTGAGTATTTGATATGGCAAAATGTTTTTTTTTTTTAATTTTTTTTTGATATGGCAAAATGTATTGACAATATTGTTCTCATGTTTTTATGGACCAATGCCATGACTGGGTAATGCAGACAACAGTTTGATCTGTGATAATGATCTATTTCTGGTATAGTTTTTTGGCTTTCTCCAAGACATGGGGATTTTTTTATCTGTTAGTTCATAAGAGGTAATAAGTTTCTGTTGTATATTCCAGTCACCATATAAAGTCTTACTAAATATTCAGTAGGTGCTCAGTTTCTTTTAGCCTGTGATGTTACAGATATTACATAATCTCCATTGTTCACTAAGTCTGAGCTCCTTAAGGGTAACCATTCTGTAAAGTCCTATGGCAATGACCTGGTACCAAAATGCTATTGCAAAGTCCACCTTTTCCACAAACAAATCCACATAATGCAGCTGTTTGACACTTTCTTGTTGTTGAGTCATTTTAGTGGTGCCTGACTTTTCATGACCCCATTTGGGGTTTCCTTGGCAAAGATACTCCAGTGGTTTGCTATTTCCTTCTCCAGCTCATTTTATATATGAGGAAACTGAGGTACATGGAGTTAAGTGACTTGCCCAGAGTCATACAGGTAGTAAGTGTCTGAGACTGGATTTGAACTCATGAAGATAAGTCATCCTGACTCTGGGACTGACACTATATCTATCCACTGCACCACCTAGCCACCCATTTGATACTTAGGTGATGTATTACTGGCTGAGTACATGTGGATGAAGGGGGATCCCTTCCGGGATCTTAGCTCTTTCATAGATTTCATCTGGATGTAAACCACTTCTGTTCACATTTGACAAGTGGGACGGTATGTACTTGTTATCAGCTTTTACTTTTGTTCGGTGAAATGATGCTTGTTTGTTCCAAAAGTATTTCTGTAGTTCTAAAAATTTTACTCTATGTATCATGCTCTCTAAGAATATCTATCTATCATCTTTCTCCTCAGTGAATGTGTGTGAACCTTTCTATGGTTGCTTTCAGGTGATGAGCCCTACATTATGTTAATAAGATTTGGGAAGGATACTGTCCACATTTGTTATGGTCCATATTATGGTCCTGAAAGCATGCATTTTTTTTGTCCATTATTGTCATTAACCTCTTTGTTCTCATTTATTTTGGTGGAGTTCGGATTGGAATGGTTCTAGGACTAGTCTCTGTCCTGCTATTATTTTATTATAGTTAATATTCTGTGGGTTATTGCATAGTTGAATAAAATGACTGCTTTTTATAGCTGAATACAAGCATAATGTAATGAGGGGAGCTAGGTGGAGCAGTGGATAGAGTACTGGGCCTGGATCCAAGAAGACCTGAGTTCAAATCTGGCCTCAGACACTTACTAGCTGTGTGACCCTAGGCAAGTCACTTAACCCTATTTGCTTCAGTTTCTTCATCTGTTAAAATGAGCTGGAGAAGGAAATGGCAAACCAGTCTAGTATCTTTGCAAGAAAACCCTAAATGAGCAGGACAGGACTAAACTACCTGAACGACTATAATAATGTAGCGAGCCCATCCTGTGAAAGCTAACTAAAATCGTCCTCAGTACAACCCCAGAATGATGGGCACAATCTACATCCAGGTGATTACTGGCAACAGTCCAGTCTGTGACAAGGCTCTGTCTCTATGCAATTTATTGTTTGAGTTCCCAAGGATATTTTGAATTCTGTATTTGTCATCCTGGGTTTTGATGTTTGTCAGTCTGTGAGAGCTTCTGCTATATAATTCTAGGCACTAGGTCTTGTCTTGCTAGGTATTGGCCAGGCACTAAATTTTAGCACTCTACAGCAATACGTAGCATTGCATTTCTACCCTTCCCTTACGTGTCTTGTGTTGGTCAATCTATCTAGGCTCCTTAAATATAACCCTTCTGTAATTTCTGGTGGCAATGGCCTTGTTTTGAATTACCAGCCTAAATTTCCCTCCTCCCCCAGCCCCTGCCTTGTTTGTATAAACACATCCACGTGACTCGGTTACTCATTTGATGCTTTGTTGACAGTCGTTTTCGGAGTTCCTGTAGATGAACCCACTCTTGGATTTTTAGGGGCCTCATAAACACCATGTGGTGGTAAACCACTCTCGGCTACATTCTTAAAAATCAAATGGTGTCCATTTGTTATTAGCTATTATGGCCATGTGGGGAAGCAACGTCTACTTGTTCCAAAAGAATTTTTGTAGGTTTTGGAACTGAACTCTGAGATCTATCAAAGAATAACGCAATATACTCTGAGAATTTCTAATAGTAATATTAATAGCAGTAGTGAGAGCTGGTCTTGAAATTAGGAAGGACCAGATTCGAATCTGGCCTCTGACACATACTGGCTGAAGCACCCTGGGCAAGTCACTCAACCTCTCTTTGCTCTCTAGGCAACTCTAGAATTCTATTAATTTGCAGAGAAGGTACCAACCTGCATCAGCTAAAGAAGTTTTCTCTCACCTGGAAGTTCCCTATACCAATCAAATCACAGGCCCAGGCCTATTTCTGTCCTTTCCTGCTGTGATTTCTCATCTCCTTTGGAATATATCTAGGTCTCCCCTCATCATCCTTACCAAATATATACCCTAAAAACAAAAGTATGGTTTTGCAATGGCGTTTTCTCAGGGCTGCATCAGGAAACATGCTCCATCTCATCCCACTGATTGTCGAAGTTGCTGCTAAAAATAGAGCAGGATCCTGAAAAATTAAAGGGCAGAATCTTCCCAATGGCCATACCGGGAGTTGGATAGGATCAGACTGCGTGGGGTGAGGGTAGGGGGGACGTTCCTTAGGATCAGGTCCAGCTGAAAAAATGAGATCACAGGACTTGTTCTAAAAATCAGCTCCACAGAGATGAGAACTGTGGGTTCCTCCACCACCCCCTTCTCGAGGAGAGGGAGGAATCTCAGGACTAACCACTTAACGAAATCATTCTGGGGTTAAGATGATTAACTTGATGTATATTTCCCAGGGTAATAAGCACAGATCTTGATGGCTTTGAGACGTGTCACCTCCACTGACTTCCTGTCTTGATGCATGCGACTGTCTCAGAGGGACCTAGTTTAATTAGGTCAGAATGTAAGCTGAACCTTTTTTTTTCCAGGCCCTGAAAAAAGAGGATTTAGGAAAAAAAAAAAAGAACATGTGTGCACTCCAGGCTCCCTTCCCCTCTGTCAAGTGCATTTTGGGGGAGGGGGAAGGAAGTTAGGGGGACATGGGGTGGAAATAGGATTACCCTGAGACTCTAGGTCCAGAAGCTGGCTGAACTTTTACTGTTAAGTTTTCTGAACTTTTCCAGCTTTTTTTAAAAAATCAGTCTCTTTAAGGTAGACAGAATTGAGAACAACAGTGACCAACCCTCCCAGGGCCCCTTGGGGAATCATATTGTGGGAGGGCTTTCCCTAAGATTCCATTTGGCCAGAAAAAACATTTCAGGGAGTGCTGGGAGCGATGTCCAATCTTCAGTCTCATCTCTGTTCTGGTGAGGCAGGGTTCACTGTATATCCTGTCTAAGCCTGGCTGCACATGGGCTTGTGGTCTCCGAGGAGCAGCTACACGGTGGAGCACGTGGGGATCTGGCCACTTGACTCAGGCCCCTCCTCCCCACTCCTTCCTCCTCTTACTAAGTACTTGCTTTTCTTTTCTCTCTTTTGCTTTGGTTTTGTTTAAAAGTTAAGAAAAAAAGAGTGAAGACTTCCAAAGGCCCCATTCCCGAGTCTTTTCAAATTTTCTTTTTGCTCCAGAAGCCCTCTTGGCTGCTGTTCCTCAATATTGTCACCACCTTTGCTCACCTCATCTGTGAATTCTTGTTAACAGCTTCTTAATTGCTCTCTCTGCCTTCATTTTCTCCTACATCCAATCCATCCCTCAGTAATTGATCTTCCCAATGCTTATATCAGAGGAACACAAATTCAGAGCTGAAACTGACCTTAGGGGTCACTGAGTCTAATTCTTTCATTTTATAGACGTGGAGGACCCAGAGAGGAGCCAAACAGATCACAAGTTGCAGTCAGGATTTGAACTAAGAGCCTCTTGACTCCAAATTCAGTACTTTCCTCCCTTGTAACATTTGAGAACCCCCAAAGTGGCACTGGGATATATTTTGGACCAAATAACATATTGTTCCTTAGGGCTGAGTTATATCACTTGCCTGATGCCGTGAGAATAAAGTCTAAGTTTTTTAGCTTGATCCTTGAGGCTATCCACGGACTTCTCTTAGCCTTGCCTTTCTAATCTCCTATATAGGAAACCTTTAGCTCCACCTTAAATGACCCGACATTGAACCCTGAATCTGCTATGCTTATTCTTGTTTCCAGACCTTTGCTTAATGCTTTCCTTTCCCATTGGCAAAGCCCTCACTTTCCCCCTGCCCTTATCTGAATTCTTCCCATCCTTTGAGGACCTATCATATCTCACCTCCTCTGTAAAAGCTTTCCATGATGACAGTAGTCTAGGGACATTCTGCCTCCCCTGAGCATCTAGGGCATTTACTCTATGCCCTACTCACTGGATACTGGTACTCCTAGTTGAATTATACATCTCCTGAGAGTAGGAAACATGTCATGGCATACTGCACATAATAAGCATTTATTAAATATTTGGTGAATGGATTTGTTTACTCACAGTACCTGGAACAAAGCCAGTCCTCAATAACTGTACATTTGTTGATTGTTATCGGTTGTTTGTTCCTCAGTTTGCTCACATGTTTCTAGGGATTTTTAAGCCAGAGAAGAAGAAACCAAGATAGGATAGATGTTTTCAAGAATCTGAATGTGTGTCACATGGAAGAAGGAACAGACTTGTTCTGTTTGGTCCCTGGGGAAAGAACTAGGAACACTGGGTGCCATTACAAAGAGGCAAGTTTTGTATGGATCTGAGGAAAACCTTCAATCAAAGCTATCCAAATGTGGAATAGTCTGCCTCAGGAGGTAGTGGGTTTCTCTCCCTACCTGGAGGACTTTAAGCAAAAGTGTGATGTTTTCTTGTTGGGTGTCTGTCTGGCAGAGAGATGTTCTTATTCAATTCCAGTTGGACTAAATAGCCTTTGAGGGATCTTCCAATTCTGCCAGTCTGTGAGGGTGTCATCTGTCAAGTGAGGGGGGTAGAAGTCTAAGCTCCTAGCTCATAATCCTACAATCCTAAGAACATTCAGACCCTGTCCCTGTCATTTACTCTCCTCCTCTTCCTCACCCACCAAAAGCAATCTCAGCTTGGCTATGATCTCCATTTTATTGCATGACTCTTATACTTCTAGCCTGGAGTTGTGCCTTTATCTTCTTATTCTTCCAAGTATCCAATTCCCAGCTGCATTTAAGATATGGAGATTCCTTAAGTGATGACTATTCTGTCTAAAAACATACCGGGGACACCATATTCAGTGTCCTCTCTAGTTTCCATAGGTTTGGTAGGGATAAACAGATTTAGCTTTGACCACTCGAGATGAGCTCGGTGAAGTTGTTTTAGAAAGGACCTTGGCTTAGCTTCCAGAAGCAGAGGAAAAGGAGCATGATCTAGAAAAGAGTCCTGGAATAGAAGTGAAGAGACCTGAACTCACTTACAAAAGATATTAGAAGGGAAGCTGTGTGCCTTTGAGCAAGTCTCTTCGGAGAATTTGGGGAATGGGAGGAGGTGGAGAGAGTATGGCACTAGAAATCAAAAGACTGGGTTCAAACCAACTTGCACCTTTGCTACTTACTAACTGTGTAACTTTGGGCAAGTCACTTAACTTTGGTGGGTTTCTTTGTTGGTAAAATGAGGAGGTTGAATGGATCTGATTTCTAAGGTGCCTTCCATCTCTATCATTTGACGCTTCTATTTTTCCTTAACATTTCCACATGCATAGGTATGTGCACTTCTAGATATATGCACTGACATGCACACAGTTGACATTTTTCCTTATAAAAGAAAATATAATTGCCTGATGCCATCTGTGACATGACCTAAAAAAAAAATCTTAGGTTGCATTTTTGGCAAACTAGTTTTGTCCTCTTCCCACGATATATACATCTTTCCTTTTATATGATGTAAGAATCTTACTTAGTCAACAAAAATGGGAAGGAAAAAAAGTTATTCATATATATATCAGTACTAATTCTTTGCTAGAATACACTGTAGTTTCATCTGCCTGTTCTGGTCTCATGGTTGGATAAAGATGGCAAATGGAGGATTAGACAGTGACCGGCTGTGCCCTGTGGTATTAGACTCTTAGGTATTTGAGCAATGCCCTGTTTCAGTGCTGGACCTGTAAGGGTGCACGTGTAGGGTCAGGGGCAGGACCCAGGACTCTGGAAGAATAGAATTGTTGAGACCCTAGAGAAGCAATCTTGTGTTCCTGTACCTATATGACTTTAAGAATCAGTTAGTTTTCTACAATGCTCTCTAAACCGGCCATGGGTTAACGGACAGTCTAGTTCCTCTTTCATGAAGAGAGAATGGTCTATTATAAGGCACTGCATTTTGAAGGAGCTCTCTCTCCTGTCCATGTGATGTGGCTGAGAGATTAATGAGAGGAGAAATAGACCCAATCCTAAAAATGGTGTCTGCCTTGGAAAGAGCTGGATTCACATTCCATGGTTAATAATACTTCTGCTTTTACCATGCATGCACTAATCTAATTCAACCATGTATGTAAATCATGACTTGGAGAAAGGTAAATAAATGAAGCCACATGAAGGGAAGGCAAAGAAAGGGACTTAGCTAACCAAGTCAGTGGGGGCCAAAGCAAGGATTGAGTAAGTCATATTCTTAGATGATGATCCCGATGTAATGGTAATGAACAATCAGAACAGAGTTTGGATGATTGATTAGCCAAGTGCCTAAGGCTCCTGGGTTCTGTTTACAAGGTCCAGACTGTTATCTTGGTTGTAGCTATTATGTAAATTTTGCAAAATTTTTAAATGAACATCATGGAAATTCTTCGAAGTATTATTTGGCAAGTCAGGGCAGTTGAATTGTGGGAGTGGGAAGTAGGGATATGCTGAAGCCTGCCCATTCCAGCTCGAGAGGGTTGATTATAAAATTTCCAGTGTGAATATTCAGAAATCAGCAAATTCTATCAACCAGGTCTTGATTTACTATTTTGTTGATTGTGTAGACTTAAGACAGTGATGGAGAAAATGCTAACAATGCAACTTAAACCTAATCTCTCTCCCTGATCACATGGACAGGAGAGTTTGTTCAATATACTATTTATTTATTTATTTTGGTTTTTAGGCAGGGCAATTGGGGTTAAGTGACTTGTCCAAGGTCACACAGTTAGTACATGTGTCAAGTATTGAACTCAGGTCTTCCTGACTCCAGGGCCAGTGCTCTACTCACTGCACCACCTAGCTGCCCCTCAATATGCAATTTAAATTTGAAAAAGTGTCATTTGTATTTTTTTTTGAGAGGCAGTTATTAGACATTTCTCAGCACACCTCTTCTAGGAAAGTAGAAGCTACTGTGATGGTCAAGATGAGAATTCTAATAGAATGGAGAACAATCAAGCTAAGGGAGATCTCTGCTTAGCAGAACCACACACTTGAAGAAGAAATTCAATCCTCAACAAGTGAAATAACTTGCTCACAATATCCTTTTGATGGTCTAAATGTGGACATGACTGCAGTTCACAATATGGTGTATTTGATAAATAGAGGAGAGATGGCAATGCTGCTTTTTCGGGGGTAGGAGGTTGGTGTATCCTAAATATCCTAAGTGGTATACTGAAATTCCTATTTACCTCTTTGGAAAAGATGCAGTTTGCAGGTTGGCCACAAGGTGGTGGACTAACTCTGTATACTGAATGAAAACTAGAGCTAGGGGCTTGTTGGGAATTGGTTGGTGGATTCCATGCAAACCTGGGAGAGTCGATATCCACATGGAAGGGATGATAGACAATCTTCACCATCTTGAAAATGTCTTAGATACTAGATGGACCTAATTCTCCAACAGGAGCTTGAAATGTGTGTTTAACATGATCCAGTACACATCAGCATCTTCAAATAGAAACTTTCTAGTGCCTCTTTGCAAAGAATATAATTATTTCTCTTAATTGAATCATAGGCAAGTACATTATTTTGATTACAAGCAGGAACTGTTTCCAACACAGTTATATTCCTGACCTCATATCACCCCATTGGGAAAGGTCCAAGCAAAAATGATATATTCTTTCTAATGCAATTTGGAAAAGTCTAGGTCTTTCAGTGCATTTTGTATATTAAAAAAATTGGATAAAAACACAAATCCACCCACTTCTAAAGTGATAAAAGCAGAGATATTTATCTTTACCTCATTCCCAGGCACAAATAAAAGCTTATATTCCAATTGAAGGACTAACCTGAAGAGACAAAGTTAGCACTTTATTTGAGCATTTTTTGGTCCTTCTTTCACCATAGTTTTGGTATCCCACAAGATTTGGAACTAGAAGGACCTCATAGATAATCCCAGCCAACACTCTCATTTCTACAGATGAGGAAACTGAGGCCTAGTGAAATTCAATAACTTGTCCAAGGCCACACTGGTAGTAAGTAGGAGAACTGGGATTCCAACCTAAACCCAGTATATTTTCTAATGTAGCCCAGGGGAAGGCCAAATGGTTGGCTCCCCCTCTCCTTTAATCTGTGGGGATCACAGGGCTTCCTAGGGTCAGACCCTAGGAGGACCCAAGTGATGGCCCCTTAGAACGATGGTAAGATCACAAGGCTGCCGAGGCAGGGCCAGAAGACCCAAGTGATGTTCCTCAAGAAGGCTGTGCAGACCACAGGGTTCCCCAAGGAAATCCAGAGTGGTAGCCCTCTTAACACCACAGTGGGGATCGCAAGACACCCCAAGGCAAGATCCATAAGTAAGGCTGAGACAAACTTCAGCTACTCATTGCTTCCCTTCATTTGACCTTAGGAAGATCCATGTGATCTGCCCCTTCTCACCCAAGGAACTCAGGACCAGAGTGGGTACAGTGCTCACTGGCACACTCACACTGATACAGCTGCAGGAGCAGGGGTAACCATTCCCTCCACTCCTAGAGTTATGGTTAGTTTACAATCTTCATTTTTTTACATAGTTTTCCTAGGTTATTCAGTTTATATAGGTAGGATAATAAGGATACAGAAGCAAAAGTGAAGTTAATTAGATTTTCCTTGTCTTAGTTTAGGATTAAACTACATTCTTTTACTTCCCCTACTTTCCCTCTGTAACATATGCAAATTACGCAAATCAGTAGGCCTGGATTCTTGACCAAGACCAGACCCAAGATAAGCTTGAACTGGTTCAAGCTGTTTGGTCTCTCTAATTCCCCTGACTGCCTTCTCTAAAAGCATGCACATGCGTACAAGCCTCTGACCTCTCACCTGACTGACCTTGAGGCCTGGTTTCTGCTAAAGCTGGGGTGTGGGAGGGGGGGGAAGTATACCTTTAGTTCTGTGGAAACAAAACTCCTCCTCCCATTTCTTACATAGTAGATTTTTGGGGCAGCTAGATGGTGCTGTAGTGGATAGAGTGTCCAGCCTGGAGTCAGCAAGACTCATTCTCATGAGCTCAGACACTTATTAGCTGTGTGACCCTGGGCAAGTCACTTAACCCTGTTCACCTCAGTTTCCTTATCTGTAAAATGAGTTGGAGAAGGAAATGGCAAACCACTCCAGTATCTTTGCCAAGAAAACCCCAAAAGGGGTCACAGAGAGTCAGACACAACTGAAACAATTGAAAAACAAGAGTAGATCCTTAAGTCTTTGTCACATTCAAAATGCTTGTTGGAATTAATTTTTGATGGATGCCCCAAAGGCTGTTTGGGAGACACTGTTGGTGGAGCTGCTGTTTCTCTTTCTGAACTCTTAAGGCACAGGCTGTTAAGGGGTTAGTTCATGTTGGGCTTTCTGGTTTCCCTGCAGAATCTTAATTTTATAGGGGGAGCAATGACCAAGAGTAGTACTATAAACCCTAATTCCATATTGTTTTCTAAAACAGTGGAATTAACATGTAACTCTGCCAACAATGAATTAGCGTGATATAGTTGACAGATTCTTGGACTGGGATTTAGGAAAACCTAGGTTCACCTCTCACCTCAGACACGTAATAGCAGTGTGACTGTGGGCAAGTCCTCTGACTTTTCTTGATTTTTAGGTGCTTCCTCTGAAAAATGAGAGACAGACTCAAAGAGGTGGATTCTTCCAGCTCTAGATCTATGATTCATGTAACCGCTGACATGGAATTTTGCAATCTTCATCTGTTTGTTGTTTTAATTTATATTCCTCTGGTTATTAGTGATCTGTTTTTTTTTAACACTTTTTCAAGTGGTTGTTGATAGTTTGTGTTTCTTCTTTTGAGAATTTCAGGCAGCTTTTAAGATAGTGATCTTCTGATCAGACCATTGAAGGGACTTCAGTAATTAAACATAGCTTTTGAGAAGCAAGAACATATAACGACTACTCTTGACATGATGGCTTTCCAGGGTGTCGGATAAGCAAGAGACTCTGGTGTTTGAAAATAGAAAAGTCTAATTCACAGAATCCAGGAAATGGTATTTGGATTTATTTTTAAAGCCGATGCCCTATGGGAGAACATGGGCAAATATTGTTCAAGATAAGAAGGCGTAGAGTGCTTGCATCTGCAGTAATGGGAAGAATGCCCATTATCAATGAAACAATAGCTATAAGTACATATAAGTATCACTGAGAAATGAGGCTGAGAGTAATGGATTTCCTCCCCCCTCCTTTTTTTTTAAAGAATAATGGGTTCTTATGGGCTATCTGCATAATGAATTCCTTTGACTAGCTAAGTTTTCCCTCTTTCTGTCCCTCCTGTTTGTGTCTTCAAAGTTGTATTATAATCTAGCTTTGTTTAGTAAATGCCTATGTGACCATGGTGCATGCTTTATTCGCTAATGAGTGAATCAGACCCATTTCCGTAGGTCCACCTTCTCAAGCAGAGGTCATTAATGCAGACTTCAATCATTTGGTGAAATCATCAGGACTCAAACATATACACAATACATCCATAACAGTGACTCAATAAACATTTATTTCCTGTGCTGAAAATAATTTTCCTCTGTCTAATCTCATAACACTTTATGCTCCGTTTATGCTTATTATCTGCTAATTTGGTTTATATTTATCTTAGCACATTTCCCATCTTGCCTACTGATTATAAGTGCCTTGAGGGCAAATACTCTCATTAAAAAAACAGACAAACAAAAAACTCCACACCCAAGATATGAATGTGGTTATGCCAGTTGGTGGTTAGTGCTATATCACTGACACTTCCCCTCTCTCCTCTTCCAGAAGCCATGAGGAAAGAGGGAATAAGAATACCTTAGGAATATAATACCTTTAAAATAAAGGGGCTCTAATTATAAGATCTTTCCAGAAAGTGGCTTTTTGAAGTAATTATTCCCATATTCAGAGCTTTAATGTGTTTTAATATAATAAAATTAATAATAATAATAACAATAGGAAGGGAAGGGGAAAGGAATAAGCATTTATTAAGCACCTACTACATGCCAGACACTGTGCAAAAAGGTCTGTAAATATCTCATTTGATCCTCACAACAACCCTGGGAGGTGTTTGTTTTTTTTGGATTTTCAAAAATTTATTTATTTATTTTTAGTTTTTAACATTCACTTCCATCAGCTTTTGAGTTTTAAATTTTCTCCCCTTCCCTTCTTCCCATCCGTCCTCCCCAAGATGGTGTACAATCTGATATAAGCTCTACATATACATCCATATTAAACATATTTTCACATTAGTCATGTTGTAAAGAAGTATTAGAACCAATGGGAGGAACCACGAGAAAGAAGAAACAAAACAAAACAACAACAAAAAAGAGAGTAAATAGTATGTTTCACTCTGCATTCAGACTCCATGGTTCTTTCTCCAGATGTGTATGGCATTTTCCATCATGAATCTTTTGGAATTGTCTTAGATCATTGTATTGCTGAGAAGAGCCAAGTCTATCAAAGTCAGTAATCATACACTGTGACTGTTACCGTGTACAATGTTCTGGTTCTGCTCACTTCACTCAGCATCAGTTCATATACATCTTTCTATGTTTTTCTGAAGTCTGTATCTTCCCCATTTCTTATAACACAATAGTATTCCATTATATTCATATACTACAACTTGTTCAGCCATTCCCCAATAGATGGGCATTCCCTCAATTTCTAATTCTTTGCCACCACAGAAAGAGCTACTATAAATATTTTTGTATATGTAATTCCTTTTACCTTTTTTATGATCTCTTTGGAATACAGACCTAGAAGTGGTATTGCTGGACCAAAGGGTATGCATAGTTTTATAGTCCTTTGGGAATAGTTCCAAATTGCTCTTCAGAATGGTTGGATCTGTTCACAACTCCACCAACAATGCATTAGTGTTCCAATTTTCCCACATCTTCTCCAACATTTATCATTTTCCTGTTTTGTCATGTTAGCCAATCTGATAGGTGTGAGGTGGTACCTTAGAGTTGTTTTAATTTGCATTTCTCTAATCAATAGTGTTTTAGAGCATTTTTCATATGACTATAGATAGCTTTAATTTCTTCCTCTGAAAACTGCCTGTTCATATCCTTTGACCATTTATCAATTGGAGAATGACTTGTATTCTTATAAATTTGACTCCATTTTCTATATATTTTAGAAATGAGGCCTTCATCTGGCTGTAAAATTGTTTCCCAGCTTTCTGCTTCCCTTCTAATCTTGGCTGCATTGGCCTTGTTTGTGCAAAACCTTTTCAATTTAATGTAATCAAAAGTATCCATTTTGTATTTCATAGTGTTCTCTATCTCTTGTTTAGTCATAAATTCTTCCCTTTTCTATAGATCTGATAGGTAAACTATTCCTTGCTCTCCTACTTTGCTTATAGTATCAGCCTTTATGTCTAAGTCATGTACCCATTTTGACTTTATCTTGGTATAGGCTATAAAACATTGGTCTATGCCTAGTTTCTGCCATACTATTTTCCAGTGTCCCCAGAAGTTTTGTTAAACAGTGAGTTCTTATCCCAGAAGCTAGAGTCTTTGGATTTATCAAACAGTAGATTGCTATAATCACGAACTATTATGTCTTACATACCTAATCTGTTCCACTGATCCACCACTTTATTTCTTAGCCAGTAGCCAGCTATTCTAGCCAGATGGTTGCTGCTTTATAATACAAGATCTGCTGCTGCTAGGCCACGTTCCCTTGTATTTCTTTTCATTAATTCCCTTGATATTCTGGACCTTTTGTTCTTCCAAATGAATTTTGTTTTTATTTTTTCTAGCTCCATAAAATAATTTTTTGGTAGTTTGATTGGTATGGCGCTGAATAAGCAAATTTAAATTGTCATTTTTATTACATTAGCTCGGCCTACTCATGATCAAGTGATATTTTTCCAGTTCTTTAGATCTGACTTTATTCGTGTGAAAAGGTGCTATTTTAAAGATGAAGAAGTTGAGAGATCCTTTCCCCTTCCTTTACTCTTACTATTAAGTGATTTGCCCAAATAGGACATACATTTGACACATGGTTAGTAAGTGTCTGAGGCAGAATTTGAACCTAGCCCTTTCTCATGCCAAGTCCAGCACTCTCTCTCCAATGTACCATGCCATGAAGCCAAGATTAAAATCACATAATGCATACAAAGTGTTTTGCAACCTTAAAGCAAAACATAAAATAAAGTGCCAGTGTGGTAACAACAGATAGAAAACAAGTCTTTAATCCAGGAAGACCTGGGTTCCAGTCCTTCCTCTGACACGTATTGGCTTGTGACACTTCTCAGTGCTCTGGGTAGATTTCTAAGATGACCCGTTGTAGAGGAGGTGCTGAGGGAGGGAGTTTTCTCACCTGGGTGTTCCATGTACCAATTAAATCACAAGTCTAATCCTTGTCCCCCAATTATTCAACCTTTGTGAAAGCATGCCAGTATGGATTCATCTAGAAGGTCCTGTTGGTCTTTTCAGGGCCTTTCTGAAGGTTGAAGCTTGTTGACCATATCACATCTTAGCAGGAAGAGGCACAAGGGTAAAAAAAAGCCTTATTTCTCTTTGCTAAACTACATTACACAGGGATCCACATGAAGATGTCCACTCAAAGAATCAGCTTATTGGGTTTGCCACTTAACCAATCATCAGTATAAATTAAATTAAAAATCACATTGTGAATGTACCAATACTATTAGCCATCCCCATTAAGCCTTTCCCTTATTAGGCTTCATCAAGTCTCTGACACGTCATTGATTTCTGAATTAACAGCTGGGGTCTCTAAGCCCAGGAAGAAAGGAAGATTTTCATTTCCTCTATTTGCTATTGAGTTGTTCTTAAGAAAAAAACACAAATAAAAAACCCCTTCATTCTGTGTATTTTGAAAAAATGGATACGGCCACCAGTATACTGTTCCATCATCACCTGGGTAACTTCCCAGAGTCTTGAAAAGATGTGACTTTCCTGGGTTTGTTATTTCTGCTAATGAGGCTAGAGGACAAAACATCCTGGTCTTATTATTCTTGAACATGGCTAACAGGGAAGGTTTCAGAGTTTTCTTTCACTAGGAACCACTTTCACTCTCTTGCCTTTCTCTGAGATGCCTCTCTAAATGAGACATCATTAATCCTGCTTCTCTTTTGTAATTCATTGTTTGTAATGTGTTACAGCTTATGTCCACTCTCTGCCTCTTCATTGTCCTTTGGGTGATTCTCTAGTCCAATTCTTTGGAGAATATTATGTTCCAAAACTCAGGGCCATATCTAGAATATTTAGTGTTAATAAAAGTTAGTTGGGCTTTTGTTTCAGGGAGAAGTTTACAGTTATTAAAATAACTTTGTAATTTCCATCAATGAAACAAGCAATAAACATTTATTAAGCACCTATTATGTGCCAAGCACTGTGCAACTAATTCAACCTCTCTTATTCCCATTCAATTCAGCTAATTTTCCATTTTCAGATTCTTTCCAGGAAGACCTGGTTTTAAGTCTCACCTCCAACATATACTGACTATGTGACCCTTGGCAAGTCATTTCTCCTGACTATAAGCTGCACAGAAGGTGATGACTGGCATCAATAGGCATGTCCTCATTCAGGTGTTCCCTATATCCAGTTCCCATCTTCCTTCCCCTCCTCCTTTTCTTACTACTCTATTTCTCTCTTTTTTTTGTTATTGTTTCATTGTTTTCTTGATTGTCTAGACTTAAAGAAGTGATAGAGAAAATGTTAATAAGGCCTATTAAGCTTACAAGTGTGTCATGCATACATTTGGGTGGGAGCCAGTTGTTAACCATTTGCCAGCACATCCCTGGTCCCAGCCCTCAAGACGCTTACAATCAAATGCAGAAGAAAATAACACATATGATATATCATGGAATGGAGCTCACAGTCAGTAAAATTATAAGCTCCAAGAAGGCAAGGATTATTTCATTTTTCTGTTTCTATTCCCAGCTCCTAGCAGTATGCTGTGAACATAATAGGTACTTAATAAGTGCTTGTTCAATAATTGATTGATCTATATGCGAATACAAAAAAATTGATTCCAACCTCTTCTCTTAGGAGATGACCTAACATCTAACTATAATCAATCAATACACATTGATTAAGTGTCTACTATGTGCCAGGCACTGTGCTAAGCTATGGGGATACAAAAAGAAGCAACAGAAAGTCCCTGCCCTCAAGGAGCTTACAATCTAATGGGAGAGACAATAAACGAATATATAGAAAGTAAGCTACATATAGGATAAATAGGAAATAAGACAGAGAGAAAGCACTGGAATTGAGAATGGTTGGGGAAGGCTTCCCATAGAAGGTGGGATGTTAGTTGGGACTAAAAAGAAGCCAGGGAGGTCAGGTTGGAGGGGATAAGGGACAGCCAAAATGGATGGTGCTGAAAGACGGACTGTCTTGTTCCTGGGACAACAAGGAGGCCAATGTCACTGGATCAGAGTAGGTTTTGAGGAGTAAGGTGTGACAAGGCTGGAAAGGCCAGAGGGGGCTAGGCTTACTTCCTCTTCTCTGCTCCCCAAAGATGAGGCGGCCCTCTCTTTTGCTGTGGCTCATCCTTCTAACTGTGTCTTTAATCTAAGCGCCTTTGTCTCCTCCAGGATTTTGTTCCACTGGTCATTTCCTCTTTTTCTCTCATCTTCATTTTCTCCCTTTGCCTACAGACATGCTCAGGACTTTCTTATCTTCAAAAAACAAACAGCAGCAAAACCTTCCTTTGACCCTACTACTCTCTAAAGTATTATCGAATTTATCTCATCTCTTTCTCTGCTAAACTTCTAAAAAAAGTTTTCTATTCTTTCCTGCCTTCATTTCCTTCTCCCAGCCACCCCCTCCTCAGCCCCCTGCAGTCTGACTTCCCTTGGCTGACTCTACTCAAACTATTCTCTCCAAAGTCACTCGTGAGCCTTTAAATACCCAGTTCAATGGCCTTGAGCCAGTCCTCATCTTCCTTGACTTCTCTTTGGACTTTTCCTGCCTCTCTGATCACTCTTTCTCAATCTCTTGGCTCATGTTTCTTTCTTGACCTCTAAAGGTGGGTATCCCCCAGGACTTTGCCATCCATCTTCTCTTTCTGTGCTGTCTTCCACAGCTCTCTCTTCTACTCTCATGACTTCAATGATCATCCTCCTCAAATCTTAATTAATGCTTATGTAGCACTCTGAGGTTTGCAAAGGGATGTACATATGTTATCTCAGTTGAGGTATTATCATCTCTATGTAATTGATTCCAAAGTTATACCTTTATCCTCTACTTCTCCCCAGTGCTCTAAGTTCTGAATTTCTACCTGCCTGCTGCAAATCTCCACCAGGATACCTGAATCACTCAAACTCGATATGCTCAAAATGGAGCTCATCATCTTCCATTTGTGATTACCCAGGCAGCTAGCTAGTGTAGTGAATAGAGTGCTGGGTCTAAAGTCAGGAAGACTGGAGTTAAAATTTAGCTTCAGGCAGTTATTAATGTTGTGACCATGGGCAAGCCACTTAACCACTCTGTGCCTCAGTTTCCTCAACCATAAGAACATCTATTTCCTAGGGTTGTTGTATCAAATGAGAAAATATTTCTAAAAGCATTTAGTAGAGTGCCTGGCACATAGTAGGAGCTTAATAAATGCTTCTTTCATCTTTCCTTTACTCCTTTCTTCTTTCACTTTTTCTTTCCCACATTCCTTTCTTCCTACCTTCCTTCTTTTCTTCTCTTCTTTGATCCATTTCCCTGCCCTTCCCTTCCCTTCCATTTCTTTCCCTTCTCTTCTTCCATCCTTCTTTCCTTCCTTCCATCCTTCCTTCTTTCTTTCCTTTTTTCTAACTATAACTACCCTAGCTGAGATCCTCATTGCCTGAGCCATTGCTCTTTCTCAAGTGGTCTCCCTGCCTCCTGTAATTCACTTACTTTTGCTAGATTAATCTTGCTATGGTGCAGATTTGAGACTGAAAATAGAGGTGACAAACTGAAAACAACAGGGTTTAGAATGAGAGCCCTGTGCTGAATGGTGTGGTGCCAATTTTCTCCCCCTTAATGATCATCAAAATCCTTAAACTCCAGGACGTTGGATGGAGATTGGTGTCCCTACTCTCCTTTCAACCTCCCATTTTTGGGATGATGCCAAAGGCCCTTCTGAAACCAGAGGGCATTTGGTTCCTGATTTGCCTATAATGTTTAGGTCTTTCATCTCTGCCATTTGTAGCCAGAATGGACTTTGTTTTCTTTGAATGACTCAGCTTGCCTCGTTGAGCTTCCCTGGACGCTGGGGCTTGCTCTTCCGGGGCAGGACCAGAGCTTCCTGTGTGATGAGTCATGGCGCTGGCTGAGGGGAGGTGTGTTAACGTGGTCTACGCTGGGGGAGGGGCCACGTCAAGAACCAATCGGCCCTGGTCGTTCAGGCGGTGCTTGATGATGTCAAAAACTCTATAAGAGGGGAGAGGACAGCTTGAAGATCCTCCTTTCCTTTTCCGGTTGGAACCAGAGACGCCTACAGCCGAAGCTGAGCTGCCAGTAGCAGAGCTGACTAGAGGCTAGTGGGTAATCTTCTTACCGTAGAGGGGAAGCATGTATACGATTTTGCCTTACACCATCTCGCTTCTCTGTGGCCTCCTAGTTACCCTTGTGAGGCGGACTTATTGGGCCTGGAAGCTTTTGATGAAAATATCAAAATGGGGACGCTGGTTTGTGAGATTGTTACTGTGGAGTGTAAATACATGCTTTAGTTCTCCTGCCTTCTGCCTAGAGAATTCCTTATATCCTGCAGTTCCGGACCTTTTAGGCACATATGAGATTCTCTTTGAAATCATAAATTCTGCCTTCCTAATATACCATTTTTGCTGCTTTGGCTTTCACACCCGAACTGGTAGGACCAACATTTGCTGTGATTCATTTTGGAGGAACCTTGCTTTTGCATCCAACATGCATGTGAGAAAAAGGTTCTTCACTCAAACTTTGTTTTTCATCCTCTCCTACTTCTCTCATCTGCAGGCAACCTTTAAAAAGAAGCTTCATTAAATACTTACCCCTGCTTCCAGGCATTCCCCCTTCCAGGCACTTACCCTTCAACAGGCATTTGTTAAGTAGCAAAGAGAAATGGTCGGAGTTATGGACTTGGAGTCAGGAAGAAGTAGGTTTGAACCCAGCCTCAGATGCTTACTAGCTGTGTGACCCTGGGCAAATCAGAAACCTCTCTGAGACTCAAGTTTCCTCACCTCTAACAGTACTGACTTCACAAGGTAGTTGAGAGGCCTGAATGATGTATAATGATGCAAACACACTGGAAAAACTTAGAGCACTATATAAATGTGAGTTCATATTAGTACACACGCGCTGTATTCATGGTGAATGTGAGCAAGTTGTTAGAGTTCAAAGGAACTCTGAATAAGAACAGGAGTTCAACATATCATCAGTAAGAAAAGATGGACTAATCATCTGCCAAGGATGAAGGCTGATCAGTAGATGGCCAGAGTGTTCCCTTGGCACATGGAGTGAACCCCTTCTGGTAAACTTTCAGGAGAACATGAACAAGAATCCCAAAGAATGGGCAGTTATGGAAACACTCCTGAATCAATGAAATTAGATCCATTTGAGTCTTGGAGAGTACTATGTTAAGCAGTAGTAGTGGTAGTAATAGTAACAGTAATAACTACACCATTTGTACAGTGCCTACTATGTGCCAGGCACTGTGCTAAGCGCTTTACAAAGTTGAGTTACAGGTAGTTGCTGATCTTCATGGATAAAAGGCTTTCCCTGCACCAGTGGAATTACAGATCCATTCTCTACCTTTCCCTCCACCTCCAAACCCTGAGTAAGCACTGGTTTCCTCACCTTCCCATTGCTTTTTCTGTGTCTTGTGAATCTTCCTTGCTATGAATCAATGCCTTGAATGAAAGAAAAGCACTTCCTCTGTACTGCTGTTCCTTGGTTCCAGTCTTAAGCCTCATTTATCTTTTACATGTGATTCCCAACCTTCTTCCTTTTCCTCCTCATCCTTTCCCATTGCTCTGCTCCTTTCTTTTTCCTAAAACTAGAGACCACAGGCCTTAACTCTGCTCATCTCCTGCCTGATGAAAAAACAAAAGAAAACAAAAACAAACCCCACAATCCTTCCGATTAAGGAACATTTCTTTCCTGCTCCCAATCGATGTGAATGCTTCACTTACGTAGGACATCAGCTTTAATCTTTCTCATCAAAGTGCTGGAAATAGTATTTCTTCCCCCAAGTACTCCAGTCACTTGCATCATACTCTGCTTCTGGAACAATCTCAACTCAGCAGAAGATAAGCCCTCCCTCATGCGTGCTCTTTGCCACTGGTCCCCTTGTACCCTGTCATAGCCCTCATAGTTGGTTACAGATCCTCTCTGGCCATTCACTTCCAGGAGCTGACTATGTAAACAAGAAATGTGTTGAATAGAAAAGGAGGCATCCTGGCAGCCATCGGGGCCTTCAAGGTAGAGTGATAAAAAGGAAAACTCAAGGCCTCTATCTCCACTTACAAATAGGGTCTGTAAACTCCCAGAACCTACAAAAGAGAGGTATACCCAGTCATTAAATGACTGGGCCCAGTCATAAACTGCTCTAGGTTAGCACAAGGTTAGATATCAGGACACACAAGCTCTGGCCTCAATTTTATCTCTGAGTTCCCATGTGATCATGGTAAAATCTCTTATTTTCTCTAAGCCTCAGTTTCTCCATCTATATAGCAGAGATAAACGACAAGAGACAATAATTAATCCCACTCCCCTCATTTCATACCAGTTATATAGGTAGGGGTAGTCCATAGTTTAGAGCTAGAAGGGACCGTAGATTCACATACTCCAGCACTCTCATTTTACAGAGAAGGAGACTTAGGTGTAGAGGTTAGGTGGCTTGCCCCAAGATCACAAAGCAGTAAATGGAGGAGATGAGATTTGACTGAGGTCCAAAGCCCATGTTCTTTCTGTTGAGTCATACTGTTTCCCTTAGTGTCAACATCGTCTTAGTTGATAGGTTCTACTTTATTCTTTGACCTTCACAAATTCAGGCAGTGTCAAGGGGAGGGCCAAAATGCCTAGTGTTAGAGTAGAAAGGCTCTGCATGTGACCGTGATATTCATGATAAGGGATAAGATATGGGTCCACTAGGGACTTGCAGTAATGGCCATTCTTTAGCCTGTTGGAAATTATCAAAAACATATGAAAACAAAACAAAATGAAACCAAACCAAACCAAAGCTTGAGGACCACTAAGGTCAGTTATCAGTTCATTGAGGAAAGTGGATAGAGTATGGAGCTTGGGAGTTCTGAAGAGCTAAGTTTGATCCTGCCTTAGCTGTGTGAACCCTTGGCAGGTCACTTCCAGTGGAAGCCACTTTGAACCTGCTGAAAACAAAACAAAACAAAACAGAACCCCAAACTCACAGACTCAAAAGTCTGAAATAATAATTATAAGTGGATAATAATAGGGCAGCTAGGTGGTACAGTGAATAGAGCACTGGACCTGGAGTCAGGAGGGCCTGAGTTTCCAACACTAAGTAGCTGTGTGACCCTGAGCAAGTCACTTTACCCTGTTTGCCTCAGTTTCCTCATCTGTCAAATGAGCTAGAAAAGGAAATGGCAAACCACTCCAGTATCTCTGCCAAGAAAACCCCAAATGGGATCATGAAGAGTCAGACACGACTGAAACAATCAAACAACCAACTAAGGCTAAGTGATGAATGTTTGAGGTTCTGACTTCAGTGAAAAGCTTACATTCTTCGCCAGCCTAAAAACATTGAGACAGAAACACAGACAGCAAAATCATGCTGTAGAAGCCAAGAGACAAAGCAAACTTCTGTAGAGCAGATGTGAAGCTGAGGGGCCTGGGTTTGACTCCTGGCTCTTTGACTCGCTATGTATTGATCTTGGGCAAGATAGTTCACTGGATTTCATGGGGTTCTTATGTGTACAATGAAATAGACTAGATAATCTCTAAGATTCCTTCTGGCTATGAATTCTATGATCTTATAGCTTTAATATAGATTTTTTAAAAAAGAATATTTTAATTAATTAATAACATTTTCATTTTAATATAGAATATAGTTTTAATTAAACTTTAAAGTCACACAGCTGAAGTCCCTTTGCCACCCCAAAACCCCATTCCCAACTCTTCTACTCTCTAATTGGATTGGTGTGAAAAATGTGGAAAGGCCATTTGGAGACTGACTTGACCAAGGTCATACAGGTACTAGGAATCAAACCCAGGCCCTCCCACTCTAAGTTCACTGTTCAGGGGTCTATCTTGCTGCTTAGTTTCCATGTTTTAATTTTGGGGTTTTGTTTCTTCATCTGTCTCCACGCTGGCTAAGAATGTAAAATCTACATTGAAGTCAGGGACAGTCAATATTCTTTACTTGACCAAGGGGTTACCAAGGAGAAAGGAGGAAGTTTTAGGAGTGTGTGAACATGGAGAGAGACAAGGCAGTCAATGAAGGGAGAAGCTGACAGGAGGGAGAGGAAGGGAGAACAAAATTGGTTTTTGTTCTGTTAGTCTTTCAGGTTTAGGAGGCAGCAGAAAATCCCCAGTGAACATAAAAAAAAGAATTGGATTTTTGATTGACCACAGGGCTGCCTCCTGGGCTCAAAGGGAAGAGGGGGCTGGAGCACTGTCTCCATGTACAAAGTTCAGACAGAGCAGCAGCCTCTCCATTGCAGCTGGCTCTTCCCTCTGTTTATTTTTCCTTTCCACTCTCTCTCTCTCTTCCCTAGTTATTAGGAACCTCCCTGGAAGCCTGTCCAACTGGAGGATGCAGGAATACAGAACCAGATTGACTAACCAAAAAGCCCACCAAGAGGACCCTGGGGCTGCCCACAGACTTTCTCCTGCTCCAGGCTCATAAGGCTAGATTTTATAACTTTTTAAACAGAAGGCACATTTTGATTCAGAGCTTAGTTTCTAATGGCATTCCCGGCACTTAGGCTTGGTCACCAGAGGGATGATATTGCCTCTTCCTGTCTGCTGCAGGCAGAATGGAAGATTACCCATATGCCTGTCTTGGCCTCCTGGAACATGGGGGAGGAAGGCTTTGGCACCAAATGGATCTTTTCCTCCCTTCTCATCATCATTCAATCAATAAGTACGCATAAAGTACCTTGTGCCAGGTGCTGGGCAAACTAGTGCAAAAGAATGAAACAATTTTTCCTCTTAAGGAATTTACATTTAGATGGGAGAATCAGCAGTACATATGAAAAGATACAGTGAATCAATATAAAATGAATACATAAAACATATACAAAGCGGTTAAATACGAAGTCATTTGGGAGGGAGGGCATTAGCAGTGTGGGGATCAGGAAAGGCTTCATGCCTTTCCTAGCTGGTACCTGACCTGCATGTTAAAGGAAGAGAAGATCTATGAAATGGAGGTAGGGAGGGACCACACCAAAGGCATGAGGGGATGACATAGGTACAGCATCAGGAGATGGGCCATCATGCGTGAGGAACAGAGAGAAGGCCAGTTTGGCTGAAAGACAGAGTGAAGGAGAGGGAGTAATATCCATGAAGCTGGAAAGATATATTGGGGCCAGGTTGTTTAGGGTTTTAAAACCTGAACAAAAGAGTTTGTATTTTATCCTGGAGTCAATGGGAAACCACTAGAGTTGATTGACTAGGAGAGCCACAAGGTCAGATCTGTACATATAGAGAAATCTTTTTGGTGTCAGTCTGTAGGATGAATTGGATTGAGGAGAGACTCGAAGGCAGGGAAGCCAATTAGGAGGACAGAAGTCTCATCACCTGAACTAAGGTGGCATCGCTGTGAATGGGCAGAAGCAATCAGATGTGAGAGATGTTGGGAAGTTAGGGCAAAATTTGGCGACTCTCTTGGAGTGAATGTTCCTGATACAGGACTGGCTGATTCAGAAGGCATTCTTTGGTGCACACCTAGGAGACATAGTGCTGGACAGCTCATCTATGAGCATTCTGCCTTTGTTGGGTGACTTCTTATGGTGAATATAGGCGACTTGACCTGCTCTGGATTATGCCTAGATTGGAAGGGTAAGGGTATAGATCAAATAGGATAACATAAATAGAACCTTTTACAAATCTTATTATTATTGTTAATGATGGGGAGACCAGGTGTTCAGTCATTGCTGCCTCTTTTTTTCTGTGCATAGATAGAGCATCCTTGGGAGACTGAGGGAGGGGTGGTGGTGGCATGATCTCTCTCCATTGGTCTGGTCTCTTTTTCCTATGTGAATTCTAGTCAAGATGAATATCTAGAGAAGCTTCGATGAATGTAACCTAGAGCACAAACATAAGAAATAGCAGTTGGTAAGGGGAAATGGCAAAAGTAGCCTGAGGGAGCTCCAGAAGAAGAGAGTCAGTTTCAGGGTGGGTACTGCATGTTGATGTTAATTAAGTTGTATTTTAGAAATAATAGAAATACTAACAACAGCAGAAATAATGACCATTTTTAGCTGGCAGCTCGTAGCTGCCTCCCCTAACGTGGGGAGGAGTTGTCCCTAAGTAGCTGCCAAGATGGATAATGAGGGTATGGGAACCCTACCTCTGATTTACAAAGGGAATAACAATAGAATTGACCTTCATGAATGATCCACAGCACCCTTAACTGATGGATCCCATTGAGGCTCTTAGAATGAACCAGATTCTGTAGGCCTGACAGAATTCCACTGTTGACAATTCAAATCACCTGAGATGCATCATAGCATAGTTTACAGCATGCTAGATTTGCGGTCAGTAAAGCCTGGAATCAAATTCTCCTTTTGTTCCTTTCTAGTTGAGTGACTATAGGCAAGTCATGTAATCTGTCTGAACCTCAGTTTACATATGTGCAAAAAAATGATAATGATAGTACTTACCTCCCAGTATAATCATGAGGCTCAAATGAGACCATGCGTGTGGTCTCATTTGCAAATGTGGTCACTTTGCCCATCTTGGAGCACTTTACAAATGTCAGTTATTATTGTAAAATACTTATTATTACTTATTCATCATCCACTCAGCTCCTGCTAGAAGATTTTCATTTTTAGACTATTGGAAGCTAGGATGCTGGTTCAAAAGAATGAAATGCCTCAGGCAATTCAATGACTAGGCCCTGAGAAATACTAACTTAGCCAGGCATTTATGCTCTTCCCTCAATGCCTTCCAGAGAGCTCTGTGGAACTGCCAAACTCCCCATGATTCTCTGAGAGCCCGTGACTTTCTTTCTTCTCGGTACCCTCTTTCTGAGTCGTTAGTCTGGTTCAAATGGGTGTGGCTACTGTGGATTTACTCAATCAGAGTAGTTTTGAGCCTCTCTTTTCCTCCTTGAATGGTCTACATTCCACTGGGCCTGACAAATGACTTGACAAGTCCATCATGATGTTGACCAGGCAAGGTCACAAACAAATATTGAAATGAATACAATATCTTTGCTTTTATTTTTTTTACAGTTAAGCATAGAATCGTGAAAGAAATACAAATGAAAAATACATTTCAATGCTAATATAAAGATGTGTATCTCTAGGTTCTTCTAGACTCTGGCCACCCCCAACCTAGGACTTTTGGAAAAACAGAGTTTAAGTGTCTAGACTTGGGCCTTCCATCTATCCCTTATGCCTTCGGTCCAATCAAGTATTTCCCTAATTCTGTTCTACTGATTTCTGGAGGAGGAGGCTCAATCTCTGTACAGTAGGCCAAAAACTCAGGAGTCTGGACTGGCTCTCAATGTCACTACTCTTCCATTCAAATCACTGGCTTCAACCTCAAAGCCTACTCTCTAATTGCTTACTGGCTTTGTCGTTAAATTATTTTTCAGTCGAGTCCAACTCTTTGTGGGTTTTTTTTGCCAGAGATACTGGAGTGGGTTGCCATTTCCTTTTCCAGTTCATTTGTAAAATGAGGAAACTGAGGTTAACAGGGTTAAGTGACTTGGCCAGGATCATACAACTACTAAGTCTCTAAGGTCAGATTTGAATTCAGGAAGACAAATCTTCTGGATTCTAGACCTGAGTACTCTGTCTTGATGTTTATTAATTAGGCTTCAAATTATTCTTCCCAACTTGGTCATGGCCAGTAAAACGGTGAGGTACAGTCAAGGGCAAGCAGGCCAGATGCAAAGTGAGACTTTCTTCATTCCCATAATCATTTTGCCTTCTTTGTCATTCTTAGTCTTTTAATTTCCCTTTCTCTCTTTATATGGACCTACCTGAGTGAGAGGGTACTCTCACTTACTTGGTCTGTTCCGATAGGTGGCTGAACTTAGCTACTTCTTCCTTATACCAGCAGAAAGATGAAAGGATAGAGGAAGGGCATTATGCTTATATTTGCTGATTTTAGCAGTACAGTAATATTCTATTGCATTGATATAGACAATTTATTCAGCCTTTCCCCAGTATTTTTCTAGATTTTTTTGTTTTTACAAGTAAATTTAAGAATATTTTTGTACACGCAGCACTCTAAAAATCCCAACCAACCAAACCAAACCAAACCAAACCAACTCAATACCTAACAAATCAGAACTGTATTAGCCCTAGCTGTGGTATCATTGGGTCAAAGGATATATAATCTGTTTTGTAAGTCCCCTAAAAAAATATTACACCAATTTGTTGTTCTACAAATAAAGTGCCTGTTTCTCTTCCATCCTGATAACATCGAATTTCATCATTTTAATCTATTTAAAAATAACTTAATGAACTTAATATCATGCTTTAAATTTAAATTTGTTTCTCTGATTATTAGATGTATGAACAATTTTCCAAGTGATTATTTATAATTTGTGCAGTTTTGGGGGGGGGGACTTTTGAAAAGGAAAGTGTATTCATATCCTTTGACCATTTTACTGTTGGGAAATGGATATCATGCCTACAATTTATATCAGTTTGTTATGGATGTTAATCAGATATATTTACTGAAGAGGTTGTTTGCCTCAATCTGTTTCTTTTTATTTTGTTATTTTTTGTTGTTATGGGAAATCATTATTTTTATGCAATCAAACCCATTTATTTTGTCTTTAGTATTTCCTTCCAACGGTTTTTATAGATTTTTATCTTCTCTACAACTGAGAAAAAGATATTGCTCTTCTTTTTAACATTTTTAAAAAATGTTAAGATCATTATTCCAATTAATCCTTACTGTAGTTTATAGTGTGAAGTATGGTGCTAAATTCATTCTTTTTGACCATTTCTCTATCCAAATTTCCCCCAAATTTAAAAAACACAATTGAGATATTAACTAGTATCACATGAAATCTATAAATTTCTTAGGGCAGCTAAGTGGTGCAGTGGATAGAGTGCCATGTCTAGAGTCAGGAAGATTCATTTCCCTGAGTTCAAATCTGGCCTCAGATACTTACTAGCTGTGGACCCTGGGCAAGTCACTTAATCCTGATTGTATCAGTCCCTCCTCTGTAAAATGAGCTGGAGAAGGAAATGGCAAACCACTCCAGTGTTCTTGCTAAGAAAACCCCAAATGGGGTCATAAAGAGTTGAACATGATTGAACAACAATAATAAATTACTTTGGTAAGCATTATCATTTTTACTGGATTGGATCAATCTAACTATATAAAGGGGATATCACACCACTTGCGCAACTCTTAATTTATATTGAAATAATTAAAATTTGTCTTTCTACAATTTAATGACTAAATATTTAAAATTTTGTCCTTATAAATGTTATTTTTCTCCCCCTAATTTTTCCATTATTATCCAGTGGTAAATGAATAAGCAGATAATGTTTGTGTATTATTCTTATAGCAATGATTTTTGCTAAAGTTGTTTATTACCTCATTTTTCCCATTTAAATAAAGGCTAGAGCATCACTTGTTGGAGGGTGTTGTAGAAGAAATTATTACATAGGTTCATGTTGCACTAGACTAGATAGAATTAAAGTCCTTTTAAACTTAAATTTCATTATTGAGTGTCACCTTTGGGGCAGCTAGGTGGTGAAATGGATAGAGCACCAGCCCTGGATTCAGAAGGACCTGAGTTCAAACTTGGCCTCAGACACCTGACACTTACTAGCTGTGCGACCCTAGGCAAGTCACTTAATCCCAATTACCTTGCAAAAAAGTCACCTTGAAGCTACATGAAATAGGAAGCATAGAACAATATGCCAGGTACAAGGAAACTATGTTCCAGTATCTCCCTCCCCAACCCCTCAAACCTTTCATCTATAAAGGTTGGGATTGTGAGAAGGATACGTAAAAAGAAGGCTTAAGGATAATGGAAGCAAGCGTTTGAGTATAAACACATGTGAAGGTTCTTATCTGTTTGACAGCTGAGGGGAAGGGGAAAGAGGAAAAATGCCATCTATTGGGGGCTGAGGAAGATGGTAGAATTATGTGAATAGTCTGGTGATAAAATGTCCCTTATTGGGAGCTACAGAGAGCTTCAGGAATCTAGACTTTTTAGAATCCTTATTATATTTGCTGATAGGTTTCAATTTAAAAAAATACATCAAATCACTACCATAATTAATTCATTAATGATGTTACCCTAAATTTTTTTCTAAGCCCCACTTTTGCCAGATTTGGCAATCAAGGCCATATTTGCCTCATAAAATAATTGGATACCCATCTTTATATTTAGAAATAGTCTAATATATAGATTACTTGTTTTTTTGAAGTCCTGGAAAAATTCACTTGTAAATCCATTTCATCCCCCATGATGTCTTTTTGTTTTGTTTTGTTTTTGGATCCAAGCTATGATTTCATAGGAGTAGGTAGCTTCTGGTGAGGTGCTTTCTCTGCCAGTGCAGATTGGCATCTCCTCTGTTGTTTATTGTCTTAAAGATTTATCTGACAGTTTTTAGATGAAGAAATTAAAGCTATCTGTAGTCATATGAAAAAATATTCTAACTTACTATTGATTAGAAAAATGCAAATTAAAACAACTCTAAGGTATCACCTCACACCTATCAGATTGGCTAACATGACAAAACAGGAAAATGATAAATGTTGGAGATGTTGGAAGATTGGAACAGTAATGCATTGTTGGTGGAGTTGTGAACTGATCCAAACACTCTGGAGAACAATTTGAAACTATGGCCAAAGGGCTATAAAACTATGCCTACCCTTTGATGCGGCAATATCACTACTAGGTCTGTATCCCAAAGAGATCATAAAAAAGCAAAAAGGACCCACATGTACAAAAATACTTATAATGTCTCTTTTTTGTGGTGGCAAAGAATTGGAAATTGAGGGGATGTCCTTCAATTGGGGAATGGCTGAACAAGCTGTAGTATATGAATGTAATGGAATACTATTGTTCCATAAGAAATGGTGAGCAGGTGGACTTCAGAAAAACCTGGAAAGACTTATATGAACTGATGCTGACTGAAGTCAGCAGAACCAGGAGAACATTATACATTGTGTGATGACCAACTTTGTTAGACTTAACTCTTCTGAGCAATGCAATGATCTAAGACAATTCCAAAAGATTCATGATGGAAAATGCCATCCACACCCAGAGAAAGAACTATGGAGTCTGAACGTAGATTGAAGCATACTATTTTCTTTTTTTATTGTTTGTGTTTTCTTTCTCATGGTTTTTCACTTTGGTTCTGATTCTTCTTTACAATATGACTAATGTGGAAATATATTAAATATGATCATACACGTATAGCCTATATCAGATTGCACGCCGTCTTGGGGAGAGAAGAAGGGAGAGGGAGGAAAATTTAGAGCTCGAAATCTTATAAAAGTGAATGTTGAAAACTAAAAATGAATAAATAAATTAAACAAAAGAATTGCCTGGGGGACCTGAGAGGTGAATTCCTGTGGGCCCTACAGCCTGTTAGGCATTCTGAATGCACTTTGGAGGCACCCGGAGCATGGTGGTATGGAAGTGGTATGAGAGGGAGTCAGGAGACAGACTCAAAGACAAATCCTACCTCCAACATTGGCTCATTATGTCACTTTGGACAAATAACTAGTTTCTCAGTGTTGCGATTTCTACATCTATAAAAATGAAAACAGATTAGATGTCTCAAGCCAGCATCGTGGCTCTATTGTTATGTGGCATTAAGGGGCATTGACAGTGCTTTCATCGATCTCTGTTTCTGTCCTTTTAGTTAAAAACAGTCTTTCAGGGGTGGTGGAAGGAGCACCAAAGCAGAAATGGTAAAGTCTGGGTTTTCTTCCTGGCCCTGTCTCCTGCTATCTGTACTGCTTTGGTCATGTTATTTAACCTCACTTCCCTCATCTGAAAGAATGAGTATAATGATATTTGTGCCACCTACTTCATGGGGTTGTTGTGTGCATCCACTGAGAAAAAGTGCTTTGAAATTTCCAAAGTCCTAGTAGAACTCAACAGTATTGTTTTCAGCTCCTCCAGGCTTGAAAAAGCCCATTGTTAAATTTTTGGTGTGAGCACTTATACCTCAGAAATTAGCAATTGTCTCAAATCAGAGCTTGATTTATTATTTTGTTTACTACTCAGGTTTAGGAAAGTGTTAATAATCCATATTAAACTTACAAGTGCTTCCTGCATAATTTTTTTTTTCTGGAGAGGCTGGTTGTCAAACATTTACCAGCATACTCTCCTGCCCTATAAAATATTACTTGAGCTCAGTAGGACTGCAGGACAAGGCATAGGGAAGAAGTTAACCACCATACATGGGAGGCCTGGGGACTGGAGGCTGATTAATATTAATAACCACAACAATAGAGGTAATAGTAATAACTGGCATTTGCGTGGAACTTTAAGTGCTTCAACTCCATTATCTCACTGGAGCCTCACAATACCCCTGATTTAACCTGTGCAGCTTCAGACACTGAGAAAGCGGGATGCTCACTTCCTGGCCCCTATTAGTCACTTTAAAAAGACTTCTGGTAATTTTCCTCTCTGCGAATGGAGCCTTTGCCCAGCCTGAGAATGGGATTTCTCTGTCTTCCCTTTCAGTGACACTGCATGAAGTAATAGCCTTCTTATTTCCCTTCTGGCTATTTCCTCTGAAACAGGGACACTAGGGAAATGTAGCTGAGAAACGTTCAGGGGATCCCAGGCAGCTGAGAAGGATTAAAATGTCATGGAAGGAAAAAACCCCAAACAACTAACCAAACAAATAAACAGAAACTAGAGTTGCCGAATATTGGGCATGACTTTCTCTCTCTCTCTCTCTCCCCCCCCCCCTCCCTTTCTCTCTCTCTCTCTCTCTCTCTCTCTCTCTCTCTCTCTCTCTCTCTCTCTCTCTCGTCATCTGTCAGTCAATCCCTATCCATTATCTATCTATCTATCTATCTCTATCTATCTATCTATCTATCTATCTATCTATGTCTTTGTATCTATCTTGTTGGTCTATCTCTATCCATTACCTATCTATCTATCCCCTGAAATCTATACATGTACCTATGTATGTATGTGCATATATGTGTGTGTGTGTGTGTGTGTGTGTGTGAATGTACAGTAGGAGGTGTGGTTCAGTAGCAAGAGCAGAAGTTCTAGGTTTGTTTTCTCTCGATATTAACTATTTCTTGGGCAAATTGCTTTCCTTCTTTGTGTTTTTTTCATTTACAAAATGAGCCATTGGGGCAAACAATTTCAGGTTCCTTCCTTCCACCCTATACACACATATATAAGTGTGTATGTGTGTATGTATGTATGTAGGCATGTATGTAAATATGTCTTCATATTTTTGGTTTTCCTTTTTTTCTTTTTGGAGGAGGGAAGGCAGGGCAATTGGGGTTAAGTGACTTGCCCAAGGTCACACATCTAGTAAGTGTGTCAAGGGTCTGCGGTCAGATTTGAATTCAGGTCTTCCTGACTCCAGGGCCTGTGCTCTACTCACTGCACCACCTAGCCGCCCCGAAGACAAAGTCCTTTTAATGTGAACGTATTCATACACGTATCTTTTCTGCTTCCTAACAAATGCTTTGGGGATTCAAAGGTGAGTCCACTCATTAATTTTTTATATTGGAAGCCTAAATAAGAGTTAATCAACCATGACCAGCCTGGCCAAGCCATGTTCTCTAGCAATTAAATTAGAGCTTCCTTTGCCCTCCTCAGCTTCGATTTCATCTCCAACTAAGGGGAAGGTCACAAACTGACTTTGGGGTTAGGCAGTCAGGAAGCTGGAGGTCTGATCCCATCTTTACCATTTGACCTGCCTAGTGAACCCTTGGATTCTTTGCTAAATAGCCCCAGGTCTTGATTTCTCCATCTCTCAAAGGGATAAAACAGGCTCAACCTCCCTCCTCAGGGCATGGACAGGAATAGCTAATCAAAAAGACTATAATTTAATTCAATCCAATTAATGTGAATTGGGCAAACATTGGGTCCATAGTCCAAAGTTCTTGGGTCCCGGTGGAGCTTTACAAGACACTGCTAAACATAAGATCATAGGAATCAGGGCTGGCAGGGGCCGTAGGAATCACCTCACCTCAGCCAGCCCTCTCATTTGCAGATATAGAAGCTGAGGGTCATAGAGAGGAAATAGATTATTTAAGATCACAAAGGTAGAGTGAGTAGTAGATTTAAATCTAGGTCCTCTGACAGTGGCCCAGAATACTTTATTTACTGTCATCCATTTATGTCTTTATATCACCAATGGCTCAGTTAAGGAATCTAGATATTTCCAACATCTGTATTATAGGGATTGAAAAAAATGTGAATTTTTGGCAATTCTTGACCAAACTATTTGTAGGATGAACTAAATTTTTCTTCTAAGCATTTTTGGGAATTTTTTTCTTTTTGATCATTAAAGTGGCATACTCAGAGTAAGTTAAATAGGTGGTAGCTAATGAATGATATATATTTAGCTGAAGCATTATTTTCCGAAGCAAGTAGGGGAGTGAATTGAGTAGAAAATAGGACCTGGAATCAGAAAAGTCTAAGCACAAATCCTGCTTCAGATACTTACTAGTTACATGGCTCTGGAAAGTGACTTAACTTTTGTCTGCCTTAGTTTGCTTATCTGTAAATTGAAAATGATAACAATATTTATCTTCCAGGGTTATTGTGAGGATTAAATGAGGTAACATATGCAAAGTTCTTTGTAAACTTCAAAATGCAATATAAATACTGTTTTTATTTTCTCCAGGTTGACAGATACTGAATACTAGAATAGCATTAAAAATACCTCCCCTATCCCAAATCACCTCTGAAATAGGTTTCCAAATAAATTGAATCCATACCTCTTGACTCATCTGATAGAAATGGTTATTTTTCCTAAGGAGAGTGGCCATCCAAGACAATGTATGTCTTTATATATCTGATATATGTGAGATATAATTTATATACATACATATATCCATGTAGTAAGGCAGGACCTGAAATCTAGGTATGGGAACCTAGAATATTGAAACACCCTCTACCAATGTAGTTGAGTACTTGGCCCACACTACCTCTTGCATCCAAGGCCTTTCCTTCTTCTCTCTCTCACTCACACTGAATCTGTTATTGTTTCCATCATGGGCATTACTCCTTTGATTCCTCCTTAATTCATTAGTCTTTTTTTTTGCATCACTTTTCTCACCACCCAACTTGGACCCCAAGGTCATCCATTTCCATGATGCTTCCAAAAGGACCTTCACACTTTTTGCCTGTCCTAACAATCCACGGTTTTGGCAAATCCTGCTACCCATTTTCTCTGCATTGGAGCTAGAAGCAGTCATGTTGTTTAGATCCATTTCATATTCCCAGAAGGGAGTGTTTCAAACCTTTCCTTCACTCCTCTAACCTCCCACCTCCCTGCTACCCCTTCATTTTCTGCAAATGGCTTTCTCTCTTATTTTTTTGAGAATATTAAGTCCATCTGACATTAACTCCCTTAACTTCCTTCTCCTCTAGCTTCAAATACCTATCTTCACCAATCTTCTTTATCCTTTTTGTCTCAGAGTATAAGGTTTCTCTTCTCTGCAAGGTCAATCTATTTTCTTGATTCAATCCCTCTCACATCTTGTGTGACATTATTTCATTAGTTTGTTCTTTTCTGACCTTTACTTCTCTATTTTTCCTTCTTAATATATGTGTGCTCTGGCTTCTTCTCTAAAGATACCTTTACCTTGATTTTGTTACTTCCTGAAGAAACTATCATAAATCCTTCCCTTCACTTCAGATGTATTTCTCTGCCCACCGCTACCACTTCTTCACTATGCACTTGTCCTAAAGCCATTAACCTCTTGAAATATGGCGTCTGTCCTTATCAACAAGCTGAAACAACTTTTTCAGAAATTACCAGAAATGTAGTCACCGAATACAAATTTTCACCTCCCCTGTACTATTACCAGAACCTCCCAAGTGAACTCCCTCACTCTGGTTTATCCTTGGCAAGCTCCTTGTCCATGTGCTGCCATTCTTTCACCACTAGGGGTTCATCCAATGCTTGAGAGTGGTTTTCCACTTCTCTTGGCATTGAGACAATACTAGAGGAGCACTGGGCTGTCCATGAATTGCCTGCGCCTCACCTTCCCCTTGTCATGATCCCATCTTTGTTCTGCTCATACATTGTCCGATGACATCCCTCACACCGTATCACCTGGGTTGTGATGTGCTATAGTTGGCTCATATTCATTGTCAATCTCTCTACTGTCTCCTTGGTAGTTTTAACTTCATTTCTTCAGAGACTGTAGAGTTTCATGACTCAAAGATACACCACAGCACTGGAAGGCCAGAAGGCTGAAAGAGATGGGTATTTGTTTCAGGGAGAAGCTTGACACCATTAGGAGGATATTGTAGGTTCCCAAAAGCATTCCAGTCACTTTTTCTTCTGTCCAATTTCTTGTTTATTTTCCAGTGTCTCTCCAAGATATTGATGGATGGGCTTTATGGGTTGTCTCTCTAATTGTGTAACATAATCTGAATGAGAGGTGCTCTTCTTCTACCATTAGTTAGGCCAAATTAGGGATAGAGTTAGGGAATGGATCTGTGATTCCACTGGTACAAAAGTAGGCCAGATTCATCTTCCTTAAACTCCTAACACTCTTATTGTGTACCCTTTTCTTGAATACCACTAAGACAACCTTTCTGATTACAAGAGAGGCCTGGACCATACGTGCTTTTGTATGACAATCAATCTCCTTTTCTATGTCCAATGGAGTAATGTGCAAGATGACTGAATATCTGATTATTAATGGTGTGACTCCAGCCATCATGAATCTCTGCTATATCCCCATTGCTTTCCTGGCTTCTTGCTTGTCTCACTTTGAAGTAGGTGTTGATACTTGCTCCTCTTTGCTTATGTGTCTTTGATATTCTATCTCATCTCCCATTCTATAGTTGTCTCCCAAGCTAATGATGCTGAGTCAGATTACATTCCTGATTAAAAATTGTCAGTGACTCCCCGTTGTTACTGACTAACAGCAAGAGCTCTTGTCCTGACATTCCATGACTCCAGTGATTTGACTCCAATCAGCCATTGCAACCTTATTTCCTAATGCAGTCACATTGCACTACTCAGGGTTCACCAAACATGTTTGGCATTTTAAAAAATCTCTATACCTTTTCTCATATAATTTCCTTTACTTGGAATGCTTTCTGTATCACTTCTACTTGTCAAAATCCTGCCTGGACTTCAAGGCCCAACTCTAATATCAATGCCTCATGAAATCTTCTCTAGACAAAATAGCCAGAGGTGATTTCTTCTGTTAGAAGGCTTCTTGCTAGAATGCTCATAAAAGATATACTGGAACTAAAATAATGGGTCTAAATGGCACATGATTATTGAAATAATCCCAGATAGACTTATCGGAGCATTGCGTAGGACTGGCAAAGTATTTTATAATGTGGATTCTTTTTGTGTATGATACTGTGCAGTGCATACATGTGTATTCTTTATTCTTGTTTGTATACACACAAACACACATAGACACAAGGACCAGTGCATGGGATAAGAGAGAGAAAGAAATAAAGAGAGAGAGAGAGAGAGAGAGAGAGAGAGAGAGAGAGAGAGAGAGAGAGAGAGAAGGAGGAAGGGAGGGAGGGAAGGAGGGAGGGAGAGAAGGAGGGAGGGAGGGACAGAGAGAGAGAGAACATTCCCACAGATGTTCTTCTCCCTAATCCTGTCCTAGCCCAACCCTCAACAGAAAATCAGCCTTTTCCTGAAATTCCTGTGCCCCTACCCAGTATATTTATTCTTAAAAATCATGTTGTTAGATAATAGTAACCTCAAAATATATCCTGGGAGATAGAGGCTGTTATTATCGCCATTTTACAGATAAGGAAACAGAGGTAAATGAAGGTTAAGTGACTTGCTAAGGGTTACTTAACTAATAAGTGTTAAGGTCATGATGCTTATAACATATCTGTAAAGGAAGTACAGGTCTGTTAAAGGAACCCCCCCCCCCTTCTGAAGGCCTGTAATATTATATGCAACTTTAATAAACTCAAACTGCAGTAAGATTTTCGGGATACCTTGTACCTCTCATAACACAACACATTCATTCTACCTACAATTAGAAGCCAGATTTCAAAGGATAAAGAAGTAAATGTTGAAGAAACAGAAACAGCTATTATAAACAATTCTTTTTAGTAGTTTGGTAATTAAAGGACTAGAGGCAACTAGAATAGAGGGCTGGGAATGGAAGTAGGAAGACTTATATTCTTGAATTAAAATCTGGCCTCAGACACTTATTATCTGCATGCCTCTGGGCAAGTCACTTAACTTTGCCTCAGTTTCCTCATCTGTCAAATGATCTGGAGAAGGAAATGGCAAACCACTCCAATATCTTTGCCAAGAAAACCCCAAATAGGGTCATGAAGAATCAGACATGACTGAAGTGACTCAACAATAATAAGTGAAAGAGTTAAGAGATATAAAACAATTTCTTGAAGGAATGGCAGAGTGAAAAAGCTAGTAAATAGGGGGAAACAGAGACAGAGAGAGACACAGAAAGAGAGAGACAAAAGTACAGAGAAATAGAAGCTGAGAGAAAAAGGGAAAGAGAGAGAGAGACAGAGACAGAGAGAAAAGAGAGAAAGAAAAGAGAGAGACAGAGAGAGAGAAGATAGAGAGAGGGAAGGAGAGGGGCAGGGAGAGGGAGAGAATGACATGACTGAATGATTGCACAGGAAGGATTGGCAGGGGATGAGATCAAGTCCATAGCTAGTGGGATTTGGCCTTGACAAGGATTTGAGCCACTTCTTCCTTAGTGAAAGAAGTAAAGGAGAAGATGGGTAAAGATAAAGAGGGATTAAATTATAGAATGGAGTGGAAGATGGCTTCTATTTTCTCACGGAAGTATGTCAAAAAGACATCTGTTGAGAGGAAGGTACAGAGGATGTACTGGAGACTTGAAGAGAGGAGATAAACTGAAAGAAGCGTGATTGGCAGTTGATCAAAGAAGATGAAAAGTGTTCTTATGCAATGGTGAGGCACAATGAGATAAAGTAACACAGATCCATGGTGAACCCATGATTTTGTGACTTCCTTTGGGAGTACTCACCAGTTTAGGAGCATGAGTGGAGAAGGCAAAGGGTGATTGTGGTCTGGAGGTGAGCAGTGTGTGAATGGTGATAGGAAAGGGAAGAGATGAGGCAATGATGGGGGACAGTTAAACTGTTCAACTCTAGATAGGGTTAAGATTATAAATGGAGAAAAGTAAGGTTAGAACAGGGATAATGTACTGGAATGTCAGAGAGGGAATTGGAGGCCCCATTGAGGACAAAGAATAGATTTAGAAGATCACTGGTTTCTCTCAGCTAGGCTTAGGTGACAGCTTCATATATGTCATAGTTTTATTTAGGGGGATATCATTCTCCAATTTTGATCATATCTTCCTGCATTCCTGCATAGCCTTTGTGGTTCAGTTGATGGGTCATTTCAGTTGACCATTTCATTTGTCTGACTCCATTTGCAGCTGATTCCTGTGGCTACCATCTTGTTAATTGATTGGATTGACCCATACCTATGAGGTACCCTCCAAGAGGCAGAGGCTGAAGAGTGGCTGTTATGTAATCAGCAAGGGCCCATCCTATCCATCTGAAAGGATCTAAAAGAGGGAAAACAGATGCAAGTTCTTATCTCCCTGACTAGATTTCATAAGTCTTGGTTGGCTTAGCCAGAAGGAATAGAGTATTCTTTTCTAACAAGCAGCCTGTTGTGGGGGATGGTTTGATAAATGACATGCAGGTATTCTCTGTTCCGTGACACTTTAATTTTAAGAGTGGCAGTTGTTGCTGTACCTTTTAGGTAACTATGGCAACAAGCCTGGTGCTGGTGAGCTGGAGATGTGACAACGTAGTCAACGACAATTAATTGGGTTACTTTTTTTTTCCCTTCGGGACTTGTAAGACAGCTGATGTCAACATTTCCAGAGTGCAATTAGAGACATTTTGGACCAGGAAAGAAATAACTAGATTTCATTTAAAACATATCATCCTGGCAACCAGCTCAGTAATAAATATTCTTATGGTGAAAGATCAGGTGGATCCTATTTACCTCTTTCCCAGGGGAATTTCTGAGGGGATGCTAAATTTGAGCTTAGGACCTAGGATGCTTCTATATGTAAATCCTTTTTCTTTTCTTCAAACTTTCATAATGCCAGAGAAAAAAAGCATTGAAGGGCAAATTTCAAATAATGATTTGGTATTTTGGATTCCTCTCAAGATGGCTTTGCTTCAGCCTTCCTAATGAGTTGTTTGCAGTCATATTTCCCTGGGGTTTGTGGGGGAAAAGTAGTCTGATCTCTTTGACTTTGAAACACTACTTACTGGTACTTTTCTGTTTTCTGAAATCCTCAGGCAAGGGAATAAGATTTAAGTGGAGCTTTGAAACATCCTGAGTATATTTAGTGCCATGGTAGGGTTGGGGGGAAACCTGCCTTTGTAGCTATCTTCTAATGGGCAGAGTAAAAGAACCAAGAATGAGTACTTAGCATCTATACCCCTAGAATAGATTAACTCAGTTCCAGTGTGTCCAGGCAAAAGAGCACAGCCATGGCAAACCTCTACTTTTTGACCCAACACTGGCAAAGAAGAAATAACAAAAGAAAGCTAAGTCCAACTTAGTATAATCTAGGAACTTTGAGGAAAACCCGGAGAGATACCTTAATAAATGCCTGGGAGTGTTATGATCTCTTCCTCTGAAACTTTATGGAGCTTATTTGGATACTTTGATGGATTTAGGTTTTATGGATATAGGTACTCTCTTCAGCAACTAGTCCATGCTCTCTCATCATTGGCTCTTCCCAAAAAACCAAAAATGTACTACTTGCTAGACTGACTATGGCTTTCTGTAGATCTTTTGATATTTCATGGATGTCAGTGGAGTAAGTGATCTTTTCTTTCTTGTATTTTATTCTTCTACCACATGAAGACCTACCTTCTTTTCCAGCTATACATTTCTCCGATGGCAGATCTTTTTAATTTTTTAATCTGTTTGTTGTCTTTTTCTCAATTTCACCCTTAACTACTTTGGGGCTCTTACTTAGTTGGGTCTTTCACCAAGCTTTTTATATAGTGATTTTTTTCTCTCCATTACTTCTTATTGTTCTGTGAGGTAATACTAGATGTGATCATCAGGATATTATTTCTGCCTCCTAAAATGATAAGCTTATAGCTAACATTTACAGGAAAACTTCTCCACCATCGCATAGTTAGGATTTCCCAGTGTTGTTCTGTTCCTGTAGGGAGGTATTCAGAGATGACAATATACTTCTTCATTCACACACATATACATACACAATATATACATGTGTGTATGTATATGAGGTGTTTTGTGAGCTGATATTTAGACTTGGATACTAACTAGTCAAAATTATGATGACTCAATATTGTGTGCCTGCATGAAGGTCAGAGTAGGTGAGAGAGCATTGGATTGTAGAAACACACATTCTTCATTTTTTCTTCAAGAGAGACACATGGGATTCCAGACTTTTTTCATGGAAAAGTCAATGGGAGAGGAAAAAGAAAAGACTCTGGAAAGTGGCAGACATGTAGTGGAACTGGTGCCTCAATATATTTCTGATTTCCAGCTTTCCTCCCTAGAGATTTCAAGGAATTTTCTCTTGGTTAAGATCAGGGTTTCTCTCTTGGTTGAGCTCCCAGTGGGAAAGCTCATTCAAGTTGTTTATTTTCTGTCACAGTCTAAGCTGTAAAACTTCTCATCTTTCTGTTCACTATTTTCTTGGATAAATGAGTTTACTTGTTATGCACTAATTGTGATGGTCTTTTGTGTAATTAGCATTTGGTGGGAAGGAATCAAGCCTATGGAAGTAAGTTTGGGATTACTCCTTCCCTATAAGGGATACTGACCAGTCAGTCAGTCAACAAGTATTTATTGACTACTATGTGCCAGACACTGTGCTAAGCACTGGGGTTACAAAGGACCATTTAAAAAAATCCAATCCTCTCAAGGAACTCACAATCTAATGTCAGGGATGATATGTAAGCAACTATGTACAAACATGATATATACAGGATAAATTGGAGATAATAGAGGGAAGGCATTAGCATTAAGAGGGATCAGGAAAAACTCCTTATAGAAGGTGAAGTCTTAAGTGGGACTTGATGGAAGCCAGAAAAATCTGCAGATGGAGATGGAGAGGGAGAGACCAGGGAAACTAGCAGTTTTGTTGCTTTTGGATCTAAAAAAGTCATTCCCATAGATTATTAGTATTTGTTGAGATATAATTTTAATTCAGCATTCCTTCTCTGAGGAAAGAACACAGATATCAGTCTTGTAGCTATTTCTTCTGCTCCTTTCAGGCAGGAATCAAAGTCTCCTTTGAAGAGGGGTGGGCAAGATTTTAGAGATATCTAGCAATGCCTCACTCTGGGCTGCATATAGACATTCTCTGTCAATGAACACATTTTACGTGGGCAACACATGCGCCTTACACATGCATTCATGCTATTTATAGCTAAGAATAATTGAAGGGATATGAAAGATATAAAGTAAGGCTGATATAATTGAATATTCCCTTAGAACTCCTAATTCAATCCAACAAACATAAATGAGTTATCAGCACATGTCACTGGATACTGGTTCCAATGTACCTTTTCAGTCTTTTTTTTTTCATATACTTAAGGTCTTTAAGTAGAAGCTGTGTGACCAGCTTGGAGATATAGTAGAGCGTTTTTTTTGATAAGGTATGTATTAGTCCACTGAGGTGATATCCTTTCAAGTGATAATCCCCCTCCTTCCCCACCCCCCCGCCCCCGCAGCCAAAATGGATTACTTGTGATTCAGAGACAATAAAACTTCTTATTAGCCTAGAGCCTATTTTATATAGAAGGAATTTGTATATGTTAAGGAAAGGTATGAAAATTGCACCCTTTGTATGTGCATTCATTAGGTAATCTGAGATTTCATTAAAGCATGTATAAGGGAGACAATGTTTTTTTGCCATAATAGCTGTAATCAAAGGCAAATATTACTATCACTGACCCTTTGCCTCTAGGGCTACTCAAGGTACATAGAAATTTTAAGGCAATTCTCATGGCTGCGAGCATAATGAAAAGGCAATGAAAAGCAGTGCATGTGATTATCCCCAGCCTCAGAGAAACTCAGCAGGAGTTGTGACCCAAAGGACTGAGTTCCTTCTGGTAAGGAAGGATCAAATACATAAGGTCTTTATAACTGAATTTGTAATTTTTGACTGAATGATTTGTGTGTGTGTGTGTGTGTGTGTGTGTGTGTGTGTGTGTGTGTGTGCAATATGGAAGATGACATGGACCTTTCTAACAAAAGAGGTAAAAATGTGTTGATTAGTCGCCCAGGCAGTTTGGCCTGGGACAGTCTCATAAAAAGTAATAATATAGTCCCTCTGAGGATCAAAAAGCAGTAGTAGCAGATGACAGCTTTAACTGAAGAAATCTGCAAGTAAACACTGAGGATTTATTACAGAGGGAGTTCACTGAGTGTTATAGTATTGATGGAAGGCTTTGTGAATTAGGGTTGGGCATTTCAATAGTCAGAGGGGAAGACATTTCAGATAAAGTCAAGCAGTATGAACAAAGACACAGAGATGCGAATGGGAGTAAGACCCTTTCAGCTTCTAGGTCCCCATGATTGTTTAGATAGTAGCTATGCCTACAAGGTGTATACAAATAACTTTTGAATGACCATTTTAACATATTACATTCCTTGCATTTCTTCTAGTAGGGAATTCTTTGGGTTTATCAGTAGAAAGTGTGGAAAAGATGTTGGGTGGATGATGTTGGTACTGACATTATTATGCACCTCCTGGTTTTCTTGGATTCCCTCAGTTGTTCTTTTTAGTTGTTTCTGACTCTTCAAAACCCCATTTGGGGTTTTCTTGGCAAAGATGTTGGAATAGTTTGCAATTTCCTTCTCCTCCTCATTTTACAGATGAGGAAACAGGGTTCAGTGATTTGCCCAGGATCACACAGCTAGTAAGTGTATGAGGCCAGATTTGAACTCAGGAAGATGAGTCTTCTGACTCCAGGCCTGGCACTCTATCCACTGCACCACCGTCTGCAAGAAGACTATTCCTGGTCTTCTTTATTTTAGCATCTTCCTTCTGTGATCCTCCTCCAATACATCCTGAAAATATCTTATTTGTACATAATTGCTTGCAGGTTGTCTCTCCCATTAGATTGTAAGTTCTTTAGGATCAGGTACTATGCTTTTGCATTTCTTTTGTATTCCCAGGGCTTAGCACTGTGCCTAACACAGAGTAGGCACCTAATAAATGCTTTTTGACTTGACTTATTAAAGTTGAAATGTATATCCTCCTTTCTACTTAGCCAATGGTAAACTACCAAAGTGGAAAGCAATATACTTTCAGGAAGTTTTGTGTCACCATTTTTAAAGAACAGACTTTGTTGGGGGTTTTGATCACATTTTTGTTGATATTTATCTTCTGTTAAAAACAAAATATAAAAGTCAAAATTTTTAAATGTTTAAAAAGAAATGTGGATATCATTTACTTATGCCTTTAAACTCTTTATAAAACTAATTTATAAATCAAAAAAGCCCACCAAGCCCAGAGATATGACTTTCATGTTTGAACGTGTCCTTTCTGTCCTATTATCCTTCCTGTGACCCCTAATGTGCTTCACTCACAAGGATACTGAAAATACTAGGAAGATAATAACGGTGCTCCTGGGTCCCTGAGAGCATGACACAGCAGGAATTAATAAATGATGATACTTCGTCTTCTAGCAAGCGCCAGCTTCCTTCTTGGGCTTTTTATCCCGTTACTTCTACTTAGTTCTCTTTCACTGGGGCTAAATCTTTCACCTCTGTGCTACTATCCCATTATCAGTCTTTCCTTTTATTTCCTTAGGATACTAGCTATCACGTTTCTCTCTCTTTAATTCTATCAGTATACGCATTTTGCTTCACTAACTTTTCCTCAGGCATAATCCCTTGCTGATGACTTGGACTCTTCAGTGTTTCTCTATGACGACTGCTAATTGGCCCACACTCTAATTTTTCTCATGAATTCTGGAGATGGTAGCATGTTTTTTCCCCCTAGGAAAAACTGAAACATGACTGAAGACTGAAGTATCTATTATGTAAACAAAAGAAGAGTCACAGAACAGACTTCAGTGGACTTTGAGCAGAAGGAAGACCCAAGGAAAGCAAGGACAATTTCAAATCCAGGGCCTAGCAAGCATTGACACCATGTTCACTATTGCACAGCGTGAGAAAAAGAAAAACATCTGTCTGCAAAAGGAAGTGATTCTTCTCAGAGTAGTTACAAAGTTGATGCAACCAATTCCTGACAGGATCGAAATGGAAAAAAACATGTTCAAAAAGAAAGTTTCACTTGAAGGTCTGCCTTCCTCAGAATCTGGATGAATTCATGCAAATCCATTAGGCCGCAGATACCTGACGTCACGGCCTGACTGCTTCTGATTTAGAATTCTGTGGCTGATTGCATTTTCAGGGTGCGTGGAAACATTATTAGCTAGAGGGAAGTAAGGATGGAGAAGAGAAGGAGGTTCTTGGGAGGTTTTGAACAATTCAATTCAATTAGAAGGCTGGTTCTGGAATCAGAGGACCTGGATTTGAATCCTACCTTTGTTGTTGATGACCTATATCCTCATCTGTAAAATGAGAGCTGGACCAGATGGTTTCTATGATTTCTTCCAATTCTAAATCAGTGATTCTATGATTTAAGTCAAGAAACATGTAGTAAGTGCCTACAGTTGGGAAGAAGAATGTACTAGGTGCTGGGAGAGACATAAAAATTTAGATAAGACCCTATTCTTATATCCACGGAGTTTATGTTCTAGTTGAAAGATATGACACAATCCAAAATGGCCATAATAAAAATACTAAAAATACATAAGAGAGATGCAAATGCAGTGCTATGCAAGGTCATCTGGAGTAAGAACATTACTAATGGGAGGATTGGAGGAGTCTTCATGGAGGAAGCAGCATTTGAGTTGGCCTTTGAAGGATGGGTAAACTTTCAGGGGGATGGGATGAAGGGAGGAGAGGGATGTATGAAAGATGACATTCCAAGGGTAAGAAACAGAATGAATAAAGGCACGCAGCCTGAAAGAACCAGGGCGTGTTCCTTGTCATTGTCAGACTTGCCCAAATAGCTAGCTTGTGGGGTGAGGGAGGGAGAAAAAAACAAGCTAATCCTTATAGGTTAGGTATTTACATGTGGTATGTGGTAGATTTTGATTTAGTGGATTGCTGAGTAATTGGGATCAAAGTTTTTAAAATGACCAAAATAGCCAGCTTGCGTTGATTGAATGTAAACTGGACACAGTCTGATTATTTATTTCGGTCATCTCGGTGACCTACTTGAATCAGTCCAGTATTTATTCAGTGATGTCTGCAGAACTCTGCTCATAGCCAGTGAAGGGGAGCCAGTAGATCTGACGAGAAGTTCTGCAGGGACCCCTGATTATTGATTTCTGTCTCTGCTGAATATCCACAGCACATAGAATGTCAGCCACATTATAGTGTACGGTATGTTAAGTAAACAAAAAACTATTTTGGAAATTTGTGGGCTTTCTGAGCATAGAAAACACTCATAATAGGGAGAGTCAATTGTTCATTCCTGTGCTGAGAGAAACTTTTCACAAATGAAGACACACATTCTATAATTCATCCTAGCTGGTGTTAGTTTGCCCCTACCTTTCCTAATCATAGGACTGGAGGTGCAAAGAAATTTGAACCTTCAGAATATGAACAATATTAGGTCACTTTATTCTTTTAATATAAAAACCCCTATCTCAGGGAATCCAAGAAAATCTTTATCTTCTTACAAAGACCATTCCAGTATATCTAAAAAGTGCCCACTACTATACTAAGATATTCTGGAATATTTTGTAATGTTCTTTATGTTATCAATTGCAATTTTGTAACCTAACAGAGAATACTGAGAGGTACCTTGGTGTTATAGATGAAAAGATAGCCTAGAAGTCAGAAAACCTTGGGTTCAAATCCTGCCTCTTACATATACTGGCTGTATAACCCTGGGCAAGTGCTCTAAGCAACTCTAGAAGTGGTAAAGAAGATATTGACCTGCATTGATAGAAGAAATTTCTTCACATGGATACTTCCTATACCCATGAAATCATGTCCCTCACACATAACTTCAGTATCTAAGGGTTCAACCTATATTCAATTCCCTATAAAATACCCCTGACAAGTACCTATCCAGTATCCAATGGAAGACTTCTAATGAGGGAAGACGCAATGCTTCCTGAAGCAGTCCATAATCACAGAATCACAGAATTTGAAAAGTGAAAGGGACCTCAGTGGCCATCTAGTGCAAACCATGCACCCAAGGAATTCTCAGTATGACATACAACAAGTGGTCATCCAGAATCTGACTGAAGAGCTCCAATAAGGAGGAATATATTACCTCTTAAGGAATGTTACTTCTTATTCTACTTTTGGATAGCTCCAATTGCTAGGAGGTTTTTCCTGATACAGGGTATGCGTTGTCCATGTAGGTAGGTCATGTGAATGTCCACATGATTTTGGCCTAAATGCATTTCAAGGGGAGGCATGAATAGATATCACTGAAATCTCATTCTCCCCACTCTCCTTCATGAGAGACTTTGATTCTTGCCTGGAGGTGAGAAAGAAATTGGGGCAATGAGTCTAGCAACCCTGCTCTGCACACAGAGAGAATATGGGGGTAGAATTATATCTATCTGCCTTCTTAAAATCTAGTAGTTTAGAGGAAATGCTTTTTAGGTCCAAAATGCTTCGCTGGTTACTATGCCTTAAAGAAAACGCGGTGTAGCTTATATCCAAAGGCTTGATTCTTACCCACCAATGCTAGTTACACAAAAGACTATCACAACTAGTGAATATTTAATGGATTTAGTGACTAAATCCATTTGTCCATGCAGATATCAAAAAGAAATCAAAAAAGTTATACAGAAGATAATCTGATAGAAAATACACAGAATGAACTAGGTCTCTTACTGGGAGTAAGATATTTTAACTTGCTTGAGAGAGAATCCTTAATCTCACCCAATGGGAAATTCCCTGAAGTCCCTAGAGACATAAACTGGAAATCAAGGACATGTTAGGGGCAAGGAACAGTGGCAGATTTTCTCTCTAGGTCTAATTTTCTAAGTTTTTCTCTTTCACTCTGGATTTTTCTCCAAAGAGGATTTGGAACCATGTGTGTACTCTCTCAAAGCAGTAAAGAAAAAAGGTCTCCATTCTTCCCAGCTCTCATGACAATTTTGCCATAACAGAGGGATGTGGAAGACAAGTAGTCATTCTTTTCACCAATGGGGGGGAAATTTTATGTAAATATACTAGGTCAAAGCAGTGGGAACAGGTCCATTAGTAGCCCCTGTGCTTCCAGCCTGGACAAGATGATAGACCTATAGTTGGAAAAACAAACAGAGAAACAAACAAACATAAACAATCCTTTATACAAACAAAATATAGTTAAGCTATATTTATAAAATTCCCCTCATCTAGTAGTTTAGTAATCCTGTCAAAAAAAAAGAAAAGAAAAAAGGAAATGAAGTTCATCTAGTATGATCTCTTCTTGATGAAACCAACCTGACTCTTTGTAATTACCACTTCCTTCCTAGATATTCACCAACCATCTTTTAATAATCTTTTCTACAATTTCCTTAGGAATCGAAGGCAAGCTTATTGGCCTAGAGTTGGTGGACTCTTTTCTCTTCCTTAAAAAAAGGGACAGGCCTATGATACCTCATTACCTTGTCATGGCAAAGGGGCTTGCTTATAACCCAATCAAACTAGGATGGCTGCAAGTAGCTCCAATACTAATGAAGTAGCTGGGCCAAAGCTAAAAGGAAGCTGAGTCTGGTGATAAAAGGAAAATCCAATGCTGTAAAGATTAACATTACATAGAAACCTGAAATGTGAGATCTATGAACCAAGGTAAGCTGGATGTAGTTAAACAGGAGATAGAAAGGTTAAACATTGCTTCTCAGTGTACTCAAATGTGGTGAATGGGGGAATTTAATTCATGTGATCGATACATATGCTACTGCGGGCAAGAATGACTTAAAAGATATGGAATAGCCCCAGCAGTCACTTAAAAGGTGAGAAAAGCAGTACTGAGGTATAATCTCAAAAATGACAGGATGATATTTGTTAAAATCCAAGGCCAACCATTCAAAATTACAGTAATACAAGTCTATGTTCCAAATTGCTGAAGCCAAAGAGGCCAAAATGGATCAGTTCTATGAAGACCTTCAACATCTAGCTATAATACCAAAAAGGATGTCATGTTCATCATAGGGCATTAGAATGCTAAAATAGGAATCAAAAGATAATTGGAATAACAGGCAAGTTTGGCCTTGGAGTACAAAATGAAGCAGGGAAGAGAGTAATAGAGTTTTGACAAGATAACTTGCTGGTCATAACAAACACTTATTTTCAACAACCAAAAAGACAACTCTACACATGGACAACACTAGATGGTCAATATCAAGATCAGATTGATTATATACTTTGTGACCAAAGATGGAGAATCTTTATACAATCAGTTAAAACAAGACCCAGAGCTTATTGTAGCTCAGTTCATGAGCTTCTTATTGCAAAATTCAGACTTAAAGAAAGTAGGGAAAACCATCAGACTGTATAAGTATGACCTAAGTAATGTCCTTTATGGATATGAAGTGGAAGTGATTTAAGGGATTAGATCTGGTAGAGTGCCTGAACAGCCATGAACAGAAGTTTGCACTATCGTATGTGAGACAGCAACAAAAAACATTCTGAAGAAAAAAGAAGAGCAACTGTAAAAATTAGGCTTTACAAATAACTGAGGAAAGCAGGAAAGGGAAAGGAGAAAGACAAATCCAACTGAATGCAGAATTTCAGAGAATAGCAAGGAAAGATAAGAAGGTTTTCTTAAATAAGCAATGCAAAGAAATTGAAGGAAACAATAGAACAGGAAAGACAAGGGATCTCTTCAAGAAAATTAGTGATATCAAGGGAATGTTTCATGCAAAAATGGGATAATAGGAGGCAGAAATATTAGGGACAACAGAAGTAGAAGAGATTAAGAAGGGGTGGCAAGAATATACAGAAGAACTATGTAAGAAAGATCTTAATATCATTAATAACCATGATGGTGTGTTTACTGGTCTAGAGCCAGACATCCTGGAAGTGAAGTCAAGTAGACCTTAGGAAGCACTGATAACAATAAGGTTAGTGGAGGTGATGGAATTCCAGCGGAGCTACTAAAAACCCTAAAAGATGATGCTGTTAAAGTGCTGCACTCAATATGCCAACAAATTTGGAAAACAACAGTGGCCACTGGATTGGAAAAGATCAGTTTACATCCCAATCCTAAGGAAAGGCAATGACAAGGAATGTTCAATTTCTGAATATTCAGTACTGAACAATTGCACTAATTTCACTTACAAGCAAAATAGCTTAAGATCCTGCAAGCTAGGCTTCAGCAATATATGAGTTGAGAATTATCAGAAGGGCAGGCTGGTTTTCAAAGAGGCAGAGGAACTAGTGACCAAATTGCCAACATTCACTGGTTAATGAAGAAGGCAGGGGAGTTCCAAAAAAACCCAAAACATTTACTTCTGCTTCGTTACTACAACTTTGACTGTATGGATCACAACAAAATGTGACAAGTCCTCAAAGACATGGGAGTACCAGATCATCTTACTTGTCTCCTGAGGAGCCTGTATGTGGCTCAAGAAGCAACAGTTAGAACTGACTATGGAACAACTGATTGGTTTAAGATTGGAAAAGGAGCATGACAAGGCTGTATGTTGTCACCTTATTTAACTTATATGCAGATTATGACATGTGAAATCCCAGGCTGGAAGAATCAAAAGCCAGAATAAAGGTTGCTGGGATAAATACCAACAATTTCAGATATTCAGATGATACCACTCTGATGGCAGAAACTGAAGAGGAATTAAGAAGCCTCTTGATGAGGGTGAAGGAGGAGAAATGTAAAAGCTGGCTTGAAGTTTAACATGCAAAGAAATAAGATCCTGGCAACTGGCTCCATCACTTTTTGGCAAATAGAGGAAGAAGAAATGGAAGCAATGTCAGATTTATATTCTTGGGCTCAAAGAACACTGCAGATGGCAACTGCAGCCATGAAATTAAAAAACACTTGCTCCTTGGAATGAAAGCTATGGCAAATCTGGATAGTGTATTACAAAGTAGAGACAGCACCTTGTCAACAAAGGTCCATATAGTCAGAGCTATAGTTTTTCCAGTAGCAACTTATGGCTGTGAGAGTTGGACTATAAGGAAAGCTGAATGCTGCAGAATTGATGTTTCTATATTGAGGTGATAGAGAAGCCTTTTCAGAGTGAAGATCAAATCAGTCAATACTTAAAGAAATTAATTCAGACTATTCGGTGGAAGGTCAAATACTGAAGCTGAGTCTTAAATACTTTGAACACACAATAGAAGACAGGACTCTTTGGAAAAGACCCTTGTGTTGGGAAAGATTAAAGGTAAAAGGACAAGGGGACAGCGGAGGACAAAATGGACAAATAGTGTCATGGAAGCAATGAACATGAGTTTGAACAGACAGGAGAGAGTGGAAGATAAAAGGGCCTGGCTTGCTAAGGTCCACAAAGTCATGAAGAGTTGGATGTGATTGAACAACTAAATAACAACAACAACATTTCAATATTAATTTTAAATGATAATGGTAGCTCATATTTCAATAGTGCTTGAGAATTTACAAAAGGCTTTCCTCAAAATTGTCATTTGAGGTAGTCTGTGCGCACAACACCCTCACTTTACAGATGAGGAAACTAAGATACAAACAAGTAAAGTGACCATCAAGGTCACAGTGACAGAAATGACAGATTCAAATCCAGGTCTTCTGATTCCAAATCCAGTGATTTTGAATATCAATGTATTAAACAGATTAAAGAAAAACAGCCCAATTTCTGTGAGCATTCTTCTATTTATGAAAAGATTTATTTAAATAATTTCTTTAAATAATCATGATTTCTTTAAATATTTTTCTTTCCCAGTCCATTTAAGATTTGCTTTGCTTTTGTACACCTTTTAAGGAACACAACTATTGTCTTCTCTAATTTTAGTAGGACAGGAATGCAAATACATAAACAAAGTAGATCTCTAATGAACTTTTCATTGTAAATGAAAAGCTATTCAGTTTCTTCATCTGGTCCACCCTGTTCCTTACTCTGTAATCAGAACTGACATTTACAAAGCTTTTACATACATTATTAAATCCAATCTTCAGGATAATCCCGTGAACTCAATACTATAGCTATTACAATCATTCCAGTTTTACAGGTGAAGGAACTGAGGCCCAGAAACCAGTAACTTGTCTAAAGTCACTCAGGTAGTAAGTAACAGAAGTAGGATTCAAACCCAGGTCTTTTCTGGTTCTGAGAATGATAGTCTTTTTGGAACACAAGCTGGCGATGTCTCCATAGTGGGAATGGATAGGAGCATCACTTCTCACATTGTGCTCTGGCCCAGTAGCGCTGTCTTTTCCCTCTTAGCTCTCAGCAGTCTGGCTCACATTTTCCATGGTTTTTTGTTTAGAAGGATTCCCTTGATGACTCTGCAGGGAAAAGGGAAGGCAAAAGCAAATGGGCTTCAAGGATTAAAAAAAATCCTGATTTAGTCACCAGTGTAGAAAGCCCAGGTGTTTATTTGTTTAAGGGGATTAGTAATTTAGAAGCTAAGGAGATGTTTAAGAGTTAAGAGTTTAAACAACCTTAAACTATGATCGCTGGGCATTTTATAGAAACCCTTGATTTTTAATAGCACTCCCTGCAATGTATTTTTTCCCATAAAGTTTTGATATGTCCTCATGAATGTATTCATTGGCCGAGTGCTAGCCAGCCCAAACTATATACAAGAAAAGGATTGTGTTTAGGTCACTCAGTGATTATGTTGATCAGCTGTCCTCTGACACACTCCAATAATAAATTATGAGATATTATGTCCCGGTCTGAAATGCTGCTTGTGTAATAAAAGAAAAAAGACTGAAATATTGGTTTGTAAGGAAAAACTACAAGGGACATATTGTGGTACGGTGGCAAGAGAGCTACATTTGGAGTCAGAAGATAAGTGTTCAAATTCCTAATCTACTACTTTGCTCCTTGCGTGACCTTGGTTATGCCACTAACCTCTGCTGGTCTCAGTTTCTTCATCTGTAAAATGAAGGGATTAGACTAGTTGGCCAATAAGGCCCCTTCTAGCTCCATGATCCTCTGACCTTAGGTTCAATTATGACCAAAAAATTGTAACTCCCAGATCCTCTTTGGTCTCTCTCCTGATCTTCTCTCATGCATCATCGACTGCCTACTGGATGAACCATTGGTGTCCCAAATTGGACATGGACAAAGCAGAGTTTGTTATCTTTCCCTAAAGCCCTTCCCTCTTTTTAAAGTCTCTCTTTCTTTTAGGGGTATCCCCATTCTTCAAATCTGCCAGGTTTGCAACCTTGGAGTCATTCTTAAATCTTCTCTCTCTCTCTCTCTCTCTCTCTCTCTCTCTCTCTCTCTCTCTCTCTCTCCCTCCCTCCCTCCCTCCACTCACAACCAATCCAATGTCAAATCTTGTAGATTTTATTTCCGCATTATCTTGCACATCCATCATCTTGTCACTACTCGCGGAGCTGCCATTCTGCTTCAAGGCCTTCTCACCTGGATTGTACCGTCTCCTTGTGAGTAGACTGTTTTAAATCCCGTGTAACATAGGTAAACATAGATAGTTGCCTATAGTAGTCAACCTATACCCAAGGCCTACCTTGCTCATGAGTGTCAGTTGTTCTGAGCATGCTGCTGGTCAGGCTGAACCTCATCATTTGATCCCAGCTACAAAGAGAGTGATTCTGGGGAATTGTGCAGTTGAGCATGTGGACACACATCCCTATCTTCATGTCTTATACCAAAACCAACATGGAAAATCTTCTGTGGGATCTCTAAACAGTAGGATTCTGGATGTTTATAGCAGAAAAGGTCGCATTTATTTAACTCTGAATAATTAGTTGAATGTCTGTTGAAAAACTCCAAATTTATTGAGGACATTCACGGAGCTTATAATGAAGCATGTGAGAAATCTCCTTGTCAAACTTAGATTCTACGTAACATCCCCTTGAAATGGAAATGCTTCAAATGGGAATAAATTGGAAGTCATGGACATGACTGTATTCCTGGCTTTCCTGTTCCCTGGAATATTCACTGTGCTCATGTACATTTTATTTGTTTTTTTTTTAAGAGTCTTCTAAATGACTTCTAAGGGTGAGGAAAGGTGGGTGGGTGTTATAGCACATATCAAGCAAAGACATTTCTCTGCATTTTACTCCTTGCTGGAAGAGTTTGAGGAGCAATGGAATGGAGATGCACTGACTGGTATAGGAAAGGGACCTATGCCAATAGGTAGAAATTCCACCTGCTCAAGAGTATCTTCCACAAAATTCCACCAATAAGAGCCTCATTAGAATACTGCCATCTGGGATAGAAATGTCCCTTGAGATCTGGGTATTAAGCCTATCTATTCCTCACATTATTTCATCAATTACTAATCTAGCTGGAGGGACCTTCACCTATTTGTGATTTTCAGTAGGGGTGGTGGGTCAGAAAGAATAGGAGAACAAATTTTTTAGCCTGGAAGCTCGCCAGGAAAATTAGAATTTAGGCTGTGGCTACACATGAAGACCATATCCTGTACTTTACAGGACAGTCCCCATTTCAAAGGATATTTTCAGGATTTTGTTTCCTGTAATGTTTGAGGCCAACAGTGAATCTTTGGATCTCATTTCCCAGTGCTGTGCATGAGCCCACAGGGTGATGCTAATCACCGGGAAGCACAGTGGGAAATTTAAAAAGCAGAGAGGACATGGGAATAGAGTAAGGGGGCTCGAGGAAACAGACTGTGGAGGTGCAGGTAGAGGAGATACCTTGTGGAATGGCATGGCCATTCAGACCTCGAAGGAGCGGTTAGATAATAGTATATTCCAGTTCCAGGGTGACAGATTCTAGGGATGACATGGACCTTTCACACCATGAGGAATCTCCTTGTGTAAGCTATAGTATTGTTACTGATGTTACAATTCTATCTTGGTGATATTCTCTTGATGAGATGTGAAGAGTGAATTTTTGCTTGGGTTACTTGTTGGCCCATTGATACGACGTCTACAGTGATGGAGAAGTTGAAGTTGAGGATGATTGACTGAGTCATGGAATTGGATAAGATAACTCTGAATTATACTTTTAGACTTGGCTTTTTAAAGGGAGCTGGCACAGAGCTGAGAAAGGACAGAGACTAGTGCTAGGAGAGGAAGTACATACAGAGGCAGATTTAACTTCCTAGAAGTTGAGGGAAGTCTGATTATTCAAGTAGCCTCTCCCAGGGATCATCTTGATGTCAAAGATGGCTGCAAAGTAAAAGCAGTGGGGAATATGTAGAGGATTCCAGGTGACTCCAGGAGAGGAGGGAGCCACATAACTCAAATCGTGGTAGCAGCCAACTCCAGAATGCTACACCTTCTTCAATAGATAGTCACTCCACAGCAAACTACTTATACTTAGTTAAGGTTGGGATGGAGAAAATTATCAGGTGACCAACACTTAATATGGAAATCCCTGATTACTTTTTCTTGGCATTTGCTAAATATGTTTAATGAGAAAGAAACCCAGCTTTCCTCTAGTCGAGAAGCAGAAACAGCTGCACTGCACTGCAATAGCAACCCAACAGTTCCATAGCGTCCCATGGGAACTGATGCATGCTAAGAGGCCAAGAGCATAAGATCCTCAGACTCCCCCTAGTCCTTTATTCTTTACCCACTTTACGCCTTAATTGATCAGGATTTTTCAGGTTGGCATCCTAATGAATTGAAAGCTAAGGGAAAGAGAAAGTTCAGAGACCATCAACTCAGATGCAATTTGGGAAAGTTTTTCAGGAAACTAAAGTTCTTTCTGTAACCTTGTACTGCTATAGGCTCTCAGGAGAAAATGAGTTGACCATAAGCATGCTAAACCAACCAAAGTGGGATCTTGACCTCAGACACAGTGCTCTGCTCAGATAGTGCTATAATCTAGGCATCCTGTTGTACAGCACTATGCCATCAGATAGGAAGGGTGGGTAAAAGTTCATACCCTTCACTGGTGGTCTGACACCTGCTATCACACATACCTGGGTCACAAGTGAGTGTCATGGTACCTGGCCCCTGTTTAAGCCAATCAGTACTCTTCACTGCCTCTGGTTTGGTAGTTAGGGGGTAGGTGTGCTGTCAATTTGCTAAAAGTAGTTAGGGTAGGCATAATTGATCCAGAATCTATAGACCTCTTAAGAGCCTATGGATAGATTTCAAGACCTTAGATGGAAAAATTACATATATATATATATACATACATATATATAAAACACACATACATATGGAATATATATGTATATCTGTCTATACCTATGTAGATTGGTCCAGCCATGTCACGTTTCCAACTTCCCCATTACCCCCTCCCCCAATTCAATAAATTCCAATAAATAAAATCCTATTACCTAGGATCTAGTATAAAATCCCCTGTATGAATTTTAAAGCTCTATATAATCTGGTCTCTTCCTACTTTTTCAGTCTCATACTTTACTCTCTTCCACATTCTCTCCAATCCAGTGACACTGACTTCCTTGCTGTTCTTCAATAAGATACTTCTCCAGATTCTGGTATTTTTCACTGATGGTTTCCATGCCAGAAATTCTCTCCCTCCTTATCTCTGCCTCCTAGCTTCCCTAGATTCCTTTGAGTCTCAGCTAAGCACCCATCTTCTCCATGAAACCTTTCTAGGCTCTCTTTAATGTTAGTGCCTTTCCTCCAAGACTATCTTGTTTGGACATAGCTGCTTGTGTATTATCTCCCTCATTATACTGGACTGTGAGCTCTTTGAAACAAGGACTATCTTTCTCCTTTAAATTTTTTTTTAAATCCTCAGCATTTAGAATAGTGACTAGGAACACAGTAGGTGCTTAATATGCTTATTGACTCAATTAATTCTATGTATTTTATTTTGTGAATTAAAAAAACAGCACATTATTCTTAGAATGAGTCCATGGTCTTCATCAGGTTTTCCTAGGGGTCCATGACACAAAACAGGTGAAGAATCCTTGGGTAAGGGGTTGATATACTGAACATCTTCCTCCTAATGGCTCCTTGGTTCAGACAGGACTGTTGGCCAAGCTGATGGGGATCCTTCAGTCCAAGTGTGATAGGACACAGAATCTCTTCTAATATAATAGAACCCTGAAAGCTCCTCTATCATGTTGTGAAGGGGCATATCCTTACAGAACTGACAGCCCCAGTCTCTACCCCAAAGCTGAAGCAAATGTGGTGATATGCCACGAACTTGGAGTTAGCTTCATACAGAAAGCCCATTTATCATATTCCTCAAACTTTAATGCTTTAACCTGGCAAACAGGTACCCAAAGACAATGTCAGAGTTTCAAAGGCTCTGAGAATTTAGGATGGAGCTACTTCCCCTATGGAAGCACAAACCTGTCTGAGGAAGCAACAGATTAATGGACTTCCATTGATACCTCCCTGCTGACCCTATCTGCAGCCAGAATCAGGTCCAGCACTCTACCTGCTGTGCCACTTAGCTGCCCATAAGTCCAGTAGCCCTGGGAATAGCAATGCATCCTCTGTCTGTCCCCAAACTGTTGACTTGGCTGTCCTCACAGCCATAGTTCAAGAATATATCTATGGGGATATGTTTGGGGGAAATATGTCCTGGCAATGTACCCAGCAGGTCCTCGGCCTCCGCAGTAGCCACAATACTGGTGAAAAGCAAACTTCTCACTGCTAAAGTTCATGGAACTGCCAAATGGCTCAGAATCAGAAACTGACATAGTTTTATGAATGAAATGATGTTAAAGAAGATGCATGACCATTTGGGAGGCTATTGGACCCTAATTACCTTAAGGTCTGACTTGGAACTGAAACCTTCATTATGTATTATCTTCTCTATCAGAATTTGAGCTCCCTGAAAGCAGGGATTATCTTTCTTTTTTGTTTGTATCCTCACAGTACGTTGGACAAATCAAACTCTTAATGCTTTTTCATTCATTCATCCACCCACTCATTCACTCATTCATTCACTGTCACTCATTCATTCATTGTCATTCATCCCCCATCTTACTGGAGTCAGCCCAACATTCTAGCCTGTTGATATCATTTTGATCTTGTCTCAGTTGTATAACACACTAGGCAAATAAGTGGATGGTACACTGGGCCTGGAGTCAGGAGGATCCAAGCCCAAATTTGGCCTCAGACACTAATTGTATGACCTTCAGCAAGTCACTCATTTCTGTCTGTCTCATTTTTCTTATCCATAAAATGGGAATAATGATAGAACTCTCTTCCAGGGTTGTTGTGAGGATCAAACCACATATTTGTAAAGCACTTGGCATGGTGCCTGGCACATAGTATATGGCTATATAAATGTTAGCTCTTATTAGTACCATCCCTTTATATTTTTTTAACCATACCATTTATGCTCCAGGTGCCTGATAAATATTAAGCAGCACAAAACCAAGCAGGGATCCCTGGGATGTTCCGCTAGGGAGACCTCCATCCAAGTTGATATGGAACCACTAATGACTATCTTGAAGGTTCAACCATCCAACAATTTCTATAGCCATCTAACTCTAAGATTTATTATCTAGATCACATCTCAGGGTTTCCTCCCCGCCTTAGTATCTAACCTAAGTGTCTTACACTAGAGCAGAGGTGTCAAACACTGGGCCTCAAGTTGAGGCTTCTTCCAGCTGTCTAAATCAGATTAAAATCCAGTTGGGAAATATATAAAAAAAATAAAAATGCAATAGAACATAGATAATGTCAATATGTGGTTTTATAAGTCAAAATGAGGCCTGTGAGGGTCCTTATGCACTGTTTAGTGACCTGTTTCTATCTGAATTTGACACCAATGCACTGGAGCATATACCAATTTCTCTTTTCTTCACTCTCCTTAGAAAGGGAGAAGCAAAAAACAAACAAACTCTGAACATACTTTTTGACCAGAATGTTTAATTTGGTAGCTTCATGGAAGCCCATCTTTAATCTGAGCTGATGGGTTCTAATCTGACTTCAGCCTGATCTAAAGCAAGGGATCCAGAGGATATGAAAACACATAAAATATATTTGAAGATTTTATAGAAGATTTAGTTCTTAAAAACAAGGTCTTTTGAAGAGGAGTTGGGAGAAGGAAATATCCTAGTGTTATTTTTTTCTAAACCATTTACATAAACTCCATGACTCACATTCTTTCTAGGTAATAACAACATGTGATTTACTTAAAGACGGTTAGAGAGTCTCTCCACCCTCCTTTCTGCCCAGCCAAATGTACAATTACGCCTACCTGATGTTTTCCATGTATAGGGGGCGTGACTGGATAGAAGGAGTGATTGTTCTTCTGAATTCTTTATGCAAATTAGTTGCATTGCTTTATTGGGACACCCTAAGCATACCATCCATCACTTGAGACTAAGTGGAACTTGGGGGTTCATTAGACCTCTAGATGGCAACATTTGGTTGTGACTGAAAAGTGTGTGTTTTCAAAGCTGGGTATTCTTTCTACAGGTAGGTGAGCAGGTTGGGAGACTTGTCTGTGGAAAGAAAAGCGTGGCCTTCTTTCTTTAATTGAAGGGAAGGCTTCTGAGAACACTCTCTTAATAGCTATTATCCCACATAAACATAACCTCTGAATTAGTCCAAGGCCACGATGACCTAGACTGTGGTGTGAGAACTGTGGTAAAATAAATTATATTTAGATTTACAAGAATGTGCAAAATTTAAGCCCCAGAGTGGAATGAGGATTACATCATAGGGGCACAGGATCAGAGATATTAAACTATAACAGAACTTGGAAGTCATGCTGACCAGTGCTTTCATTTTACGGATGAGGACATGGAAGACAGAGAAGCTGAGAGTTGTGTCCAAGGTCACACCAAGAGAAGTGGCAGAGCTGGTATTTGAACCCAGCTCCTCTGACTTCAGAGCCAGCACTCATTCCAAGGCACCACACGATATCAAGCTTTTGAGGTGTTTTCTGTTCTTTTCACTTACACCAAAATAGAGATTTATTTGCCAAAAGGTTTATTTGCTGCTTCCTCTCCTCTTCTCAAACTGCCCTTCTGGGTAAATCTGCACTGAAATCATAGTCAAAGAAGACATCATGAATTTACATAGGGTGGCCCAAAAGCTTTAGTGGCTTAAAACTGCACTGAGACTTTGGGGACACCCTGTATAGAGAGCATCAGGATTCGATCCATAGGAGAATGCAACATATTGGGAAAGGAAGACTTTCTGTGGCATCCAGAGAGCTATCTGGTTGACTCTGGGTAGCAGGTATTCATAGGCATGGCCCAAGAGAATCCTTCTGCCTCTTGTGTTTCCTTCAAAAGAAGTGAAGCCCTTAGATGATGAACAAGGTACTTATAGCCCCACTCTTGACTCAAACTCAGTGCTTGTCCTCACATTTGGGCTTGGTCTTTAAGAGGCCACTACACAGAAGGGGTGGTGAGAGAGAGAGGCTAGTCGGAAAAGAGAGACTGGGCTTCCCACCTTGGTACTCTTCTCTAGAGAGAGGTCTGAACAACCATGTGGCCACTAGGAAGGCAGTGAACGGAAAGAGTGGTAGAGTAGGGACTTATTAGGCCAATCTGGGAATGGCACCAGCAGAGCACCAGTGGTTGAGGTATTCAGGAGCTCCTGGATCAAGTCAATGAGTTCCTAGACCAAGAAAAACATTTATTTCAAGCAGAGTTTGGGGAGATAGAACAGAAACATGGACTACAACATGGAGGAGCACATCCAGCTTGCCCTTCACTTGAGCTGCAGTTGGGAGGATGGCAGTGCACCCTTTAGGAGTGGCAAGTTCTTTCCCTGTCTGGCAGTGGGGCATCAGCTCCAAGTCCTTAGGAGGCAAAAGACCTACTGGTGCCAGGGTGGGAGAAAAGGGGTGTGATGGGAAATGTTTTGTGATTTCTGAGCAAATTCAAATTCTTTCCCTTTGTGTGAAAGGCTGTAAGACTAGGGACTATAAGGGTCCCTTGGAAAGGTGGGGCTCACCAGGAGAATTGCTTGGCCCTCTAGCAATCTCAAATGTTTTTTCATTGCTGGAGATAGGAATTTACACTCAGCATGACACTATCAGTCTGGAGGATTGTATATATTCTTGGGGAAGATGAGGAGAGACACTAGAGAGAGAAAGGGGATTAGTTTGATGATTTAGGAGCTTAGGTATTATTCCTTTTGTTGAGTTTAATAAAACTTCTCCTGTAGTCAATGTTTTGTGGCCCTGAATACTTGCATGGTAGTTGAAGGCCCTTTTAGATATGGACCTAATTCTGGTGTTTCAAGAGTATGATTATTGAGAAATCTCCAAGATTGAACCTAGTCTGTGTTAGATCAGACTTTCAGTAATGGGCCAAAGGTTACATTTGTTTTTTTTAAAATTATTTCTTTATTTATATGAAAATTCTACAAGTATTATTTGCATTTGAAAATGAGGCTAAAAAAAGTCAAGTCACTATGTGACTTATTACAGTCATCTGACACATTAACTTAAGTAAAAGCTAATAATCATGCAAATTGACAATGGGGGAAAAGATTTAAGTAAAAATGTTTTTGTATAACCTCAAAATTCATCCTTAAATCTATCTTTTATGAAACATGATTGATTTCTCATCAAAATCAAACAAAGCATTGAGGAGTGAAATTCTATCCCTGTTGCATGCATCCAGTATTCCTGATCATATTCAGGATATATAAACATTTAAAACCCAAATGAAGGCCTCAATATTTTCTGGTTAAGAGATTTAATGAAATGTCTATGAAAAGAACAAAAGAAAAACTCACTTCAGTAAAAGTTTCTTCAAAAGAAATTATGCTACAAAATATAATAAAAATTATATTAAAATCACAACCTCATTTTACCTTAAATTCAGACACAATTATATCAGAAAACATTAATCTTTTACTTTAATATGTTTCATCTGTAGGAAAGAAAAATTCAGATAAGTTATAGAACAAATTCTCATGCAAATATAGTTTTGACTCCAGAATAATTCAGATTATGGGAAATTTTTTATAATTATATAGGGCTATTTCTCCAGCTGTGCATCACAAATACTTTAAGATGTGAAATACAAGCACTTGACAAGGTTACATTTGTTTAAGAGGATTTTTGGCTTATATCAACATATTCCTAAATAAAATGTTCAATGGAATTGAATTCTGGATTTGGAAACAAGGAGCGTGGATTTAAATCTAAGCAAAGGTACTTGGGTGACATTAGACAAGTGGTTTCCCCTTGCTCAGCTGCCACTTCCTCTTCTCTAAAGTGAGGGGTTTGGACTACTTGACCTCTGAGGCCTCATTAAGCTCTAAATTTATGACTTGTGATCTTGCACCATGACTACATGATGTGATTGGCAAATATATTGAAGCAGGGCTGGCCCTAAGAGCATTTGGGGAATGGGCATCACACCTGAGGAGACCCTCGATCCTGCTTTCTGCATCTCTTTCTTTTGGGGGGAATCCTCCCCATGGTAGGTACTCGGTCCATAGTGCCTCTTGGCTGACCAAGAGCCTTCCCTTATAGGTTGTGACCATGTTCCAGATCTCTTGGGAGGGATCTCTCTATCCCTCACACATTCCCTCAGAAGTAATGTGTCTTGTGTCTTACTCTCTTAGAGCATCAAGAGGAGACTGGTTAACTAATCTGCTAAACCAGTTAGCACTAAAGCACTAATGGTGGATAGTGTCATGTTAATGTTAGATAAGAGTAGAGGCAGTTTGTAAATGGTGTGTAAAAAGAATAGTCTGTCTGGGGTGGGGCAAAAGAATAGTAGTAAAGAATGTAAAAAGTAATAAAGAGAATAGTAAAAAGAATGCTGGACTTGGAGAGCTAAGACTTGAGTTCAAATGTCGCCATTGACGCAAGCCACTTACTCTTTTGGAGTCTCAGTTTTCTCATCTGTAAAACAGGATCAATGATACTTGTACTCTCTACTTCATAGGATTACCATGAGGAAAGTGCCTTGCAGACCACAGATGTGAGTTGTAAGCTATAATGATCTATACTGCTACCTGTTCCGGGTAATATCTGTCTTCATGAATATACAGATTGGAGGTTTCATTGATATAGGGAATTCCCAGATGAGGAAATCTTCTTTACCAATGCTGGTTGCTACCTTCCCTGAAACTTAGAAACTTAGAAAGGTGCCCAGAGCACTGAGATGTTAAGGTCACAGGACTTGAGTGCATGTTTTCCGGGACTCTGAGGCTTAACTCTTCATCCATTGTACTAGTGCACATTAACTGCTTATGGCTCATAAACTGGCAACTTAAATACCCTTAAGGACCTTGTCTAAAGTGAGAATTTATTGTACTGTGGCAGTCCTAGAGACTTGGAGGAGATAGAGATAAAGGAAGACTAGATAGAATTAGGGAAGAGATATTTGGGGGCTAGACCCTTTAAGACTTCTCCAACTCATACTGAGTAGGCAGAACTCTACTCTACTTACCCCTAGGCCTAGTTCTTTCTAGTGCTGTCAGGTGCCCTGATCACGCTACTCTATGGATGGGTTATGGATGATAACTTCGGATCCAAATTATAATCAGAATGGCTCTGGAGGGGAATATTTAGGTAATAGAAGGAAAAAGTATATCAATAAAATTTTATTTTAAAATCCAAGTCCTAGGACAGTTGTGCTGCTGAACATATGCACATATTGCCTGCCGTCATGTCCTCCAAGGGAGATAGCATGATGAATTCTTATGTGGGACCTCTGATCAGTAACTTCCTGAATATGTACAACAGAGAAAGTTGCATTCATTGAATTCAGAATGAGAAGTTAGGTGCCTGTTGAAAAACCCTCAACTTAAGGAAGAAACTCAGTAAGCTCCTAATGAATCATAGGAGAAATATCCAAGCCAAACTTCCTTTTTTATTTTGGCCTGGACACTAGAGGGATTTTCAGCAAGGTTATGGAAAATCTATATAAAGAGAAACTAGGATATTGTAAGACAGAAAAACCCAATGAAAATGCTGTGACTTAGTTAATGGGTCTTTTATATTTGGGTAAATAGTAATTATTCAATAAATGACTGATTGATGGATTCTTGCAAATGTCCAAACATTTCCACTGTTATATGCACCTGGAGATTATGTGAATATGTTTAGAGAAAGTAATGCCACTATTTGCTTTCATAATCCCCCTTGAAATGACCCAAATTTTTAGGTTTTGAAGAACCATGTTTTCTTTTCTGAGATCTCTTTGTCTCTCTGTTTCTCTTTCTGTTTCTCTCTTCTATCTACTCCCTTCCCCTTCTCTATCTCTTATCTATCTATCTATCTATCTATCTATCTATCTATCTGTCTCTCAGTCTATCTATCCATCCATTTGTCTATCATCTATCTATCTGTCAGTCTATCTATCCATCCATACATTTGTCTATCTATTATTATCATCATCATTATCCATTCGTCCATTTGTTTATCTATCTATCTATCTATCATCTGTCTATCAATCATCATAATTATTATCTATCCATCCATTTGTCTAGCTATCATCATCTTTATCTATCTATCCATCATCATCATCATCTATCCATTCATCCATTTGTCTATCATCATCTTTATCTATCATCATCATCATCATTATCTATCCATTCATCCATTTGTTTATCTATCTATCATCATCATCATTATCTATCCATCCATCTATCCATTTGTCTATCATCATAATCATCATTATCTATCTATCTATCTATCATCACCATCATTATCTATCATCATCATTATCTATCCATCCATTTGTCTATTTATCTATCATCATCATATCTATCTATCTTCATCATCATCATTATCTATCCATCCATCCATTTGCCTATCATCATTGTTAGCTATCTATCTATCTATCTATCTATCTATCTATCTATCTATCTATCTATCATCATCATCATCATTATCTATCCATCCATCCATTTGCCTATCTATTATTATCATCATCATCATTATCTATCTATCTATCTATCTATCATCATCATCATCATCATCATCATTATCTATCCATCCATCCATTTGCCTATCTATCTATTATCACCATCTTTATCTGTATATCATCTATCTATCTATCTATCTATCTATCTATCTATCTATCTATCTATCTCTCATCCTTGGAAGGTGAGACAGCACAGTAGTAGCTAACTTCCTGGATTTTTTTCTTAGGAGACATGACTTTGAGTCCCAGTTTGCCACATACTAGCTATGTGACTTTGGGCAAATATTTAAACCTTCAGGGACCTCGTTTTGTCATCCTGTGAAATGAGGGGGTTGGACTGGTTGGCCTGTGAGGCCTTTCCAGCTCTGGCTCTCATAATTCTATGACTTTATCTTGCTGAGCTTCCATTTCCTCATCCACAAAATGGCACCAATAATAACCATCCTATCTACCTCATAGGGTGGTCATGAGGATCAAGTAAAATCATACACATAAATTGATTTGTAAACCATAAAGGTTATAAAAATGTAAGCTATTTTTGGTTAGTTCTCTCTTCCAGTTAAGCTGAGGCTTCACTTGGGCATATTTTCACGAGGCCCTTAAATCAAGTCTCTTTATCAAAATTCTTTATCTTTTGTTGGTGTTCATCAAAGGAAGAAGCATATTTTCAGGGACAAAAAGAATCATTATAAGCGGTCTCTTTTATCTACTGGTAATAGTTTGTGATTAAGATGCAGACCTTAGCCAAAAAGTCTGGCCTATGGTTATGTAAATATGGTACTTAAAAATGATGTACTTTGGCTCATGAAATCATGCCATTTAAAGCTAGATGGGACCTTAGAAATGATCTAGTTTAGCCCTGCCCCCCCATCTTATGATGAGAAAACTGAAGTATAGAGAGATGATTAGCCAAACAAACAAAATATGTGAACAGTAAATTGTACCAAGTACTATAGTTACATGGCCATAAATTCCCTTTATATAGAGGTCAGCTGGTTAGGACTTGAAATTGTATTGCTATGCCAGTCAATAAATTCCACCCACTATTCAAAAAGAATGCAAGTAGCCAGAATGGAGCAGAGAGATGTAAAGAAACCCAAACTCATCAAACCTGTTTTGTTACTTCTATGACCTTCATTTTCAGTAGGAGAAAAATGCAGCTCTGGATCTTATTTAGCTTAAAATGGAATGTTTTGCATATCTTAATGACTAGTAAATCATTAATCACATTGAAAAAAAACCCTTCAAACATTCAAAGCATTTTTGGACTGTATTAGAGAAATAAATTGGAGCCTTTCAAAGTCCCAGTCAAATGACAGGAAGTTGGTTAGGTGACATTTCTGATGCCCCCACTGAGGAAGCTAGAACTACACGACTTAGCTGACCTCCCCACCATTGCTCATTCACTTCAGAAGCATCAGAAAAGGCACCTTCTTTAAAAAATATTTACCCCAAAGAGCTTTGTGACAGAAAGGCCTCATACATACAAAATAGCAGCCCTATTTATGGCAGGGAAAAAAAGGAATCAAAATGAGTGCCCATTAATAAGAAAATGGCTGTGGTATATACATGTAATGGAATATTATTACATAATAAGAAATGGTAAATATGGTGGGACTGGCCAAGATGGAGGAGTAGCAGGAAGAAGTACAGGTGAGCTTTCCCCAAGAACTGCTCCACAAAGACCTAGAAAACATACCAAATTAAGTCCTCACAGGGAAACACAAGGTGAAAAAATCATGTGTGCAGAGCTTCCAATTGGTTGACAGTGAATGATGCCAATAATAGTCTACTAGAACTCCAACCAGGGACAAAACTACAATTGTGTCGCTTAGACTCAAACCCAAGTCAGGAATTTGCAGTGCTCATCCTAGGGAATCAGTGCTCAGACTTGGACCTAGATCAAATCACTTTGGGAGCGTTGGGAACTTGTGGGGTCTTCAGTCTAAACTGTTCCTGAGATCCTAGAAAAACCAAACACTTAATACCCCAAGAAAGCAACAGCAGGAACCAATAAGATGCTTGAACAATCCATTCATTCTATTCAGAAGCACACAGAGTCTGGCCCTAATAAAGTCTAATGTCAGGAAGTAAGCAGAAGAATGAGCAAACCAACAGAAAAAGAATCCCACCATAAAGAGCTATTATGACAGGTAGGTGGCATGTACAACAGAGTGTTGGATTTGGAGTTAGGAAGACCTGAGTGACTCTAGGCAAAACACTTAGCCTTTCACAGCCTCAGTTTCCCCACCTGTAAAATGGGGATAATAATAACACCTACCTTACAGGGTGAAGGTCAAATGAGATAACGTAAAGTTTTTTTGCAAACCTTAATGCATTATTAAATGCTATCATCATCATCATTATTATCATCATTGTGCCATGGATGCTCAAGACATGAATGTAAAAAAGGACTCCAAAACATTTACGAGCAAATTCTCAAAGAAAAACACAAGTGGAACACAAGTTCAACTAGAATTCCTGGAAGAGATAAAATAAGCGTTTTTTTTTAAAAGTTAAAATAATGTTATAGATGACATGAGAGCACTAAAGGAAAAAATGGGAAAAATAAGATCTGTGGAAGAAAGAACCGGAAAGAGAATTAACAGTTTATTATAGAGGTACCTTATTCAAGCAATATAATTCCTAAAAATTGGAAGAACCAAATAGAAATTAATGACACCATGAGACAATAGGAAATATTAAAACAAAGTCAAAAGACTAAAAAAAAGAAGAAAATATAAGGTACCACATAGTAAAAAATGACCATATGAAGAATTTGGAGAAATGTGGGGAGATGTACAATGTAGTGCTATGTAAAGAAAATAGTACCAAGGGACCAAATCAATCAATAGACATTTATTAATATCTACTATGTGTCAGCATTGTACTAAGTCCTGGGGATTCAAAGAAAGGCAAAAATCAATCCTACCCTCTGGGAGTTTGCATTCTAATGGGGGAAACAAAAAATAAATAATTATTCACATACAAGATACTTAGAGAGAACATGTAAGGCAATATGAGAAGGGAAGACTCTAGGAGTGAGGGATTGAGAGGACTCAGAAAGGCTTGTAGCTATAGTTCTGAAGAACATAACAATCAAAAACAGACACACTAATGAATTATAATGAACAATCTTGGTTTTAGAGAACTGATAAGGAAACATATCTTCCTTTCAGTGAGGAGGTGGAAATTTTGGACCTAGAAAGGAACATGCCTTGTTTGATAAATTTGCTATCTCACTTAATTTTGTTTAAATGTTTTGCTTTATTACAAGGAAGGGTTCAGTGGTACAAATCAATAATATATAAAAAACAAAAGTTAGAAGAGCCAGCCTTTGGTTGGTGTATAGAATATAGCTAACCAATCAATTCTGAATGATTATAACCAAAAAAGTTGATTTAGTGACAGTTTTCATCTGGTCCAAGTAGGAAGTAAAAATTGAAGGAAATAACACAGTTTGAGGGTTATTGGACTACATAATACTTCCAAGTTGGTATAATTAATGGTATAAAACTCTTTCTGAGTACTTATGGAACTTGAGAGTTTTTCTTTTGTGGGTCCGGATAGCTGCTATTAATCTCTTGGTATAATGTCCTTTTTCTTGCTGTTTCCTAGTTTCTGGCTGGGTTTTAGTTTCTTGGTTGCTATGAACATTGAAATGAGCACATCTTATTATTGTGTGTGATTATAATTTTTTCCAGGAAAGTAAATATATAAAAGGGTTCTGAGCACCTAATTAGTAAAGATGGGAAAATTGGATGATTGCCTTCTTTAGTTGCACGAATGTTGGTTATATTTCCAAACATTTGAATTTAGAAGATGTATTATTTTTATCCCATGTCCTCAATACCAAGGACAAATAGATAGTAGCAGAGAGCTAAATATCATCTGTCTCATGTGGTAGTCCTGCTCTTGCTTGAAAACTTGAATATATTTCATTGTCTCTGCTTAAAATTAAATTGCATGGAACATAAACTTGCTTTTCATTATTCCTTGCATTGTAAAGTCTTTGGGATCCAATTTCTCTAATGATTAATTTCCCATCCTGTTAGTTTATTTGTTTTTGTAAGGGAGTTGCTGCAAAGGTACTAGGCTTATAAGACTTTTCAAAAACATCCTTCCCAGTGATGTGGGCTGATACTGAGACTATTGGGACTGGCCTCTTGCTTCTTTTATTTTGAGCCTAGAAAGTAGCATTTCCTCTTAAACACTCTACTCCACCTTCTGCATGACTTCAAGTGCATTCATTTGTAATTATGTGCTTTTGGCTTGTTGTAGAATCAAAAAAAATGGAGTGAAATGAGGACTAGGAATGGAGGAAGATATGAAATTTGGACTCACCTAGAGCATCCATTGGCAAATACGATTACGTCTATGTTTGAGTGTAATGAGATTTGAGAGACAGAATGTGCCTGACAAGAATGAATTGGTCTAGGGCTAGGCTTAGGTTGTACCTGCAGCAAAATGTTAGACTAATAATAGGTACATTTTGGAGTTGAATTTTTTCTTTTCCTTTTTCAATGAACAATTCTTAGGATTTCATATGTTCATTTTTAGAGCTTCTCCCTCTCACCCTGACTATGGACTTTAAAATGGAGAACTTGAATTTTGAGTATTCTCTGGCCCTTCTATTTTTCACTCATGCTAGAGTTTAATTTTATTAAATTTAATTATATAAATTTAATTTATCTTCTCCGCTCTCTGCTTCAAGTGTAGCAGTTTTGGTGTAATAATTTAATTAATTCATGGCCCAATTCATAGGACTTTCATTTCATTGCTAGACCATACTAGAGACATAAATCCAGTAGTAAAAGCACTTAATTAAGACATGAAAAAACATAAATAGCCCAGAAGAGAATTAAATAGTCAAACAGTTTTTGCACACGTACACAAAGGAGTGCCATCTCCTACACCTCCATGGTATAATAGTCTAATTCTCTTTTAATTCCTCTGGCTCCCTTGCATAATGGGAGTGCTGTATCATTTTGAAATTTGCAGTCCCAGTGGCAGACAGTACAGGGCCATCTGCCACCTCAGACTTTCCTGGGAGACCCTGGATACAGAGTTTAAAATAGCTGAAAGCTCTCACATCATCCCCAGAATCATTATGCTCTACTGATGATGCCAGGCTTCAGAGACACATAGCTATACTATTCCACATGGTCATCTTGCCTGTCCTTTCTGTACTACTACTAGCTAGGTCTGCTCATTCTTGTCCCCTCACTACTTGACTTTGTTTTTTTAAAAACCTCCTGTCCTGTAGTGCACTCACCATGCCGTGAGTTTACACACAGGAGCCTGGGAAACATAGCTGAGAAAACCTCTTCCAATAAGTATGGGCTCTCTCAGCCTCAAGCATTGTGGGAAATGCTGGGAACATTTTCTAGTGCACTAACGTATAATAAGAAGCCCTTCTAAGCCATTAAGGCTATTCGGTGAAACCACACAATACAAACAACTGCAAACTGAATCCATTATCTATGTCTGTCTATATGGACCCATGATAGGCAGGGCCAGTAGGTAATTTTTGAAGTGTTTATCCTCATGCTTCCCTCTCTGCCATTCTATATTCACATAAATCCTTGCGATAACCCCTTCCTCTTTCTTCCCTTTAAAGCAGTTTTCAGTAAAAGCTCTGAAACTGACATGGAACCTGAGCTCACAGTTTATGTGTTCAGGGTCTAATCTTAGGGGTTATTTGCCCAGATATAATTTTCTTTCCTTCCCCACTTCCTGGACTTCTCTTTCATAGATTTACCCACTTCCTTGTGACCATGCAGGACCTTGTTTCCTGGGCTCCACTGTGTTGATTGGTGACTACTTTTCCCTGACCACTCTTTCAGGAAAGCCCCTTCACCATGTCTCCCTTCACTCAGCACTCTATGGACACAAACTCTCTTCCACAACTTTGCCTACTACCTTGATGTAGATTATATCATAATCTTAATCCATATAATTCTCATTCCACTTTCCTTGAGGATCCTAAAATCATACAGACTTAGTACCACCCCATGCTTTGGACTCCCACTGCAAGGGAACTAAACTTGGGTCTAACAGATAGGTAAGCACCCCAGCATTCTGATGAGCCCCTTTTTGTCCCCACAGAGACCCAGCCAGATTTAGCCATAAGGTACTACTTCGAGGTTTTGGCATCCCCTGGAAGGGAAACATCCTTAGTACAGCCACACAATCACCCCCCCGCCCCACTTCCTACTATCAGAAGCCTCATTATCTGAACATCTTACTGTGATAGCAGGGAGTAAAGTACAGGTTCCTTGCTCTTTCAGGCCTCTCTTCCCACTCTGAATTTCTTGCTGATACTTCTAAGAGAACTTCTCATTAGGTCAGATGATACTATATAGATGTGGAAATGCTGACTGATCTGTAGAACTGGCCTCAGGACAAATCATGAAATCTCCCTTGTCTGCACACTTTCATCTCTTTACTGATAGCTCCCCCCTCGCCCTCCATCCAATGTTTTTGTTCCCTCTTTTTCCTTTTCTATTTTTCCCAGCAAAGCCTGATCACAGGAAGAAACAAAGTGTGACCTTGAATCATTGTGTCACCCCTCCCAGGGCATCTTCATTTTAGGCCTTGTTCTTAGCTGCACAGTCAAATTTTTAATCTTTTTGAAAAGGAATCTAAAACATCAGGAAGTATATATGTGTATGTGTAATGTGTAATATATCATACATGTATATGTGTACATAGCATATACATGTATATACATAGTATGTTTATATGTAGTGTATGTGGCATGTATGTATATATGTGTGTGTATATACATATGTGTGTGTATGTGTATATATATATATATTTATATAAATATATTAGCTACACACAACTGTTTTTCTTTTCTCAAACCAGAAATGAGCTTGAATTGTCTTCAAACACAAACTAAGGAAAAATAACTTCTAGTTACTGGTTAGAATTTTGCTTTGACTTAAGGCACTTTGGGATAGGAAAAGGAGATTTTTTGGGGAGGAGGTAGGGAACATGATCACTTCTTCAAAAAATAAAAGCTCACATTTATATATCTTCTTATTGTTACAACTATAAATACAAGATCTCATTTGACATAAAATAATATGCATCAGTATATATTCCATAATTCTGCACCAAGATGTCAGGGACATCCTGTATTTGAAGGGCTGTTATAGGAGCAAAGAAATTGAATTTTTATTCTAGGCAGCTCCAGGAGGCAGAGCTAGGTCCAGTTCAGTTGGTGGGAGTTAAAGACAGACTCAAACTCATTATGAGGAAGAACTTCCTAATCATGGGAAGTTACTTGTGAATACTGTGTCACTGTAAATATTCATCACAGGCTGGATAACCTTTGGGACCATTTGTCACAGAGTACCTGGCATCCCCCTCACATGTGGTATCCCAGAAATATACTTCTGAAGTAGGTCACCACCCACTTACAGCCATAGCTCATAAGGCCACATCAGCATAATGACTTTTACTAGGCAAACCAAGAAGCCCCATTAGCTCAAAGCAAAATATAATAATAAAATACATGTGTACAGCTTCTCACAGTTGACCATATAGCCTGGGAAAACATTGAACTAGAAAACTCTCATGAAGTACAGTGCATGACATATCAAGGAGATATATGTAGGCATATGTAGGGAACATGCATGGCTCAGGAATACATGCGTATAGGGAACATGTACTATATTTCCTATGGCAATTGTACTGTAATTCTGACTCCTACCAGCCTTCTAGGCTTATTTCATATTACTCCGCTTTACAACCAGGCAAACTCTCTAATTACCTGCTCCCTGAGCTTGAGCTCCTTGTCTTTGCAAAGGCAATTTCCCCTCCCTGGGATAGACTAGCATATGTGCAGGGAATACATGAGGACAGAGAATGTGTATGACCCATGGGCAACTGACACTTCTGAAGCTGTGGAGTTGCTGGGGTCCTCTGCTGATTGATCATATTACTCTCAGTTGGGTATTTCTGCTGAGTTATTCTCTGTGGTATCTGATGAACTGCTGCTGATACTCTGGGTTGCCATTTTCAGCTGTGATGAGGTCCTTTCCCTGAGTTAATGTTCTCTGCTGCCAACGGTTGATCTTCACTTGTGATGAGTCTTCTTCTCCATGGTGAGGGTAAAGATGTTTTGCAGCTCTTTAACTCATACTCCAGAGGAGATATATATACCTATACTTCTATCTATCTATCTATCTGTCTATCTATCTATCTATCTATCTATCTATCTATCTATCTATCTGTCTGTCTGTGTGTCTACCTATCTATGTATCCATCTATGTATCTCTCTGTGTATCTGTCTATCCATCTATGTATCCGTGTATGTATGTATGTACGTACGTACGTATGTATGTATGTATGTATCTACCTATCTATGTATCCATCTATGTATCTATCTATCCATCTATGTATCTGTGTATCTATTTATCTATCCATCTATCTATGTATCTGTGTACATACGTATGTGTGTATATATGCATGCATGCATGCATGCATGCATGTATGTATGTATCTATCTGTGCAAAATCCCAGCCAGCTGTACCTAGTTAGCTAGCTAGAGAAGTTTTTAGCATTTTCAAAGTCTATCTTTTGAATATTCTTGCTTTAACTGCCACTCAGGGTAGCTCAAGCTAAAATTTTACTTGAATTATGTTCTGCAATTCCTTTTAATTCCTATCATGCTCCTGAATCACTAGACCAGGCCATCTTTAACCCATCCTGGAGACTCTATTTAGCAAAACTGCAGAGGAACTAGGTAGAAAGGGTGTGAGGAGACTCTAGTCAACCCCACATCATTCTTCCCCCTCCAATAGCTCTGGTTAGCATCATGCAACTTTACTCAGGAGCAAGACTGAAAAATGCTGGTTGAACCCAGTGAAGCTTGTGACCTTTGCCTTCTGTCTCCTTGTAACTAAGATGCTGTATTTCTTATATAAGTCAGGAATAGGAGGATCCCTCCAGTAAGGCACTACTGTGACAAATGTGCCATTGTGTCATAGAAGTGACTTTGGGTTGTTGAAGGCTTTGCTAATTCTGGAAAGGATTTGGTTTTCAGAGTGGGTCATGCGTCTGTTGAACAAGAATTAGTCTAAGTACAAAAGGTCTCAGGACATACACTTTTTTTTGTCCATGGCAAATCATGAAGACCATCTACTAAGTTGTAGAGGCAGTGGTGATCTGCCTTTGAGGAGATAGTTCTCAGATAGATAAATGACGTTTCCTTGAATCACTGAGTCCCTTGTAGGCTTCTACATAAATGGGCTTCCTAGTAAGAATCCCCTCCCATACCCTCCCCCATTTTTGCTCATACTACTGCCAAAGTAATATTCCTAAGATTGAAGTCTGATGATATTAATACTATAATCAAACATTTTCAGGGGCTTCCTATTGCCTCTAAATAAAATTCAGGATGATTAGCTTGGCATTTAAAGCCTTCCGCAATTCTGACTCCTACCAAGCTTCTAGGCTTATTTCATATTACTGTGCTTTACATCCAGGCAAACTCTCTAATTACCTGCTCCCTGAGTTTGAGCTCCATGCCTTTGCAAAGGCTATTTCCCTGGGATAGATTGCCTCCTCACCTCCATCTCTTAGAACTCCTAGGAAACTTCAAGAATCAGATCTGGTGCCAATTCCTATTCAAGTCAGGGCCTGAAGAATGATTTCTCTTTGTTTGTTTTTTTAATCCCTGGTGCCTGTCCAGTACAGTGTTTGACGTAGTAGGTGCTTGAATGAATGAATAAAAAAGCATTCATTAAGCACTTACTATATATCAAGGACTATAATAAGGCCTAGGATATAAAATGAGAAAACAAAATAATCTCTGTCTTCAAGGAGGTCTGATTGGGGACAGCAATATATAAAAGAAAGTTCAACTGGATGGCAGATGGAAAGCTCTAGAAGTACTAAGGCAGACAGCCAAAGGGCAGAGGGCAAGGCCTAGGGTTCTTTAGTTACATCACTAGGTCACATGATAATGCCAGGGATCTCCAGGATGTTGTTGTTGTTCAGTTGTATCTGACTCTTTGTGACCCCATTTGGGGTTTTCTTGGTGGAGATACTGGAATGGTTTGCCATTTCCTTCTCCAGCTCATTTTATAGATGAGGAACTGAGGCAAACACCGTTAAGCAACTTGCCCAGGGTCACGCTACTAGTAAGTGTCTGAGGCCGTATTTGAACTTAGGAAAAGTCTTCCTGACTTCAGACCCAGGGCTCTATCCACTTTGCCATCCTAGCTTCATGGTGTAGGGAAAGCTTAAAGAACCTTTGGTGGCAGTACCAGGGCAGATGGTAGGGCTTGGCAGTCCTCCATCTCAACAGAAGGAATAGAGTTGATGATTCTCATCTCATCTAAACCATGAGAACAATCAAGCAGAATGGGCAGGTTCTGGGTACCCTGGCCAGGAAGAGGGCTAGAGGGGAAGATAAGGAGAGAATGTGGGTAGCCAATGAATTGTCTGTTTGGATTCCTCCTTAGGGGAGGGACCAAGGAAGGAAGAGATGAGAAGAAGATGCCTCTCCACTGCCCCCAACACTGTGCTTAATTAATATTTGTTTTGTTGAATTACCTATATATAAAAGGAGATGATAATACTTTAGTACCTGCCTTACAGGTTCATAGGGTTAGATGACATGTATATATGCAAAGCACCTGGTAAACTTTAAAGCTCCGTGTAAATGTCAACTATTATTGTCATTATCAGCCTCAACTTGTATTTATTATGCACTGATTGTTTGCAAAGCACCCCAGTATCCCACCTACTTCTGGTAGGTCTTCATAGTCATCGACTTCTCTGCATTTATTTCCTTCTCTTGGCTGTCACATATATGTTTTCTTCATGGCTGGTCAAAGATAACTCATTAAGGGTACCCAGGATGACCTTTGTAACTCTAACCTGTGACAGTGGGTGTTCAGATATTCAAGCAGGCCGACTGGGGAGATTGAGGTTTCCTTTCCCAGAGATTATAACCCAGAAAGGTAGAGGAAGGGTTGAGGTACCTAAACAGAGACTCAAGTCTAAGGTGAGGCAGACTAGATGAGAGTCACCTGACAAACTGTATAGAACATGGCCTCTCCACTCCCCACTCCCAAACAAATAAGCAGTCAATTGGCCTTATCCCTTCAACTCCATACCAGAAGAGAGGGATCGAATCATTTGAGTTTCAATTGAATTGGAGATTTTTTCTTCTTATTGCAAACATGGTGAGTAAAAAGAGGCAACTACAATGATTTGCATCAATGGGATAAAATGGTATGAGACAATATCAAAGACATTTATAAAAGGAAAAAGTTGGAAAAATTAAACAAATTTTTTTAAATTAAAAAAAAGACTGGGAGACTCTTGGAATGAGTTAGAGGCACCAGGCCAAGTGCTGCATTGGTATCCACAAAGTGTTAAGTGAACTGGAGAAAGACCATGCATGGCAATTTCTCTGTAAGATTGCTGGAAAGACTTAGACAAGAAACAAATAAGAGGAAGGAATTAAGCATTTATTTAGGGCCTAGTATATGCCAGGCACTGTGCTAAGCACACTACAGTTATTCTCTCATTTGATCCTTACAACCCTGGGATGTATTATTATTCTCATCTTACAGTTGAGGAAACTGAGGCAAAAAGAGGTTAAGTGATTTGCCCAGGGTCAAACAGCAGGTAATATGTGAGTCTATTTAAACTCAGTTCTTCCTGACTCCAGGCCCAATGGTGTGTCTACTGTAGCACCCAGCTTCCTTTAGATAAGAAGGCACAGAAGGCTTTCAATCTGTACCAAGGTCAGGAGAATCCACAAAAACTAATCAATTTCTTTGCAGAACTGAAAACACGCCATCCTTGGAGAATGGCCTTAAAAGATGGACAGACTTTGGGTGGGGTTTCATAGCTTGGAGGGGCCTCTCCAAGTCACAAAAAAGGCAGGATCTCTAGGAGAATTAGTCTTGATGTAACAGTTATGAGTGGATTGCTGGAGAAGAGCTACAGCAACTTTTAAGGAAAATTGTGATTACGGTTTAGGGATGGGGGATCAGTTCCTTCCATATTTGAGATTCTATTCTTTTGAGTCACCAAAAATGTTTTAAAAGTTTGCTTCCATTTGATGAGTAAGCCCGTATTATGTCAACCACAGAAACAGAATCAGATAATGACCTTTGCTCTCTTCCTATCAGCATGGAGCCTCTATTATATGAAACTAATGTTTGTTATTAGTCTCACCTCTCTATTCCCAGGGCTTCTTTAGGTTCTACAATTTTAAGAGATATGTTTTAGTTTAAAAGATAGTAAATGTGTCAATTGCTTATGTTTTTGTCTATCTAATGTATTCTTCCTTCCTGCCTTCCTTCCTTCTTTCCTTCCTTCCTTCCTTCCTTCCTGCCTTCCTTCCTTCCTTCTTTCCTTCCTTCCTTCCTTCCTTCTTTCCTTCCTTCCTTCTTTCCTGCCTTCCTTCCTTCTTTCCTGCCTTCCTTCCTTCCTTCCTTCCTTCCTGCCTTCCTTCTTTCCTGCCTTCCTTCCTTCTTTCCTGCCTTCCTTCCTTCTTTCCTGCCTTCCTTCCTTCTTTCCTGCCTTCCTTCTTTCCTGCCTTCCTTCTTTCCTGCTTTCCTTCCTTCCTTCTTTCCTGCCTTCCTTCTTTCCTGCCTTCCTTCTTTCCTTCCTTCCTTCTTTCCTTCCTTCCTTCCTTCCTTCCTTCCTTCCTTCCTTCCTTCCTTCCTTCCTTCCTTCCTTCTTTCCTTCCTTCCTTCTTTCCTGCCTGCCTGCCTTCCTTCCTTCCTTCCTTCCTTCCTTCCTGCCTTCCTTCCAGCTATTGAGATTTCTGGAACTTTGATCTCATTCATTCACTCAGGCTGGGGATGATAATAAACAGTGAATAGAGCTTAAAATCATAAAATCTGGAACAAGGGGAGGCTTGTTACTTATAAGCTGTATCATTCAAACAAATCACTTAGCCTTTTGACCTTTGTTGGTGAGCTGGGAATAATTGGGAATAATTATGCTTACACTACTTATCTCCCAGTGTTATTGAATGGAGTGGCTTGAAAACCATAAAATGCTATAGAAATGTGACTTATCATGAGTCATTCAATAGATGAAATTATTTGCATTCAAACCTAGCTGCCTCCACTGTGACTAGCAATAGCTATTATTTATATAATACTTACTATATACCAGGCATTGTGCTAAGAACTTTACAATTATTATCTCACTGGATCCTTACAGCAACCTGAAAAGTAGGTGCTATTGTCACCCCCATTTTGCAGACGAGCAAAGTGAAGCAAAGAAGTGATTTGCCCAGGGTCACACAGCTAGAAAGTATCTAAGGCCAAATTTGAACTCAGGTCTCTTCCAGGCCCAGTCACTTATTTGCCTCTAGATAATAAATACTTTACTGTATCAATGAATAGCTTAAGAATTCAATTATCTTTCATCTTTGTATTCCCAGTCACTGAGATGTTGCCTTGTACATAGTTAGGAATGAATAAACATTTGTTGGATAGAAATGAACTTGTGAGATAACTTTTCTAGGTGCTGGGGGAAATAGATAAATAAATTTTGGTCCCTGGCTCTTTGGGGCTTACGATCTGGTAGAGAACATAAATAAAATATGTTAAAAAAAGAAAAAAAACAAACAATGATGCTCGTAACTGGTTTTGGATCAAGATATCCATTACTGTGGTTTCATTAGTGTGGGGAACTCCTGGTATGGAGACGCGCTATTCTGACGCAGATCAACAACTCATCTGTAACTTACAGACTAGTAATTGACCTTAGAGTCATGGAAAACTGGGTTCAAGTTCCACATCCTGGCTGTGTGACAATGTCCAAGTCACTCAATGTCCTATGCAAGTCTCCCGAGTCCTGGCTAATCTGAATGTACTATTACCCCTGATCGCTGGTCATTTTGAAGATCCCAGCTACCCATGTGGCCCTTATGTAGGCAGTGGATAGAGCTGGGTCTGGAGTCAGGAAGATATGAGTTCAAATCCAGGCTTAGACACTTAGTAGCTGTGTGACCCTAGGCAAGTCACTTAACCTCTGTCTGCCTCAGTTTACTCAACCATATCATGGGAATCAAAATAGAGCCTACCTCCCAAGTTGTTGTGAAATTACAATGAGATAATACTTATAAAAGTCCTTATCATAGTACCTGGCACATAGTAGGTACTTAATAAACGTTTGTTGCCTTCCTTTCTTTCTTCTATTTAAAATCATGCACAGAACTTAGATTCAGTGAACTTCTCTGTCCATTCACTTACCAAAGCCAGAGTTACCCTTGAGAAACGGTCAGTGTAGTAAAGTATAGACTCTCTATGACACATTTTCTATGTCCTATCTTCTTTTCTTACAAAAGATGAATAAGGCCAGGGAATGAAAAATGGTGCAACCCAAATCCATTCCCAGGATAAGGGATGATTCCTACTTCCTGTTGTATATAATTGAGCCTGCTCCAGAGTTACATCTAGGGCTAAGTGACACGCATACAACTTTTTGCTAGAAAAGATATGTGAAAAAGAAAGTCTTACTGAACTACCCTCCATAGAAAAGGTACCTTTGCTGGGCTTTGGAATGACAGACTACAGGGAAATGGAAGTTTAGCTTTTATCATGCTCTCATCTATAACCCTATACTTGAGAGGGAAAATTTGAGGCTATACTGGCAGGCATTTTTACGAAACAAAGTAATAAGAATGGTAATAGCTGACATTTCTATAGCATTTTAATGTCTTCAAAGTGCTTGGGGACATGTAGTTTAAGCCAGCTTAACCCTTTGAAGTGGCTGTGAGTTATTATTATGTCCATTTTGCAGATGAGAAAAGTGAGTCTCAGTAAAGCTAAGTGGCTAGTCCTCCACAGGCACACGTTTGGTAAGTGTAGGAGATGAGATCTGAATCCAAATTATCCTGACTCCAAGTTCATAACTTATTATTTACTACTCCATATAATGTGCTTTTGGAGTAAATCCAGATGTACAACACACATTAAGACATCTGTCTTGTCTCTCCCATAGGAGAGGCAAATATGTTTTCAGTTTCTTTATATTCTCTGTGGGACCTTGGGCAGTGCCTTGCACACAGTAGGAAGTTAATACATGACGGGGGAAAGAAATAACACCCTGGATCCCAGCTCTAATACTGAGGACAACTTTATGAAGTGGCTTTTTTGGTACTCCAGTAACAAAAACCTCTTGGAATGGTGTCCAAGAAGGGTGTGCTGTACACCAAGTCCTACTGGACCATAAAGAGAGTTGCAATGAGGTCCCAGTGCATTTCTTCAGCACCCTCAGAGTACAGAACACTATTCATTTACACTCTGACGAATGCTACAAAGCACCAGATAGAGATTCAGGATACGATAAATGCTTAATCCTAGCAAGAGTCAAATATTCACCAGGTACAACTATTGAGAAAAAAATTTCCGCAATTAAAACAGTTCTATGAGTGAAAGGCAAAATCAGCAGTCCTTCAGAACATCGAATTATTTTCCTACTCCATGGTGCCCTGAGATCCTTGTCCTGCTTGAGAGGTACTAATAATGAAGTTAATGTTGATAATAATAACAGCCAGCTAACATTTACATAACACTTTTGGGCTTGCAAAAACTCTCTCTGTATATATTTTCTCAGTAGACAAGGACTAAAGTACAAGAAAGTTAAGTGACTCATCCAATGTCAGATTTGGCCCGACTGGGGTCAAGCCCAGTCAGCTATTCTGACTCCCAGCTTTACGTTCTAACTGATGAGACCCACTACTTTCTCTTCATTCCAGCACGATCTCAGTTTAGTCAGAGGACACAGTATTATAATTTCAGAGATGCATGGCAAGGCTCCCTGGGGAAAAACGGTGAAGATGACAGGAAATGAAAGTACTGAGGGCAGTGGAGAAAGTTGTGTTCCAGGAAGACGCGGGGGGAAAATTCATTTGAAAATGTATCAGACATTGGGCTAGCAGTATAAAAAGTATGGAAGAAGGATATGACTATTAACTTTAGACAATTTCAAGAGCAAGGGAAAGTAGGATGGAGTCAGCCTCCAGTAATACGAAGAAGTACCTCATCCAGGAATCATTTCTGTTTTGCAATTAATGTTTCTGTTTAAATGCAAAAATGATCTTCCAGGAACATCACCCCCCATCCCCCAAGACACAGTGCATTGTATAGACTACTCAGGAGAAGTGGAAAGAAATCCCAATGTTTCATCCTGCCTCACTGCTCAACTTTCCCCCTGCTTACCACACCATGCTAGTATATCACAGACTGATGCCAAGCCACAGACTAAAGCAGACTTTCTCCCTCATCTTTAAACTTATCTGTCTAAATTTCCCCCAGGCCATGACTCAGAGTTGCGACTAGAAATTTTTATTCCTGGGGCAAAGTTAGATGGAGTGAACTTATTATATAGTCTTCTTTTCATAGGACCATAAGCTTCCAGTTGGAAGAAACTTTCATTTAATCTGACCCCTTAATTTTATAGATGAGGAAATGGAGGTCCGTGAATTTAAGTGACTTGCTTAAGGTTACAAAAGTAATAAATAATAAGTCACAGAGCTGAGAGTCAAAACCATGTCCTCTTGACTCCAATAACCCTGCTTGTTCTATTATCCCCCGATGTGACTCTCTGATGCCATTACCAACATTACCTGGGGCATCCAATCCCTCCAACATTTCTATGGCCTCCTCCATTTATCCTAACACTAGAACATGAACCATTCCTATGTATTCCAGTGATTTCTTCAGTTCCATCCCTTCTTCTGTACTTCCTAAAGCTTTTCTGGACTACTTATCCATTCTGCTGCTTTCATAAGTTAAGCCTCTGCTCTGGCATTTCCCAACTAGCACATAATTCAAACCCAGATATGTGGGGGTGAGGTGAATGGGTAGAAATTGAAAATGTATCAGGAAATGTAAAGATCAGACATCAGAAATGACTGACTTCCTGACTGAAGGTGGCAAGAAAGGAAATAAAGGTAGGAGAAAAGTGGAAACATAACCTTGATTGAAAATTTTTGGAGAAAGGAGATATCTCTTCCTTTGCTTTGATTTGGTGAGGAAGAAATGGGATTATGTTTGGAAGATCGTGATAACTCTAAGGAGAAAGAGCTTTAATCCTGGTCCCAGGGGACCTTATTTGTTGTTTCTCATGGTAACATAATATTCTGTTGTATTCACATACAATTTGTTCAACCATTCCCTAATCAATGACCATCCATTCTGCTTAGTTTTTCTTGCTATCATGTAAAGTGTTCTATATTCTCTTCCAGGATGTGTCCAGGGTCAGGGAGGGAATGGTTTTGGTTTTAAATGCCTCCCTTTCCTACTCCTGTTGGGCTAGATTAAGCATATGTCCTACTTTCGGGGTAGGGGTGGGATAGGACCTCTGATTTCATTGGTGTAAGGAGCTTCCCAGTGAAGAACTCCTTCTCACAAAGCAGGCTGGCACCTTCCCTATAACTCATAGTTTTAGAAAATTGCTCAGAGCATGGAGAGCTTCAAAGACTTTCCTCAAGTTACACAGCCAGTAAGTGTCAGAGGCTGAATTTGAACCTAGGTCTTCTAGATTTCAAGGCCAGCTTTCTAATTACTGCTGCCTCTCAAAGAAATGCCCTACTTGGGTACCAAAAAAATTAATAATTCAGCTGAGCAGAGTATGATGCTATAACCTATGAATAAGACAGTAAGACCTTCTCTGGCTAATCTTCCATCAACTGAGAATTGACAATACCTCTAAATAGATCTGTCTACCTTGAGGCTTTTCATCAGGATTTTCCTTTCCTCTCTGGGACTTTAAAAAATCTTCCAGCCAAGATAGAAGAAAATGTCCTTGAGTCTTCAGGCCAAAGACTGCCAACCTTCCTCTTCATTTGTCTGTGGTCCCTGAGGTCCAGACGGGAGGAATGATGCCTCTAGGTCATTCCCATCCTTAAGGCCATCTTCCCTCCTTTGCCTCAGTGGCTAGCAAGGGAGTATAGGATCATAGATTTGAAGCTTAAAGATCCCTTACATGTAATCTATTCCAACTCCCTCATTTTACAGATAAGGAAATTGAGTCCCAGAGAAATTAAATAACTGGCCCAAGATAGCACAGGAAGTAAATGGCAGAAGCAGGTTTTGAACTGATGTCCTCTGACTCTAATCTGACACTCTTTGAGGCTTGGGAGGGGCAGGTAGGTGTGGGATATGGCTATGGTAGAATCTAACCACAATGCTCTTCATCAATAGAGGGTTAAACTGAGAGCCTAATCATGCCCATGAGAAATATGGCAAAGTCAATCTCCTCGTTTGTAAAGAGGAGGCTGAGCTAGGGAAGTCTGAGGCCTCTTCTAGTTCTAACATTCTGTGTCTGGGCCAGTCTTGGAGGAAGCATGAGGAATAACCAGTGGAGAGCCTGTGTCTTCCATTGGTGTTCAATGTTGAGAGATAGCTTCCTGTAGGAGAGTCATAGGAGGACATGAATGAGAGTCACATGGGATGAGTAGATGTAGATGGCTTTCTCTCTGTACCATTGGAGGAAGTATCCATATTAGTGAAATCACAGGTCCTTCTAAGAACTGAAATTTATTTTAGGAGATGTGCATTATATTCTACAGCATGATGTGAGAAGGGGAGGCAGGGTAAAAAGCACCTGGTGAAATGGAGAACATAGAACATGAGAAGTCTTAAATCATAAACTTTTCCATTTGGGATCAACCTAGTGAAAGTCCTCCATTTTTCAGATTGGGAGAGTAAGATCATAGGAGCATAGATTGAGAATAGGAAGAGACCCCAGAGGTCAATTTGTCCAATACCCACATTCTATAGATGAGAAAGTTGTGGTCTGGAAACATTAATTAACTTGCCCAAAGTCACAGAGGGAGTAAAAAGGATATAAGTCCTTGACTTTAAGTCCAAGGCCTTTTCTACTTTCCATTTCAGAGAAGCTGAATGGCTTCCTCAAGACTACCCAGCTAGTCAGTAACAGAAATAGGACTAGAATCCAAGTTTCCTGGCTCTCAGTACAGTGTTCTTTCCACTATCCCCACTGCCAAGTAAATTCTTCAGTTCTTCAACGAGATCATAGACTCTTTGGATATTGGCAGTCTGCCATAGTGGATATACTGGACTTGAAATCATGAAGGCTTGGGTTCAAATTCTCCCACTAACTTTTTCTAGATTGTGACCCAGGGCAAGTCACTTACTTTCTCTGAGCTTCCTCATATTTAAAATAGAAATAACAGTAGCATCTACGTCCCAGAGTTGTTAGGAAGATCAAATGGGGTATTTAAAGAAGTACTTTGGGAAGTACTGGGAAACACCTGAATTTGAGTTACTAACTCAATGTGATAACTCACATTCATTAGGGCTGGACAGCCGGCAAAGCTCTTTACTTTTCACCACCCTGTGAAGTAGGTAGTGCAGAATTATCACCATAGTTATCGTTGTTCATCCTTCGTTCTCGAAGAGGACCAATGATACTCCTGTCTGAAAGGAAGCTGAGGCTGCAAAAATCTAAGTGACTCGTGCCTAGCGCGTGCCTAGCACTGAACCTTGCTGACTCCAAGCCACACTCAGGCTGTGTTTAGATGGCTATAATTCCTCTCACAAAGCAGGCGGGTTCCCAAGGATGAACTTTATTTCAGGGGCCGTGGATGATAATCTACAGCATGACGTGAGAAGGGGAGGTGGGGTGAAAAACACCTGGTGAGATGCTCCCAAAGAGCATATTTTTAAATAAGAATCAGCTCTTGGTGTAACAGTTTTAATGAGCCTGTTTCTCTCTTTCTCTCCACCCCCTCTGCTTTATTTTCATTGCCACCTGAAAACTTTGGCTCACAGTTCAGAAGTAAGAAGTAAATGCAGATTCCCAAGTCCTTTTCTTTTCACAGCTGTCGAGTTCAGTGAGTTGAACTGCAATACTTCTGAGTTCATCCGTTCACTCCAACATGACCAACTCCTGTTGTAAACTTTCCCTCCAGGACACGTGACAATGCATTTCTTGAATATATATCCCAGCTGCAGGAGCAAAAAAGCTTTCAGAACTCCAGGCATCTGAGAGAGGAAGATTCCTGTTGGATTTTGTGTTAGACGGAATTAAGGATTCCAGTTGGATTTTTTTTTCCTGTCTCTTTGGGTAAGTGAGCAGTATTTATTTATCATGGAAAAATATTTGAGGGGGCATGTCTGACAAATGATTTCTGTAGTTTTCATTTTTTTTTTAAATTTGTCTAAGGAAACATTAGCAAAGTATGCAAAGCAGTGTTAACTTAGAGAGGTTAATTTTGCAAGTTTGCATGTTTTATTCTCTTGAGATAGACTTTTCTAACTTCAAAAGAAATGCGTTGTACCAAAATGTCTTTCTAGGATTCCTGCACCCCTTTTCTTTATGCAGGTCAGCAAAACTTGTTTTTAGCCTTCTGTTATTAGAGGATTTTAGGAAGATCTAACCTGCATGATTTCTCTTTCAGACCCAGGTTGTGAAAGCTCAACTTCAGTACCAAGATGGGTGATGCAGTTGCTAACACTTCCTTACCTGAAACATCCAGCGCCCTGCCGGAGCCCCAGACCTCCACCAGTGTGGGCGGGAGTGGGAGTGAGTACTTTTATGTCCTGGTTGTCATGTCCTTCTACGGCATCTTCTTGATTGGAATCATGCTGGGCTACATGAAATCAAAGAGAAGGGAGAAGAAATCCAACCTGCTTCTGCTCTACAAGGATGAAGAGAGGCTCTGGGGGGAGGCCATGAAGCCTCTGCCCATTGTGTCGGGGCTGAGGTCAACCCAGGTGCCCCTGATGCTGAACATGCTTCAGGAGAGCATGGGACCAGCTCTGTCATGCACCATCTGCTCCATGGAGGCAGGCAGCGTCAGCTCGGAGTCATCTTCTCCTGACATGCATTTCACCATCCACGAGGAAGTGCCCGATGATGAACTAGGAGAGACCTCAGAGACGCCCCTCCATGAAAGCAGCGAAGGGTCTTCGGATAACATCCCCCAGAATTCCTAGCACTCTGAGGTGACCTCCAGACATGGCCCTGTTAGCCAGCACACTTAGCAAGAGGAAGGAGGTATGCCCAGCGTCCGATTCCACCGCTCCAGTGCAGCCGCCACTTTAGAGAGACTCGTGCCTGGCCCCTGCCACGGGTGTCAGGGCAGTGGCTCATCCTGAGGTGGCAGGATCAAGGAGTCAACCGATGTGCTTGTGACCTGGACTTGGCATTGAAAAAGTCCCGCCAAGAGATACAGTTTGTATATGTAATTCCATGTCTAGGTTTTTAATTGTACCTGTTCAGAACATGGTATGGTGACATTTCTGTTATTTCCTTGAATGCTTGTAATAGTCACTGCATCATCTGCCCTTGCTCAGAGTGCTATGCAATGTCTAGGACCATAGCTTTAGCACTGGAAGGGACTTTAGAGGTTATTAGTCTTTCATAGAAAAGGAAACAGAGACCCAGGAAAGCTTAAGTGACTAGCCTAAAATCAAGCAGGTAGTAAGTGGAAAAACTGGGATTGCCCCAGTTTCTTTCCACTCAGCCTCTAGGAACAGTGGAGAGAATTTGCTTAATATCAGGGATTCCTTTCAATGGCCTAATGCCCCTAGAGCTTTGTTCTTCCAGATCACTGACAAACTGTTAAGTGTCTCTGTTGTTATCAGCTCACAGACCAGAGCAGACTTCTTGCAAAGGCCTCCGGGGGTTAGGATAAAAGGTGTGGCAAGCAAATCAATTACCTGAACCTGATGATCTATCACATGTACTGTAAGAACTCTGTCTTTACTCAAAACCATTTAAATAATTTACCATCTGGGTCCTAACCTTTAACCTCTGACCTTTGATGTCACTTGCTGGCTCTTTGATCTGGGGGATTAGCTTCTTTCAGGTAGGTAACAAGCAACCAGGAATCCCTAATTTCCCTTTCAGCTGGCAGGCACAGCTGGAGAACCATTCCCAACACCCAGATGTCTTGGTGTGTTGTCCTGGCTGTCACCACGGAGGCCAGAGCACTATTGTCGACACCCCTTGCCTTTTCTAGCCAACTTTCTTTGCAAGACAGACGTAATAGGGGCCTTCTAAATGTGGTTCTTTATCACGTAGCTGGGAGCAGGAAGGACCTTCTCACGCGGAGAGCACAGAAATGGGGGGCCAAATCCCGTGGCCTCTGGTTCCTGGTTCTACCACTCATTTGCTGTGTGGTCCTGGGCATTGGCCCAAAGCCTCCGCGTCCTCATTTGGCAAATGAGTTTCATAATGATACTTACTCCCCAGAGACATGGGGGAGGATTTCTTTAGATTTTTAAGGCTCTGCGATAAATGCTTCCCTGCCTGGAGTGAAGGATGCTTTGGGGAGTATAAAATATTCTTCCCATAGTTAGTTGGGGTTGGGATTGGGGATGTGGATTCTGTGGATAAAGGAATAGACAGAGACCCAGGGCTCCTGATTCAGGGAGAACTCAGTTTTCCCAGGAAGGAATCTAAGAGGCTGACAACACACTTGGTCTGGAAAGCGTCCTGAGATTCCCCAGGAATGGGGTATGCAGAACACTGTGAGGCTGATATTTGGATGAATTTGCCAGCGTCTCAAGCAAAAGGAATCAAAAGTTTAAAAGACTGGTGCCCAGCGATGCTCCCCAAATGCCTTCACGTATTCTTGTGTTAAAATAGCTTTGTGACTGATCCTTTCTAGAGCTTAGAGCCTAGAAGAAAGGGAGAACACTTGAGACATAGAACAAAGAAAGAAGAAAAATTAACAGGAACAAGAAAACTTTCTTACAGCTGCCTTGTGTGCAAAGGAGGGAGAGGGGATGAGAAAAGGAAGAAGGAGGTAGCAGGAAGGAGACTGGATGGGTGGGATGGGGGATGGAGGCTGCAGCAATTGTATTCCCTGTGCAAGGGTTAACAGCTTAAAAGTTGGGTCATCATTCTGCTGTATCAGAATGATACCAGAAATTGATGGTTGGGAGGGGGAAAAAAGGGCTCTCTTGGTCACTTAAAATGCAAAGGGTAGATTTACTCCAAAGGGGGCTGTTTAAGTTTGAAAGAAGCCAAGTTAAGTTTGGCCCCTTGCCTGGAATCACTTGAATTCTGAAACTTTACTGAGACCGACAGACTTGTGAGTTGTCACATTTTCCATTACTTGCTTCAACCCCGAGGTTTGGTGCAAGTCTATATGTGCCTACGAAACAAACACGGTGTACATACTTATGATTGAACTGAGTTGTATAGAATCGTCTTGTATTTAACAGTTTGTATTTTTCACAAAGTTTTTATTTAACTAAATAAACACATTTCCCTCCTATTTCTGGGAAGTCACAAATTCTTTCTGTTCAGTCCTTTTTAGCTCAGTCCCAAGTTCCAAAAAAAGCAAGGCCAGGGTCTTGGGGCTCATTCAGGCGTTTTGCTCAGTTTCCAAAGACAGCCTCCGTTATACATGTTTCTCATTTCTGCCTTAGCCAGGCTGAACAAGAGCCTGCTTTTTCATCCTTCAATGTCCTTTGCTTTTGATGGAAAACAAGTTGCAAAAGTTCTTTCGACAGCCTCCCTGTTTCTCATTTGGCTGCTGCCCCATTTGGCTTTCAATTCGCCCCGAGATACAAGTGCTTCGAAGATGTTGTTTTAGGTTTGGCTGTGAGCAAGAGTTTGGGATGAGTGTTGGTCTGGCCAATGTTATCCATGACTGTAAGCTGATGGAGAGAAATGTGCAGGGCTTCCAAGTCACTCTGCTTGGAGAGTCAACTCCACTTAGGAGGCATGGGGATGGAACCACCAAAGCTACTCAGTCACCTATCAGTCAATCAACAAGCACTTACTGTATGCTGGGGATATGAAGGCAAGAATAAAACAATGCCTCCCATCCAAGAGGTTACTTTTCCTGGGGCAAAGAATATGTTCATGAGGTAGCTAGGTGGTGCAGTGAGTAGAACATCGGCCCGGGAGTCAGGAGGACCTGAGTTCAAATCTGACCTCAGACACTTGACACACTCACTAGCTGTGTGACCATGAGCAAGTCACTTAACCCCAATTGCCCTGCCTTCCCCCACTCCAAAAAAAAAGAATATGTCTACATAGGAACAGGGACTAGACTTAGGATTTCTTTTGCGCAGGGAACTATTAGATGAGGAAACTCCCGCTACCAAAGCAGGTTGCCATCTCCTCTGCAATGGCCTAGAACACTGAGAAATTAAGCTACTTGCCCAGGGTCACACAGTCAGCATGTGTCAGAGGCAGGATGGTCTTTCTGGTTTTAAGGCCAGCTCTGCAATCACTCTGTCCTACTGTCTCTCTGCCTCTGTCCCTGTCTCTCAGTGTATGTATGTACATATATGTATATACAAGCTATATTAAAAGAAAGTAATGGGAGGGAGGCACAAGTATCTGGGGGATAAGGAATGGTCTCAAGCAGAAAAGGTAGAACTTCAGCTTAATTCTGAAGGAAAGAAAACTAAGGATGCCAAGATGTATAGCTAAAGAAGAATTGTGCTCTATGCATAGGAGACAGCCAGTTTAAAGGCATGGAGCATCATGTGTGAGGAATAGAAAACAGATCAGTTGGGCTGAATCACGGAGAGTCAAAGGGAGAAGGTTGGAGCCAGGTTGTAAAAAGCTTTAAAAGCCAAACAGAAAAGTCTGTATCTGATGCCACAGCAAGAGGGAGTCCATGAAGCTTCATGAGTAGGAGAAGTGACATGGGAAGACCTGTGCCTTAGTTGTATTGATTTGCCACCTGTGTTCAGGATGAATCAGAAATAGGAGGCAGGTTTAAAGTGATCCCTCCAATTCACTCCTCTCTATCCTTCACTCCAGCAGGGTGGCTCCTCCCCCTTGGGGAAGAACTGAATTGTAAACAGACCCCATAGGCTTTTAGGATGGCCAAGGAGTTATCCTGCAAAATCATGAACTCCTCTGAAAGTTGGGCAGGTGGGGGAGGGTGGGATTTAACCTTCCCTGGTCATCTCTGCATGATGAAAGATGGTAGGAAGTGGCCCTTAGCTTTTCCAATCATGTGCTTCCCGTGGTTTCCCATAAATTCACATTTCCATCTGGTAAGGAAAGTAACCATGTACTTACAGAGTAACCTGACCATGAGATGGGTGAGCCAAAAATCCATCAAAGATACCAGAGGAACTAAATTCTACCAATTACTTCCTGTTTAAGTGGTAAGCTAAGAACACTAATTTAAAGACCAGAAAGCTACAGAGTTGAAGGTTTCTCAGTTTATCCCACTTTAGTGCTATCAAGCAGAATATAAAAGGACAAGGGCTCTTCTCTCTGTCTTTCTGTCTTTCTGTCTCTCTGTCTCTTGCTCTCTCTCTCTCTCTCTCTCTCTCTGTTTCTCTGCCTCTGTCTCTCTCTTTCTGTCTCTGTCTCTTCCTTCCTTCCTTCCTTCCTTCCTTCCTTCCTTCCTTCCTTCTCTCTCTCTCTCTCTCTCTCTCTCTCTCTCTCTCTCTCCCCACACACACAAACACTTCAGCACAATCCCTTGCACATAGGAAGGACTTTAGACCTGGAAGAAACTCCAAGGTAATTTGGTACAAAATCCCTCATTTTGTAGATGAGTCAACTGGCTCAGAGAGGTCAGGTGACTTGCCCAAGGTCAATCAGGTAGGAAATGGCAGAGCTAGGATTTGATCCTGGTTGTTCTATCTGAAAATCTAGTGCCTACCCCATTGTACTGCTCTCCCTTCTAAATGCTTGTTGAATTGCTTTGAATGGAATCATTGGAAGGAAACTAGTTAAGTAAATTTCACCTTAAGCAGAAGAAAAATCTGTGCAATTACAAACTCTAGTTCACCTAAAGTATTTATGGACTATACTATGTCATTTTCTTGGCATGCTCGTTTTCTTGAATGACTTCCTGCATGCATGCACACACATTTGTCACAGATGCACACACACAGATGTGCCACACACACACACACACACACACACACACACACGCCAACCACCTTCTAAGCATAACCTTTATCCCAGGGGACTGAGGCTGTGCTTTGACAAAACCAAAGGCAGAATTTGGCCCCCAGCACCTAAGATATTAGAAACATATTTGAAACACGCTTAAATGTTAAAGATGAGGTAAGTGGAATGTTCTCCCTGCTCCATGCTGTTCTAATTACACCTTTGTACGTCAGACCCAGGCAAAGATGCTACAGAGAAAAGATCTCCTCTGTGGAGAGAATCATGGGATTTAAACTACCGGGAAATAAGGAAAACAAGCCAAGGAATCGGAGCTCTTGGCTTGCTTTGGGCTTCAGCTGGAAAGCGTGCAGCCTCTTTCGGTACAGAGCCACTTTCTAGAGGTTCTGGAGGTCAGGAGTGCTGATCCAGACCGAAGCTGAAGTAAGTCATTTATCATCCTCCGAAATGCTGCTCTGTCCTTAAGTACCATGGAACACAGAGTACATTGAGCATAAAATAGAATTTCCGTGCCTGGATTTTTATGGAACATGCATTTGCTTTATAGCCTCAGCCTTATAGTCCGGGCCCGTTGGGCTATAGAGGCCATGGTTCGGGTCTTGAGGTTGAAGCAGGACTCTCTGTTTTAAAACTCAATCTTTTTGGAATGCGGAGAGCAGAGATCTCTCAATTTGGTTTTCCTTTGTGATAGCAATCCCTTTCTTCACAATTCCCAAGCCCCCAAGGGGCATTGGGGTGGTAATGGTGAAATGAGAGGGCATGGAGGTAGGGAATGAAAAGCAGAATCTGTAGCTGATGTAATAAGGACTATAAAAGCTGAGTTTCATTAGCAACCTTGCTCCATACTTGGAGTGGGATCCTAGAGCAGTCTCAGTTTTGTAGGCTTCACTGGACAGATCCAGCACAAATAAAGATTACCAGACTGGCCTGCCTTATTAGGGTAGATATTAATAATGTTGAAAAAATTGATGGTAAAATATCTTAAGAATCTTTCAGTACTGCATGAAGCTAAATGAAAACAAGAATCAACCTCAGGCTTTAAAAAAATATATGCTCCAGCCAGGAGGAAATAAAAGTAAGCCACAGAAACTTCCTCTCCTTCCATAGCCAGTTAGCTTTCTCAAGAGGGCAAAACAGTCAGGGAAAGGTCACCATTTGCCAAAGCAGAAAGGGTAGTAGTAGAAGAGAAAACAACTGTTAAATCTCTCCTTGCTCCATTACCAAACCCTATCCTCCCACACAGTGACATTTAGGGATTTAAATGGTGCTGTGAGCCGTTACCATAGAGATATCAAGCCAAGGCCACTTCACCCGGTGAGTCACTGAATCTGACAGCCTGGGTCATTAGGGCCACTTCATGACTTTGGCAGATGGCAGCATCAAAGGACTGTGACTAGAGAGCTGGACATGGCCGAGTCAGGCAGAGCTGGGTTCAAATCCTACTTCAGAAATTTACTCTCTGAGTGATAGTAATGATAATATAATGATATAATATAATGAGAGCAGTGATAATAGTAATCTTATTAAAAACTTGCATTAATGTTGTGCTTTAAGGTTGGCAAAGCACTTTACATACATTATCCCATTCTGATCTAACAAGTTACAACCTCTTTTTAAAAAAATCTATTGTATTATCATATTTATTACATATTACATATAATACATTATATATTATCATATTGATTTTATGTTTGAGAGAACAGTTTTTCATGTGGACATTGAATACTTCAATGTTCTCACTATACTTGTGTTTTTTTTTTAAATTCCATATTTTATTATTTAATATTTTTTAGTTTTCAGCTTCGATTTACACAAGATTTTGAGTTGCAGATTTTATCCCCATTTTTATCCTTCCTCCACTCCAAGATGGCATATATTCTGATTGCCCCATTCCCCAGTCAGCCCTCCCTTCTGTCACCCCCCTCCCCCCTCTCCCATCCCCTTTCCCCTTACTTTCTTGTAGGGAAAGATAGATTTCTATGCCCCATTGCTTATATGTCTTATTTCCCAGTTGCATGTGAAAACAACTTTTTTTGAGCATTTGCTTTTAAAACTTTGAGTTCCAAATTCTCTCCCCTCTTCCCTCCCCATCGACTCTCCCTAAGAAGGCAAGCAATTCAACATAGGCCACACATGTATCATTATGTAAAACCCTTCCACAATACTCATGTTGTGAAAGACTAAGTATATTTCCCTTCATCCTATCCTGTGCCCCTTTATTAAATTTTTTCCCTTGACCCTGTCCCTTTTCAAAAGTGTTTCCTTTTGATTACTTCTTCCCCCTATCTGCCCTCCCTTCTATCATCTCCCTTTTTTTATCCCCTTCCCCCTACTCTCCTGTGGGTAAGATACCCAATAGAGTGTGTATGTTATTCCCTCCTCAAGTCAAATGCAAAGAGAACAAGATTCACTCATTCCCCCTCACCTTTCCCCTCTTCCCTTCCAACAAACTGCTTTTTCTTGCCACTTTTATGTTAGATAATTTACCCCATTCTATCTCTCCCTTTCTCCTTCTCTCAATATATTCCTCTCTCATCCCTTAATTTTATTTAATTTTTTTAAGATATCATCCCTTCATATTCAACTCACCCTGTGCTCTCTGTCTGTATATTCCCTTCAACTATATCATCTTTCCATGTAGGAATGTAAACAAAACAGTTCGACTTTAGTAGGTCCCTTATTATTTCTCTTTCTTGTTTACCTTTTCATGCTTCTCTTGATTCTTGTGTTTGAAAGTCAGATTTTTTTATTCAGCTCTGGTCTTTTCACTGAGGAAACTTGAAAGTTCTCTATATTATTGAAAATCCATATTTTACCTTGGAGCATGATACTCAGTTTTGCTGGGTAGGTGGTTCTTGGTTTTAATCCTAGCTCCATTGACCTCCAGAATATCATATTCCAAGCCCTTCAATCCCTTAATGTAGAAGCTGCTAGATCTTGTATTATCCTGATTGTGTTTCCACAATACTTAAATTGTTTCTTTCTGGCTGCTTGCAGTATTTTCTCCTTGATCTCGCAGCTCTGGAATTTGGCAACAATATTCCTAGGAGTTTTCTTTTGGGGATCTTTTTCAATAGGAGATCAGTGGATTCTTTCAATTTCTATTTTACCCTCTGGTTCTAGAATATCAGGGCAGTTTTTCTTGATAACTTCTTGAAAGATGATGTCTAGGCTCTTTTTTTGATCATGGCTTTCAGATAGTCCAGTAATTTTAAATTATCTCTCCTGGATCTATTTTCCAGGTCAGTGGTTTTTCCAATGAGATATTTCACATTGTCTTCCATTTTTTCTTTCCTATGGTTCTGTTTTACAATATCTTGATTTCTCATAAAGTCACTAGCTTCCACTTGCTCCAATCTAATTTTTAAGGTGGTATTTTCTTCAGTGGTCTTTTGGACCTCCTTTTCCATTTGGCTAACTCTGCCTTTCAAGGCATTCTTCTCCTCATTGGATTTTTGGAGCTCTTTTGCCATTTCGGTCAGTCTATTTTTTAAGGTGTTATTTTCTTCAGTATTTTTGGGGGGTCTCCTTTAAGTCATTGACTTGTTTTTCATTGTTTTCTTGCATCACTCTCATTTCTCTTCTCAATTTTTCCTCTGCTTCTCTTACTTGTTTTTCCAAATCCTTTTTGAGCTCTTCCATGGCCTGAGACCAATTCATATTTTTCTTGGAGGCTTTTAATGTAGGCTCTTTGACTTTGTTGACTTCTCCTAGCTGTATTTTTTGATCTTCGTTGTCCCCAAAAAAGGAATCTAGAGTTTGAGTTTGAATCTGTGTTTGAGTCTGTGTTTGTTTTCGCTGCCTGTTCATGTTCCCAGCCAGCTACTTGACCCCTGAGCTTTTTGTCAGGGTATGACTGCTTGCAGAGTATAGAGTACTTTGTCCCAAGCTTTATGGTCCAAGGGCTGCTGTTTTCAGACCTACTTCTACTCCACTGTCACCACAGGCTCTGTCGCAGCAGTGCTTCTCCTCCCCCAAGAACTGCCAACCAGGACCGCAATACAGAACCAAGCAGGGCCCAGCAAGAGAACTTGCCTCCATGCCCACAAAGCACTCCTTGTACTCCCACTCTGATCCACTGCTAGATTCCTCCCATGGTGTGAGCCAGGGACTTGGGAAGCAGCTGATGCTGGAGCTCTGGAAGCAGCCTCAGGAGCTCCCTACTGCTGCCACCCCCACAGTTGTACCACCTCCGCCACACCCAGGGATGGGGCCAGACTGCTCTAAACTCCATCCTGAAGTTTCCCACTAACCTGTTCTTTGGTGTTTGTGGGTTGAGAAGTCTGGTAACTGCCACAGCTCAATGATTCATGGCCCTAAGGCCTGTTCAAGCTGGCTGAGTCCCAGTCTGGTCTGTCCTGGTGTGGCCAATGCTGGGCTGCACTCTGCTCCCAGCACTGTGTGATAGACCCTTTCCAGCGACCATCCAGGCTGTCCTGGGCTGGAGACCTGTTTCCCTCTGCTATGTCGTGGGCTCTGCAGCTCTAGAATTTGTGCAGAGCAAATTTTTTGGTGTTTGGAGGAATTTGAGGGAGAGCTTAAGCAAGTCCCTGATTTCCAGCCACCATCTTGGCTCCCCCCTTCCCCCCCCCCCCCCACCTCAAGTCACAACCTCTTTAAGCCTCAGTTTTCTTATCTATAAAATGGAGAGAATAATAGCACCTACCATGCAGAGTTGTGACAATTAAGTGAGATTAGTAATGGCAAGTGCTTTGAAAACGTTAAAGTATCACGTCAACATTCCGCTAAAACACACTATGGACAATGAAGCAATATTAGTAGTAAACGTCTGCACCAAGTGGTATAACATCCAAATTCTTGAAAACTTTAAAGCTCTGTATAAACATAAGCTACTTGAGCTTGGGGATGACATAAAAAAATCAGTACAAGGAAGAAATGGAAACAGTCCCTGTCCTCAAAGAGCTCACATTCTATCAGGGAAGACATCATGCACATACATAACTGTTTCTGACTCTCTCTCCCTCTGTTTCCTCTCTCTCTCTCTCTCTCTCTCTCTCTCTCTCTCTCTGTCTCTCTCTCTCTCTCTCTCTCTCTCTCTCTCTGTCTGTCTCTCTCTCTCTCTCTCTCTCTCTCTCTCTCTCTCAACTTCCCTCCCTTCTCTTCTCTTCTCTTCTCTTCTCTTCTCTTCTCTTCTCTTCTCTTCTCTTCTCTTCTCTTCTCTTCTCTTCTCTTCTCTTCTCTTCTCTTCTCTTCTCTTCTCTTCTCTTCTCTTCTTCTCTCCCCCTCCTCAATTTCTCTTTCCATCCCCTCCCCTTTCCTCCCCTCCCCTTCCCTCCCCTTTCCCCCCTTCCCTTCCCTTCTCCTCTCTCTCTATGAACACACAATGTATATATAAATACATAGAAAGTATATTTTGGGGATGGGGGAGTGAGGAGGTGCCCCTTAGGTGAAGTAGGGATTAGGAAAGGCTTCACACAGGAGATGATATTGAACTGAACTTTGAAGGAAATTAGGTACTTTAAATAGTGAGAGTGAAGAGAATGCAATCTAGGTATAGGGGACAGTTTTATGACCCCTCTGGATTTTAAGCTGAACTATATTTTTCCCATTTCAAGAGTATTCTATTTTCTTCCCAATTAGAGGCAGTGCTAGGGATTTCTTCACTGTTAGCTAAGAGTTACACCCTATCATCGTTCCATATATCATTCTAATTCTTGCCCAGATCTATAGAAGTACTATATGTGTCAGCACTCCAAGGTACCATGATTTCATGGGTCTGAGTAAACCTAGTGATACAGCTTGTGGAGCTCTTTAAAATTTAGCGGATGGTCTTCAAGAATTTCTGTGGCTCAAAAAATTCGTCACTCTGTGGCCAACCTAGTGGTGAGAAACCCTAATTTTCTTTAAAGTTTCAGGCTGCAGGCATACCATACATTGCTGGACCTGAACGGTAAGCTTTTTCAAGTGTTGGTAGGAACTTCTAGGGTTTTTACTCTACTTTGAGCTCCTCAAGGACACATTGGGGGAAAGCTCTTATGGAGGAATTGAAAACATCATGAAAAATATAAAGTGCTTACAAACATGGCAGGATTTTAATTAAGGAAGGATGTGAGCACAGCAATGCTGGGGGATGGCATGGGTTGAAATGCAAGTTTCTGGTTCTATTCAATGTTGCACTTGGGTCCATTGCATCCTTCCCACATTCAGAATTGTCCACTGTCTCCATTTCAGCAGCTTGCAGGGTGTTTTAATTAATGTTACTGATTATGGAATGAAAAACTACAAGGAGGTTTCCAACATAAGGCTTGATTTCAATGTGGTTTCCAATGGGCATGACCATGGAAGGATGTTCTGATATACAATGAAGGGGAAAGTTGAGATTGCTTTGGTGGGTTTTTGAGCATCCCACTTCCAAGTAGTTGCCCATAGACTGTAGCCTTCAGTATAAAGTGATTGCTGTTCATTTTGTTCCTGTTCACCCAATAGATGTGCAGAATCCTTGGGTTACTGGCTCTATTTGTCCTGATCAAACCCAGAGGTCACTGACCCATGTGATGCAATAGAGCTGAGCAAGCAGAATTAATTCAGCAAATTCCCCTGAATGCACTGCCACATGTCATAACTGGAAACTGTAGTATAAGGGAAGGAGCTATAAATAGGAGGTAATGGACAGACGGGAATGAGCATAAGTATATTCCCCACAACTTCCTGGATTTGGATCACCCCCCCCCCCAGGCCACATCCCAAGTTTAGTTTTAGCACCACATCTAAACATGTATAATAACTCATTAAGGTGCTCCCTTTCTACAGGTTAATTGGATTAACTGCCTACGGGACATTTTGAACTGGATACCCTGTAGGTATCTCAGATTCATATGAGCAAAACACAAATTGTTATTTTTCCCCACTAACCCTCCTCTTTCTTGGAAGGATGAAAACAAGCATTTATTAAATGGCTACTATGTGCCAGGCACTGTACTAAACACTTCACAAATATAATCTCATTTGATCCTTACAACAACCCTGCGAGATAGTGCTATTATCATTCCCATTTTTACAGCTAGGGACATTAAGGCAGACAGAGATTAAATGACTTGTCTGGGATCACACAGCTAGTAAGTGTTGGAGGCCAGATTTGGACTCAGGTCTTCTTGACTTCAGGCCCAATGTTTTAATCTACTGTGCCACCTAGCTGCCTTCTGAATTTCTCTATTTCTATTGAAGGTACAACCACATTCCATTTGTCCAGATTTGAAACTATGGCATCCTCTCTCTCTCTCTCTCTCTCTCTCTCTCTCTCTCTCTCTCTCTCTCTCCCTCTCCCCCCACCCCACCCCCCAGCCCCTATCTTCATATAATCAATCAGTTGCCATTTTTTTCATTTCTACTTCTACAACATCTCTCACATCTAAGCCTTTCTACCCACGCACACAGCCATCATCTTATTTCAGGACTTCATCATCCCTCATCTGGACTATTGCAATGGCCTTCCAGTTGGTCTCTCTGACTCATGTCTTTTTTACTCCAATCCATCTTTCACTCAGCTGTCAAAGTATTATTTTACTAAAGCACAGGCTTTACCGTAGGACCCTGCTGCTCTATAAACTATTGATTCCTTATTACTTTTAGGCTCAAAACTTCTCTGTTTGGCATTTACAACTCTTCATAACCATGCTCACAGCCAACAGTTCTTGACTTTTTAATATTACTATGCTTCATTCGCTCCATCGTCAAGTCACACTGGCCCTCTTATTGCTCTTCCTCATATAAGAGATGCCATTTTCCATCTCCACTCCTTTGCATCGGCTGTCCTCCACGTCTGGAATGTACTTCTTCCTCACCCTTACCTCTTCACCCTACTGCTTTCAAATCCTTGTTCAGGGACCATCTACATCAAGGCTTTCCTGATCCATACACAGATACTAATACTTTTCCTCCCCCTATTACTTTGTAGCTATGCTGTCTCCCCTAATAAAATGTAAGTTCCTTTTAGAGTAATAGGAACAGCTAGCATTTAAAAAGTATCCATGATAGGCCGGACGCTGTTCTAACCACATTATAAATTTTGTCTCATTTATTCCTCCCAGCAACCTTGGGAGAGATGTGCTATTATTATCATTATTTTACAGATGAGGAACTGAGACAAACAAGGATTAAGTGACTTGCCTAAGGTCACACAGCTAGTATGGTGTCTGATGTGGGATTTGAACTCAGGACTCCCTGACTCCTGGCCCAGCACTCTATTTACTGCCTTACCTAGTTGCTCATAGACTTATACAGTTAAAAGAACATAGATATTTATCACGCCTTGTTTTGTTTTAGCTTTTTTTTTGGGTGCATGCCATATTTCCCAACTAGATGTTCACCAACAAGCTCCACGAACACAACTATGTTTTATGTAGTCATGGAATAAGGAGAAAGATTACTGATATTTAGATAGTTCCTTAAAGTTTACAAAGTCTTCTACACCCATTATGTTATTTGAACCAAACACCAACCTTTGAAAAAAGGCACTTCTGGCATTATTATCACCATTTTACAGATGAGTAAACTGAAGCTAAGTGATTTATCCAGGGGCACACCACTAGTAACTGTCTGAAGCATGATTCAAACCCAGGCCTCACTCACATCAAGTTCAGCATTTGATCCACTATATCATGAACTAATGTGACTCTTAACCCCTCTGTAATGACGTAGATGGTTTTAGAGAGTTGTAGTAGCTAAAAAACAATCACTATTCTGAACCCAACCTTGGTGACGAACCTTTCTGAGCTTATCTAGGTTGATCCTAGGACAACAGACATGTCATCCAGGCTCTAGGTAGGTTACACCTTCGAGAGCTTAGACTCTGCTAGCATAGTCATTGGGCAGCTAGGTGGCAAAGTGAATGGAACACTGGGCCTAGAGTCAGTAATACCTGAGTTCCAATCTGGCCTCAAAACTGTGTGACTCTGGGCAAGTCACTTAAACCTGTTTGCCTCAGTTCCCTCATCTGTAAAATGAGCTGGGGAAGGAAATGACAAAACCACTCCAGTATCTCTGTCAAGTAAACCCCATGTGGGATCATGGAGAGTTGAACATAACTAAACACCTTTCTGACTGAGCATAGTCTTTGAGCCTCTAAAACCAACTTTATGATGAAGCATCAGAAATTGGCTTTTGCGGAGGAAGTAAAAAATGTCTTGAATGACATTAAGTGCTTAAAAGAGTATGGGGTGTTTTTAATTGACAAAGGTATGATCACAGAAGGGTTGAGATAGGGTATGTAATAGTGTGGGTTCAGATGATGCTGTATCTGGTCCTTGAATTCAGGAATTGCAACCAAAACCATTCATCCTTTTCACCTGAAGACTCACCTACTATATCCCTCCCCATTCACCATTATGCAAGGTGCTTTAATCCCTTTTATACCAATATGCAACGAAAAACTCTTCAAAAGAATTTTTCTTGAGGTTTCCCACATTAGCATTTGACTTGAACTTATATTCCACTAGACATAGCCAATGTGCAACAAAGAGAGAGGATCTAGACTGCCTTAGTGGTGTTCTTGAGCACTCTAGCTCCAATTAGCCCAACACAGATTGTGGCCTGCAGGTTTAAGTGACTACTTTGCTATGCTGTTCATTCTGTTCTCATTCACTCAATAGCCTGGCTGAGTCCAGGGATTCCTGGCTCTATTTCTCCTGCTACAAACCAGCGGTCATCACCCCATGTGAAGCAACAGAGCTAAGCAGGCTTAAATATTCAGCAAAATCCCCGAAATGTACTGCCATATAATATAACTGGAATTGCAAGTAAAAAGAAGGAACTATAAATAGAAGGAAGCTAATTAAATAGGAAGGAGCCTAAGTATTGTTGCCCAGAATTCCCAGTATTTATTCTTTGTTTTTTTTTCTCCATGTACAGGATAATGTTCCAGTGCCAACTCTGAACAGTTGTAACATCACTTGGTGGCATGTTCCCTCTTTACAAGTAGATTGGATTAAGGGAATGATGCCCTGTTATACTTGAAGGACTTTTCTGATGCTTCCTCTATGGGATTACCTGTCCAACCTGCCAGTTTGTAGAATCATGTAGTTGGGATGGATAGGTTATCAAGTCCAAATCCTTTCTCTTGCCTATTTTGTACTTGTTATTTGTACAGGTACCATGTTGCCCCAATAGACCAAAAACTCTTTAAAGACAAGGACTTTGTCTTGTCTAAATTTTATTAGCTCTCCAATTCCTAGCATACTTCTCTGCAAACAGCAGGCACTTTATAAATGTTGGTTGAAATGGACCTAGTCCAACCTAGTTCAGCATACTTTGGAATTTCTCCTTGAATTGAATGGAATGCTCCTTGAATTGACTTCCAAGTCATGGTCAATTTTTATCCTTGGCCCTAATGTTGAAGGGACCATTGTTCCTTCACCTTCATCATCAGAAAAGAACTATGAGAATATCCACCATTTTTATCCAGAACTTACTTTTAAAATTCAATTTATTTTTTCAATTAATTAAAAAAAATCAATTTTCTTACTCCCTCTCCCTCAATTTAAAAAAAAGGGTGGGGGGAGAAGAAAAACTAATATGCGTGTTGCAAAAATTCGTAGTCAAGCAAAGCGAATTCCTGCATTGGTCACATAAAAAACACTTATATTTCATTTGTTACATTTTTGTCTCAAATTGGGTAGCATGCTTCCTCATTGGCACTCTGGAATTGGGGTTGGTCATTTGTAAAGTCGGTTACTTGGAACTTTAATAGAGCATAAGCACAATGTCACTCAAACCAGCTTTGTTTAGCAAAATAGTCATGAATATATTGGAAAACCCTACTGTGATGTGGTTCAGGTCTACTGCCCCAGCACTAGCCAATATCAGCAACTTGTTTAAGCCCAATTCAAGCCTTTATTCTCTGCTCCTCTCCTCTGTCATAGGCAAAAGTCACTGATTCTTGCTCCTGAATAGTCACCACTTCCTGAAAATAACTACTACCTTGGAAACAAATGACCAGCTCAGTCATTAAATTCCTGTGTGGTCTTAGACAAGCTACTCATTTTCCTAATTCCAGTTTTTTCATTAGGAGATGGGGTCTAGTGTGGTGGAAAGAGTATTGGATTTGGAGTCATATTTGTTGCATCTTGGGCACCCTGTCAAGATCTGAGCAGCCTTGAAAGGCTTCCTCTCATCCACTGTACACTGTGGGACCATATCCATTCAAAATCAATGATAATGTGTCCTCACTGATGTGATTACTTTAACTAGTCAGCCAGATGATATTGGAGGACATATGTGGAGGGGGTACACATATAGAAAACACAGATGGCCCAGGTACATGATGGAAAGGTACACCATGGAGAGGCACACCTAAGAAATGTGTCTAGGACCTCTGATGCCACAATATAATTTTAGAGATATTATCATTCTTCTTTGCTCTTTGCTTGGACTGTCCTCTTGTACTTTCAGGTGTCACATATCCCCTACTCCCCACTGGGTATTCATTCTATCACACCTTTGCTCCCCGTGAATGTGCTCTTCTTTCTGCTTCTACCTACTGGATCCTAGCTGTAGTCTTCAGTTGAGGTTCAACCTTTTTCCTATAAGGGGAGGAGAGTGCTGTTATCTGTCTATTATCTCCCTCTGTCCATTTCTCCCTCTCTCCTCTCCTCTCCTCTCCTCTTCTCTCCTGTTCTCTCCTCTCCTGTCCTCTCCTCTCCTCTCCTGTTCTCTCCTCTCCTGTCCTCTCCTCTCCTCTCCTCTCCTGTTCTCTCCTCTCCTGTCCTCTCCTCTCCTCTCTCTCTCCCTCCCCCCTCCCTCTCCTGTCTGTATCATCTATCTATCTATCTATCTATCTATCTATCTATCTATCTATCTATCTATCTGACAATCCTTTCTGATTATTTGAACCCCAATAAGATCTAAAGCCTGAATTAATCATCCAGACTGCTTTGCTCTACTCTAAAAATGCCCCGCTCTGTGTTAGCAACTTCAAAGACCAGGTAAGATTGACAAGGGGTATCTTTCCTGTTGGTGACAGGATGTCTGCAACCAGAACAGTGGGATTTCTCTTATCTTGATATTCTAGGGACATTTGCATAGTGGGATCATAATCTCTAAATGACACTACCTTGTCAATTGTCTTGTTCACTAAGAAACTTCCTTTCTTATGATATGGAGATCATAAACTGGAGTTAGGATTGTTACTTAAACCTTGTCTTTCTTCTTTCAGTCAATCAGAAGTTTGCTTCTGATTCCATGATCATGTATCTGCTAGCTGTAAGGGAATAAACTATATGAATTTATATATCACCTAGCCTGTTTGCCTCCTTTAACCAAACTTTCAAGTCAACACTATCTATCTATCTGTCTGTCTATCTATCTATCTATCTATCTATCTATCTATCTATCTATCTATCTATCTATCTGTCTGCCTGTCTGTCTATCGGTCGGTCTATCTATCTATCTATCTATCTATCTATCTATCTATCTATCTATCCATCTCAGTATATACTACAGGAACTAAGCTTTTTTGTGTGTGAGAATGGTGGGACTTCTTAACTCGGTCATAAGATTAGTCTGTCTTTTGAATTGCACCCTCTTGCTAGGGGGGATTGCAGCCTTTGTCCAAGTTTCTAGATGAATAGAGTTAGAAAGTCCTCCTGAACTCTTGACAATTCCTGATTATCAACCTGTTTGCCCCTTAAATCATATGGTGGTGATTGTGGAAGAAGCGAATTACTTCTAACAACCTCCTTCCACTCCCTTCCCCTCCTCCCACATGTCCTCTAGTATTTGCCTTGTAAATAAATAAATGGGGTAAGCAAAAAAAAAGGCTAGATGTCTAGGGTTGTGAGGCCATCAGCTGTTTCTCTCAAATCCTCTGTAGTAAATTCCTGCCTTTGGTATGATGACAACAACAATGTTTTAAAGTTTATGGATCACTTTGCACATGTTATCTGATTTTACCCTCATAAAACTCCTGAGAAGTAAGTGTTATTGCTATCTCCATTTTAAAGGTGGGGAAACTGAGAGAGGTTAATTGACCTGGCTCCTCTGACACAGCTACTAAGTTTCTAAAGCAGGATTCAGGATCCCTAAGTGCTTTACAATGCCACTCCATGAGCTAATACAGCCAGTAACAAACACTCCCAGTCTTCGATTTCACAGACAGTTCAAACTGGAAGGGGTGGTAGAGTTTACTTAGTCCAACCGTATTCTTTTATAAAAGACCTGGATTCAGATCCTGACTCTCCTGCTTTCTACCAGTTTGATTGGGACCAAATCATTTCTCTTCTCTCAGCCTTATTTTCCTCATTCAAAATTAACATGGTTGGACTAGATCTGGGCTTCTTAACTGGAGTCTGTGAATTGTATTCCCTCATTTTTGGTCTCTTTTCTAATCCTGTATATCTCATTTTATACATTTAAATCCGTTATTCTCAGAAAGGGTCTGTAGGTTTCCCTAGTCTACTGCCAAAGAGAATAAGTGATGCAGAAGAAAAGAATAACAACCCCTAGCCTAGAGGATCTCTCAGATCTTTCAAGCTCTAAGCTGAAGGCTCTATGACTAGATCATTTTCAAAACCCCCTTTTAGCTCTAACTTTCTGGCATTCTAGGCAATAGCTCTTTGGGTAATTAAAGACAGGAGAAGAGTTAAGGATTACAACTTTTAAAGAGCTATAATGTCATCTATTATTATTATCTTTAAACTAGAACTTTGTTGTTGTTGTTGGCTCATTCAGCCAAGTTGGACTCTGTGTGACCCCATGGACATAGTCCATGGAGTTTTCCTGGCAAAGATACTGGAGTGGTTTGCCGTTTCCTTCTCCAGCCTGTCCCCATTTTATAGATGAGAAACTGAGGCAAATAGTGGTTATATGACTTGCCCACGGTCACATAGCTAATACGGATCTGAGCCTGGATTTGAACTCAGATCTTCTGGACTCCAGACCTGGTGCCCTACCTGCCCCCAACTTAGAATTAGTCTGTGTAATTAAGTTCCATGAAAACAATATTTTGGGTGAAAATTGTTACAACTTGATGAAAATGAGATGGATTCCTGCCAAAATTCAAACTGTTAAAACTAATTTTGGGAAGACCATCACTCTTACAATTTGAATTGTCTTTATAAGTATTTCATAATAACTGATCTTTTTAGATCAAAGTCTACAAAGTGCTTTAAATACATCACTCCATATCAGTTGCACAATGATCCTGGTTCTAAGGGTATGATTATCTTCATTTTATAGATAAGGAAATAAAAGTTTCAGAGTTGCAATCTGCAAGTGGTGACCCAGCTAATAACAGGGACAGACAGTTAGGTGGTACAGTGGATAACAGCACCAGGCCTGAAATCAGAAGGACCTGAGCTTAAATCCAGCCTCAGATACTTACTAGCTGTGTGACCCTGAGCAAGTCACTTAATTCTGTTTGCCTCAGTTTCCTCATCTGTAAAATGAGCTGGAGAAGAAAATGGCAAAACCACTCTAGTATCTCTGCCAAGAAAACCCCAAATGGGGTCACAGAGAGTTGGATGCAATTGGAACAGCAACAAACCTAACTAGTAAGTGGTTAGAGGCAGAATTTGAGCCCGGGTCTCCTTGATTCCAAGTCCAAAACTCTGTCCACAATGCCACTAGCCTCTTTTTTAATGCCTACTATTTATTTTATTTAGAACTTAAGGAACAAAGTAAGCATTTTCGTAATATAGTAGAATAGAAAAAAAAGATTATCATACATGAAACGGCAAATCTATTATGTACAATTTGCTATCCTTTTAAATATATATATAATAAAGTTTTCATGCAGCTTTCTTTTTTCTTTTTTTTCCTTTTTCCCCTCCTTTAGAGATGGCTACTATTATACATAAATATGTGTGTGCATATACCATATCTATACAAAATATACACCATATATCTAAATATAAACACACATATATTGCCATATATGTGCCATTCTATACATACTTCTCTTTATCAATTCTTTCTCTGGCTTCTTTAAGGGACAGATACTGACTATTATAATTCTCTGGGTCTTTGTGAAGTTTTATCCTATTTTTCAATTTACTAGTTTCCCTGCCCCAGCTTGACACCTACAGAGGCACATGGGCTTGGTTTTTTTTTTTGTCTGTTGGCGATTGTAGTGTTGGAAAGATTGGATGAAGAACAGAAGATCCACACAGGGATGTCAAGTAACAAAACTATACCACTATTTGAAAAGAGGGAGGAACAGCTGCCCACAGGGAGCAAGTTCAGTGTTTGTGGGGGCCCCCTTGCGCTAGGCTGAGCACCAGCACACTCTGGGGTTGCTTCTGAATGTGGAATTGTGAAATGCCTTTTACCTTCTGGCTGAAGACTCAGAGTCCTTCATGACTCAAAGTTTCTAGAGAATTTTAGACAGAGTCAACAAGGCACCAGATGGGAGATTGCCCTGTCCTCCTTAGGAGAAGAGAGTAGAGTGGTCAGAACCAGTGAAATGAGAGGACTTTGGAAATTGCCTAATAAGGAGTGAAGAATGAGAGGCAGGGACACATGGAACTTAACCCCTACTGTGCCTATCCAACTGGGGAAGGGGGTAATGCCCTGTCTTTTGGTTTATCAGTCTTAGCACACATGCATCCTAAATGGTTTTACCTCAGTTCACAGTCCATTTGTAAATTCAACTCATGAAATTCAGGTAACCGAAAGATGATTTAGAAGACGATAGGTGAGCTAACTGTCCTCCTCCTCCATCCTCCCCTCCAACCTGTTTTGTATGTAGATTTGTAGTTGCTGCTGTTGTTCAGTTGTTTTCAGTCATGTCTGACTCTTTGTGACTCCATTTGGGGTTTTTTTTTGCCAAAGGTATTTTGCCATTTCCTTTTCCAGCTCATTTTACAGATGAGGAAACTGAGGCAAATAGGGCTCAGTGACTTGCTCAAGGTCACACGACTAGTAAGTGTCTGAGTTCAGATTTGGACTTAGGAAGATGAGTCTTCCTGATTCCAGACTTGGCACACTATCCACTATGCTCCCTAGCTGCCCCAAATCAGACCTATGATTTCGTTGGCATGGAGAGCTCTCAGTGAAGAGCTTGACTTATCAACACAGATTGGTACCTGGACATTGAGAGGTTAATCAGGGGTGGGGAACCTGGGGCCTTTTGACTGGGTCCAAGTTTTATAAAACAAATCCTTTTGTTAATGGGATTTGTCCTGTGAAGTTTGGATTCAGGAGAAGGGCCTCACTTGAGGACCTAGAGGGCCACATGTAGCATTGAGGCTGCAGTCTCCCCACCCCTGGTAAGTGATTTAGGACCACACAGATGGTGCATAATCAAAGGTGAAACTTCAACCCATGTCTTTCTGACTTTGAGGCTAATTCTCTAGTCACTATGCAATTCTTCCTTTTTTCCCTGATGGAAAGGTAAATATTAATAGACTCAGAACCAAACTTAAAAACATCACATATTTGTAGGCCTCTTATGTCACATATCAATTCAAAAAGCACTTTCTGATGCCTTCTCTCTATCCATCTTCCTTTAATATAATAGAACCCTGTTAAAACCTAATGTTATCCATGAATTTGGATAAATATACAGGTACAAACTCCCGGAAGTATAACAGGACACATAAAGTTCAATGCAACCCTGGCTGGTTGCATGTGTACACAGTAGGTACATAATAGTGTCTCGACTTGGCCAGCCTTGGTTGTGAAGCAGATATTGAGCACCAGCAGTGAGCAGTGAGAATGGGCTGCTACTGGGATAGTGTGACTCAGCTAAGTATTTTTACATTGTCTTGGCACAGGCCACTGCAGAATCATAAATTCTTTCATTTCATGGACCCCTTGAGAGCATTCTCTGGTATTTCTAACTGCCACCACTTTGTCACTGAGGTCAAGAGAATCCATTCTTAAAACCTGCTTCTAAAGCTGGTGAGATGCGTGACTTTGGATAAATCACTCAACCATATCGAGTCTCAGTTTCCTTATCTGAAATATGGGGGTAATAATCAGTACCTCACTCACAGGATTTTTATGTGGATCAGATAAAATAATGTAAAATTTTTGGAGCCTTCAAAGTACTATATGAAGTTAACTGCCATTACCATTACTAATAGTTAGAAAAACTAACATCAGCAGGCAATAAATTTGGGTGAAGTCACCCTTACTCTTTTCTTAAAAAAAGCATTACTAAGTGGTTTGAGTCTGGCCTAATCTAGGAGGCCAGACTTCTATGAGCTTTCCTTGTGTTTAAGAAGATGAATGATTCCCTCCCTTGTCTATGCCTGCACCTTCTCCTCCTGCTCCCATCTTGACGTAAAAAGTAAGCCCTACACAAATCACCGAAGCTGGATCCTTGACAAATCTTGGCTTCTCTCAGAGCTGGCCTTTGAAGTGACAGGAGGCAGACTTTCCTACCCAGAAGTCTTTTTTCCTAAACTGCCTCAAATAGTTCATTTCCTTTTATCATATTGCCTTAAATATTTACTTGGCTTAATTAGCTTTTATAACACAAAGACCTAGGATGCTGTCCAGAAGATATCAGTCCCTAACAATTTAGTATGAAATAGTCAAAGCTTTGTGTTTCTCCTGATGTCTAGTTGAACTTAATCAAAGTGAGGAGATGAGAGTTTTGTGGCGGGGGAGCACTAAGAAGGAAGGGGTGGTAATTGGAGCCTAGGGCTCTGTGGGTGGTGGGATCCTAAAGTTGGGGTAAAGGGCTGCCTAAGGAAATTGAGTCACAGGCTCATAACAACATAAATCTGGAAGAAACTTTGGCATCTTTTTTGTCCAATCATCTCATTTTATAGATGAGGACACTGAGATCCAAGGAAGTTAAATGACTTGCCCAAAGTCATACAACTAGTAAAAATTAGAGTTCTACAGAGAGGAGGGGGGCCTATTTTGAATTTCATTTCAAGCTGAACTTGAATTCTCTGTGTCCTGAGGTCTCGCATTCTAACAGGAGAAACAACATGCAAAGACGTGTACGTACAAGACATAGACACTCCAAATGAAAGGCGTCCTTGGAGGGTAGATACATTAAAAAATGCTAATTTTCTTTCAGGATCATTTTTTTCACAGAATACAATATTTGAAAATTTACTGGATGATGATTTTTCAAAATTAGGTAGAAAATGTTAAAATAGATGCCATGGTGTGAGTTAATTTATGTTTATTAAAAATCATTACATCTGTGGTTAAGCTATATTTAATACATGTGGGTAGTGGTTCAAATGAGCCTGGCTCCTGTAATTAAAAAGTCAGGTGGCCAAGTTAGTTACTAAGACTTTCATTCAGAGACAGCCTAGGGGAGGTTAATTAGAATCAAGTCTCAAACATAACTTATTGTGTCTCAAGCATAAAAAGTGGAGCAAACCCTGAGAGATGGGAATATTGTTTGGGTCCACAAAGGAGATGCTGCTCCAGGAAAAAAATATATATTAATAGAGACTGACTATTCTGAGAAACTTGATTCAAATCATTTGTTAAATTCAGGACATTTGGCCTCATTACTTGAAGAACAAAATTTTATTAATATGATGACCTTTAGCAGCTTAGTATCTACTAAAAATAAGCTGAGGTGGAGGTCAAATAAAATGATTACTGTCAATTTAAACATTTCTGCTTGTACCTGTGAGGCTTTAAGTGTGGTTCTAGCAAGGGACTGTTTGTCTCCTCTCTGAGAATCAGCCTAAGTGGAGAGAGGGGCTCCATAATCTCTGAATACAAGGGTAATGTGACCAGTGACATAAGTGTACTTGAGAGGACAAGGAATATCTCAGAAGAAGTCAAGGGCACAGTTGGACCAGGCCTCGTGTCACAGTCATCACCTCTCAGTCCTTTGCTGTAGTTGTGTGTGTGTACACATGTCTAGGATCTCAAGCAGCTTATAGCATCCCATCTTTACTTGGAGACACACATAGCCCAGGAGAACACAAGCAGATGCAAAGGGAAGGCCACCAGGTGACCAGTTTCCTCAGAGATGCATGGATGTACCACAACGTATTATGATCTAGCTGTTACTCTCCCTCTTTCAGAACCATACGGTTCTACAATTGTAGTAAAAAGGTCTAATCTAAAGACCAGTTCAGAGGCCTGGGCTTCTCTTATCTATTATCCATAGGTAGTCTCAGAATGGAGAGGCTAGTGGCACCAGGAGCTCCCTCCATTTCTCATGGAATGACTTCCTGATTGTGTTAACTTTCATTTCCAGAAGGTTAACTACCAAGTGATAACATTTTTTGCTCACTATAGTGCACAAATTGGACAAATACAAAATGGTCTTCTGTTATATTCATTCGCTTATGGTTCTATAGTGACAGTGGTAGTATGAGAGAAGAGATAAATGGGGGTGTCAAGATGCAAACAGTACTTAGAACATCTCTACATATAAATTTGCCTGTGGATACTCTTGAGTATGCCAATCAATCAATCAATATTCATTAAGCATCTACTATGTGCCAGGCACTGTCCTAAGTGCTGAGAATGTAAAGCGTGGACTTTATCAAACCACCAGTGAGTTGCCATGTTACAGAAAGAACTGAACTACATATATATCAAACTTCTGACTATAAACCAAGCTGTTAAAATATACAGAAATTGGAGCTAAATGCAAGGATGAGTCATTGGTTCTTCTCAACTACACAGCTGATGGAGTAAGTAGAATTGGATTCTTTGTGCACCCAAATGCAGTTCAATCAAGAAACATCACTTCATCTTTCAGTCAGTCATCTCTCTAGCAATATTCATAGTAAATGAGTTAAGTGATGACTATCACCACTTCTTGGACAAGTCTAAAACAGTGCAAAACTGTTGCCATAGTGAGGGATCGTGAAGAACTCAGAAAATGTCTTATACCAAAATACTTATCCTTGAAAAAGATGGCAGCCAAGAGCAACATATCATTTAGAAATTTATTTACAAAACATTAAGGAGGATGACTGAAGACTAGTGACAGAATCATCTCACAAAACAGAAAGAATATTTGAGGAGAAAACAAGTCTGAAGAAAGCTTGCCCTATGATCATCCCAAGGACATCAGTAAATGAAAAGATACCAAGGAGATTTGAAGCAGTGGAGTACTGCCAAGATTGTTAGAGTGATCTATTCTCATTGGCGATAACAGAATTACTAGACTTAGACTCTACCTCATATATAGATAACCACTTAAAATACCCTTATGATGGGGCAAATACATTTTAAAATAAATTTAATGCAACTTAATTTTTCTTGAGTGATAGAGAAGGCACATTAGGCTCCAGGGGTGCCTCAGGACCATTTTTAAAAACCTCAATCATCATTGTCCATTACCATGGGAAAATTCTGACTTGAGTTTTCTGGTTTTTTGGATTGTGGCTATGTGAAAATCGATTTAGGTGGCTAAATATCCATAGGAGAAAAATCTGAGTCATAAATTTGATCTAAGTTAGGGGAAAAAAGGAGATTGCTTGGCAAAGAGTAAATATGATAATATTAATCTAATAAGAACTGAAATTAATATAGTGTTTTAAGTTTCACAAAGTATTTGACACACTTAATGTCATTTGAGTTTCACAACAACATCATAACCAGGATACTCAAGGCTTTATTACCCCATTTTGACAAGTAAGCAAACTGAAACCCAGGGATTAATTGACCTTTTCACGGTCCACCAACTAGTAAGCATCAGAGGCAGGCTTTGAACTGAGATCTTCCCGATGCCAAAGACAGCAATCTACCAGTGTGTTATTTCTCTAATACAGAATATATTGATTAAATCTCTTGAGTTACTTTGCTAAAAGTAAGATTATCTTCCAGCCACTAATCTATATGACTTTAAAAATCGTTGGGGAGGCATAAAGTCAACTGTTTATTTGATCAGCCAAGAGGCTTCTTCATGAGCAAATTGAAATGAACTTTCCATCTTATCTCAGGCTTCCTTTGAAAAAGTTGACCAAATCCTTTGATATGTTTTCATTCTTAAAGGAAAATTTTCAGATAAAATCCTCCTGGTCAGACGTCATTCTATTAAGTGCACACCCTGCCTTATCTTTAGCATCTTCTTGCCTCCATGGTGACAGACAACACAGAGGAAGAAAGATGTTTCGGGCCAAAGATTGGGAACACTTGCCTCATGGACACCCACCCCTAAAGTCAAGCTCAGCTTTCCTTGGATTCTTCAGACCATTTTCCATCTAAGAGAAATATAAACCTCATGCTTTTGAGTCATTTCAACTTAACATCAAAATATTATATGAGAACAATTTGACTTCTAAAAAGCATTTTTAACCTTTTTAATTTGCTGTTTTCAGTCTGTTCCTTAAAAAAATAAAATTATGTGGTATTGTGGAAAAGACATTTTAATACTGAGATACTTAGGAAAAGTTTGACAATTGCTTTTTTTTAATGTGGTTATAGCCTAAGTACCTGTTGAAGCAGCCAAGAAAGATTAAATTATATTCAGGGTAGATTTGGATTGTAAATTCTGTTCTAATTAGTTATAAATTGATAATCCACATATGGGTGTATTTATAAATATATGCATAGATATGTACATAACAATAATGATTCAGTTATCTATGTTTACGATGCCATGGTTTACAAAGGATTTTACTCACAGCTCTCCTGTGAGGGGGATGCCACAAATGTTACTATGCCCATTTTTGCAGGTAACAAAAACATGGCTTAGAAAAGCTAGTAAATGCCAGAAGCTAGTGTCCTTTTACTATTGTTCTCTTCATTTAAAGCTCATTATTCATTCCCTTGCTGCCTCTCTCTCTGTTTCCTTTTCCCTTCTCTATTGCCTTTGTCTCTCCATCTCTCTTTGTATCTCTCTCTCTCTCTCTCTCTCTCTCTCTCTGTCTCTCTCTCTCTGTCTGTCTCTGTCTCTGTCTCTCTCTCTCTCTCTGTCTCTCTCTGTCTCTGTCTCTCTCTCTCTGTCTCTCTCTCTCTCTGTCTCTCTCTCTGTCTCTCTCTCTCTCTGTCTCTCTCTCTCTCTGTCTCTCTCTCTCTCTCTTTCTCTTTCTCTCTGTCTCTCTCTCTCTCTCATACAAGACGACACTCAATAAACTAGGATTTTCAAGAATACCCTATTCTGAGATATTCTGAATAAAGAGGAGTTTACTCTGTGTGGCAGGAATCTTTTTTTTTTAGATTTTTACATTTTCTCTAAATTTCACACATTCATTTTGTGGTTTGAAAACACGTATTAAACTATCATGCTTTTGGAAACATCTTTATAAACATCCCACCCTAATCTGATTTGTTATTAGAAAAGGTTATTAGAAAAGACCAAAAAGCCCACTAATAAATTGTGGAACTAGTCTGTAAACATAGACAGAACCTCAGGGAACATAATTCCCTTGGAGGACAATGGAATCTTAAAACTTGATAAAATGGCACCTGTGGGAACAGCTGATCACCCATCATCAGATGGCATCTCTCTGGGTCTCAGTATTAGCACCTGCCTCATAGGGTTGTTGTGAGAATGAAGTGAGAATTCACAGAGGAGAAGAGGAAGATTTATCTATATGTTATGTAAAAATTATGTTATTAGACCCATTTCAGAGAATCTAAGAGGTAGAGCTGGTCTTGGACAAACCTGAGAAGTAGGCAGAGCATGTCTTTGGGATGCCTCCTCTTTTCACTCATTCATCAGATATTTTTGGAAGCTCTTCCGCAGATTAGGCCCTATCCTAAGCTCAGTTAGGGATCATAGGATTGTAGGTTTATGGCTAGTAAGGACTTCAGAAGGCATCAGATTCAACCACCAAATTTTACAGTTGAATAAATGGAGGATTAAGAGGTTAGGCAACTTGTCCAAAGTCAGAAAAGTAGTAAGCATAAGGGATGGATTTGAACTCAAGTCCTCTGACTGAAGCCAATGCTCTTTACAATGCACCAAGCTGAAATACGAAGAGGTATAAAGCCCAATGCTTGCTTTCAGGAAGCTTTTGGCTGCCCTAATTCCATTTCCGTCCCCACATTCACACCTTCACTCCAAGCACTTAGTCCTTGCCTGACTCCTCTTTATTCCAAGTATCTTCCATGATAGGTCCCCAGTGTGCCTATCTTTCTGAGTCCCTTTCTCCAGATATTTCCCTCTCTGACCCCTGTAACAAAACTTCCCTGTGCTGTATTCCATTCCATCAGGGATCACCTTGATGTCTAGTTAACTAACCTGATAACCTAATTCTAGGAGAATGTCAATGGTTGATAATGATAAGGGTCAAATGTTCAATACTCCTCAGAAAATAATTGCATTTTAATGAAGGCTTTCAATACCTTAACCTAAAGAAATGAGTTTATTGATCTTAACAGCAAAATAAAGGGATGAATAATGAAGAAATTTTAGACACTGTGACTGGGGAAAAGATAGGAGGGGATTTTTTCCATCAGGGTGAATAGGAGTAAAGGAGACTTTCACAGAACCTCTAAATCACCTTGTAAACCATTAGCCTACTAATCCTTGAGTAAGGCCAATGGCACTCACAGGACATTTCTTTTTCAGCATGGTGGAAAGAGTCAATTGGGAATATTTATACCCAAGACAAGAAGATTCAGAGATGGTAACAATGGACGCAGCAAAGAGAACTATCTGATTACTGTGGGGGAGGACAGTAATGCTATTGGTGTAGTTGTACCGGTACAGGATATAGTCTATCCCCAAGAAAATCCAGTTCACATCCCTTAAAGGGCTTGGACAGCCAGGTTTAAGAATAGAGGAGGGGGAGATTCATGGTAACAGAACCTGAAGGGAGGTAGAATTTCATTGCATGATACAGATTGGCTGGAAGACTGAGGGTAGTCTTTAGACTTCTAAGGAGAAGGGGGATCCCTTTCAGATTTTGGCATCCCAGAACATCTCCCCTCCCTAGTTACAGCATTGACTGTGTTTTCCATTGTCTGACTTTTTTAACTGCAGTGTTCAATATTAGGATTCTAAGGACCAACATTTTATAATCCTATGACATATTGGTCTATTCGTATTGAGTTTTCTGATTTTTTTCATTGTCTTATTGCAAACAGAAACCGTAGGAGTGCTGAACTCTTTATTTGTGAGATTAATTCATTTTTAGCAATAATGTAATTGTTAGCTAAAGGGTTGATCTGGAGATTTTTTTCTGCTCTTGATAGTTTGGTAGAATTAGCAATTTTTGTGTCCAGGGCAAGTAACATCCCAAGCATTCTTTCAAGAGACAAATTCAGTTGCTGTGGGGTGGCTGTTCACCTGGGATGTGGCTTCTTTAGGAGGACACAGCCCATCTGTTAGCTTACTATTTTAACCAATTATTATTGTGGAGTAGATGCTGATGAAAATGCTTTCAGTGATCTCTAAATTTCATCACCCTTGATGTCATCAGGACTGTGCCGTTGTCCAAGGTTAAGTGAAACAATCAGTTAGCTGATTGAAAGTTATTTTTAATAACATTTTGAATAGCTTGCATCAGCAAAAGTTATAGCCCTGAACCAATCAGCCTTTACCATTACAAAATGAAACCTTCTCAGTATGACAAAGTAACAATAACAATAGAGCATTACATGGTATTCTAAGCAGAATTATTTAATGCATTCTCTTATATGAAGATCCTATTTTTTGGTTATCTTACAAACGATGCAATCAGAACATAAGATTATGAAGCAGTCAGGTTATAGTATTACAGCTCATCTCACTCAATGCAGAGTGAGCAGCATCTGCCTTGGGGTGAGGGTCTAATCTGGATCAGATAAGGGATACAAGCACAAAACAGAGAGCGCAATCAGAAGGTGGGTTCCATGCATGAGGGTATGCTAAAGAATGAAATAGAGATGACCAATTGAAAGTACGAGTGTAGCTCTCCAAGGTGAATGGAAAGTCCTTGAGGTCAGGAGCTGTTCTGTTTTTTGTTTTTGTTTTTTTGGTTGGTCACTGAATCACAAGAACCTGGTACAGTGCTTTGTGTTTAGTAGAGATTTAGCAAATGTTTGTTAGATTGAACTGAATGAACATTTTTCAAAGAAATACTAGCTCATCCTGGGATTAAATGCAATTGAGTGAAAAGGTGAATGGTGTGGCATAACCTGGAGATAATGGTTATGGAATCATTATTGCTGCTGCCTAGGAGGATCTACTTTGCTCTCTTATCTCCATGGAGATCTACAAGATGATGTACAGAGAGAGGCTAGCATAGAAATTCTGACGTTCCTACTATAGGGAAAAGATTATTCCTCCCAGTTCTGAGATTGCCATGATCCTTTATGAGACAGTAGCAAGATCTGAAACAGGATAGACAGCTGGATATATTTATACTTTCTTTTACACTACTTCTATCATTTAATTTGGACTCCCACAAAAACAATGACAGTCCTAGGAGTCAAGTGACAGCCATCAAATGTGCAGTGGGGAGGCACATGAACAGAGAAAGTAGACTGGGGATGTTGGAGCAATGAGGGCTAACCCAGGCAAAAGTATGAACAAATGCTTTTTGCAACCAGTATTGCCCATAATAAGCTGAGAATCTACAGTTACTGTAGATCTTGTTCTGGTGAAGTATGTGTGTGTGTGTGTGTGTGTGTGTGTGTGTGTGTGTGTGTGTGTGATATTATCTTCTATTATTTTCTTTAATCCCTAAACTTCAACCATAGAAATGAACACAGCCCCCATTTCTTTTTATAAACCTCAGATGTTCATGTTCAACACATTTTTAAGCATGCTGAAGACTTGGGGGGTAGGAGACATACAAAGACAGTTTATGCGATCTTTTGCATTTTAATTTCATGTGATTAAAACAACATGATGACAACATACTAAGTGACTGGATCAAGAGAGCAAGAGAAGAGATCAGAGGAAATGAAATACCTTTAAGGGGTGGCCCATGAGCCAAATACATAAATAGTAAATTCAATATTTTAGCAATTCTTCAACTTCTAGGCTTTGGAATCTGGGGGAAAATGTCACACATGTCAGTGATGCAGAAAGTTACTGGGGCTTTTTCAGGCTGCTAAACCTGTGAAAAAGTGACTAGCCAGTGTGCATTTATATCTGACCTAGAGAAAAGCTCAAGTAGAGTTATCATATGGTGGCCAATTCAGACATGCGCTCTAAGTTAATTAAACTCTTGGCTGCTTCTTTATGGAATTGCACATGTAAGCAAATACCACAGTACTGGTATTTACTTAGTAATACGTGTTTATAGTAATATGCTCCATATGCTTATGTTATCTGCTGAGGGAACTAGTTGAAAAGTCATGTTGTTAAACATAATAGGCCTTTTATCTCTTGAGGGAACTAGTTGAAAAGTCATGTTGGTAAGTATAATAGGCCTTTTGAACACTTTATTTCTTTAAATTACTCACATGTCTTTAGATGCCCTTCCTCTGGTGTGGTAAGATGATCTTGTTGGATTCACTGACTAAGTTGGCCTAACATCAGGTCTTAGTTGGTTTGGCCAACCAAGCCAAATTCATCTACATGTTCTAATCACTTTCAAAATTTGCCATCCTTTGGTAGACTTTAACAAATATGCCATGAATGGTCCCAAATATTGGGAACTCTGTTTTAGGCATGGATATTACCTCAGTCTAAGCTATGATATATACAGTCTCTGCCTTTGAGGTGTTCACAGTCAAGCTGTGGAGACATGCACATACACACAAATAGCCAATTAATCAATAACACACACAGCCAATTAATCAATAAACAAACACTTACTAAGCATGGTCTAAGTATTGTGCTAGTCTTTTCAGACACAAAGACAAAAAATGAAACAAACTCTACTCTCAAGGAAATTGTCTTCTGTTAGGAAAGAAGAAATACACACACACACACAGAGTCTTCTAGATAGATACATGTGTGTACACAGAATAAATAGAAAATACAATGTAGTTAAATAAAAAGTAGTTATGGAGGGAAGGGAGGGAGATAATCACTTCAAAGTCAAGGAGAAGGGAAATGGGGTGCCATGAGTGAGGAACAGAGAGAAGGCAGTTTTTTACTGTACAGTAGAATGTGCAAAGGGGAGTACTATATAAAGAGGCAGTGAAGATGGGTTGGGGCTAGCTCTGAAGGGCTTTACAAGTCACAGAAAGGAGCTTAGATTTTCTCCTAGAGCCAATGAAGGAATGGCACAAGCAATAACTAATATAGCTCTGAGGAGGAAATAAATACTGAGACCTGGGGAAATCAAAGAAATGGAGGAAGCATGACTTGACCTAGGTCTTAAAGAAAGGAGAAAGCTTAGAAACATGGCTAGGAGGTGGGTGGGCATTCTAGGAAGGAAGAGCAGTAAATATATTTGGGGGAGTAGAAAGCATGCCTGGCATGAAGGGGTCAAATAAAAGTAAAGGAGGAATGTTGGCTAGGTTGGGGTCAGAGGGTGGGAGACTTTTCATGTCAGGTGAAGGAATATGAATTTTGTCCCATGGGTACTGGGAGGCAATTAATTTTTTGCATGGAGGTATGCAAATGCATGGTTTATTAAGGTTAATCTGGTAATTGATTTAAGTGAGGACAATTGTTTAGAGAGTATTGTCATAGTTTGGTAGTAGTAGAATTAGAAAGGAAGGGATATTATGAGAGAAGAATTGATATCAGATAAAAAGAAATATGATGTGGTAAAGACTTTTAACTGCAATGTAAAACAATATTTTCATTTGCTTCTGGGTTTTAAGGATGTGGCGGTTCTGATCATGGGTATCCTTGCTCTTATTCTCACAAGATTCCCAATAGCATTCTGAGTGTTAGTATTCCCCACAGCTATTGATGGATGTGTTGTACTTCATTATGTGTTCTGCTGGAATAGTTGTACTGGGCAGATGAAGAAGTTTCATTTTTAGGAAAGTCCATTTCTGTACAGAATACATTTATCATAGAGATAACCTGGCATAATTGATAGAGTGCTGGAATGGGAATCAAGAATGCTTGGGTTAAAAATCCCATCATGGACACTTACTAGCTGTGCCATCCTAGGCAAGTCACTGAATCTCTCTAGGCTTCAGGAAACTCTCTTAAGACTTATGCATGGGTGGGGCAGAGCAAAGATGGCAGCTGGATAGCAGAGACTCACCTAAAACTCTCCCCCAGGACCCTCCAAACATCTATAAAAATGGCTCTGAACAAATTCTAGAACTGCAGAACCCACAAAATAGCAGAGGGAAGCAGGGCTCCAGCCCAGGAAGCCTGGATGGTCACTGGGTAAGGTCTATTGCACAGAGCTGGGGGCGGACCAGACCAAAGCCCAGCACGGGCTGCGCCCAGACCAACCAGACCGGGAGCTGGGTGCAACAGGCCCTAGCACCCTGAATCAGTGAGCTGTGGCAGTTACCAGACTTCTCAACCCACAAACACCAAAGACAACAGAGAAGGTTAGTGGGAAAAAACTGCAGGGACAGAGTGAAAGGAGGTCGCAGTTTGGCCACCACCCCGGGGTCAGCAGGAGTGGTGCAGCTACAGAACTACAGCTGCAGTTGCTTCTGGCCCCAGGACCACTTGGTGGGAGGAATTAAGTGGCTGATCCAAGTGGGAGTGCAGAGCCTGCTCAGATCTGACTTGTGGTCCAGGTTGGCAGTTCTTGGGGGAGGAGTAGGCCTGGTGTGGCAGAGCTTGCTGTATAGAAATAGCTCTGAAAACAACAACACATCACCTCAAGCTTGGGACAAAGTACTCTATACACTACAAGCAGTCATACCCTGACAAAAAACTCACAGATCCAGTAGTTGGCTGGGAACATGGCCAGGTAGCAAAAATGGACTCAAATTCAGACTCAGACTTTGGAATCTTTCTTTGGTGACAAAGAAGACCAAAACATACAGGCAGAAGAAGTCAACAAAGTCAAAGAGCCTACATCAAAAGCCTCCAAGAAAAAATGAACTGGTTTCAGGCCATGGAAGAACTCGAAAAGGATTTGGAAAAGCAAGTAAGAGAAACAGAGGAAAAACTGGGAAGAGAAATGAGAGTGGTGAAAAAAAACCATGAAAAACAAGTCAATGACTTGCTAAAGGAGAGCCAAAAAATACTGAAGAAAATAACACCTTAAAAATAGACTAACTCAAATGTCAAAAGAGCTCCAAAAAGCCAATGAGGAGAAGAATGCCTTGAAAGGCAGAATTAGCCAAATGGAAAAGGAGGTCCAAAAGACTACTGAAGAAAATATTACCTTAAAAATTAGATTGGAGCAAGTGGAAGTTAGTGACTTTATGAGAAATCAAGATATTATAAAACAGAAGCAAAGGAATGAAAAAGTGGAAGACAATGTGGAATATCTCATTGGAAAAACCACTGACCTGGAAAATAGATCCAGGAGAGATAATTTAAAAATTATTGGACTACCTGAAAGCTATGATCAAAAAAAGAGCCTAGATATCATCTTTCAAGAAATTATCAAGGAGAACTGCCCTGATATTCTAGAACCAGAGTGTAAAATAGAAATCAAAAGAATCCACAGATTGCCTTCTGAAAAAGATCCCTAAAAGAAAACTCCTAGGAATATTGTTGCCAAATTCCAGAGCTGCCAGATCAAGGAGCAAATACTGCAAGCAGCCAGAAAGAAACAATTTCAGTATTATGGAAACACAATCTGGACAACACAAGATCTAGCAGCTTCTACATTAAGGGATCGAAGGTCTTGGAATGTGATATTCCAGAGGTCAATGGAGCTAGGATTAAAACCAAGAATCACCTATCCAGAAAAACTGAGTATCATGCTCCAAGGTAAAATATGGATTTTCAATAAAATAGAGGACTTTCAAGCTTTCTCAGGAAAAGACCAGAGCTGAATAAAAAATTTGACTTTCAAACACAAGAATCAAAGAAGCATGAAAAGGTAAATAAGAAAGAGAAATCATAAAGGACTTACTAAAGTTGAACTGTTTTGTTTACATTCCTACATGGAAAAATGATGTGTATAATTTATGAGACCTAAGTATTAGTGTAGCTGAAGGGAATATACATATACATACATACATACATATATATGTATATATATGTATATATACAGAGGGCATAAGGTAAGTTTGAATATGAAGGGATGATATCTAAAAAAATAAAATCAAATTAAGGGATGAGAGAGGAATATATTGAGAGAGGGAGAAAGGGAGAAATAGAATGGGGTAAATTATCTTGCATAAAAGTGGCAAGAAACAGCAGTTCTGTAGGAAGGGAAGAGGGGGCAGGTGAGGGGGAATGAGTGAATCTTGCTCTCATTGGATTTGACCTGAGGAGGGAATAACATACACACTCAATTGGGTATCTTGCCCCACAGGAAAGAAGGAGGAAGGAGATAAAAAAGGAGGATGATAGAAGGGAGGGCAGATGGGGGAGGAGGTAACCAAAAGCAAACACTTTTGAAAAGGGACAGGGTCAAGGGAGAAAACTGGATAAAGGGGGATAGGATAGGAGGGAGCAAAATATAGTTAGTCTTTCACAACATGAGTATTGTGGAAGGGTTTTACATAAGGATCCACATGTGGCCTGTGTTGAAATGCTTGCCTTCTTAGGCAGGGTGGGTGGGAAGGGAAGAGGGGAGAAAATTTGGAACTCAAAGTTTTAAAAGCAGATGTTCAAAAAAAAAAGTTTTTGCATGCAACTAGGAAATAAGATATACAGGAAACAGGACATAGAAATCTATCTTGCCCTACAATAAAGTAAGGGAAAAGGGGATGGGGGAGAGCGGGGTGACAGAAGGGAGGGCTGACTGGGGAATAGGGCTATCAGAATATATGCCATCCTGGAGTGGGGGGAGGGTAGAAATGGAGGGAAAATTTGTAATTCTAACTCCTGTGAAAATCAATGCTGAAAACTAAAAACATTAAATAAATAAATAAATGCCCCCCCCCCCCAAAAGACTTATGCATCACAGGGAGGCATCATGGGCCACTGGAAAGGGTGCTGGGTTTGAAGTATGAGGAACTTGGTTTGGATTCCAGCTCTGTTGTATATTACCTCTGAACAAGTTGTTTGACCTTTCTGGACCTTATTTTCAGTGTGAACTAGATAACTTCTAAGGTTCTTTCTGTGCCTAGGATGCTATGATCATAGATACACTGGTGGTGGAATTCCCACGCTGCTCTCCAGGAGTTCCCCATGACAACAAAAACACAGAGAATTCTTGTATATGTATTATTTAGTTAACATTTCCCAAAGCTCTTTATGGCATTTTGGAATGGAAGGTATTTCAACAGTAAGCAATGTTTAACATGGACCCAATTAAATATAAGGCATGGTTCAATTTCTAAAGAAAGTGGCTGGAAAGAGACATTGGTAATAGGCTTATAAAATGGTATCATGCATTCTTAACATTTGGAAGAAACTGAACATTGGTCTAAAAATCATATAAAAGAACAGAACTCATAATAATATCTTTAAAGGCAGTAATATTCTTTAGTTGAAGTCATTTATATTGGACAATATGTTTTTTTTTAATGCAATTTATTTATTTAACATATTTGGTTTTCAGCATTGATTTTCACAACAGTTTGAATTACAAATTTTCTCCCCATTTCTACCCTTCCCCCCACTCCAAGATGGCTTATATTCTGGTTGCCCTGTTCCCCAGTCAGCCCTCCCCTCTATCACCCCCCTCCCCTCTCATCCCCTTTTCCCTTCCTTTCTTGTAGGGCAAGATAAATTTCTACGCCCCATTGCCTGTGTATCTTATTTTTTAGTTGCATACAAAAACTTTTTTTTGTTTTTGAACATCTGATTTTAAAACTTTGAGTTCCAAATTCCCTTCCCTCTTCCCTTCCCACCCACCCTCCCTAAGAAGTTGAGCAATTCAACCTAGGCCACACATGTATTATTATGTATAACCCTTCCACAATACTCATGTTGTGAAAGGCTAACTACATTTTGCTCCTTCCCAACCCATCCCACTTTATTGAATTTTCTCCCTTGACCCTGTCCCCTTTCCAAAGTGTTTGTTTTGATTACCTCCACCCCCATCTGCCCTCCCCTCCATCATACCCCCCTTTTATTTATTTTTTATCTTCCTCCCTCTTCTTTCCTGTGGGGTAAGATACCCAACTGAGTATGTATGGTATTCCCCCTCAGTCCAAATCTGATGAGAGCAAGGTTCACTCATTCCCCCCTCACCAGCCCTCTCCCCTCCTCCCATAGAACTGCTTCCTCTTGCCACCTTTATGCGAGATAATCCACCCCATTCTATCTCTCCCTATCTCCCTCTCTCAGTATGTTACTCTCTCATCCCTTAATTTCATTTTATTTCTTTTAGCTATCTTCCCTTCATCCTCAACTCACCCTGTGTCTGCTCTCTCTCTTTTACATATATATATATATAAACACATATATATATATATATATACACATACATACACATACATACATATACACATAGATATATACATACATACACATTCACTTATATATATAGGACAATATGTTTAAAGGTAGGAAAGGGGCTGCTTGACTAACGAGGATGAAGGATCCCCCCTCCCCTCCCACACACACTTCTCTTGGGAATCCTGATGACATCAGCTTCCTTCAGGGGAATTCTAAACTCATTTTGCTTCGGATTAAATTAAATTTGATTCCTGAGATTCAACCTACTTTTTCCAGCATTGCAAGTGACCAGTGGAGAATTAAATTAAGAAAATGTCACATTCCTTATATCCATATGAATTTTAAAAGACAGATGAAGTAGACATAGCCCTTCCCCTAAAAGGTATGTATGGGCCCATGGTGTGTTACCTCCTCTCTGTGCCTTAGTTTCCTCATTTAGTGAAATGGAGATAGTAATACTTGCATTATGCCTGCCTGACAGGAGTGGTTATGGAGAAAGCCCTTTGTAAACTTTAAACATTTTCACTATGAAAATGTATTGTTGTTGTTGCTGCTGCTATTATATACTAGAATGGATGGTTGAGAGGTGTCTACACTTCTTTAGACAACGCTAAGATAAAAATGTGCTCCTATTTGGCTAGCATGGAGTCATGTCTTTTGCTTCTAATCCTGATTCTAGGGAGTTATTTTACTGAATATACATTAGAGTCAGTCTTCAGTTAACGAAGAAGGAAATTATATAGGAAAGAGAAAACCCACAGCACTTACTAGGACTTCTCTGATTCAGAAAAATTTGTCCTCAGCCATTAGAATTGATGGTCACCATGGACAGTTCTCAGCTTTGACACTTTATTACCTGCCTGACCTTCAACAAGCAGGGGAAAGTAGTGAAAGACCTTCTTTGTTCTCTATAGACTAAGTAAGACAAATTCTACTCCTCCTCTCCCAATCCAGCTTGGATAGTGGAAAGAAAGACAGCAGGCAGGATTCAAAAGACAGCTTGGAGACAGGCTGTCTTACCCTAGCCTCTCCTCATAAAGACACAAGGGAGAGGTCTTGCAGAATTCCCAAATGGTTTAGCTAGTAAATCCCTATAAGAGCCTGGGAGACGACCTGTATATGGTAGTTCAAACAGTGTTCAGTTTGGGGTCTAAGCTGTGCTATACTACCTATGTGACCTTGGATAAATAACCCCCTGGACTTGAATTTCCTCATCTGTCAAAAAGGAGTTGGCCGAGGAGATGACTGAGATCCTTTACAACTTTAAATTTATGGTCTAAAGGTAGAGAGAAAGAATCTTAGCTACCATGAATATCCTTTTTTAGTCACTTTTTATTCACAAGGTCAGGAAAACAAGATCTGAGTTTTAGTTAAGGGCATATAACCTCGACTGGTGAAACTGAATTAGGAAATGCTCTGCTGAGGCTCCCTTAAAGGTCGGGAGCATCATAGGTCACTTTCTAAGGTATCTGGACTTTGTAATCCTTATATTCAAGCATGTAGCACATAACCCACATCGATCCAAGAAAGCTCTTTGAGAATAGGGCTCGTTTAACTCTTTGAATTTATTATCTCTGGTACCTAGTATTTAATAAATGATTGTTGGTGGATTGATGAATATGGTCAAAATAGGGAATGTGGCCTGGCAAGGACCTTCAGGGTAGGCTATAGGTGGTAATCTGGGTGCTCATAGAGAGTATAATTGCAGAAGATCACTACAAAGTAATCAGCCCAGCAAAATGAAAGGAGGGAAGTGGTGGAAGTTGGGAAATTTAAGAGGAAGGAGGTGAGTTAAATCTTTGGGCATGAATTTTAGAGTGTGATTCTCAGATTTTGGCAGGTTCTTGGTGTGCTTGTTTCAGAGCCATCCAATAAATCTCTGAAAGATGTTAGGGACTACATATTCTCTGACATTCACAAAGTGTCTGGAACTTGAAGCAGAGCTTGCTGCACCTGCAGGGGTCACAATAAATAATTAACTAATGACGAAAGTCAGAAATTAAAGGGTAGCTCATACAATGAACTTGACTCTGCTGTATTAAAATCCAGGTCACCCTCTCCAGAGCTTCCTGAGGCTGATGCCTGTGGAGTTGGCAGCCTCTCTTTACAGATGTGCACATGAGAGGTTATAAGCGGGAGTTATGGTGAGATGTTGTGCTGATTTTTATGAAATGGCATAGTGGTTGGTGGGTTAGGACATCTCAGCCTCTTTTGAGCTAATATCACAATCTGTCTAATCAATGACATTTTAGCCCTGAGCTTTTGAAAAGTATCTGAACTGACAAAAAAGACAATCTTGGTGTATAATCATTAGGGGAATTTAAGAGCTGGAAGAAACTTTAAAGATCATTTTATGCCAAACCCCAAATTGTTCTTTTGCATGGAATGTAGACCTTGGAGCTGATCATATTGAGTGCTGCTCATGTCATTCTCGTGATATCATGTGAACCTTTACATTGAATGTCAATTGGCAGGGTTCTGTTTCTTGGAACTCTTGAACACATGAACATGGGAGGGCCGATCAGTTATAGGATACCATGTGCTGCAACTACGCAGACTTTTAGAAAGCATCTCCAAACTATGGCCCATAGAAATATAAGACCATAGAATTTTAAAGCTGGAGAGGATTTTAAAGATCATCTAAGCTGGGCCCCTAATTTTATAAATTAGGAATCTCAGGCTCAGAAAGGGAAACTTGCCTATAGTTAAAGAGCTAGAAATTCTGCACGGTGTAAATAGGAATTAAATGAGAATTTTGAGGACAGTTGCATTTTTTCTTTTAAAACTTAAATATGAAAGAATGTATGCATAACAAATGATTATTATGCATGGCGTTGAGTAGCTGGGTGAATGGAAACAGATTCAGTTTTCTCTATTTTACTGCAAAATTTCCCTGACCTTCTTTTAACCCTGGGGTATTTAAGCAATTCGGGGGTTCTAGAAATACATTTCAAGCATTCCCTATTTGGGAAGCATTGCTTTAGAAGGATGGTTATATAAAGTTGGGAGTGGAGTTCAGTAAAACCACTATAATGTCTGGGTCAAAAATAGCACCTATTTGGTACAGAAGTATGACAAAGCCATAATGAATAGATGGTCTATGGGGAAAATGTGAAGTTGAAATTTTATTTTTATCCTCAGCTTTCTCTCTTAACCTAACAGTGTTCCTCCCTTCCATTATTGGGATCCATGATCTCTTCTCCTAATGCTTCATCATTTTGGTCCTGCTCTCCCGACATCCTGTATTACCAAGTTACCCACCCAAGGCTCATCATTTTCATGTACTTTCCTCCTTCTCACTAACCCCTACTCAAATGGATCTTATCTGTCCAGTCCCTAAACAGGGCCTACCTTTCTGTACTTTCAATACAATCCAAGAACTATATAAATACTCACTGTGTGCCAGGCATTAAGCTAAGCACTGGGTATGCTACAAAGACAAAATGGAAAACAGTTCCTACCCAGAAGGAGGTTTTATTCTACTTGGGGAAAGGAACATATAAACACAGAAGAACATCCACTATAATTTGAGGAGGAGGGAGAGAGGAAGTTAGGTGGTACTGTGGATAGAGTTAGGAAGAGCTGGAGTCTGAATCCTGTCTCAGATACTCACTAGCTACGTGACCCTGACCAAGTCACTTGACCTCTGCTTGCTTTGGTGTCCTCATCTATAAATTGCAGATAATGACAGGGTCATTGTGAGGATCAAATGAGAACAGTCAAGCACTCTCCAAACCTTCCAGTGCTATGTAAATGTCAGCTATTAAGTCCTAAGTAAAGATTGCCACTAGGAGATGCCATATAAGCAGAGTCATGAAGAAAACTAGGAATTCTAAGAAGCTGCCTAAGACATTAGCTAGCTAAAGCAATCTATGATAATGGGACAGAAGTCAAGGCTTCTCTCTTCCTGGTAAAATACTTTAAAAAAATCTGTGACCTTCTAGAGACACTTAATCTCTGCTTTTCTTGTGTTTCTCTAATGGAGGTAGGGGTGGTGTTAAGGAGTGTTAGATCATACAGCTAGGCATGCAAATGATTTGGTAGGCCAATGGGGAAGTCCTTTTACGGACAAGGAGGCCGTGTACCTATTAAATTACACTGTATATTAGTTGCCTACTCCACCTGAGTGTTAAGTCCATCTGGGGCACAGTGTCTCATGGCTGAGAGCACACAATATCTCACTAGATGACAGCTCTTCTTCATTATTCCCATCTTATTTCCTTGCCTCAGAGGCAGGGTTGAAAGTGGCTCACAGAGCTAGCTAGTTAGAAAGTAACTAATTCGTCTAGCCAAAGTTTTGCCTACAATGAGCAAGCTGGCTTATGTGTAGCATGGTTGCTCTTTCTCCAACATGTACCATGGGAGGCCTTATTGTGTGACTACAAAGGAAACAGAATAGACATCTCTAGCCTCTTATCCCCCAACCCTTTTCCTAGGGAGACTTTAATTCTTGCCCGAGGTGGGGGTGGGGATTGGAGTTAAAAGTTCGGCTACCCTGCTCTCCTCCAAGAGGGGGAGTACTGGACTAGAATTGTATTTCTTTTCTCCTTAAATAGTTTTAGTTTAGAGGATGTGCAGGTTCAGGCTAAACTTCTGTTGGCGATTTCTTAATGGGGAAAAGAGGAGGCAAGCTTTATATCCAAAGCTTGATTTCCTTCTCACCAAATACAAGTTCAACAACAAACATATAGTAAGAAAAAAAGAAACTCATTTATCCAAGGGGATGGCAAAACAGAAATCAGAGGAGGTATACATAGGAAAACATATACCAGACAATACATAGGAAAGGAGTTCTTCCCTTGGGAACAAGATAAATCAGCTCAATCAAGAGAGAGAGTCCCAGATCTCATCCAAGGCAAAATTTTCTGAGGTATCTATTGTAGTAAGCTGGGGATAGGGACATAATGGAGATTGTTAGCTCTTCTCATGTCAGTTTCATCCCAGAGTCTTATTCTCCCTTCAGCAACCTGAAGTGGGGTTGGCTCCATCATCTTCTATCTCAAAATTGGAAGCCAGAAATGTCCAAAATGACTACTGAGCCCAAAGAGACTCAAGATACCCAAAGGATTCCATATATTTGAAGAGACTGAAGAAATTAAATCTCTCTTCTTTCCTACTTTCTCCAAGTCCACTGCCCCTCAAGTAAGTGTAGGGCATTGATCTCCACCAATGATAACAGAATCCCATATCACCGGGCTATGGGACTGAGATTACACAGGCATTTTCTTTGTTTCTTCGGAGAGAAGCACCTTGGCTTTTGGCTATGATGGCACTTTATGTGGTTGGCTTTAGGCTAGGAGAGCTTCATCTGTCTATATCAGTCTTGGGATGGGAAGGAGGATTGAGGAGAGCAGGGTGTAGATAATGGCAGCCAATTCAGAAAACACTGGTTCTCTCTTTGCCCTGTTTCACCCTGGCAGAGGTAAAGGTCATTGCGTCTGTCATCCCCCTGGCTGAACTCTGGTTCAGAGCTGTCAGCCAGGAAGACATTACACTGGGCTGTGTGTTCTCTTTTAAATTCCGAAAGGGAAATGAATCATGCTACAGGCAACTTTTCAGATTGAATGATCTGGAAGATCTGTGACAATTTAAAAAAAATAAGATAAAATATTGCCGATTGTCATTACTGTGTTACTGATGATATATGTATGAGGCACAATCCAAATGGCTATTCAGCCATCCATTGCTCACTAACAGATGTTGCCTTCAATGACTAGACACACGCTAAGACTTCAAGTTGGGTAGATCAACTCACTGAAGAGTGGAGTCCTCGACTTTAATTACATTTTTGATGGAACCTTCTGCAGCCCGATCTTTAAAAATCGTCTTTCAAAAATGGTCCAGACTGATGGTAGCAGATAGATAAATGTTGATTAAGAAAAATAAAGCATGTATTCTCAGATCAATTCCACTTTGAAACTGTCAATATTAGAAACAGTTTAGTGTGAAGGCATATTAATGAGTGTTTGATGATCAGAAATATTAATGGATGTAATAGCTTTCCAACAGTTTTAAATTTCCTCTTTACCTATGTACTTTGACAATTCAGTGAATCCATTGGTATGATTACCCCTCCACTGGTACATATTAAAGCCCACCCATACCTTCTTTTACTGTGGTATTTTTGTTCATATCTTTTCATTTATCCTTTGTTAATGGTCTAACAAACATCATTAAAAACCTTCCTGTGATTTCTAATATTTTCTTGATACCAACCTAGGTTTTTCATTGATTTTCCCTTGCTTTTCCTATATCAACAACTACTTCCTTTTCCAGTAATAAATATTTCTAATGATGTCTCCTGTTCTACTTCTTATACATAACTAATATTAATAATATGTTGCAGCCTCCTTACACCCACCATGTATACAGCTCTACCCACTAAGCTTCACTAGACCTCCCTGAGACTCAGTTTCCGCATCTGTAAAATGAGGAGTTGTATTAGCTGGCCTCTGAGATCCATTTCAGTTCTAGGTCCATGATCGTATGATCGTGTCAATCTATAACTTACAAACATATAGCATTAGAGGTTAAATTTTGTTATTGTTGTTTGTAACTATGATTTCCTTGCTGTAGAGAGGTCCTAGTGAGAACTTCATCTACCAATATAGATCGGTACTATTTTTACAATGTAGAGCCTCCAATAGCTACTTCGGATGCTGAGAAATTAAGTGACTTGTTCAGGTGTACTTGGCCTTCACCAATGTCAGTACGTGTCAGGGCAAGGATTTGAATTCATGTCTGTCTGTCTTCTGGGCAGACTCATGAGCTATCTTGACATTATGCCTCTCAATGGAAGAATACTGGTATTAAAATATGGATTTTGTACCAAAAAATAGCTTGTCATCATTGAAAGTGCTGTACAATTTCCCAAATGTGATCCAGGTACATTGTCTCTTCCATTCAATTCTAGTCACAGTTCATTATCCATTCATGGTATTTATCCAAGATAGATATCTATATCTACATCCATATTTGCATCTATAGCTGTGTACACATACACACATTGGCCTAATAGTAGACATACGTATTTGTGTATGGATATACAGTATATTTAGATCTAGGGTGTTCCAAAAGTCTTAGTGCAGTTTTAAGCTTTAATAGACTAAATGTGTGTATATGTGTATGTATAGTTATGTATGTGTATATATACATATATATACACACACACACATATGGATATTTATAACAAATGCAATGGGTTTCCCATTCATAGTTTATGTAATAATCAAGCTCTATTCATACAAATTTTTTTCTATTCTGCTTATAAGGCCAAACTCCTTTTGAATGATGATTGTTCTTATTGATAAGGCTTAATGGTATTTGGGGGCTATATGTCATGCTCACACTGTTATCCACAAACAGGAGCATTTGAAAAACTTCACCATAAATAGAGAATATTTCCTTTATTTGGTCTTTTTCCATCATATCATTCATGGCATTGACAGATATCATTTATGAGCATCTCTCTCCTAGTTTTATGTCTCATTTGATACCCCAGAATATTGTTGAATAAATTTCTCTCTGCAGTCGGTTGAATCATAGAACTTCATGTGACCTTAACAATGTGACAGGGAGAACATCTTCAAGCAAAGTCTTGAGACTATATTCTGATCTACTAAGGCAAAAACTTGTTTTCGTTTTTGTAATCAACAAAAAGGCAGCACAGCAGGCCTTATATTCTCTACCTCTGTCACTCATGTGACTATGAAGGTGGAGATTACTCTAGAAAATTGTCTCGAGTGTGCCTATTTCCTTCCCAATATACTCATTTGGTTCACCGAACATTCTCACAGAGATTTTATAGATATGAGAAAGCAGGCATCTGGCTCTGTACTTCCTTGTGTCTGCTCAGAGGTTTTTTTTTGCATTCTAAAATAGTGATTTTTCTACAATTTTTGAGTCTTACTCTCACTTAATCATCTTGAAAACTTATCCCTAAGTACATTAAAAACTGTATGTTTCCAGCACACATTTCTTCCATATGTACCTAGGTAGATCTGGCTACTCTTTCTTACACCACATTTCTACGTACCATTTCCATTTCCTCATAAAATACACTGAGTGCTGAGGTGGTCGAGTCCAAATGAGATGGTTCTACTATTGTTAAGAGTGAGAATATATCCTTATAGAAATGCTTACAAATCTGTTCCATTTCACATCTGTTCTCAGTTTTCCCTCCAGTTTTAGCTATGAATGATCTTACAATGATTTGGCTTGAGTCTCAAACTGAGCTTCCTAAATTTTGTTTTCCCATTCACCGACTCTTTTGTTGCTCTTTTGTTGCCTTTTATCTTCTGTTCTCCATAATGTTTTGCAAATGAGCTTATACTCTAAATTGGTAATTATTTTGGCTGCTGTATTTCTTCACTAGGTAAGAGGACCAAACATTTGTTGACTAGTGTGGAATTCTATTCTGTTTAACTTTCTCATTTTAGAAACTGTTTTACATTGGTTAAACTTTTTTAAGAAATGCTAATAATCAGAATGAATGTTTTTTAAAATTTTTGTTCATTTCCTGTTTTTCATTGCAAACCAAGATGGTCAAGTATTCCATTCTTTTTACCTTTGGGAACAAGATGAGATGAGATCAATTCTGCACACTCTTTTGTCACTCCAGCAAGAATCAACTAGCCATTCTTCCATTGAGCTACAACTTTAGTTCTTATGTCTTCTGATTTTAAACATATCATTATGTTTGAGGTTCCCAGTGTCCTGGGTCTTGATGAAACTAGAATTATATCATCTATAAACTGGAGCATCTGGAGAATATCACCATCTATTTGGAATCCCTCTTCAACTTGGACCCTGAACTGAATCTACTTCATCACAGTGGTAAATATCTTTGAAGAGTATGTATTGTCCCATTTAATGTTGGTCATCAAAGGGTCATTGAAGATTATCTCTATCATTATATCTTCCAAGGAATCCTGAATAATTTTGATGTTTAAAGGAGAGACATCTTGATGGAAGAGAACCTTTAGGTGGCATTTTTGCTTAATCAGATCAAATGCACCAACAAACACAGCGGGATCTTGTATTCGCTACATCTTTCAGGCACTTGTCTAAATTTCAAGATGTGGCCAACCATATTACTTGGGAAACTCTGCCTGTTTCACTTTAATATTCTCATTGAGTAAGTAAATTTAAAAAATTCTATAGATAAGAAAGCAGTCATATAGGCTAATAGCTTTGATGTTGCCTTCATCACCTTTCTTTGGTATTAGTAAGATTTCCTCCCCTCTCCCATCTTTGGTATCTTCCCTTTCTTCAGATGCTTTTGTGGAATTGCACATTTTGTAAGTGGTATAAAAATGGGGACTCAGCATGCTTTGCCCTTCTTTCCACCACAAAGCTGCTATCATTGCAAAAGGAGAAGAGGATACCACAGGACTGAGGATGATTTCGTACATTTTTACTGCTTCATGGGCCCCATAGCAAAGAATTCATTAGCTAGTGACCACTCCCTCTGCCCTTTACAAGACGTTGTCATAGAGACCACGGCTGAAGACTTTTCAGATTATAGAATCTGCTGAAGCTTTCACTCTTTTGGCAAAGTCTTTTGAGATTCCAGGATTTACTCCATCCAGCATGAGGCAGCAGAGTTGGAATTTTGTGGAGGTTACTTATATAAGCCAGAATTTTTTTTTTGGTGGTGGTGACAGGGGAGATATTTAACTTCTTTCCATTTTTGTTTAAAAAATAAATTGTTGATTGTAAATTTGGTGTGTTTTTTTTGTAAATGCCTTTGCAATTTTTTTTTCTGGGACCTAGGAGCTATTTTTGAAACTAGTTATATAACACAAACACAAACACACACACACACACATACTGTGCGTATCAGGAGAACTGGAAGTTAACCCAATTTGGGGATTGCTCATGTCATCATATTTACTATTTCTGCCCACCCCCAATATTTGAGATTTGATACTTAATCTAGGTTTGCCGATGTTTATTTCACTATCAAATTCTTGATTATTAACACTTTTGCTTTATGGTCTTTTCAAACTTCCTGATTCGACTTCACTCTCCAAGATGAATGTTGGTACAAAATTATTCATAGTTAAATAAGAATATAAACAAATACTGATTGTTTTGAATATTTTACAAACTCTTTTTATTAAGACAAACTAGCATTTTATTGGCTATGTGTAATACAGTATTTGGTATGTTCAATGATTGACTCTAGCCATAGCTGTCCAATGGCATCATGTTCCATATTTAGGTCAGTTTTGCATAATTTTTCTTACTAGTTGAATGTACATAGACTGACATAGGAAAAAAGGCATCTGGCCTTTCAGTATGTACTAGTCTACCCTCACACCCAAGAAATGGCCTATCTTGAGAATGTTCGTAGACAATATAATGGTATTATTTTTTAGTTGGTAGTCTACCTCACTATCTAATCAATCACCAATCAACATAGCATTTATTAAGCTTCTGCAATGTGCTTAGATGTTGGAGAATTGAAGCAATCCCTGACCATGAAGAGCTTACATCCTATTGGAGGGAATAAGATACTCGTAGAAAAATATATGCAAAATGACTACAAGATGAGTTTCTTAGATGCTTTCTCCTCTATGAGACCTTTCCCCATTCTCACAGTTGGAAGTGACATTCTTTGAGTCTCTCCTAGTGCTTTGGCCTGCTTTTACATGTTTATCATACTTTGGTCATATCTATCTATCTAAATGTATGTGTGTGTGTGTGTGTATGTGTGTGTGTGTGTGTGTGTTTGTGTGTGTATACATACACACACATTTCTATCTATCTATCTATCCCCAGGAGAGATAGATAACAAACAAATTGGGTCCAGATTTGAGAGATTTTTGATGATGAACATTATAACATAGCCCATGTCTTACTTCAGAGAATCAACCAATAAACTCATTAAAAGCTTATGATGTTTCAGGTTCTGTGCTAGGTGCTGAGGAGACAGACAAAAATGAAATAGGTTTGGCAATAATACTTCTATCTAGTCCTGCCAATTTCACATCTACAATAGCTCTTGATTCTGTCCCTTCCTTTCTGTTCCTACTGCCACAACCTTATTAAAGTCCCTTATTGCTACCAGGTAGGATTATCCAATAGTCTCCTATTGAAAGACCAAAGTGGTCTTTCAGCCACTACTCTCTCTTCCCTCTAATTCATCTTTTATACTATTATCAGACACATTTTCTTTCTGCATAGATTTTGTTGTGTTCCTCCTCAAAAATCTGCAATGATTCCCTGTCCCATACCAAATAAGGTTCATTTCAATTTATGTGGCATTCAAGTCACTATATAATCTGGCAGCATGCTATCTTTCCAGCTTTATCTTTATTTTTTTTTAATGAAGCTTTAAAACATTTATTATTTATTATTAACATTCAATTACAAACATTTGGGTTCTGAATTCTCTCCTTCCCTTCTGTCCCTTCTCCACCCGATGTGAAAGCAAGGAATGTGATATCAATTATACATGTGAAATTATGCAAAATATATTTCCACATTAGCCATGTTTCCAAAAAAGCAAGACAAATGAACAAAGTGAAAAAATGCTTTAATCTGAATTCAGATTCCATTAGATTTTTCTCTGGAGATGGATAGAATTTTTTCATCAAAATTCCTTTGGAATTGTCTTGGATCATTGTATTGATTAGAAAATCTGCCATTCAAAATTGATCATCACATAATCTGTTACTGTGTACAACATTCTCCTGATTCTGTTCATTTCCTATACATCAGTTCGTGAAAATCTTTCCAAGTTTTTCTACAATCATCCTGTTTGTAATTTCTTATAGCACAATAGTATTCCACCATAATCATATACCACAACTTGTTTAGCCATTTCCCAATTGATAGATATTCCCTCAATTTCCAATTCTTTTTCACCACAAAAAGAGCTGCTGTAAATATTTTTGAATGTATAGGTCCTTTTCTTTTTACTTTGATCTCTTTGGGATTTAGACCTAGTAGTGCTATTGCTGGATCAAAGGGTATGCACAGTTGTATAGCCCTTTGGGCATAGTTCCAAATTGCTCTCCAGATTGGTTGAATCAGTTCACAGCTTTACCACCAGTGAATTAATGTTCCATTTTTTCCATATCCTCTCCAACATTTGTCATTTTCTTTTTCTGTGATATTAGCCAATCTGATAGGTGTGACGTAGTATTTCAGAGTTATTTTAATTTACATTTCTTTAATCAATAGTGCTTTAGAGCATTTTTATCCATATGACTATAGATAGCTTTGGTTTCTTCTTCTGAAAACTGCCTGTTCATCTACTTTGACGATTTGTCAGTTGGGGAAGCTTTATCTTACACTTTATCTTAGGCTGCTTTCTACTGTGCCTTCTACATTTTCATTCAAATGGAATACTTTCTGTCCTTTGCCCATGCATTGAGCTCTTCTTCATATTTTTGTTTGCACTATGTCAAATGTTTGGGATTTCCTTTCACCCTGTGATATTGCAGTCATAAAAGCTTATGTAATCTTAATCTTTTTTGAGAGGCAGAGTCCAAGGCTCCTGAGGAAGAGTTTCACTGTACTCTGCTCTAGTCATACCATGTCTGAGCTATGGTGTTTGGTCCTGAATACCACATTTTAGGAAAGATGTTGATATGATGGAATGCATGCACAAGAGCGTAGGTCCCAGAGTATAGACTTGGGTACCACAGACAGAAGTTGTAAATAGATCAATTTAGCCTTGGTAGGAGAAAAATTTCCTACAAATCAGAGCTTTCCAAAAGTAGAAGGGGCAGCTACTGGTACTAATAGAGTTCCTCTTGCTGGAGGTCTTCAAATAAAAGTTGGATGAACATTTTTCAATTATATTATAGAAGGTATTCTTATTATAGAAGGTATAGGTGACACTAGATGGTGTCTGGGGTCCCTTCATATTCTGAAACTCTATGATTCTTGGGATCTGGGATAATTCTCAATTGGCTGAGTGGCATGAACTTCCTTATTCTTCTTTGCATAAGACAATCCATTTCCCCACCCCATAACTTTTCACTGGCTGTCCCTCAGGCCTGGAATGCTCTCTCTCTTCATTTTTGCCTCCTTGCTTCCCTGGCCCTAGGCCCAATTTAACTTCTGCAAGGGATTTTCCCAGAATTCCTCCCCCAATTGCATGTGTCCTCCATTCTGAGAATACCTCCAATTTACCCTGTATATATTTTGCATGTATATAGTTATTTGCATGTTGCCTTCCACATTAGGATGTAAACTCCTTGAGGGCAGAGATGATGTTTTTACCTTTCTTTCTATATCCATTGCTTAGCACAGTGTCTCAATCTAGTAAGTGCTTAATAGATACTTATTCACTTGGTTTTGTCTAAGGTCAAGGCCCCTCATTCTAACTTGCTTTCTTATTTTACCTATATGGTGTCATTTGACTTTCACAATAGCCTTGTGAGGTAGGGTTTATTGTTATCATTTTATAGATGAAGGAATTGAAGATAAGAGAAGTTAAATGACTTGCCCAATGTCACAACTTGTAAGCATCTGAGGAAGGATTTGAACCAAGGTTTTCCCGACTCAAGGTCTAACATATGATCTGGAAGTCATGCTATTCGTCCCCTTTTACAGTTGGCTTATTTTTCCTCATCCCTTCCTCCTTGTGAGTAGGGATTGTTTCATTCTTTATTTGTGCATCCCCAGAGCCTAGCATGGTGCCTGGAACATAATAGGAACTTAATATGTTCCTTTTGATTAATTAGTTCATTGATTGATTTTTCCTGTGACCCATGTTGCACCTTCGTTTTCAAACATAACATATAACTCACTTCTTTCAGTAAGACTTCTCTGATCAGGAGGTAGAATAAAGTATTGCATTGGAAGTCAGGTTATAATTGAAAAGGAGATGAGTTAGCTCTGTTGTTAGAGTAAAGAGTAATGGATGGATAACCCAAGAGCCCTATTTATACCCACTAAGTGTAAAAAGACTAAGGAGAAGACCTCCAAGACACTTGGTGGATCCTCTATGGAGAGTCTCTAAAAGAACACAGACGAGGATCAAACAGAATGAGAAGGCGAGAATGGGTTGCAATCTCTACCAATGGAAGGAGAACCCATATAGGATCATCAATTTAGGGATGAAAGGGGCTCTAGAGGCTGTGGAGTCCAGGCCACTCATTTTATAGATGGGGAAATTGAAATGCAGAGACACTATATTATTTGCCTGGCATACATCACACAACTTGTATCTGGAGCAGAATTTGTCATTCCAATACCATGACCCAAAATACTGCTTCTCCCAAATATCCACACAAGTGCTGATGTTTCTATGCTGCTAAGTAAATACTCTTAAGTGATTTTATGCATATATGCTTTGTGTTTCCAATTAGATTATAAGAGGGTTTTTTGGCGGGGGGAGTGGGAAAACTATATTGTTTGGTGTCTTCCTCTGTTTGGTTTGTATCTTTCTATTCCATCGAATAGGGCCTAGTCCCCATCCTATTATCAATGATTCCCCTATGTAGACTTTTTGTTCCAGTTGAAATAATCTGTTTACTGTCTGTTCCGGTGACTCACTTGTTTCTATCTCTGTATTTTGCTGTGCAGACATGCTCTCAATCAGTGTTGTTGACTTATCATCACTCTTGATTAAGACACAAGATTGAGCAAATGTGAATGTTCTCTCTTGAAGGTGGTCCTGACAAGATAGTCTGGTGTGTGTGTGTGTGTGTGTGTGTGTGTGTGTGTGTGTGTCTACTTGTGCTCTAGCTGTTACCCATGATGCATCTCTGGTTTCTAGACAATGGAATCTGCTTTTTTTCCTTCTGGGTAAACCACTTGTCACCTCTGGTGAGCTCTGATTTCAGGGGAAGAATGGGAAATGATGCTTGTGTTGTGCTGAGTTTGCCGTTATGTGTATCACCATGGAGACAGAAGCAGGTTGTTGATGCAGCCCAGGCTGACTGGGCTCACTCTCTAAACCAAATGCCTGCCTTGTTTTTTCATCCAGCGTGGATGCTTGCACTGAATTGCCACATAGCCACTTCCTTGAATTGTACAGCAAAGATTAATGGGTTGTGGAGGAACATTGAGGATTTAGATTGCCATCCAGAGGCCTATAAAAAAAAGCATGCGAAGTACTGTGGAAAAAGAGCATAGCCCTTCTGAGTTTTAAATTATGACTCTGAAGCAGCTTACAGCTGGATTCTTATCTTTCTTCCCATTAAGGAGGGAGATAGGCCAACATATGGAATTCCAGTAGGAGTCATTACTTACATGACAAATGGAGAGGAGTCTGGATGAAGCTCCTTTGGCTGAATGGCTACCCATTCGTCCCCCAACCCAGCCTCTAGATCCATCTTACCTTCCTTTTTACCATTAGTGACACAAAACTATCAACCAGGAACATTCGGGGAGTTTTCCCAACCTGGAATGTATCAGAAAATAATTGGTTTAATACCAACAGAGTCACAGGATGTAGAGTTGGGAGAGATCTTTAAAATAATCTAATACAATTTCTTTATTTGACAGATAAGGAAGCTGAGACCCTGAGAGCTACAGTAACTTAGCCACGGTCACTCAACCAGTAAGGGACTTAGCTGGGAAAGGAACTCAGATGCTCTGATAACAGACCTATCGCTCTTGCCCTAAGCCACACAGGGCAGTGGTATCTCAAACTGTGTGGGAAAAGATCAGTTTCTCAGACTCTTTTTGATTCATTCAAGAAGTTAGCAATGAATCCTTAATGATAAGCTTGGATTTCTTGTTCTACCTTTTTCCCAGAAATGTTTCTGAATTTCAAAGTAGATGCAAGAAAAGGACAACAAATTAAATGCTATGTTGGAATGAAACTGTTTGGTAGGTTGCGATTTTAGCTAGTTTAATGTGAAGCTAAATCAGGAAATGAGGGGAGGAAGCCAGGACTAAAGAATAGTGAGTCACATTTAGTTCCTTGTATGAATTAGATTTCTGCAGGAGGAAATGTTCAGTTTGCTTTATCCTTAGGTCATTCTGCTTTTTAAAAATTATGGCAACCTGGGATACCTGATTTTAGGAGGTGATAGGTTTATATGACTTAGAGCTGTGAGCAAAGGCATGCTGGTAAATGCTTATCAACTGGCGTTCCAAAAAAAATGTTTCCCATGGCACACTTTTAAGTTTAATTTGCATTCTTAACATTTTCCCCATCATTTTAAGCCTAGACCATCAACAAAACAATAAATCAAGTCTTGATCTATATCCTTTGCAGATTTCTGAGCTTTAACAACTGGCTCTTGGAAGCCTGTTGAGCTGATTCGAGCACACCCTTGGTTGCAAGTGACCCTAGAGAGCATACAGTTTAACCCTCTCCTTTCACAGATAAGAAAAATAAGGCAGAGCACAAAGGAAAGGCTGATGAAAGGTCTCAATGCTATGTGTGCCCTTAAAATGAGTTTAAGGACCTGGAAATGTTTACCTTGGAGAAGAGAAGATTTGGGGTGGGGGAAGGGGTCAGGGAAGAAATAATCTGTATTTAAGTGTTTTCAAGGGCTTTCACAGAAAGAAAGAGATTAGACTTGTTCAGCTTTGCCCCACAAGGCTGAATTAGGAATAATAGGTACAAGTCACAAAGAGGTAGGTTTCAGATTAGTGTTAGGACAAAGTTCAAAGCAAGAGCTGTCCCAAAGTAAAATGTGCTTCCTTAAGAGGCAGTGGGGTTAGCCTTCATTGGAGGACCTCAAAGCAAAGGTTGGATGAAGACTTGTCAATGTAGAGTTTGTCCTAGGTGATTTCTGAGATTCTATCATTCTTAGATCCAGAGGATTGAAGTGACTTGTCCAAGGTCATGTAGGTAGCAGAGATGAGATTTGAACATGTCTCATCTGGTGCCAAATGCAGTGTTCTTTCCACTTGGCCAGTTTTAGATTGCTCTTGGTTGCCTTTGCCATACTCAGATCTCAATTCTCCTAACACAATAACAAACAATATAAATGTATCTCTATTGAGGTATCTTCTGGAAAACAATGGATTATTAAGGGATCCTGCTAGCCATAAGAGGTAGACACAAGCTAAACTTTGCTAATGTTACAAGAAACTAATTTGTTTCACTCTGCATGGCCTATAGAACTCTTTGCAAACCTTAAGACTTAAAATGTTATTCTTATCATTATTATTGGCAAGCAGAGTGCAAGAGTATGAGGGAAGGAAGTAAAGGACCTTACCTTTTGATAGGAGCCCAGAATAATAGAATCTGAGAGTTAGAAGGGCCATCCAATACAATACCTACCTGTAAGAAATCTCGGTGATGATGGATCTGACAAAGGGTCAGTCATTCAACCTCTGCTTGACAATTTCCCATCAAGGAGGGCGAATCCACTTCCTGCCAAGGAAGCTCACTCCACTTTGAGAGTGCTTTAATTATTAGAAAGTTCTCTTCATATCAAGCCCATATTCACCTCTCTGCAAATCCCACACATCACTTCTGGTTCTTTCCTCTGTGGCAAGCCAAGTGAGTCTAATCCCTTATTCAAGAGGATGGGTATTGCTTGGTGGAGGACCATAGTAGGAGACTGTGAGAAGCTGAGGGAGGCATCCAAGGCCCCAGGGACCTAGGGTGAAAGAAGGCGATGAAGCACCGGAAGGAGGAAAGACAGAATTGGAAAAAGTGTGGGATTTAGCCACCTGCCACTAGGTTCTCTCCTTTATGACCTATAACTTTAGATAAATGACCTCTTCTCCAGGGGCATTAATTTCCTTCCCTATAAAATTAGGACATTGGAGAGAATGGTCTCTAAATTCTCTTCCAGTGACATATTCTTTGATCACAGGCTGACGAAGATGGTTAGAGCTTGCTCTGCCAAAATCTGCCTGTTAGAGTCAGCTAATTGGCCTAGTGGATAGAGCATTGGGCCTAAAATCAGGAAGACCTTGAGTTCAAATGTGGCTTGAGAGACTTATCAGCTGTGTGATCCTAGGCAAGTCACTTGACTTCTGTCTGCCTCAGCTTCTTCAACTGTAAAATGGAAATAACAGTAATTATCTTTGAGGGTTGTTGTGAGGATCCAATGAGATAATAAGCACTTAAAGTGCTTGGCACATAGTAGGTACTTAATATTTCCTTCTTTCTTCCCTTCCTTCTAACACCAGATCATGCACAGCCTTGGATCTGGAGAGGGATGAATGATCCATTTCTTCCACAGCCTCCCTACCTTAGCTCTTCACTATCCCAGGGTCTGCTTCCACCTAGTTTCTTAATTTTGGGGGGGAGGGGTGGTATTTTGCACAGGACAAGACCTTTTAGAATTGGAAGTTGGAGTAAATAACGACTGGAATAGGCTGCATGGATTTAATTGGTCTGTAGTTGTACTGTAGTTTGAAGGGATTCAACCTTCAAATTGGTACAAACAATAAGCAAGGGCCCTGGGTCTGTAATTAAAAGCAAACAAACCCAGAAATCAGGCTGCCTGTCTTCTTGTTTGTATTTCCAAAGCTGGGACTTTAAGAAGAATGGAATGCACAATTGCAAAATAGCATATATTTCTGTAGCATTTTTTCCTGTTCCAAAGCCTTCTAAATACATTATATCATTTGATTCTACAGACAATCCTCTGGAGTATTTAGTTTAGGATTAATTTATTTTTAATTGAGAGGCATCATGAAAGAAATATTAGAGACAGAATGCCTAGAGAGTTGGCCTCAAAGCCAGGAAGTCCTGGGTTCAAATCCTGTTTCTGATACATTCTGGCTGCATGACACCAGATGAATCACTTATCTTCTCTAGGCTCTAGGAAACTTTCTTATTCTTTATGTGGCAGAGAAGGTGCAACCTGTACTGGGAGAGAAAATTTCTTAGAGGAGGAGTTCCTTTTGTCAGTAAAATCCCAGGTGAAGTAATGATCCCTTTCCTTCACAAATGATGACATTAAGTCTCGAAGAAGTTATCTGACTCCAGCTCACATGGCTTGTAAATGGCAGAGGTGGTTCTGATAGCAAGGTCTTCCATTTCCCAGTCCAACAACTTTTCCCAAACACTATGCTGCTTTCTGTTCTAATGTTGTTTCATTTATGAGTAGGGACTTTAGCCAGAGACTCTGGCTGATAATTCAGATTCACAGCATCCCAGGAAAAAAACACAGGATAGTAATAACAGCTGTTATTTACATAGAATTTAAAAGTATACAAAGAATTTGAAATATGTTATCTTACTTGAGCCTTACAAAAACCCTTTGAAAGAGATTCTATAAGAACAAGGTTTTTGCTTTTTGTTTTGTTTTTGTTTTTACTAGGCCTATGAATTTATCGGTGTGGGGAACCCCCAATAAGGAAATCCTTTCTACTAATGCAAATACTAACATCCCCATTTTATGTATGAAGAATCTAAGACTCAGAGAGATTAAGTGACTTACCCATGGACATACAACTAGTGAACAACAGAGATAAAATTTGAACCCAGATTTTACTGACTACAACTCAAGGAAAGATGATTGTTGCATACATTTAGCTCAGCAAACTTACTACTATGGAGGCAGTGTGCTGAGGGAAGAGAGATACATTAGACACATCCCTTCTCAATAGGTGCTTCTCCCCTAGTATATAGGCAATAGAACCAGTCACTAAACTCATGCCCCATTAACAATAATCAGAAATCCATAGGCCTTTAAATCATTGGAACTACCCTATTGAAAGTGGTGACTAATTTTTGTTTTTATATTGCCAGCACATATTACAGTACATGGCACATAGGAGGCACTTAATAATTGTTCATTGATTCGAACTGACTTGAATCCTTTAGAAGAGTCCTTGTTTGACTCAAGAATATTCTCCTTCCATTTTTTTTAGAGTGAACAGTGAGTCACTATTGCCGATACTGGATCTCATTTTGAAACTCTGTTGGTCCCATGAAAGCAGCAGGTAACCACTTCATTCTCTACCAGAAAACTAAAATGAATTTAACCTTCAAAGATTTTAATAAGAAGTCAGGAAAGAGTGTTTCACCCAACTACACTTCCCAATATCTTCTGATACAGTGACCTCCTCAGTAGACCTGCCCACGGTAGCTCTATCTGAGTTCAGATGTATACTCCATCTACTTACAAAAGGCAACAAGTGCACTGCCCCAACCCATGCAAAGTTAAGACTGAGATCTTTGCTACATTCCTCCTCCCTCTTTGTAATCTGTTTTTCTTTCTATAGGTATATAGGTTGAGCTTCAGTAGATCCATAGAATGTTAGAATTGGATGAGACCCTGCTTACTGATAATCTGATTCGAACACTTCATTTTAAAAATAAGAAAACTGAGGCTGTCAAGTATTTTCTGAGAGTCATGCAATTAGATGTAAGCTTACTGTGAGGAAGTTCATATCATGAAAGTCCTACAAAGATTGACCCAGAGATGCATTTATTAGAATTTTAATTTAAGATGTGCATGTGGTTGATTGCTACTTAAATATAAAAATGGCTCGGTTCAAGTGTGCCACGGATAAATATCCGAGTGAGAATCTGGCCGACTTTTCTCCTAGAAAGAGTGAGATTTTGACTGTTGTGAGCAGCAGTCACCTATCGACAAGAAGATTATTGGGCTAGAAGTATATCTATCTTGTACGGTATAATCTATATCAGATTGCTTGCCATCTTGGAGATGGAGCAGGGATGGGGGAGGGAAAAATTTGGAGCTCAAAATCTTATAAAAATGAATAATGTTAACTTTCTTTATATGTAATTGGAAAAATAAAATACTATTATAAAAAAAGAAATCTATCTATCATGCCTCAAGGTACAACAGAGTAGCCAGGTGGTACAGTGGATAGAGTGCTTGGCCCGGCATCATGAAAACTCTTCCTGAGTTCAAATCCAGCCAGATACTTATTAGCTGTCTAACCCTGGGCAAATCACTTAACCCTGTTTGCCTCAATTTCCTCATCTGTAAAATGAGCAGGAGAAGAAAATGTCAAACCACTCCAGTATCTCTGCCAAGAAAATCCCAAATGGGGTCGTGAAAAGTTTGACATGACTAAACAACAACAAAGAGATACAACACATGGGGGCCCCAGATAAATGCAATTTCGTCTGTTCATTCTCAAGGAAAGGGTAATGTGTATCTTATTTAACTCTCTCTTGCCAAACGCTGGTTACACAAAAAGACCACTGTCGATAGACAGTATTTCCTCTTATTAAATTAAACAGTAAACAGAATTTGGGGAAAATCATACAGATTAGAAAAGACCAAAGAACCTAACAATAGTAAAGGAGTTCTTTGGCTGAGAGTCAGGTAAAACACTTCAGCTGAACCAAGGCAAGAATGATTTCACCAGGAAAGTCTGCTCTTAGCAGTCTCCGAAGTGCGGCTGTTGGGAATCAAAGGAATCAAAGTATTGGCGGCTCTAGAGAGATCTCTCCAGCAGGCTATTTCAAAATTCCCACCTTACTTCCTTCCACCTACCACTCTCCACTGTCTACTCAGAGTTGTCCAACTATCTGAGGTCCCTTCTCTTCTTATTCAAGTACATGGTGTCCAGAGCTCAGAAGTCTCAGTCAATCAGAAGTCACACCCTTCAACTTAAGCATCAAATAGCATCACAGAGTTGGGTTTTCCACTAAAATGTATTTGTCGTACTAAAAAGACTTAATGGAACAAATAATTTACTTTGGTTTGTCACAATGATGAATTCACTTTTTTTTTACCCTTTATAATCACTTTTGGCATCTTCCATTCATCTTACTGGATTATATAGTTTAAGGCAGAGGTGTCAAACTCAAACAGAAATAGATACTTGCATGTAGCATATTAGAAAACCACAAACGAACATTTTCTATGTTGTATTATATTTTTATTTCTTTTGTTAAACATTTTGCAATTACATTTTAATCTAGGTCCAAGCTCAGAGTTCAGAATTCTGTAGGCCCTAAGTTCAACACCTCTGACTTAGGGAATCTTACCATCTTGAAAGAAATAAGAGGGCTCAACAATCATTGAAGCTTTGAATTGGTATTGATTTTGGATGAGTGGAAATGACTTTTGTGGACCTGCCAAAGGCTTTCTGAAAGGTGTGAAGTCCCGAAATAAATACCAAAGCATGCTTATTATGAGGTTATTTTTTTTGAAATTAAGCTGGCTTTTGAAAGTTCTGATGACCCTTCCATTTCTCCTGTTTCATGAATGATGTTATATCATCCTCTTGTCTCCAGGCAGCAGTTTCTTAGCTGAGATATTTCTGTGATTTATGAAAAGGGTACTTCTGGCAGATTTGAGATATGGTAGTGACCTATTCCTTGGGAAAATATCAATTTTGGGATTGAATGCAGTCAGAGAAAATTGTGTGCGTGAGTCTGTGCCCCTGCTCAAGGTGTTTGAGAAAAAATAAAGAGGATAAAGACCAATTATCAGAACATTTTTTTATTGTGACTTGTTTAAATAAAGTCCATCCTTAACCAATTTGTTACCTTATAGCAACCTGGTAAAATGATCCAGTTTCCCTTTTTCTGACAATTGAGGAAAATGAAGCATTGAGATGAAAGGGATATTAGAGATTCTCTAATCCAATTTTTAGAATTTATAACTATATGAAAATTTATAACTATATGAAAACCTCAATCAATAGGCATTTATTAAGTTCTTACTACATGCCAAGCAGTAGGGATACAAAGAAGGGTATCCCTGCTCTCAGGGAGCTCATATTCTAATGGGATATTGCAAATAACAATATGCATATATGTACATGTATATGTAAACATATATACACTTGTAACATTCTAATAACTATATACATATTAAACATACATATATGTATAATTGATACATATGTATATATAAATACATGTACATATATGTATTTATATCATATGCATATAATATATGTATGTAATATGTGTACACACATATACATATACACACATGTATGTATATATGTGTGTGTGTATATGTATGTGTGTGTGTGTATGTACAAATTTCTGAAGAAGGGAGAGAGGGTGGGAATGGGAAAAGCCTCTTGCAAAAGGTAGGATATGACCAGAGTCTGGAAAGAAGCTAGGGATGCTAGGTATTGAAGGTGAGGGGGGAGAGAGCCAGTGCAAATGCACAACATTGCATTATGGTGTGTCACGTATAAGAAACAGCAAATAGGCCAGTGTATCTAGACTCATAAAGTGTGTGGAGGTCAATAAAGTAAAAGGAAACCTGAAAGATAGGAAGGAATCAGGTCATGAAGGGCTTTAAATGTGGAACAGAGGATTTTATATTTGATCCTGGAGGTAATAGGGAGCCATTCGTTCCCTATAAAGCAGAGGTGCGATATGTGCATTAGGGAAATCCTTTTGGCAGCTGAGTGAAGGGTGGATTGGAGTTTAAACTGTGATAAAGTTTTCTAGTAGTTCCTCCTTTTGCAGCTAAGAGGATGCTACGAACATGGCCTCCTGGGCACTGGAAGAAAAATGTTTCTTAAACCTTCTTCCATCTTACCATATTATCTACCTCAATGCATCTTAAGCCCTTTTTTCTCCCATAGCTGCTGACAAAGAAATTTCATTCTCATCTAAAAAAAGTCCTTTTGGAACTTTTTGGCCATACAGAATTGATGAATGGCATGGTAGAGAAAGATTGCTGGTCCTAGAAAGGAGACATCTCAGTTCAAATCTTGCCTCTGATGTTTGTTAGCTATGTCCCCGTGAACAAATCTGAACTTCAGTTACTCCATCCATATATAAAAAAGATTATATACCTCACAGAGTTATTGTGAAGATTAAATGACATAACATATGAAAGAAAATTCTATGAAATGGTCAGATATCATGATTATTATTAGGTCTGCCTTATATGGCATCAAAGGAAATAATTCTCCCTTTTCCCCTTGTGCTTTTGTGAATAGCCTCTAGAGGATATTCTGTGTTTAAGAAATTTTCCTTCCTTACTATTCCCCTCAGCCCTGCAGTTTGGGTCATAAGGGAAGGAAGAATAAAACCAGTGACCAATCAATCCTATTGGTAGGGCAACAGTTCAGATATATCCAACTTTTTTAAAGTTAAAAAATATAAAAATCTCAATTTAATGGAATAACTCAATTGCTATATGTCAAGGAATTGTGTGAATATTTGTATCATAAAGAGATTTCAGATTTTAAATAACTTCTACTATCACTTTTAAATAAACAATAATTCTGAAATATAAAAAACCTTGCCTTTAAATAAATTCCTCTGTAGCACAGTTGACTATAAGAAGAGCAGTTGTAAGGGAGGGGGTGTTATTCATTTTTGCAATGGGGGAGGAGAAAGGGAAAGGAAAAGGAAATAATTGTTCATTAATTGAAAAGATAAAATGAAACAAAGGTTTTTAAAAGTTCCCAATTCCTTCAAATAATCCTCATATGTCATGGATTCAAGACGTTTTATCATTCTAGTTATACTCCTCTGGACACTATGCAACTTATCAATGTCTTTCCTAAACTGTAGCTCCTACAACTGAATGAAATAGTCCTGATGTGGTCTGGCCAGGGCAGGGGACAGTGGGATTATCACCTTCACATTTCTTAAATTGATGGCCTTTTAAATTTAACACTAGACCCCCCTGGCACTTTTCAGTAAATAGCCAGTCAATAAACTGGCTTTATTGACTGACTATGGCCCTTTCAATATAACACAAAATCACATGAGCACTTCAGCTTCCATGTTTCACTGATAACTCATATTGCATTCACCGTACGCCTTTCAGAAAGCCTTTGGCAGGTCCACAAAAGTCATTTCCACTCATCCAAAATCAATACCAATTCAAAGTTTCAATGATTGTTGAGCCCTCTTATTTCTTTCAAGATGGTAAGATTCCCTAAATCAGAGGTGTTGAACTTAGGGCCTACAGAATTCTGAACTCTGAGCTTGGACCTAGATTAAAATGTAATTGCAAAATGTTTAACAAAAGAAATAAAAACCCCAAATCATTTTCAAATGAAATGCTATAAAGCTATCTCCATCTTATATTTATGACTTTGAGTTTTTTGAACCCAAGGGTAAGACTTTACATTTATCCCTATGGAATTACAATTTCTTGTATTGAGCCCAGTGTTCTAGCCTGGCTCTGTATTTTCAGATCTTAACTCTCATGCAACTTTACTTTCCAACTTTGTGTCATCTGCAGATTTAATAAATATGCCACATATGCTTTTATCCAAGTTACTGAAAGACAACAGCACCTTAAATAGTACAGGGCAAACACGGATGGAGCCCTAATACATTATACTGCAGGCTTCTTTCTAATCATTAATCACTACTATGAGGCTAGCCATTCAACCATTTCTTTCCTTTTTCCTCTATGTAATGTGCTTCCCTCCCCTCCCCTCTCTTTTCTTTCCCTCCCCTCCCCTCCCCTTCCCTTCCTTGCTCTTCCTTGACACAAATAGGGATTCCCAGCATTGATGCACATAAAGAATGGGTTGGATGTTCTGACTCACTTGGTCCTAACCAGCCTATGCTTTTTGCATATCTATGATTCCTATAGTTACTGAAGTCCTTGGCTGGATCTTAAAAGACCAGCTAGCAATGACTCAGGAAGGCCAGTGCTTATTCCTACTGCCTCTGGATGTGGTTGTGGGGTGGAGTAAGGAAACAATACCATGCTAAGGCAGCAATTGTTCCCACTGCAGAAGCCAATGATGCTCATGAAGCTACCATACAGGTTCTATGAGCTATACATGATACCCTTTCTGTGCCACGAGCTGAAAGATCATCTATAGTTCGTAAAGCCATTCTCCCATTAAAGCACCATGATCACACTCTCTAGTTATGCAAGGAGTGGATGTTAGGGTGATAAGATACATAGTATTGGTGTTATTGCAGGGTACCATGACTTCTGACTACAAGGGTCCTATTATTTCTTCACACACACACAAGAGAGATGAGGAAAGGGTTTAGAAATGATTGTCAACGATTTGACTGTCACTGATGTTCAAACAGAGTAATTACTACCCAACTTTTGGCACAGTCTGTTCCTAAGACTTCAAATAGTGGAGCTATAAATGTGATCTGTTTTGACAGAATTGAAAAATAACATTTTTGTGACTACAAATTCTAAATTTCAGTTTGAGTTCAACTGAAATTCTAGTTTCAAGTATTAATATGGAAAGACAAAAGAAATTCAATCCTGTGGGGCTTCATTTTATCCTTTGTGGTAATCAGCATGAGTTTTTGATTCATTAATTCATGAATTCATAAATTCATCCATTTTTGGCAAACATTTATTAATTACAAATTATTTTCAAAGCAATGCAAAGTTTAGACAAGCCATGGTCCCTTACCAGATGGAGCTTGAGTATTTGAAAGTAACTATTCCGCCTTAGCTAAAACTTTTTTTTTTCCAGCATAGAGCATATGTATCACACCATGCTGGTCTTTGTTTCCTTCCACACCTAAAATTCTTTTTGTTTTTCATCAGTCAAGATATAGACAATGAATCGGGAGTACTGTAAGAAGTGACTGAAAGAAGGATTCAAGGTATTAATCTGATCCATTAGTCTTCAGTACTAAGACTCCATTTCCAGTATGAACATATTGATTTTATAAGGCAATGTGGAACATAGATGGCAGAGTAAGGAGAAAAGAAGAGAGACAAAAGTGCATAGGGAGGAGTTGAACTGGGATCTATAACTGGTACCTTTCAAATAGTAGATGCCCAGCACATGTTGAATTGAAATAAATCAAATTAAATCAACCAACATTTATTAAGTATCTACTATCTACCAGGTATTCTGTTAGACACTGGTGATACAAAGACAAAATGTTCCCTAAAAATAGGGAACCATTGGATTTTATTGAGTAAGGTAGTGACATGGTCAGACCTCTGCTTTAGTAAAATTATTTTACCAGCTATATAATAGATAGATCAGTGAATAGAGAGATTCAAGACAGCGAGACCAATTGGGAGGCAGTTGCATTAGTCTTTTTGAGAAGTAATGGCAGCCTGAAATATAAGGGAGGCCATGTAAGTTGGGAGAAGGGTGAATATAAGTGATGTTATGAAGGTAGAATTGGTAACTGACTGGATTAGATCAGGGGTAGTCAGACAGATTGAGGATAAGAGTTGAAGATAACTTCGAGTTTGTAAACCTGGGTGACTAGAAATATGGTGGTATCCTTGACATAAAGAGGAAAACTCAAATGAGGGATTGTTTAGGAGGGTAAGGGGTCAGATAATGAGTTTTGTTTTGGTCATTTTGAATTTGAGATGCCTACAGGACATTCTGTTATCTGATAGCCAGCTGATATTGTGGGACTAGACCTCAGAAGGAAGATGGATCTGAGAGTCAACTGTATAGAGATGATAATAAAGCCTATGGAAATTGATGCGATTAACAAAATAGATCATTTAGAGAGACTCATGACAGAGACTTAGGGTGCACCTATACTGAGAGTACACAGTATGAATTATTATCTAGTAAAGGACATTGAAAAGGAGTGGGAGGGGGAGAGCCAATAGAGGAAAAGGTCAGAAAGGAGACGGTATTCAGGAGAAAAGAACACTCAACAGTGTCAAATGATACAAAGAAATCAACAAGGATTTAGATCCAGAAAAGACCATCTGATACAGAAACCAAGAGATCCGTGGTGACTTTGTAGAGAATAGTTTCGGTTAAATAATGATGTCAGAAGCAAGACTGCAAAGAGTTGACAAGGAAGTAAGAAAAGAGGAAGTAGAGACAGCTTTTCTGAGGATGAAAGGGAGGAGAGAGAAAGGAATATAGGGTAAGGTAGAATGTAGGATCAAGCAACGGTTTTTAAGGATGGAGGAGATGTCAGCATATTTATAACCAGCAGAAAAAGAACCAATAGATTAGGAGATTTTTAATATTAAAGTATGGGGAAGGACAGACAAGTATAGGGGCAGTCTACCAAAGGAGATGGGGGTAGATGGAATCAAGAGTATAGGTAGAAGGGTTCACTTTTGGAAGACAAAAGCCACCTTTTCCACAGAGGCTGCAGTAATGGAGAAGATAATGTGGGAGATGCCAAGGGGTTTAAATATATTCTATACACTCACCATAGAGTATGGGGAAATGAATGAATTGATGAGTGAAAAAGCATTTATTAGGCACTTGCTATGTGCCAAGCACTGTGCTAATTTCTGGGGTTATAGTTAGAGAAAGCAAGACAATCTCTGCTCTCAAGGACCCTCTACCCCAATTGGGGGAGACAATGCATATAAGAGATTTCAGATGTAGGACAGATGGAGAAGCCCGTAATGCTCAGGGCTCAGCAATAGGGTTAATGGTAAGACCTAGAGGACCATATGACATCAGCTGGTCATATGATAGTGCCCAGGGGGTCTGGAAGAAATAAAAGCAGGACAGACAGTAAGGCTCAAAGGACTTAAGAATGCATTGTAGAGGAGGCTTTAATCAAATAGTTTCTATGGTTTTTTTTAGCAAAGTATAAGGCAAAGTCCTTAGATGAGAGGATCAGGGAAGGGGGTATTTTGGAGCCTAGATGAGACAAGAGAAGGTTTGGAATAGCCACTGTGGGGAATGTGCTAACATAAATTTGTAGTGGATCCAGGCAATGTGGTTGAACTCCTTTCAACAGCCCTTGAATAAGAGTGGAAGAAATGAATGGTGGCAACAATCCAGGGTTGCTGTTTGGCAAGTCATGAACAATGGTAGGAAGAGGGAGCAAGGAATTCAAGAGTAGAGGACAGTGTAATGCTGAGCTGATTAACTATAGGACTGAGACTGGTGAGGAAGGAAATAGAAGCCAGAGCTGGAGCAATGGTCTGGGAGACTACTAAGGGACTGGAGGTAATAGTGAGCATGAAGATGAGCTTTAGGGGAAATTAAGTGTAGGGAAAGATGAGGTGAGAGGACAAATGACTTTCAGAATTCTTGATCAGGGAAGGGCAACACACTTGGGTGATAGAGACTAACTCTGCTTGTAGAACTGTGGTTAGAGATGTGAGAAAATTGAGGCTCTAGGAAGCTAGGGGGATTGAGGGAACATCAACATAGACATAATATAAGAACAAGAGTTGTGGTGGAGAAGAATGTGGGTCAGTCCTTGAGAAAAGGAGAATGATTTGGAGGCTGGTAGCCGTCACCAAGATCTGGATTTGGTCTTCTGTTTGAATTGGGTAAATAGGAAGGGGCTTTAAGTGATGATGGCAGAGGAAGAGTTTGGAAGCGATGATGATGCAAAGAGTATTAAAACTTCTGAAAGGGAGGGGGTGGCATTATAAGAAAAGATACAACCAGTACTAGAAATGTTGTCCAGGGATGCAATAGCTTAGGGAGAAGGAGGAGGAATTCAGCCAGATTTCTGGGTCAGAGAATGGAAGATGCTTGAGAGGAAGAGCTCTAAAATAAATGAATAGTGCATAAAAGGGATTTGAAGTGGAAAGGCCCTGATATAACTCAAATTTATGAAATTTTTATAGACACTCCTGTTATATGTGGCCCCACCCCCACCTTACCATGGAAACACAATAATTTGACAATTTTAAATTTGAAGTGAATTGAAACTTAGATTCAGGCGAAGTATTGCCATTAGCTATGTACTATACATTCACCATTTAAATTCATATTCATAGTTCTCTTGGCTATTAATTATCTATGTGACTTCGGTCATTACTTCTCTGAGATTCCCTTCCTTATTTATAAGTTGAAGAGTTGAAACAAAATATGCGCCCGTGAGAGCTGACCAAACTGTAGTATGAGAATGTAATAGAATATTACTGAGTCATGAGGAGTTTTCTAAGACAATAAGTTTTAGAGGAATTACTGATTTATATGGGTAAAGAGAGTTTCCATACCAAAAACTGTCCACACTGGACCCCATAAGTCCAGACTATAGCAAGGGGAGGAATGGTGAATATGAAGAATTTAGAGAACTATTGGAGGACTTGTATAAAGTGATACAGAATGAAAAAAGCAGAGCTAAAACATATATTTAAATATCTTTATCTAAAAGCACAAGTACATATATATGTTCATACATATGTATAATATTTACATTTACAGAGATGAATAATTATTACTCTAAAAAGATAACAAAACTCAGGTCAAATTCACATTTTTTCCTTTATTAAGAACCAGGAAAGTAAAAAGTGAGGTTACTATCACTTGTAATTCTGCCATTAAGTGTTTTTATTGTTTCCTGAAAATGTACTTTGTGAAGTAGTTTGGGTATTTGTGGAGAAGTATTTGTTCTGTCAAAACAAATTATTTCAATTAAAATAAATAAAATTTAATGAGGGAACTGGCTTTGAGAAATAAATCTCCAAGGTCCCTTACAGCTTTAACATTCTCTGACTCTGATTATAGACACAGTGAACAAAGTGGAGTAGATGTTACTATGTTTTTCACCATGAAAATACCTGCAGCTATATCTAAAATATTGCATAATGGATGGTATAGAAAGAGTCATATTTGACTCGGCCTCTATTGCCTTCTTTTCAGGATACCAAGGAACCCAAGCCTCAGCATACTGATGATGATGTAGCGATGACACAGACATTTCACAAGATAGATTTGATCATGTCACCCCTCTCCTCAAAGATTTCCAGTTGTTCTCTGTTATGTTTTGAGTAAAGATCAAACTCCTCTGTCTGGCATTCAAGGCCCTCCATAATATGGCACCATCTTGTGGTACAGCCAAACTAGATGGCTCTCTGTTTCCTAAATATGTCCTGAACCGTACTGCCTGTTCACCTTTACTTACACTAATTCCTATACTTTCACTGCCCTCCCTCTCCATCATTACTGCTGAATTCCTCTCTGTCCTTTAAAGCCTAGTTCTAATGCCATTTTCCTGATAAAGCCTTCACTGATCTCTTTTGTTAGTAATGACCTTTTCCCTTTTAAACTTCAGATGGTATTTTCTTTTTCAATTTTCTAATGGGCTTAAGCACTATCATCCCTTTGCTAGAATGTAAATTTCATGAGGACAGGGCCCCTGTCTTAGCCAAACATGGTATTTCCACTGGTGACTAGTTTAACACCAATAGAACTTAATAAATGGACATTGAATTGCTCTGAGCTGAGCTGCATTTTTTTTAGCACAATGCCTGGAATATAGTAGGCACTTAATAAATGTTTGTTGGTTGATTGATTGAATCACTGGAATACATAATGTGAATGCAAACATTCTGACTTCCTTCTTCACAAACTCTCAATCTTTTCCTGAAACATGTAGGAAATTGTGCCATTGTGATACTTTGATGGAAGAGTAACCATAATGCTTGAGAACATGTTAAGGACTCACATGACCTTTTGATTTTTAACATGGTGTTGGAGAGGAGATTCAGAAACTATGAATTTGACCCTGGTATATTCGGTATATTTTAAAACTTCTATAGTTAACTTCTCTGGGCATCCTCATCTGTAAAACGAAGAGGGTAGACTTAATTTTTAAGGTTCTTTTCAAATAAAAATATTCTTCTGATCTAACACATCTCTTTCCATTGTAATATTCAACCATTAGATTCTGGAGATAGAGAACTGGATGGGCGTCAGGAAGAGCAGGGTTCAGGTTCTGCCTGTGTGACCATGGGCAATCCATTTAATTGCTCAGTGCTACAGATAGCTCTCTAAGAAGAAAAACCCATTTTTTTTACCATGCCCATGGGGAAATATTACAGAGAGGATGGGGTAGAGGGAGGAGAGGGAAGGTCCAGGTCAGGAAAAGTCAGACACAATTGAACAACCAATGCTAATATTATTGATAATACTATGTACCTTACCCATTTAGGGAAGAAGTGGAGTGGCATTCAGGACTTCTTATTTCATAAGTCTGGTGAACTCTCAAGGAGGAAACCTTATCCACTGCCAATGGAAACCAGTCACTGCTCAGAAACTCAAATAGAAACTGGTCAGGAAAGGTGCACATTGACTTAGAAAACCACAAATTAACATTATTGTTGTTGTTTGTTCATATCCAACTCTTTGTGACACCATTTAGGGTTTCCTTGGTAGAGATACTGGAATGGTTTACCATTTCCTTTCCCAGCTTATTTTACAGATAAGGAAACTGAGGCGAACAGGGTTAAGTGACTTGACCGGGGTTTCACAGCTAGTTAGTGTCTGAATTGGATTTGAATTTAGGTCTTCCTGACTCCAGGCCTAGTGCTCTATCTACCTCACCACCTCATTGCCCCTATCCATGTTGTATTGTATTTTTACATATTTTGTTAAATATTTCCTAATTATATTTTCATCTGGTTTGAACTTGAGAGTCCTGTGCCATGAATTTGATGCCTCTATTCTAGATGACTATACTAACAGAAGAAAAATTTATTTTTGTACGATGCCCATGGGGAAACATTACAGAGAAGATGGGGTAGGGGGAGGATAGGGAAGATCCAACAAACGGGAATTTAGTTGGCGAGTTGGGGAATTCTGAGAGTTCCCTCCAGTACTGTGCTAATGCTCCTTGTCTTCTGCTATACAAGTGACCTCTGCTGTGGAAAACTGAAACCACTCAAGGTCAGTGTGACCCTGGTTTAAGTAAGACAAATTATCTTGATCTCTGTGTAGTAATGTGGGTGCTGTTGAAGATAATGTATAGTCAAATCTCACAGTCCAGTGAGAGTCATTTTTAAAGAATAATGATATAAAAAATCCATTCCTCTTGAACCAAAGGCATCTTTATAATGGCCAGAGTTCCTGCCAACTTGTTCATGTGCCTGACTTCAAAGGGTTAAAAATACCCCCAGGTACTTTCTCTTTGCTGCTCATGGCTATGAATCATAGGAGAGTAGACAGAACTCTGAAGTAGGAGTCAGGAGACTGGTTTTAGTCCTGATTCTGATACCAACTTGCTTTGGGACCTTAAAGAAGTCACTTCTTTACATCTGGATCACAGGTTCCTCATCCACAAATTGATGGGATTGGAATCAAAGATCTCTAAACTCTGCATCTGGAGTCAGAAGACCCAGATTTGAATTTTAGTTTTGCCACTTTTTGTCTGTGAGGATTTTTACCAGTTTACTTAACTTCTCTGGACATCGATTCCCTCATCTGTAAACTGAAGAGGGTAGACTTAATTTTTAAGGTTCTTTCCAAATGAAAATATTCTTCTGTTCTAACATGTCTCTTTCTACTGTAATATTCAACCAGTAGAAACAGCTGGAGATAGAGAACTGGCTTGGGCATCAGAAAGAGCAGGGTTCAGGTTCTGCCTGCGTGACCATCCACTTAATCCTTCAGTGATACAGATAACTCTCTAAGACTCTAAACTACAGATGAATTAGATATTTCTATTGGTGAAGGGAGATTCTACACTAGGAGTTACCCACAGCAACAATCACAGGTCCCTTCTAAAATTCTAAGGCTTGATGGAGTCCTCATGTTGTATGGAAGGCACTAAACTTTGGACTACAACATCCCAATGTTGGACAGCTAGGTTGAATGGTGTATGAAGCACTTGGCCTGGAGTCAGGAAGACTGATCTTTCTGAGTTCAAATCTGACCTCAAACACTTACAGACACTGGGTAAGTCATTTAACCTTTTTTGCTTTGGTTTCCTTATCTGTAAAATGATCTGGAGAAGGAAATGGCCAACTATTCTGGTATCTCAGCCAAGAAAACTCCAAATGGAGTCAGGAAGAGTCAGACCCAATTGAACAAACAATGCTAATATTATTTATAATACTATGCACCTTACCCATTTGGGGAAGGGATGGAGCAGGATTCAGGACTTCTTATTTCATAAATTTAGTGAACTCTCAAGGAGGAAACCTTGTCCACTGCCAATGGAAACCAGGCAATGCTCAGATATTTATAGTCTTAAAAAACTGATAGTTGTAAAATAAAGATATTTGTAAGGAGTCACACAATGAGGCAGAGACAAGATTTGAACCTAGGTTTTCTGGACTCTGAGACTGACTTTCTATCCATTATGTCCTGTAACTTCTTAGTCTTATACAAGGACAAACAATAGTAAACACATCTCCTTAGTAGCCCTTGCCCCTGGGGCTCTTTCTTCACTCTGACTGGAGAGGATGAAGGGAGGACATTGGAGAGCTACTCTCAGATCTTCCACAATTTAAGGAGAGCATCCAGGGCTTTCATCAGCTGCTCTCCAGGTCTTCACAATATCTAGAAATTCATTGTTCCACAAGATTAAATAAACCCTGTAACTCATACCTCCTTAGATAGTTTCGTACCCTGGATGAAGGAATACTGGGTACCTTTCCCTGTCCCTGACCCCCTTATCATCTTTTTGTGTGTTGTCTTTCCCCATTAGATTATGAGCTTCTTGAGGGCAGGGACTGTCTTCCCTTTCTTTGTATCCACTTTGAATCCAGAGACCCACTAAGCAAGTGCCTGGCATGTAGTAGGTGCTTAATAAATGTTTATTGATTCACATAGTAAGTAAATCTTTATTAAATGTTGGATTGAATTAAACATAATGCCTTGACTTTGCATGTATGATTGATATCAAATTTCTTGCTTTCCCAAGGAAGGGAAAAGGGTGGGAGGGAGGGAGAGAATTTGGAACTCAAAATTTTAAAGAATGATTGCTAAAAATTTTTTTACATGTAATTGGGAAATATTTAATAAAAATAACTTTAAAAAATAAACAATGCTTATTATTTTGAGAGCAAAAGCTGACTAAATTACTGGAAATATATTTCTTCTGAGACCCATCTTGTGTTAAAATGGATCCTACTGTTTTCTGTAAAGGTCCTTTGGATATTTTCTGTTTCCCTTCCAATGCCTAGCAGAGCAGAAGCATCCACAACCATTGCTTAATCAATGTTTGTTCTCATTGGACTTATCCCAACAGGATAAGCCCAATGGGTCCTTTTGCAGTTCCTCTCATGGTCTCATCTACCAATATTTCCAAACTTGGTCAGTTAAAGCCAACATTCTCCTGCTATGGTGGCTGAAGATAGAATTTCTTTCCTGCCCACTCCTTCCCCTGCCAGGGCCTCATGCAGGTAAATTAAGAAATCCATTCTGTTTGTGGCCCAATTGTTACTTTGGTTGAGAAGATTCTTGTGTTGGCAAGTCTGATGTCCCATCTGGCTCTGAAGCCATTCTGGTGCTGTCTCACTCCACCCTTAACTGGAAAAACTGCCCCAAGAGACCCACATATCGGAGTTTTAGAATGAGACTGTTAGGAGCCAGGATGCCTGCAGTGGCTGGAGTACTAGAAAAATATGCCATGGGGAAAACAGAGCTGTCAAAATTTGGCTCTTGTCAGTTTCTTGGGGAGGAGGGGTGGAATGGAGACAGGAAAGGAACCAACCTACCTTGGTCAATGGAGCTGCCAACATTTTCACATGACTTGAAAAAATGGTCTTGCCAGCAAAAACATTTGGTTTCTTTAAAAATCTGACGGGCCTGTTGTTGCCTCAGTATTTGAACCTGGCAAACTCATGGGTAAACTCACTTCTAATTTTTTTAAGGTATGTTCTTGTTATATGCCAGAAGGGTCTAGACTAATGCAGGCTGAACACTTACCAAGTTTTTCTTTTTCTTTAAAAAATACTTTATTGATTTCTTTTGTTTCCAAGCTACCTCCATTTCCCAATATGTCTCCCTGAGAGCTATCCCTTACAACAAAGATAAAAACAAGAACTCATTCCCCCCACCACCCCGAGATTCTTTAAAAAGTAAAATCTTCCTTGCTTCTATTGTTATTAGGACTATAGGGTCATAGCAGCTAGGTGGCTCAGTGGATAGAGTGCCAGGTCTGGAGTCAGGAAGACTCATATTCATGAGTTCAATAGACACTTAGTAGCTGTGTGACCCTGGGAAAGTCACTTGACCTTGTTTGCCTCAGTTCTGCGTGTGTAAAATGAGCTGGAGAAGGAAATGGCAAACTGCTCCAATATTTTTGCCAAGAAAACCCCACATGGGGTCACAAAGAGTTGGACATGACCAAAAATGACTGAATAAACTGTGACTCCAAAGTCGGTGCTCATTCCATTGTACAATGCTTTTTATTGTTACTCAAATATTCCTCTATTTTGCATTTGCTTCTGGTTTCATTCCAGGGCACAATGTGCCCCTCCTAGAATAAGATGCTCCCTTCTAATCTCATCAACATGTGGTTAAACTCCACCTTCAGATGCCTTATCCCTGAGCCTCCCCTAACCCTTCTGAGTATTGGGCTGAATTCATCCAAAGTCTTCCCTTGTAGAGCGCTTGGATTGGACTTCAATTCACTCCACATCTGCAGCTCTGCCTGGTTCCAACTCCATAGAACTGGATGCTCTCATGCTGGGGACGCCTTCAACTTCCTTTTGTACATTATCTTCTCTTATTAGGTTATAAGCTCCTTGAGGGCAGGGAATGTTTTTGTTTTTTCTTATTTGTATCTCCAGAGAGCTAGACACATAGTAGGTGCTTAATAAATGTTTATTGAATTAAACTGAATTGAAAAATAGATCTGTGATCTCAGTATTTCCTCCAATGACAGAGCTCATAAGCCCTCCATGCTTGTCCATCCTGTGTGACTCTTGTCCATATCCTCCCAGAAGCTGGTCACAGAGGATCCACCAAAATGCAGAGGCCTTCCTCATCTTCTCTTGACATTGGCAGGGTTCCAGTGGACCACTGACAGCTTGTCATCCCTTGTCCTTGTGAGGAAATCAGTCTATTTTCTCCAACATAAAATTCTTTGATGACATTTTTAAACCCCTGTTCATCTTTAAAGTCCTTCATTAGCTATATTTTGTAGCCAGATCACCACAAACCATAGACCTTTCCATTTCCCTCCATGTAATATTCCAATACTTATTTTTGTTGTTATTATTCTTATGGTTACTATTTTAAAAATAATTTTTCTTTTCCTTTTAGAGCAGATATTTCTTCACATTCTAGTGCAGTTTTGAGGAATAGAAAAAAAAAGAAATCTCCTGAAGCAAGTAAAAGGGGCTTTTTTTTTCAGGCTTTGTGTACATAAGTAAGGCTCCCCGGGCTATTGATAGAAGGTTTGCCTGTAGAAAGAATATAGGTCAGCTCCTAAAGTTGACTGTTATCAGGGGAACTCTCTTTAGCTTAAATAGGAAACATCACTTTCACTTTATACAGTGACTTCCCGCTCAAAGAAAAGCAATCAAAGGAGCTAAACCCAAAGATTAATCTATTTTCTTTTGCATCATTCTTCATACCGCCCCCCTCCAATCAATGAATCCATTTTCTATACAGTCTTCTTTCAAGCAGAAGAAATACACAAGCTGAGAAGTGTCAAGTAGAAATTAAAATTCTTAAATGTCATTATGACACACACTGCAGATATGCAATCAAGATTTGCTAATTAAGACTAATTGGAGTTCAAAGTCAGGCTGGTTTAATCAAGGCTAAATTATAGATTCTTTTTTTAAAAAAAATAAATTAAGTTTTATTACCTTTAAATTATTGCACTAAATATAAGAAGAAAACTTTGTTAATAGAGGGCTTCCTGAATCTAGTTCATTCTGATACTATAATGGATGTGATCTCATCAATGGGGATATTCCTCCTAAAGATGCAAATTGCCACCTATCATCCTGTCTGACTGTTGTTGGAAGGCTGTCAAGGGCTATTATACCCAACATACTTGATGATTTCTTTTGACATCATGGGATCACCAATGGAGCATACATGTTGTCTATTGGTTAATTATTCCTTGGTCTCTCTACAAAATTCAACAACCTTTTTTTTTCCTTCCAGTCACAGACTTTCCACCATTTTGATGACATCCTTTCACTATTTCTTTTTTCCTTTTTTAATTATTTATTTATTGAATATTTTTAGTTTTCAAGATTAATTTTCACAAGTTTGAATTACAAATTTTCTCCCCATTTCCACCCTCCCCCCCACTCCAAGATGGCATATATTCTGATTGCCCCATTCCCCAGTCAGCCCTCCCTTATGTCACCCCACTCCCTCCATCCCCTTTTCCCTTACTTTCTTGTAGGGCAAGATAGATGTTTATGCCCCATTGCCTGTTTATCTTATTTCCTAGTTGCATGCAAAAACTTTTTTTTTGAACATCTTTTAAAACTTTGAGTTCCCAATTCTCTCCGCTTTTTCCTCCCCACCCACCCTCACTAAGAAGGCAAGCAATTCAACATAGGCCACATGTGTATCATTATGCAAAACCCTCCCACAATACTCATGTTGTGAAAGACTATATTTTGCTCCTTCCTATCCTATCCCCCTTTATCCAATTTTCTCCCTTGACCCTGTCCCTTTTCAAAAGTGTTTGCTTTTGATTATCTCCTCCCCCTATCCACCCTCCCTTCTATTGCCAACCCTTTTTGATCTCCTTTCTCATTCTATGCTGTGGGGTAAGATACCCAATTGAGTGTGTATGTTATTCCCTCCTCAGGTCAAATCCAAGGAGAGCAAGATTCACTCATTCCCCCTCATCTGCCCTCTCTTCCCTCCCAACAGACCTGATTTTTCTTGCCCCTTTTATGCCCTCTCTCAATATATTCCTCTCTCATCCCTTAATTGGATTTTATTTTTTTAGATATCATCCCTTCATATTCAACTCACCCTGTGCCCTCTGTCTATCTATCTATCTATCTGTATGTATGTATGCATGTATATTCCCTTCAGCTATCCTAATACTGAGGTCTCATGAATTATACACATCATCTTTCCATGTAGGAATGTAAGCAAAACAGTTCAACTTTAGTAAGTCCCTTGTGATTTCTCTTTCTTATTTACCTTTTTATGCTTCTCTTGATTCTTGTGTTGGAAAGTCAAATTTTCTATTCAGCTTTGGTCTTTTCACTCAGAAAGCTTGAAAGTCCTCTATTTTATTGAAAATCCATATTTTGCCTTGGAGCATTATACTCAGTTTTGCTGGGTAGGTGATTCTTGGTTTTAATCCTAGCTCCTTTGACCTCTGGAATATCATATTCCAAGCTCTTTGATCCCTTAATGTAGAAACTGCTAGATCTTGTATTATTCTGATTGTGTTTCCACAATACTCAAATTGTTTCTCTCTGGCTGCTTGCAGTATTTTCTTCTTGATCTGGGAGCTCTGGAATTTGGCAACAATAGTCCTAGGAGTTTTCTTTTGGGGATTTTTTTGGGAAGGCGATTGGTGGATTCTTTTGATTTCTATTTTACCCTCTGGCTCTAGAATATCAGGGCAGTTCTTCTTGATAATTTCTTGAAATATGATGTCTAGGCTCTTTTTTTGATCATGGCTTTCAGGTAGTCCAATAATTTTAAAATTATCTCTTCTGAATTTATTTTCCAGGTCAGTGGTTTTTCCAATGAGATATTTCACATTGTCTTCCACTTTTTCATTCTTTTGGTTCTGTTTATAATATCTTGATTTCTCATAAAGTCACTAGCTTCCACTTTCTCCAATCTAATTTTTAAGGTAGTATTTTCTTCAGTGGTCTTTTGGACCTCCTTTTCTATTGGGCTAATTCTGCCTTTCAAGGCATTCTTCTCCCCACTGGCTTTTTGGAGCTCTTTTGCCATTTGAGTTAGACTATTTTTTAAGGTGTTGTTTTCTTCATTATTTTTTGGGTCTCCTTTAGCAAGTCATTGACTTGTTTTTCATGGTTTTCTCACAGCCCTCTCATTTCTCTTCCCAATTTTTCCTCTACTTCTCTAACTTGCTTTTATAAATCCTTTTTGAGCTCTTCCATAGCCTGAGACTGGTTCATGTTTTTCTTGGAGGCTTTTGATGTAGGCTCTTTGACTTTGTTGACTTCTGCTGTCTGTATGTTTTGGTCTTCTTTGTCACCAAAGAAAGATTCCAAAGTCTGAGTCTGAATCTGAGTCCATTTTTTTGCTGCCTGTCCATGTTCCCAGCCAACTTACTTGACCCTTGAGTTTTTCGTCAGGATATGCCTGCTTGTAGAGTATAGAGTACTTTGTTCCAAGCTTGAGGGGATGCGCTGTTGTTTTCAGAGCTATTTCTAAGCAAACTCTGCCACAGCAGCACTCCTCCTCCCCCAAGAACTACCAACCAGGACCTGACTCAGATCTTAAGCAGGCTCTGCACTCCTGCTCTGATTTGCCACTTAATTCCTCCCACCAGGTGGGCCTGGGGCCAGAAGCAACTGCAAGCTGTAGTTCTGTAGCTACACCACTCCCACTGCCCCTGGGTCAGTGGCCAAACTGTGAACTCCTTCCACTCTGTCCCCACAGCTTTTCCTACTAGCCTTCTCTGTTGTCTTTGGTGTTTGTGGGTTGAGAAGTCTGGTAACTGCCACAGCTCACTGATTCAGGGTGCTTGGGCCTGTTCTGCCTGGCTCCTGGTCTGGCTGGTCTGGGTGCAGCCCATGCTGGGTTCTGCTCCACTTCGCTCCCAGCTCTGTGCATGATAGACCTTACCCAGCAACCATCCAGGCTGCTCTGGGCTGGAGCCCTGCTTTGCTATGCTATTTCATTTGTTCTGCAGTTCTGGAATTTGTTCAGAGCCATTTTATTGGTATTTGGAGGGTCCTGGGGGAGAGCTTTAGGTGAGTCCCTGCTTTCCAGGTGCCATCTTGGCTCCACCCCCTTTCACTATTTCTTCTGTGCAGTTCCTCATTTGTAATATTTTGTGCTTCTCCACCTTAGGGTAGTTCTCAACTTCAGTTCTTCAGTAATTCATGACTTGAAACAATGTCTCTCTCAATGAATATTGATGTTACAAAGATGAGTCTTTCAAGTAAAAGCTTATGATCATTAAAAGAATTGGAAAATTTCTCAGAGATAATTCAATTCACTCACCTCCTCCTACTCAGTTTTGGCTGAAGTCTTGCCTCTGACACCCACTGCCATCATGACCCTGAGCAACTCACTTACCCTCTGGTTCTGTTCATTTCACTTTGCATCAGTTTGTACAGTTCTTTCTAGGTTTTTCTGAAGTTTGCCTATTCATCATTTCTTATAGCACAATAGCATTCCATTACTTTCATATACCACAACTTGTTCAGGCATTCCCTAATTAATGGGCATCCCCTCAATTTCCAATATTTTGCCACTACAAAAAGGGCTGCTATAAATACTTTTACACATGTAAGTCCTTTCCCCCCTTTTTATGATCTCTTTGGGATACAGACCTAGTAGTGGTATACTGCTGGATCAAAAGGTATGCACAGTTTGGTTGTCCTTTGGGCACAGTTGCAAATTGCTGTGCAAGGTAGTTCACAACTCCATCAACAATGCATTAGTGTCTCTCAGTCACTAAGAACAAAGGACTCAAAGAGTTTAACATGACCATCCATCCTTTGATTTAATTTGTTATTAATTTGCTTATTAAACTTTTTCCTTTTTTCATAGTATAAAAGTAAACACTCTAGCCTGTGGCCAAATTGTCATCAGTTACGAAATTTTGGAGGTTAAGTTATTGATTAAGGTTTTTTAATCATATAACTCCAACCTGTAAAGATCCCAAATAGGACCTATTCTTTTCTTAATCAAATGTAATAAATATCTATAAAATGTTTCATATATAAATGCAATGAGATGGAATCTTTGTTTTCCTTTAGCTAGCATAAAGACAACTTTCAAGATCAATAGCCAACTAGTGAACAGAACTGGGTCCATCCTGGCTATTTCTAATAGTCTAACCAAATGCTGGGAAATGTGAGATAAGAAAGATAAAATTGCATCTTATTTTTCAGGCAATAAATAGTAGACTATCCATCCTGAAAATACTTTTTCCCTTTTATAGTACAAAGGAAAGTATAAAAGGTATGGCATGAGGAATTTATTAAACAGAAATTAAGTCTAATTACCCATATTCAGCACATATTGCTCTGAGGTATTACCAGAATTTTAAAGAAGATTCAGGACCTGGGAAGGTAAACCCTTTAACTTAGGTAGAACTGAAGCAAAGAGGAGTAAAGCTGAATCCCCAAGGGTACCCAGAAGGATGGAGTGGTCAAATACAAAGAGGGTGATATACATTTCCTTTTAGCTAAGTGTGGTGTTCTGTTAGTTAGAGGAGTTCTCTAACTGAATATGCCATGAGTTGTCCCTAGGAAATACTCTAAAGAGAACATAATTTGTAGCTGACATGTTTAATTTGTGTCTGATCCATCACCTTCAGGCTGGGTCCTAGCACTGTATCAGTCTCTGAGGCCATGGGGTGGGAGCAACAAACCGCTTTTCTTTTTTTTGCCCTTGATCAAAGACAGTGGTTGTTGTTTGTCCTTCATTCTCAAAGAGGACCACAACATCATCGAGGAGATGCCATGACACGCAAGTGAATTGAATGTAAATGAGGGAGGTCTGTGCAAAGTCACCAGCCTCAATTTCTCCTCTGGAACCATCTGGGCCTAGGGGCAAGATATAGATCAGGATGACTGGAGATGGCCCTAAAGAAGGGATTGCAAGGCCCTATATGCCTGTAGTCATAGTAGTAGAAATAGTAGTATTGATTGTGATAATGATGATGATGATGATTACAATGGTAATAGCTAACACATATAGCCCCTGAAGGTTTTCAAAGTGCTTTACATCTTACTTTACATGTTGCTTTACATGTTTCTCTTTGAAGACTGCAAAAATTCCATTCTTTCTTGTTAGCTTTTATAAAATACATTATTTAACCTGTGTTCCATTTGCCACGTGGGCAATAGGATGTAGACATAATGGGATCAGTGGATTTTGAATGATCTTTGAGGATATGTCATTCAGCCCCTCCCTCCTACCCTCTGTTTCATAGTTAAGGAATCTGAAAATTTCTGTGATTTTCCCCAAGGGTCATACTGCAGCGCATATAGTGGAAAGCGTGCAGGATTTGAAATAAGAGGACTTGGTTTGGAATCTTTGGCTCTGCTGTCTTCTAGATGTGTGATTCTGGCCAGGATGAAGCCAAGTGAGCCTCCTTTCCTCATATATAAAATAAGGATAATAATGTATGTACTACCTCCTTCCTAGGGTTGTCAGTCTTTTGGACACCTTGAAATCTTAATTAAAGGGGAACCCAATCCTTAGCCTTTTAGTCCAGGGAGACATAATAGGTACCTTTCCAAATTATAGAGGGAAGATTTATTTATTTTTTTACTCTAGAAACATACATGACTCTTAGATTCTCTGAAGTGACCAGGCTCAGGTCCAGAGATTCTGAGGGAAGCAGCTGGCCGTTGTCACAGTGGAGCTCCCAAGCTATGTAGCAGCTGAGAAAAGCCTTTGTCTTCTTTTCTTCAAGTCAGCCTGCGTGGGTAAATGTCAGTCACTGGCTGAATCAGCGGAGCCAGTGACCATGGCAGCCACATCTCCATAGCAACAGATTATCCTTTCCACATCTTTCCCCCTCTACACCCTAAGCAATGTCCCCAAAGTGGGAGATGAGGAGTGGCAGCCTAGCATAGATCCTCTCCACCTGTACACGAAGAAGAGATTCTGTCTCCCCCCTCATTCATCCGCTCAAGACCACAGTTATTGCATTTTGTACCTCTACATCTGTTCCGTTGTGATTGCTCTGGGCTAGGCATTTACAGACACAGCTGGGAACTTCATTTTGAAAATTAGCTTGACAATATTTATTTTAAGGAGAAGAAAATGTCTGTGAGTATTTACTGAATTTTTGAAATAATCAATGTGCTTCATCACTTTAATGATACAGCGGCAAAACAGTCCGCAGCATATGAAGAAAGAGCGAGCCTCTGAAGATTCTGTCCATTCTTACTTTGGCCTCATGGAAGGTGGAGAAGAATTCCCTGATGACAGGAGGCCTAGGAGGATGCTTGCTAAATGGTGTTGTTGCCTGGCTACAGAGCTGGTTTTCTAGCAATTTAGGAAGGGCTAAAGGCATGACTGAGAATCATTCAAAATGGACAGGCATGGCTGGTTCACCATTTTCATTGTGGGAGGAATGCCTGTACTGATGAGATCACCCATGTATCACCATGTTGAAGTATTGATGAGTTATCGAATGTTTAGAGGAGGGTGATCTGGATGGTAAAGGGCTTTATGCTCATATCAGTGGAAGAACAACTGCAGGAAAATATTTAATCTGAAGATGAGAAGACTGGCATAATACCACATTTGTCTTCAAGAACAAGAAAGACTGTCATGTGGAAAAATTGGGGCTGTTCTGCTTGGACCCCCAGTAGCCAGAAGTGAGAATAATAGGCAAAGGTGGTAGAGAGGTAGACTTAGACATCGTGTAAAGGACAGACTTCCTCCTAAATCAGAGTTGTCCTAAAGTAGAATGTTCTACATAGAGAGAATTAATAAATTCCTTTTCATTATTGATCATCAAGAAAATTCTTATCTTTATCTGTTGTAATGGGGATTTTGTTCAAGTGAGCCTCCTTTCCTCATATATAAAATAAGGATAATAATGTTTGTACTACCTCCTTCCTAGGGTTGTCAGTCTTTTGGACACCTTGAAATCTTAAATAAAGGGGAACCCAATCCTTAGCCTTTTAGTCCAGGGAGACATAATAGGTACCTTTCCAAATTATGGACACTGAAGTCCCTTCCAGCTCTAAGATTCAGTGTTTCTGAGAAAACATAGGCTGAACCAGCCTGAGGGTAAGTGACAGGCAAGTTAGGGGGGCTGTCTACCCCAAGAAATGTGAAGACTTTCCCCAGCAGAATGGGTGGATGAAAATGAATTGTTCTAGGGGCCACGAAGGCTGCTAAAGCAGGCTCTATGGAGCTCTTAGAGCTTGGTCAGGCATCAAAGATGCCGAGGTCATCCACTGTATCCCAGGCCATGGCCTTTTGTCCTGCCACCGGACTTTGATGATTCTGGAAGAGAGAGAGTGAGGCTGATACCTTTGTAGAACTCTGCCTCATGAAGTCCAATTCATGCTCAATTTAAGACATCACCTCATGATGTCATTGGTCCACTTCGAAAACAAAAGCTGAACAAGCAACAAGATCATGAGAGAGACAAGGAAAGAATATATAGATCAGTATAAAGTCATCTACATAGAAATGATAGATGAATCTATGGGAGCTAATGAGAACACTAAAGGGGAGAATATAGAGAGAAGGCTTAGGAAAAAGCCTGGTGGAATACCCATGAATAAGAGAGATGATGATACAACAAAAGATACTCAGAAGAAACAGCCAGTTAGGCCAGAAGCAAAGCAGGCTACGAAAACTCAGGTAAAAGAGAATGTCTAGCAGGATTCAGTGGTCATCAGTGTCAAACGCTATGAATAGGTCAAGAAGGATGAGGTCTGAGAAAAGGCCATCAGATTTGGCAATTAAGAGATCACCTTTAGAGAAGGCAGTTTGAGCCTGGGTAATGAGATCATGAGCCAGATAACAATCGGTTGAGAAAGAGTGAAAGATAAGAAAATGGAGGAAAGTTGCATTGACAAATTCTTATAGGATTTTGCCTATAAAAGGGAGGAAATAGAAAGCTCAAAGGGATGGCAATGAAAAGCAAAGAGGTTTTTGTTTTTGTTATTTTAGGGGGCAGAGATCTGGAAAAGGGACCTCAGAGGTCAAATCTTCCATTCCTACCCAGAGCCTGAATCACACCTATAATATCCCCATAAGCGATCATTCACACTTACTGATCTGAATTTATCATTATAGAGATCAAATATTAGTTGACTAGTGAACTACAAAGTCTAAGATAAATGTGAATTATTACTGGAGAGTCCATGGCTCTACCAACAATTCCATGCCAGATTGGGGATTTGTCATGCCTAGAGGTAGATAGGTGGTGCAGCGGCTAGAGTCTAGGTCCAGAGTTGGGAAAACATGAGTTCTGATTCTGCCTGAGATACTTACTAGTTGTGTGACCCTAGGTAAGTCATTCAACCTCTGTGTGCCTCAGTTTGCTCAACTATAAAATGAGGATAATAATAGAATCCATCTCCTAGGGTTTGGGGAGGGTCAAATGAGATAATTATGCATTATCTTCCCCCATTATATTGTAAGCTTCTTGAAGGCAGGGGACTGCCTTTCTTTTGTCATATTCCTATCCCCAGTCCTTAGCAAAGTGCCTGTCCACAGGAAACACTAAATAAATGTGTGTTTCCTTCCTTCCTTGTTCTCCTACTCGCTGAGGCTCTCTTAGTCTATCTGCTTGGACTCTACTCTCAAGACTCATCCTGGAGGTAAATTTTACTGTCACCTTGAGAAGCAGCACACCTTATATTCCTTGAAGCCAATGGGCTTCATTTTCATTCAGTCCCCTAGCACCAATCTCAGGTTCAAGCAGAGGGACAGAAGCCACAATGCCCTTTGCAATGACCAGCATTTATGTGCAGCATACCTTGCCCATGTACACTTTCCCTACTGTGGTAGGAGTTGACAAAGCTCTCCTAAATATTGCTCAACTATTCAAAGCAATTGGGTGGGATGTTTCAAATCATCTAAAGCTGTCAACTCTTCCTGTGATTTCGGTGGTATACGTACTTTACCATACTGTAAAGTCTTGGTCCATGTTTCTAAAGCAGCAGTAAAAGTACTAGCAGCAGTGGTAGTATCAGCAGCAGTAACAGTAGCAGCAGTAGCAGAAGCAGCAGCAGGAATTGTGTTATACATTGTAGTAAAAGTAAGAAGGAAAAAAGAAAAAAAAGAAAGAACTACCTCCAATTCCTTTGAATTCTAATGGGTAACATAAATGTATACGTATGCATATAGACCATAAGATGATGTGACCAAACAGAATATATGTTTCTGTTCATACATGCATATATAAAGTAGTTATACAAAAGGATATATGAGGAAGCACTAGCTAGGGGGAGGGAAATGGGCATGAAAGCAACAAGAAAGGTATCATGAAGAAGACGGTGCTTGGGCTTGGGCTTAAGGAAGAGAGTGATTTTTTTTTGTTCCTTTTAAAAATATTTATTTCTTTTTAGTTTTCAACATTCACTTTTATAAGATTTTGAGTTCTAAATTTCCCCCTTCCCTCCCCTCCCTCCTCACCAAGATGGCATGCAATCGGAAATAGACTATGCATGTATGATCATATTCAACATACTTCCACATTAGTCATGTTGTAAAAGAAGAACCAGAACAAACAGGGAAAAACCACAAGAAAGAAAAGAAAAACAAGAGAAAATAGTATGCTTCAATCTGTATTCAGGCTCCATAGTTCTTTCTCTGGATGTAGATCGCATTTTCCATCATGAGTCTCTTGGGATTGTCTTAGATCATTGCTAAGTCTAACAAAAATCAGTCATTGTGTGGTGTTGCTGTTGCTGTGTACAACATTCTCCTGGTTCTGCTCACTTCACTCAGCTTCAGTTCACTCGAGACTTTTCAGTTTTTTTCTGAAATCCGTTTGCTCACCATTTCTTATGGAACAATAGTATTCCATTACATTCATATACCAAAACTTGTTCATCCATTCCCCAATTGATGGGCATTCCCTCAATTTCCAATTTTTTGCCACCACAAAAAGAGCTGCTACAAATATTTCTGTACATATGAGTCCTTTTCCCTTTTTTATCATCTCTTTGGGTTGCAGCCCTAGAAGTGGTATTGCTGGATCAAAGGGTATGCACAGTTTTATAGCCTGTTGGACATAGTTTCAAATTGCTCTTCAAAATGGTTGGATCAGTTCAAAACTCCATCAACAATTACTTAGTGTTCCAATTTTCCCACATCTCCAACATTTATCATTGTTAAGGGCTATATTCTAACGACTGGAAGTTTTTATATTGTCCTAATACAGGGTATTCTCAGAGCAATGTAATAGAAAGACCTTAAGAGGCTTCAAATCAAGAAACTTGGGTTTGAATCCTTGCTTTTACATTACGTAGCTATGTGATCTTGAGTAAGTCACTTAACTGTTCTGAGCCTCAGTTTCCCAATTCGTAAAATGTAATAACATTTTAAAATTACCTATTTCACAGGGCTATTGTGGGGGGAAAACCCTTTGTAAGTCCCAGACTCTAGAGACCTGCAAGATGTTTCCAGGGAAGTCCCATATTACAGCAGACTGTGCTGAATTACATTTATTCAGGAACTATTATCCAAAAAGGAAAGATTATTTCAGGCAACTCAGACTTCTCATTTTAGAAGTCAACTGTGTTCCAGAAAGAATCCCCCAAAGACGGGAAATTTGCTAAAATAATATCACTTCAAGCAGGAGAGATATTTCACACTGAAATTTTGACTTCAAGTGTGAAGACTATTATTAAGGGTGTTGATGGAAATAGATGTGAACCAGAAAAAACACATAGGTTCAGTCAGAAATGTGTGCTAATTAAAAGGCTTAATGTTGAGGAGGCACATCCTGGGACAACTTCATCCTTTTTTTCATGCTGAAGATTTTCAAACTGTTACTAACACTGGACAGGGAAGTTTTTTTTTTCTTTTCCTGGCCTGTGTTTCTAAGAATTCTTGGTGGCTTGGTCTCTTTTGCACAAGCACTATTCTGACTACCTAGTCTTCACAATAGAGTGCTAGATTCTACCTCAAACACTCATGAGCTATGTGACTTCAGTAATATTGCTTAATCTCTCTGTGGCTCAGTTTCTTGATCTTTAAAATAGGGATAAATATAGTATCTACATGGAAGGGTTATTGTGAATGAGATGATATATGTAAAGTGCTTGGCCAACCTCATTGTGCTGTGTAAATGTCATTACTGCTACTACTACTACTATTATTATTACTATTATTTTCAGTCCAATTCCCTTCGTTTTAAAGGTGAGGAAACTGAGGCCCAGAGAGGCTAAGCTACTTCCACAAGGTTGTACAGGCAGTAGGTTAGCTGACTTAGTGAGTCAGTTAGTATTTATTAGATATTTGCCATGTGCCAAGAACTGACCTAAATGAATGGCAAAATACATTCCACACTCAGTCTGGTGGGGGAGACAACATGCAAACAACTATGTATAAACAAGCTGCATATGGGATAAACTGGAGATGATCAACAGAGGGAAAGCCCTGGAGGTAAAGAGGTTGGGAAGGGCTTCTTATAGAAGGCAGGATTTAAGCTTAAACTTTAGGGACACCAGAGAAGCCAGGAGGCAGAGATGAGGAGACTTCAGGGAACATCCCCTTGGGTGAGATCGAGGATGCTCTCTCTTGGTTGAACTCTCCAAAGGGAGAGCTCCTTTACTCTGCATCATCTGGTATAAATCTTCCTATGTATACCTTCTCTGATTTCTGTTTTGCTTTGATTTGGATAAATGGGTTTCATTACTATTCATTACATGTTCTTACTGTGGAACTGGTATTTGCTGAGAAAGAGGTCAAACCTTGGATACAGGGCTTAGAGTCCCCCTTTTCACCCATAATTACAAAGCAATCAGAAGTTAGTTTGAACTTGATCATATCCCCTAGACTAACAATATTTAAGGGAGTCAATAGCTAATTCTAGCCTAGTACCCCCTCTTTCTGAACTTTCTGCCACTCCTTCTGGCAAAAATGAGAAGGGTGGGAGGAGAAGAGGCTAGAGATGTCTAGTCTGCCTCTCTTTGAGCCACATAAGGACACCTCCATGCTACATGTGGGAAAATGGGCACTTGCCACAAATGGGGCCTCTCAACACTATCTTTGACAAAGTCTTCAAGCCCTACTTAATAATTAATTTTGTATTTGATAAATGAAGTAGAAGTACCTTGTTCCACAAATACTAATTTCTTGATTTGGATAGGGGCTTTGGGAAAAAACCCCAACATGCTTCAAGTACAACAATTTATGGAAATATAACATGTGAATTTAACAGAGCTGTCAACACAGTAAAATTAATTTGACACGCATTTAATTTTCTGCATGTGTTAATGTGCTGCATAGGAATTAAGCAGTTCACACAAATGCCTATAATATACTTTTTTCACAGTTAAACCAAGACTTTCTAAAGTCACCTGAGAAGGGAGGAGGAAATGGATGAGTGAGTGGAACAGAAAACTGCTCTGAGGTTCCTGCAAAGGCCTCTGGTTCCTAATTTCAAGAGGTCTCAGGGGGTTCAGCATGGCCACTTCTTTGGCAGAGGTGATCCCTAGCATAGGAATGATTCTGGGCCACAAATACCTGTCTCTTCTCCCCCATCTCTAATCCCCTGCCATAAGAAGGAATCTCAAGGAATCAGTCCTTCATCAGGGATGTATAGAGGGGATGTCAATTAAAGGGGACTCATGTTTGCATCTTTTTCTGGCCTCTCCATACTTCAGTATGAATTTTTAATGTTTTTTTTCCTGAAAATTTAACCCAGAAGGAATAAAAATGATCCCCCCAAATCCTCACCTTTATATTTATTGGCTCTAGTGGTGGTGGAAAACCATACTTCATGAAAAAACAATTTGGTAGATATCCTAAGATCCTATGAACATGGAATAACTGTTTAGTGAAGCATTCAAATAAAACTTACAGCAAAGTTGTGAGGTACAAAAGGGTCATGTAGGACAGAGATTGGAGAAGAGAATCTCACAAGTTTCTTTGCAATCTTGAGATTTCATGAATCTGTGACTTTTCTCTTTCTCCCTCCATCTTATTATTTTACTCTCCCCTCCCTCACCTCCCATTCCTGGATAAGTCAGCAACCATTACTATACTAGGTACTGTGATAAACACTGAAGATACAAAGAAAGGCAAAATATGTTCCCTGCATTCAAGGAGCTCACATTGTGATGAGTGAGACAACATTGAAATAATTAGGTGCCTGCATGCTCCCTTACTCTGTACATATACACACATGCATGCATACATATATATGTACACACATACATAATATAGAGACAGATAGGAATTATATTTGTATTACATGATATATAAACATATGCACATGTGTACACATGTGTACAGATATACCACATACTGTATACATATATGCATATGCACTACACATATAAATATATAGATGATGCAATGTGGGTATATCATGTCATATATTATATGTGTATTCTGTACATAAGCATGTGTACATAGAGTGGGGGGAGAGACAGAGAGAGAGAATGGGAGGGGAGGGGAAGGGAGAGAGAGACAGAGACAGAGAGAGTAGGGGAGAGGATGGGAGGGGAGAGAGAGAGAGAGAGAGAGAGAGAGAGAGAGAGAGAGAGAGAGAGAGAGAGAGAGAGGGAGAGAGAGAGAGAATAGAGAGATTTGGGAGCCAAAAGGAGAGGATGAAAAGCAATCTCAGAGAGGAAGGCACTAGTAACCTGGGAAGACTGGGGAAAATTCTCTTGCAGAAGATGGATTTGAGCTGAGTCTTGAAAGGAAGTTGGGAAGTTAAAAGGTGACAATGAGGAAAGACAGCATTCCAGGCATGGAATGTAGCCAGTACAAGAGCCTAGAGACCAGAGATGGAGTGTCTTGTGGGAAGAATGGCAAGAAGGCCAGCATGGCTAGATCACAGGAGGAGTAGAAGGTAGTAAAGTATAAGAATACTAGGAAAATGGGAAGGGACCAAGACGTGAAGACCGTTAAATATTGAACTGCAGGATGACTATAGGCATTTTTAAATGATCCTTTATAATTTTCCTTGTTCAAGAAAATTCCTCTGAACATTCCCTCAGAATATTTTTGTGGAAACCCCATTATTTTTCAAATACTTGAAAGGTCTTTTGCATTACCTTTTAACAGCTGGAAGTTTCATATAATCTTATATATAATCTTGTTTACATACATTCAATAAAGTGCAATTTTGAAAATATTTACTGAGAGACTTGTTTTAGATTCCAGGTCTCACCATACCCATTCCCAGTCATACTATCCTTTTAAAAAACAAAACCAACCCCCCAAATTGCCACATGCTCTGAATGAGATTCCATTTTTTTCCATTATCCAATACATTTTGATTGTCACATAAAGGAAGATGGTTTTTACCTTCTGTAACTAATTAGATCAATTCAGTGGAATCTGGTTCTAATGAAGCTATAGTTCAAAGCCAGGTACAATCAATTCTTTTTGTTCTGTTCTGTGGCCACAGACATTTGTGTCATTCTTACTAGGTAAGAGAGTGTAATAGGTCAATTAATGCCATTGGAAAAGTCATCTCATAAGATATGCCCTACTGATGACGGTGTGGACAAGAGACAGCTTATTGGCAGGGGTCCTAGAAGGTTCCAAATGAAGAAGGGAGAGATATCAGGTGCAGAGAATGCTTACGAGTGCCAAATTCTGAGTCAGGCAGACCACATCTTACCCCAGACAGCCTGGGTGGCCAGTCCCAGCCACATGTGTATCAGAGGGCAGCCTTGAGTTTCCTGTGAGAAAGCAAATAGGGAACATCTGCTACATGCAAAGAATCAGCAACAAATGGCCCAAGAAAAGATCAGCATCATATGGGAGGAAAATGAAATCTCTTAAGCCCTCAGCTGAAGATCATTTCCAAAAAAAGGCATATAGCCCATGAAGGAGCATTTCTAGAGGAATGTGATTCCTTGACAATGGTGTGACCATCTCCAGCATAGCTGCACGCAAGAAAAGAAAAGGGAGTAGAAACAAGCCAGCTAGTCTGGGTGTCTGGAATCTTTTTCCAATGAGTTGGGGTTTCATAGTCCCTAACAATCAGAATTCTTTTCCAAGTTTCAATTAACATCGTACAAGACAATGAATTCAGGAAAGACTAGCTATATGGAAACTGATAATGCACTGACCCCAGGATAAACTGTGGAATTTTCTGTTTTGAACCCATATCAAATATCATTCATGTTCTTAATTTTTATTCTTTCCTCTGAAGGTAGACTGTAATTAAAAAAAATGAACAAATACCCGAACTCCTAACCATCCAAACTAACCAGAATCCATACTTAATTAAGTTTTTCATCATATGTGCTACAAAAGAGAAATATGAAGATTGGTCAGCTAGCCAGTGAGTATTTTTTATGCATGTGGGGACACCCGCTTAAAGGTGACTCAGTGACTCAGGTCACTGAGGTTACTCAATGGATAGAGTGCTAGGCGTGGAGTCAGGAAGATTTATTTATCTTCATGAGTTCAAATTTGGCCTCCGACACTTATTAGTTGTGTGACCCTGGACAAGTCACTTAACTGTTGGTTTTAGTTTAGCCATCCATAAAGTGAGCTGGAAAAGGAAATGGCAAACAACTCCAGTATTTTGGGGGAGAAAACCCCAATTGGGATCATGACATGACTGAAATGAGTAGACAACAACAAAGCATGTGTCAGGCACTATACTAAATGTTATAGATTCATATACTAAATATTATGGATTCAAAGAAAGGCACAAATATGGTCCCTACCCTCAAAGATGTCGTATTCTAATCTGAGAGACAACATGCAAACAATTATGTACGTATAAGGTATACACCGATATGGTAAGAGATCAGCAGGGGGGTAAATCTTATAACAGAGCACTCTGGGAATTTTTTTGTTTGCTTGTTTGTTTCACTTTAGATTTTATGGAAAAGTTCATCTGATTGGAGAATCAGAGTGAGTGCTATTTGAATAGAGGGTGGGGTGGGTAGAGCAGTAAGTCACACTATTGAAGGTACTTTTTTTGGGAAGGGGGAGGCAATTAAGGATTAAGTGACTTGCCCAGGGTCACACAACTAGTAAGTGTATAAGACTGGATTTGAACTTGGGTCCTCCTGACTCCAAAGTCAGTGTTCTATCCTATTGGAGGCAATGTTAAATTATAATAATGATAATTCATAATAACAATAAACTCATGTACCATCTCCTTAGGGTTCATGGTAATGTGATAATGTGATGTAAGAGATAGGAGGGTGGATCTTGGAGTCAGGAAGATTTGGGTTCAGATCCTGCCTCTGACATATAGTTGTGTGACTGTGGACAAGTCACTTTAGCCTATCGCTGTCTCAGGAAACTAAGAATATAAATTGGAGATCTGTATCAGGAGTTTCCACATTGAGATGGATACTGATGAATCATAAGCTCGGACAGATCAAAATTAAAAAAAAAACCCACGAAGGGACAATCTTTCCTTGACTATTCCCACTTCCTCCAAGATACTGCCTTTTCCCACTGGACATTACTTCCTTCTTTCAGTTACTCTTAACAAGTCACCTCCCCCTCTTGTGGTGAGAGCAGACAATCTAATGAGTAAAATCACGGTAATAGGAGCAGTAGGGGGGGATCTTAATCACCTCCCGAGGTCAAGATTTCCTCTCCTCCTCTCTCCTCTTTTCTCCACTCAAATGACTGAAGTGTCAATAATCCAGGGTCCTCCTGGCTTGAGTTCTATTAGAGCCACACTCAGGCTAGAGAAAATGAGTAAGTAGGTGCTGGTGGTGGTGGGGAGGGACATTAAATCTGCCACAAGCATGTCCCTTGGTCGCTGTTTTACAGCTGAAATCCAAGGTAATTTTCTTGCTGTTGTCTTCTGTGTGGTGGGTAAGTGAAGGTAGTACAAAATCACATTCCTCTCCTTGAATATGGCCCCCTATTTGGAGTGCTCTGTTCTATTGTGTTAATGGGATGAGTCAATGTCACGTCCCTCTTGGTTGGGGGCAGAGTGGGAACAGGTGGCTCTATTCCTTTTTGCTTCTCACTATGGCGTTCTCTTTCCTTGTCTTCTCTCCCTTTAAACCATCTTGCCTTTCCAACTCCCCTCCCCCCACAAAAGGACATGGGTACAAGTTTCATGAATGGTCTCCTGGGAAGTCACATTGGGGACTCTCTGCCAATAAATATGATCTCTGCTCCAAAGCCTTAGTCCAGGGACTGATTTACTTACCTTTGTCCTTCCTTACCTGGACACAAATCTACCCCAAAGCCTTCTGTTCCTTGCTTTCCCCTCAAAAGAGCCCTGTGAATTACAAGGTGCAAGCATTACTATTTCTGTTTTAGAGAGGACAACGCCAAAGGTTAGGGTAGATAAGCAATTTGGTGGCTGTCCCATGACTATTTAAGAAGAGGAGCTGTCTCAACCTCCAGTTTTCTGCTGCCAAGTCCTGTCTGTTTGGAACCCCACTGCCTCTGAAGTAAGGCACATTCAAAGCAGCAGGATCTCACATGGAGCCTTGGATATTGAAGAATTTAGCAGATGGTTACTTCAGAACCACTTGCCGTGACTTTCTAGAACTCCTAGAAACCAAGGGGAAAGCCCTTGAAGAGCAAAAAAGACTAAATGTTGTAGCCATCTTTTAAATAAGGGAAAACTTAGTCATTGTAGGTGCATCCATTTAAATCTGATACCAGGAAAAGTAGTGGTCTAAGTAATCTACCAGGGGTTGTAGGAGATTAAAAAGTGGAACCATAGAAGTCAGACCTACTGAAAACTGAAAAGCTGCATGATGGTGGCATCAGCCACTAACAGAGTATAAAATAGTAATATTAGCTAACATATTGAGGTGCTTTATTTATATTATCTCATTTTATCCTCATAACAATGCTGTGATATAGGTACTTTTATTAACCCCATTTTACAGAGGAAAAAACTGAGTGAGCTTCATGACTTATAAGGCATAATTTAACTCATAGGGGTTAAGAGACTTGCCAAGGGTCATATAGCTGATATGCTCCTAATATGCACGATTGGAACTCAGGTCTTTCAGACTCCATACCCAGTACTCTATCAACCATACTGTTGTTTTCTATACTTCCTTGCTCCTTTCTTAACATTTTATTACTGAAGGGTGGCAAGGTGGAGACAGGTAGACAAAATAGGGGCTTATCAAGGTTGAAAAGGTGAAAGGAGTGATATAGGATATAACTATGAAATTAGGGGATACTGATATTTGAGGACCACTAGTCTATTGCTACAGTGTGAGGTGGGTGTGATTTCAGCAGATTTGTTTCAGTCGTATGACAGGTAGTCAAAAGAACTAATTTGATCTTAGGCTCCATTCAGAGAACTTAATTCTAGGACTAAGTAGCTGATGGTCCTTGGTCAGACCAAAGCTGGATATACAATTTCTAGCTCTAGGACTCCCATTTTAAAAAGTTCATTTATAGAGTAGATAGCATCAAAATAAGGGTGACCAAGATGGGGAAGGGTCTCAGGACTGGTGGAAGGAACTGGGAACATCAAAGGGACATGCAAGTTACTTTTTAGCCCTTTTCAGAGTGGAATGTGCAATCTTGATAGGTAATAGGGTGTCCCCTCACTTGGGTTATTCCAGTAAAAGCAGGGAATTCTAGTTATATTGCAGATGGGATGTTTGTTAAGATGTGACTAGAAATAGTTTAAACTGTATCTTAATTAACAGGTGGCACCTCAGCAAGGATTAGGAGGTAGGTGGAAGCAAGGATGGAACACAAGGTGAATGGGAAACTCCAGAGGGACATTAGTAGAGGAGTTGGGATGTTCTGCCTCTATCTATCACTTTCTTTGTCATCCTAGGCAAACATGCCATAGTACTGCCCAGTGAGGATAGAATTGGGATTGTGGTCAACAGGTATGCAGGTAACATGAAGTAGATCAGGATGCAGCCTGGCCAATTACAGGATCTCATGAATCAAAGTTTATTACTAAATTGGTTCCTAGGGATCTTTAAAGATGGACTTGATGATCAATGATGAAGAAGTTTTTTATTTTTCATATTTTATTATTTAATATTTCACTTTTCAACATTGATTTCCATAAGGTTTTGAGTTACAATTTTTCTCCCCCTTTCCCACCCTCCCCCCACTCCAAGATGGCATATATTCTGATTGCCCTGTTCCCCAGTCAGCCCTCCCTTCTACCACCTGACTCCCCCCCCCCCCACCATCCCCTTTCCCCTTACTTTCTCATAGGGCAAGATAGATTTCCATGTCCCATTCCCTGTATAGCTTATTTCCAAGTTGCTTGCAAAAACAACTTTTTTTGAGCATCTGCTTTTAAAACTTTGAGTTCCAAATTCTCTCCCCTCTTCCCTTCCCACCCACCATCCCTAAGAAGGCAAGCAATTCAACATAGGCCACACATGTATCATTATGCAAAACATTTCCACAATAATCATGTTGTGAAAGACAAACTGTATTTCCCTCCATCTTATATTCAGTTTTCTCCCTTGACCCTGTCCCTTTTTGAAGTGTTTGCTTTTGATTACCTCCTCCCCCTATCTGCCCTCCCTTCTATCATCCCCACTTTATTATCCCTTTCACCCTACTTTCCTGTGGGGTAAGATGCCCATTTGAGTGTGTATATTATTCCCTCCTCAAGTCAAATCCCATAAGAGCAAGATTCACTCATTCCCCCTCACCTGCCCCCTCTTCCCCTCCAGCAGAACTGCTTTTTCTTGCCACTTTTATGCAAGATAATTTACCCCATTCTATTTCTCCCATTTTTCCCTCTCTGAATATATTCCTCTATCATCCCTTAATTTGATTTTATGTTTTAGATATCATCCCTTCATATTCAACTCACCCTGTGTCCCCCCTCTATATATATATATTCCCTTCAACTACCCTAATACTGAGAAAGGTCTCATGAATTACACACATCATCTTTCCATGTAGAAATGTAAACAAACAGTTCAACTTTAGTAAGTCCCTTATGTTTTCTCTTTCTTGTTTACCTTTTCATGCTTCTTGTGTTTGGAAGTCAAATTTTCTATTCAGCTCTGGTCTTTTCACTGAGAAAGCTTGAAAGTCCTCTATTTTATTGAAAATCCATATTTTGCCTTGGAGCATTATACTCAGTTTTGCTGGGTAGGTAATTCTTGGTTTTGATCCTAGCTCCTTTGACCTCTAGAATATCATATTCCAAGCCCTTCAATCTCTTAATGTAGAAGCTGCTGGATCTTGGGTTGTACTGGTATGTTTCCACAATACTCAAATTGTTTCTTTCTGGCTGCTTGTGGTATTTTCTCCTTGACCTGGGAGCTCTGGAATTTGGTGACTATTCCTAGGAGTTTTCTTTTTGGGATCTTTTTCAAGAGGTGATTGGGTGGATTCTTTCAAGTTCTATTTTACCTTCTGGTTCTAGAATGTCAGGGTACTTTGATAATTTCTTGAAAGATGATGTCTAGGCTCTTTTTCTGATCATGGCTTTCAGGCAGTCCAGTAATTTTTAAATTATCTCTCCTGAATCTATTCTCCAGGTCAGTGTTTTTTCCAGTGAGGTAGTTCACATTGTCTTCCATTTTTTCATTCCTTTGGTTCTGTTTTATAATATCTTGATTTCTCATAAAGTCACTAGCTTCCACTTGCTCCAATCTAATTTTTAAGGTGGTATTTTCTTTTTTTTCTTTTTTTTAATTTTTAGTTTACCACACACGGTTCTACATAATTTCGAGTTCCAGATTTTCTCCCCTCCCTCGCCCCTCCCTCCCCAAGACAGCATGGAAGCTCATATAACTACCATGTATAACTTTGCATTGAATTAATTTATACACTAGTCAAGTTGTGGAGAAGAACTATGACCAATGGAATGAATCATGAGAAAGAAGAGACAGAACCAAAAAAAAAACCCCAAGAACAAAAACAAAAGGGAAGAAAAAGAGGCAAGCATGTAGTGTGCCTCAATCTGCATTCAAACTTCACAGTTCTTTCTCTGGATGAAGATAGCATTCTCCATCGTGAGTCCCCTGGAGTTGTCCTTGCACCTTGCATTGCTGAGAAGAGCGAAGTCTGTCAGGATTGGTCCTCACGGAATCCATATATCTGTGGTTGTGTACAATGTTCTCCTGGCTCTGCTCCGCTCACTCAGCATTATGTCGTGTAGGTTTTTCCAGGTTGTTACGAAGTCCGTATCATCCCCATTTCTTATGGCACAATAGTATTCCATTACCTTCATATACCACAGCTTGTTCAGCCATTCCTCAATTGATGGGCATCCCTTTGATTTCCAATTCTTGGCTACCACAAAGAGAGCCACTATAAATATCCTTGTACATATGGGTCCCTTTCCCTCTTGTGTGATTTCTTCGGGATACAACCCTAGAAGTGGTATTGCTGGGTCAAAGGGTATGAACATTCCTATGGCCCTTTGGGCATAGTTCCAAATTACTCTCCAAAATGGCTGTATCATCTCACAACTCCACCAGCAATGTAACAATGTTCTAATTTCCCCACATGCTCTCCAGCATTTATCATCCTCCTGCTTTGTTATTTTAGCCAATCTTACAGGAGAGATGTGGAATCTAAGAGTTGTTTAGATTTGCATTTCTCTAGTCAGTAGTGATTCAGAGCATTTTTTCATGTGCCTATAGATAGCTTTAATTTCTTCCTCTAAAAACTGCCTGTTCATATCTTTTGACCATTTCTCAATTGGGGAATGGCTTGTATTCCTATATATTTGGCTCAGTTCCCTGTATATTTTAGAAAAGAGGCCTTTATCAGAGATACTAGTTGCAAAGATTTTCTCCCAATTTTCTGCTTCCCTCCTAATTTTTGTTGCATTGGCTTTTTTTGTACAAAAACCTTTCAATTTAACAATCAAAATTATCCATTTTGCATTTTGTAATGCTCTCTATCTCTTTTTGGGTCATGAATTCTTTTCTTTTCCATAAATCTGATAAGTAAACTATTCCTTGCTCTCCCAAATTACTTATAGTATCAGCCTTTACTAAGGTGGTATTTTCTTCAGTGGTTTTTTGGACCTCCTTTTCCATTTGGCCAATTCTGCCTTTCAAGGAATTCTTCTCCTCATTAGCTTTTTGGAACTCTTTTGACATTTGGGTTAGTCTATTTTTTAAAGTGTTGCTTTCTTCAGTATTTTTTTGGGTCTCCTTTAGCAAGTCATTGCCTTTTTTTCCATGGTTTTCTTGCACCACTCTCATTTCTTTTCCCAATTTTTCCTCTACTTCTCTTACTTGCTTTTCCAAATCCTTTTTGAGCTCTTCCATGGCCTGAGACCAATTCATATTTTTCTTGGAGGCTTTTGTTGTAGGCTCTTTGACTTTGTTGACTTATTCTGTCTGTATGTTTTAGTCTTCTTTGTCATCAAAAGAAGATTCCATAGTCTGCACCCTTTTTTGCTGCCTGGCCATGTTCCCAGCCAACAACTTGACCCATGAGCTTTTTTTCAGGGTATGACTGCTTATAGAGTAGAGAGTACTTTGTTTCAAGCTTTAGGGTCTGCGCTGCTGTTTTCAGAGCTACTTCTACTCTACCATCACCACAAGCTCTGCCACAGCAGTGCTCCTCCTCCCCCAAGAACTACCAACCAGGACCATGACCCAGATCCAAGCAGGGCAAAGTAAGAGAACCAGCAAAGCACTCCTTGCACTCCTGCTCTGATCTGCCATTTATTCCTCCCACCATGTGAGCCAGGGAGTGCAAAAGCAGCCACAGCTGGAGCTCTGGAAGCAGTTTCAGGAGCTTCCTGCTGCTGCCACAGCTGTAGCACCACCTCCGATGCCACCGGGGCCCTCCCCCAATCCAGAAGTTTTCCCACTAATATGCTCCCTGGTCTTTGGTATTTGTGGGTTGAGGAGTCTGGTAACTGCCACTGCTCAATGATTCATGGCCCTCAGGCCCTGCTCTGCCCAACTTGTGGTCTGGTTGGTCCTGGCAAGGCCGATGCTGGGCTGTGCTCTGCTTCTAGCATGGTTCTATAGACCCTTCCCAGCGACCATTCAGACTGTCCTGGGCTAGAGACCTGCTTCCCTCTGCTATTTTGTGGGCTCCACAGCTCTAGAATTTGTTCAAAGCCATTGTTTACGGTTGTTTGGAGGGATTTGGGGGAGAGCTTAAGTGAGTTCCTGCTTTCCAGCCGCCATCTTGGTTTGCCCCCCCCCCCCCAAGAGGTTTTGATAAAAGCTGTCTGAAGCAGAGGGCTGGACAAGATGGCTTTCTAAGTCTCTTTCCAGAGATAACAACTAACACAGAAATGACTGGGGTTGTTTGGTTTCAACCTTCCATGGAGTAGGAAAAAGGGTCTTGAAATGGGGCTAAGAGTATTTGAAGGCCTTTGATTTTGAGTTAGAGACTGTAGGTTCAAACCTCAGCTTTGCTACTTATTTCCTGTGTCACTTTAGGCAAGGCACTTAATTTGCTAGGGCCCCAAGTTTCTTCTTCTGTAAACTGAGGGTTAATCAACAAGGTTTCTTCTGTTCTAAATCCTATGAACTCTTATAGTGTAAATTTCTTGAGGGCGGGCAGAACTATAATGGTCAGTTTTGGTTCCTTTGTAATTGATGATAGAAAAAATGGTATATTAATTAATCAAGGGAAATTCAGTTGATTGGGAAGGAAACCTTCTTCTTTTAGTGGTTGAGGGCAGAGAATCTGAGAGCTCTAAAGGACCTTAAGGGACATTTTGTCTAATCTACAAGATTTGGTGCCCTGCATTTTTTTTCTAATGGAGAGACATTATCAAGGATCCCTCCTGGCTATTGAACTGTAGGGAAGGTAGCCTTAGGCTTATTACTCTCAGTAGCAGAAGTATTGATGCTTAGGGAGAGAGCGAAGCTGTAGGGAGGGAAGGGGATAAAAAAAGTTGAAATTTCTTTAGGGGATGGAAAGAGAGGAAATACATGAACAGGCTGCAGCCTGTCCATACAACCACTTGAAATGCAAATTTCCTCTTCCTCATGCCTTAGCAAGCATCTGAGCCTGTGTGACCTTTTCCTTTTCCTAATGTTCTAAAGGAGCACACATATTAAATTTTTGTACCTTCTGGATTTTTCTTCCTAGAGCAAAGAACTGGTGGCCCTGGGCTGTTTATGGCTTCAAGGGCAGGTATTATTTCTCCTCTCTCAAATTTCCTTATTGCATCTTGTCTTATATCTCCCTTGCCCTTAACAGATTCTAGCTTATATTTCTTTGTATATATGTTTTATAACCTCTACAATCTGGTGCCTGGGGATGAGCTCTCCTTGTGGATGGATTGCAAAAGGCTCTGCCTTCCATAACCAGCCAAGGCCCAGACACTAAACATCTTGACATCAGGCACCACACCACATCTCATAACCACTATGCTACTGGGTTTCCAAGATTGGGCCAGACCCAGAGCTTTATTCCATCCCTCCCTAATCCCTCCCCCCAAAATATCAAGTCCATATACTACCTAGGATATGGGTTACTGCTCCCCTTGTTCTGGGAAGGATATGATAATCTGCTGTCCTATGGCTAGCAAATTCTATTTTTCATCTCTGAATTCTTTTAATTCGGAGTAAAAGATTGCCTGGACAAAAATCTTCCTTCCCCTTCTACCACTCCCTGCTCCCTCATCCCTACTGATCTGTTCCTACCCTTCGTCTCATTCTGCCCTTTCCTTCCATTGTACTCTCTGAAACCCAATTCTATTGTTAACAATGTATCATTTATCTTGTACTTCTTCCTTTCATACTCCTATCTTCTTGCTTTCATGAAAATTTCCCTCCTCCCCCCCTCAGAAAATGCTCATCCCTGGCTTCCCTTTACAGTACTGGATCTATCCTTTCTAATCCCCTCATTCTCCTTTTATTCCCCTTTGATCCTTCCTCTCTCTGTCTCCCCTAATTATTTCTCACCTCCCTCCCCATGAATAGGAGGAATAGGCACACCACTTTCAGGTCTTCCTTTTGATACCTTTATGAGCAAAGTCTCCCTCAGAGGTTTTTCTACCCAGATATATCACCTGATCTAGATTCTGGTGTCCATTATCAACTAGCCCCTAGGTCATTCGTCATCATTTCTCAAGGAATTCAGTACTGGACTTAGATTCTATCACTTGGAGGCAGCTAGGTGGCACAGTGAGTAGAGCACCAGCCCTGGAGTCAGGAAGATCTGAGTTCAAATCCAGCCTCACACATTTGCCACATTTACTAGCTGTGTGACCTTGGGCAAGTCACTTAACCCCAATTGCCCTGCCTTTCCCCCTCAAAAAAAAAGAAAAAAAAAGAGAATCTATCACTTGATCACCTAAGCCACCCTTATAGTTGGAGATTTCAAGTCCCAAGTATGTGGTCTCTTGGATAAAATTCCAACTTTTCTGTTTGCCTTTAAAGCTTTCATGATCTGGCTCCAGCCTACCTTTCCCATCCTGTTGCATATCACTCTTTTTCATGTACTCTGTGTTCTAGTCAACCTGGCTTGCTTGCTACTCTGTGTACGTACACAATATTCCACCTTTTGTCTCCAAGCCTTTGAACAGGCTGTCCCCAGTGCCTAGAATGCACTCTTTTCTCACTCCTGCCTCTTGAAATCCCTAGCACCCTTCAAGGAAGGCTCAGTTCGAGCGCCACCTCCTAAAAGAGCTCCCCTTTCATGAGAGAGAAAGGTAGGAGACCATCAGGATAGTCAGTTGCATACATCACCAAACAGTCTCTAGATTAGATGTTTTTGCTTAATTGTTTTTTGTTATTACAAGGCAGAGTTCACTCTGGAAAGGGTAGGATGGGAACTAACTGTGATTTAAAGCCAAAATATGTTAACTAAATGTATTTTTAAATAAAATCAAAAGCCAACCAAAATAATCATGTACCACTTCCCAAACTAGACCATTCTTAATCTCTCCAAGGGCCAATTTTCTTCTTCCAAATCATCAGAAGCTACTTTGTGTCTACCTTTTCTATGATTTGTATTTATTTCTCTTCACATATGCTATACCAGCCAATAGAATGTAAGCTTAATAAGAGCAGAGGCTCTCATGTGTTTGCTCAGTAGTAGGCATAGTGTAGACATGCAATAGATTCCTGTTGAATACTTCAACTCAATTCATTTAAAGGGTATAAATAAATAATGAACAATAAATACTTTCCAGCCTCCATGAATAAGAAAAATGGATATCCTTCGTATCTGATTTTTAAAATGTATTTCATTATATTCACAAGGTTTAGTATTTTTCTAGTCTAACCTTGAGACAAGTGCTTCTGGACCAATGGGCTGCAACACTTTCCTTTCTCTATTCAGGAACCAAACATGCAATTGGACTAGGTTCAGTCCTGGGGGATCCTCCCTCTGCTGGGCTCCCTGTTCTTACATCATTTCACTCATTAAGTACCCCCACCCTGACACCCCAGGGATGATTTTATTAGAGTAAGTTAGATTATAGCTGACATTTGAGAATTTTCCCTAAAAGAGGAAGAAAAATAAGAGTGTTCCCTAGACAATATGAAGTGAGTTATGGGAGAAGTAATTTATTTCTACACAAAAGATGATCACAACCACTTGATTGACAAGATACAATCAAACAGAATTCAATAATTTGATTTATAACTATCGTTACAATTCATTAGGAGGCTAATACTTAAACCTCATCAAAACATAAAGCAGTTTATAGGAGTATTAATTAGGTAATTTACATGTTGCCTGAGCTCAGTCCTCCAGGTACATGTCTGCTGGTAAAATACCAGGCTTGGTCAGTTACCCTGTCTGTGGGCATAGCTACCAAGGTACCAGGGTGGAGAAAGGTCTGCTCTTCCCTGTCCCTCACTTAAAGTCCCAAAGCTACATAATACCTACTGGTGAACTGAAGGCAAATAATGCAAGCTGGATGCTTTCTCTTCTTTTAACTGACCCAGCCATCCCCCACCTCCATTCCTACCCCGACCCCCAAAGAAGTTACAGGGAAGGGGTAGGATAAAGGGATCACTTAGGTTCACCATGTCATACCAAAATGGCTCTCATTACTGGGCTAGAACTAGTACCTAAAGACCCTTAGTGGTCCACTGGGACTGGGAAGTGCAAATTTATAGGTGGCCCCAGCAACACTCTTCTCCCAGTTAAATATTCACTACCCTCAGCAAATTAGATAGAATGTATCTGGCACATTTGTCCGTATTCCCAGTCTTAGGGTCTGCAGAAGACTCAAGTAATTTTTTTTCAAGTGTCTTCCACAAAAGAGTCTCAAATAGTAAATGTGGTAAAATACTTAAAGATCATTATTAACTTCAAATATAGTTATGCAAATTCAACAAACAAACTTTTCAAACATATGAGTTTACTACCTGCTTAGCACATAAAACTGCTTATCTCAACCCAAGCAAATAAAAATAAGAAGGGGAGGGGAGGAAATTGAAATTAAACAAATAGAAGTGAAAAATGGAGAAAAGGAAAAGGAAAAACTAAGTTTCTCTTTTCAGAGGGAAACAATAGTCCCAAATGAAATCCTAGGACACATAAAGCTCATGACACAGGGCTAAGAGATCTGGGATCAGCTGTAAATCATGCTTTCACTTTCATGTGAGAAAACAAAATGTTCTGGGTAAAAAATTCTTTCGTGATTCCTTCTAGGATATAGAGCAAGGCAAGTGGAGGTCTGGACAAAATATTTCCATGTGTCCCACACAGGATACATCAAACATTTCTCTGAAGCTCCTTGGACACGTAAGATGATCTTACTGGAGGTCCATATGAACATTTTCCCCTGGATTTCTGCATCCAGAGCTCCCCAATCCAGAGCTCTGGGGGGCAATTCAAGTGGAGTTCCTAACTTGACCAAAAGCAGATTGAATAATCTCAGCAAAAGAAAGGAACCAAAATCACACGAGCCCCAAATATGCATGAGGCTCCCCAAAGGTATAAAGAGATTAATTGGAATTAACTCATCTAAAACCAGATGAGATCCCACATCTAACATGGAGCAACTAGGGTGCGGGTTCTATACCCTCCCTCTGTTCTGGATTGAGGCATTTGGTTGGACTGGGTTCAGTCCTGAGGAGACTGGTCTCTAATGCCTGTTCTCACACTGTTCAATTTAAGCCCCTTGATCCCAGCCCCTCTGAAATGATTTTACAGATTTGAGAGAGCTGATTACATGCTACACACTGTGCCAAATTCTGGAGATCCAAAGAAAGGCATGGGTGGTCCTTGTCCTCAAGGACCAATCAGTATAATGCAGAGACATTGGGTAAAGAAGGAGGTGCATACAAGCTATGTACATTGTAAATGGTGGGCAATCTCAGAGAGCCCGACAGTGGTGGTGGTGGTGGTGGTGGTGGTGATGGAAGTGGGCACCAGGAAATGCATATTGCAGAAGGTGGGATTTGGACTGGTACCAAAGGAAGCCGTGGAAGCCCGGATGCAGAGAAAAGAAGGGAGAGCATTCTAGGCAGAAAGGACAGTTAGTGAAAGCATGGAGAATAGAGGTGGAGCCTTGTGGTGCTGGATTGGCTAGGAAGGACATGGAGGGGAGTAAAGTAGGAAAGGTAGGAAAAATAGGAAGGGATCAAGTTGTGAAGGGCTTTTAAAGTCATCTATAAGACTTTAAATTTCATCCTGGAAATAAGAGGGAGCCATCAGGTTTATTGAATAGGGAGCTTTGGGAAGATCAATTTGGTAGTTATGGGGAAGACGAATTGGAGTAGGGAGGCAGGCAGATCAACCAGCAGGCTATTGCCATAGTCCAGGCAGGAGGTGAGGAAGGTTTGCAGAGGGGTGGCTATAGTGTCAGAAGAGAGAAGAAGGTATATAGGAGTGATGTTGTAAAGACAATTGACAGGACTTTGTAACAGATTGGATATGGAGAGTAAATGAGAATGAGGAATCAAGGGTATACATACATACATACATACATACATACATACATATATACACAAATATATCTACATATCCAAACCATACAAATATACATATGTGTTTCTATATAATACCATACATACATGTGTGTACATATGATACATAAATATTCACACAACATATATACATGCATCTATACATAATATATACATGCATATGTGTATGCATGAATATATATTTACAAAACTTAATATGCACATTATACAATATGCATGCAAACACACATGTATATCTATACATAATGTGTATGTGCACATATATACAAACGTGTATATGCACACAATACACATACACATATGCTTATCTATACATTCATGTATGCACACATTTACACATATTTTCATCCATGCATATACACACCTCCACATACATACATATACCTCTAGCATATTGTGTGACTCCTCTACAGAAATTTTAGGGAAAGACCTGGATGAGAGTTGCAGCCTCCAGCTGACGACTGGGGAGGTTTAGATATGCCTCGTTGGATGAAATCGTAATTGCACCAAAGTATCCAAGTTACACGAGGGCCACAAAAGGAATGGAAGAAAGCTCTGCAGGTAAGTAGGCCTGGTTTGTTCCCATGTTGGTGATTGCTATTAGGGTTTATATTTTGCATGCACATGAGTCATGGTGAAAAGGGAGGAAGAGAGGAATGCTTAAAGAAGAAAAAGTCTTTAAATCAATGAATTAAACAATTCTTTAAACCAAAAATAAAATAAAATAACCCAGTAAATACAATTGACTGCATCATAGGATCATAGACCTAAGGCTGGAAGGGACAAGCTCGTTTTTACAGACATTCTCCTCATCTTATGGACAAGGAAACCAAGACTCACCAAGATTAAATGGCTTGTCCAAGGCTACATAGGCAGTGACAGTCAGAGGCAGGATTTGAATGCAGGCCCTTTAACTCTAAAGGCAATGTTCTTTCAAAAAACAAACAAAAAACAACAACAACAACAACAACAACAACAACAACACACACACACACACACACACACACACACACACACACACACACACAAACCCCAAACCCAGCTCTGAAAGTAGGTCCAGTTTTGTATGCATGGAGGTAATGTTCATTTATTTCTTAGCATTTTATGGTAGAGGTGGGAAGGAGGCAGGGAATGTTTTCAAAAAAAAAAAAAGGAAAAAGTCTTTAAACCAGTAAAATAAAACCAAGTGCCTCCATGGGTGACTCAGGAGCTTGATTGAAAACTCTATCCAAATTATAAAGAAAAATTAAGCCAGCCTCACCCAGAACACTACATTCTTTCCTGGCCAGTGCATTTCAGACAGGACCTTATTTCTTTTAAGATGCAGCAAAAAGCAATGGGAATGCTCTCAGGTTCTAATAATGTGATTTATGTGAAGATATAAAACCATATGGAGCTTGTTCTCTGAAGAACAGAAAGGACGTGGTAGTGACCTAATCGAAGACTTAAAAACCCCAACGGGAGATTACCAAAAATATTTCGCATTTGAAATAACCACAAGAATGTGAAACACAGTCTCTGATGCCTTTCTGGGCTGTTAAGATATTGTTTGTTTCTCCATGCTCAATTATAAGTATACGAAGAACATATATAGTCATGGCCCTAGAAACCAATAACCCCAAAGCCTCTGGAGTTGAGAAGACAAGTGGAGGGGGAAATTGATTTCCGTTAGCGCCTGAGAAAATTTATGGTCGACCATGTGGCCTAAGTTCTCTATGTTTTGGTTCATGCGAGTACATGCAAGGATAAATTTGAATTGGTCTGAAAATGTTAGCATTCCCATGGTTTTATATCAAAATAGTGAGACGTACAGCTTGCAGATGGTCTCATGCTACCATCAGGCATTCTAAATTCTAATTGTATTGGGTATGACACAGTTCTTCTTTTCATTGACAGATAAATAAGAGTATATTGGGTTGGATGAAGGTTCATTTTCTCTCTCTGGCCATGATAAAATAGATTCTCTAGAACCATCACAGAGATGGGAAGGACATGAGATGTCATCTTATCTAAACTGGGAGTGTCAAAAGATTCTAGGATCATATAGAACCGGTGCCACACACATAAGTAGGGAAGAAAGAACACATTTTTCTAAAGGAAGAAATGGCCACAGCTGATGGAAGGTATTATTACTAGCTTAGGTGAGAGGGGATCTAGTAGGAAAAGAACAGAAGAGGCTCATGCTCGCTTGAATGGTAGCCAAATTTACATTTATTGCAAGTCTGGTTCTGCATGCCCTATTTGCTTTTTAGCCAGTAGCTGATTTAAACAGAATGTTCAGTGATAATTGTTCATGCTATCCTTTTTGAAAATAATATTTCAGATTTCTTCCCCCCCCCCCCAATTTTAATGGGAAAAAGACAGGGCCTAGATCTGAGATTTCATCAGAATAGCAAATTTCTCGATAGGAAGCCCCTCCCCCAATACAGATTGGTGTCTTCTCTGAAATTTATAGTCTTGGAGAGTGCCTAGAGCTCTGAGAGATTAAGTGAGATTGGAGAGAGTGAGACAAGTGTGACCAGGGTCAAACAGTCAGTATGTGCTAAAGGTGGAACTTCAATCCAGCTCCTCTTGCTTCAAGGCCAACTCTCCTCTATTAAAAAAATGTCAATTTCCAAATCATGTTTGTGAAGCTTACCATATGGGAACTTAAGATGGTAGCAGGCACAATGGAGATGAGAAACAAACAATTAGAAGAAGCTTAATTTCAAATAAATTAATTCATTTCAAATTGCAAATAAGGATAGAGGATTCTTTCCTTTGTGGAGCATCCTGGATGCTCTGGAGCCTGTGATACAGAGCCCTGTGAAATTTGCTTTTGTGGGTCTACATAGTGCCAAAGGAAAAAAAGAAATCCAGAGGGAGATATAACTTGGGGAAGGAAAAACACCATGGAGATTTAAAAAAAAAGCAGCAAGGCATTTGAAAGGAAGAGGGAATGGGTCATGGCTTATAGAACAACTATGGCTGGAGTCCGGAAAACACCAGGGGTTAGAAGAGCCTAAAATACATAGACGCAGATTTCACTTTTGAAAAATGGTCCATAGGAGATTTTAAGTTCAATTCAATGAATGTGAAAAGCATGCTATTTCTTCACTTAGCAAGGGACACAAAACAGGCCCTAGGGACAAGGATTTCCTAATATTTTGTGGGGACTTTTGATGTTACAAATAGAAATGACTCTTTTTAGGAGAGTAAGGATGAAGGCAGGTTATGTGTGGGTGTAAGGACCAGGGCCTTAGGTTCCCATCAGGAAGAAGAAGGGCATTGACCTCAGTTTTGTTAGCTTCATCCAAATCACCCTTGTACGGTACAACCACCTTTGGACAGATTGTAGTTCTCTGAATTTAGGGAAACGCCAGTATAGACTATACCTACAACCTTCTGTATAAACTATATACCACGGACCATCTGCTCAGCTGCTTACTCGTTGTTGGTCTTAATATAGCACTTTAAGGTTTGCAAAGTACTTCATAAGCATCATCCCATTTGAACCTCACAATATCCCTGGCAGGTAACTTGTACCAGTATTATTGTTGCCATTTTTTTGGATAAATGAGGTTGAGTGACTTGCCCAAGATCAGACAGCCTACATAACCATCAGTATTTGGACCCAGCTCTTCCTGACTAATACAGCACCCCATCCCTCATGCCACACTGGTTCTTAGCTAACTTGGCCCACTGAGAAAAGCTTGAGCAGTGATGGATAGTCAGTCCTTCACTATCAGGTGAAAAGTAAGCACTAAAAAGTTTAAGAGAGGCTGGTGAAACCATTTGGCAAGGTATAGTTAAGAATAAATCTTCAAGTTCTCATTTTTTCCCAAGAAAACCTCTACATCCTTGGCAACCAACCATTTTAAAAATGTATTTCTCAGGTATGGTTTCCTACAATCTTCAAAAGTCACTTAAAAAGAAACTGAGAAAAACACTTTATGGGAACCATAAGGTGGGCTCTTGTGTGAGGGACATGGTGCCACCTTAGGGCTACTTCAAAATAGCTGTGAATATATATGTATGTATATATATATATATATATATATACACACACACACACACACGCACATATACATATATACACATACATACATATATGTAATAGATTTGCTATATAAATGTGAATTTTTATTGTTTTTCTCATTTGATCTACAGGCATAACAGTCACAACAGAAGCTCCCACACATAGAGGTAAGCTATCTTATAGGACAGGTTCTCAAATAGTCAAATGGTTCTATGATCTCCTGGATATAGATGGTCCCTTTGACTATGGGTGTTGAAACCCCATTTATGCCTGTATATCCTGTATAACTCTTGTCCTTATATTTCCATGGAGAGGTGAAGGGGGAGGGGGACTTAACATGGTTGAGGGCCTTCTTTATTTTTTCTTGACATCTCAAAGATACCAATGGAGTAGAAGGAATGTCCATCAGATATTCTTCATTCTTGCTAATGACCAGTTCATCTTCTCTTTCTGTTCATGTATTTCTTTGATGATACCTTTTACTCTGATTCTCCTCGTATTAAATTCTATCTAATGTGTTGTAGCCTACTTACTGAAGAAGGAAATGGTAAACCACTCAACTGTCTTTATCAAGAAAACCCAAATGGGGTCATGAAGAGTCAGACACAACTGAAATGACTGAATAACAACAAAGGCCTACTTATACCCACTATGTATCTTTGTATTGTCCTTTAATTCATAGCTTGCATTCTTTGGAGACTATACTGTTCCATGACTCACACTCATACAAAAACACTGGAAAGGTAGTGCTATTTAGAACATGGAGTTTTGTTTCAGGGACAACCCTGGAGTCATTAAAAGAATGTTATGGTTTTTGAAAGGCAATCCAGCCCACTCTCCTGCCTATTCAATTTTGGCCTCAATTCAATCTCCATTTGTACTTTCTGTTGAAGATGCATATATTTATGGATGAAATGAACTCTAGTATTCTGTCCTACTGAAAATCATGGCTTGGACAACAGGACACATAATGTGAAGGTAGATAGCCTCGATCACCAATATAGAAAGAGAGATTTTGTTCCTCTTTCATTTATACAATGTGGTATTGATAAAAGGGGAGTAGCTTTCCACCAAACTCGGGCCCACATAGATACAATTTTGTGATGAATTAGATTAAGCTAGATGATTCCTTTTCATCTGGGAGAGTCTGTGATTTTCTGCTGCTGTTCTTGAGGATAACCCGGAGCTGTCAAGTAGTCCTATTTCTAAGTTGGTTTCTACATTAGAAAAACTTTTATGTGGTACACAATATATAATCATATATTATCATATAATATATGATATAATATCATATTTATCATATAATAAATATTATATTATTTATATATTATATAATATATGATATTACATGATGATATATTATATCATATTATTTATATTTTATATATGATTATATAATATATACACAAACACCTGTAGATAGATAGATAGATAGATAGATAGATAGATAGATAGATAGATAGATAGATAGATATAGATGAAACATGCACACAAATAACAAAAAAATTTGGGGAAATTATATTAGATTTTCTCATTGGTCCTATCAGAGTTCTGGTTTTTTTTTCAGTAATGAATTAAGTCAAAGAACAATAAGATAATCTAAGCCTCCCAGGGCCATAGCTCAGTACTGCTAGCTGATTTTTTTAAAGAATCCTCAGAGAGCATTTTTGGTAAAGAATATCTATAACTCATTTGCTTCTCTGACAGGACAAGTATGGTATTATAATAATAATGTTAATAATCTTAACCAACATTAATATAGTTTTTAAAGTCTGCAAAGTACTTTATAGATACTTATTAGGAGACCAAATTTGCTAGTCGCTCAGACCCTCTGAGCCTCAGTTTCTTCTTTTGTCAAATGGAGAAAATAGTTGCATCTCATGGGGTGGCTAGGAGGATTAAATGTATGTAATGGATATGTAATATATCCATATATGTAATAGATTTGCTATACAAATGTGAATTTTTGTTGTTTTTCTCATTTGATATACAGGCATAACCAATAAGAGCAATGTATAGTAGTTTTTGGTACTAAAGATTCTAGGATCCCTGGCTTAATTAATGGTGTTCAGCCCCAAATCCTATTAAGCTGTCACATACCTCTCTAAGTTTATTTCTCCATTATTCCTAATTATGATTGGTGTCTAGAGAGAAAGGTTGCCGTGCCCTAAAAGCCTAGAATAAGTGTTCTAAATTCTCCCCCTGGTATTTTCCCCTAGCTCACACAGCTTTTTGCAAATGATTATAAGGATGAAAGGAAACACTCCCCCTCCTTCCATTGCTGCTTTCCCCACCCACTGAGCCTTTTCCTAAAGTCAGACCTTTTCCCAAAGAAGGGATTACTGTTATAAGGACATGGCTGTTATAAGGACATGGTAGCAGAATCGGGGGCATTTTCCTTTTTATGTATCGAGTTTTTTTTCTCTTCCAGGCCTGGAAAAATAACAGCATTATGCCTTCATTTTCTCAAACTAAAAAAAGTGAGGGAAATAATGATTCTTTGGTCTCAGTGGGATGTAATGAAGATGTATAAATCCTCACACAGATCAGCAGAGAGGGAATGAAACCAGAGACAATTAGAATCAATGTTCAGTTTGGTGGGAGGGAGGAGACAAAGGCTTCCTGGGGAATGTGAGACACTTTTAGAGTTACTGTGAAGCCTGTGTCTCACTCTTATGAATATTTGTCCCAGTTCATTTCCTTGTACCATTTTATCTGGTTTCCGGTTCTGGCCCAATCTATCCTTCCTTCTTGATTCTCTTCTAACAATCTCCCTCTTTGACCTCTCTCATCACCACCACCAGCACCATCACCATCACCATCACCAGCACCATCACCATCACCATCACCATCACCACCACCATCACCATCACCATCACCATCACTACCACCAGCACCATCACCATCACCATCACCATCACCATCACCATCACCATCACCATCACCATCACCACCAGCAGCACCATCACCATCACCATCACCATCACCACCACCATCACCATCACCATCACCATCACCACCACATCACCATCACCATCACCATCACCATCACCATCACTACCACCATCACCATCACCAGCACCAGCACCATCACCATCACCATCACCATCACCATCACCATCACCATCACCATCACCATCAATATCACCAAATGCCCACTTGCTGCTACTACTGTGGTCATTGACCTCACTTCTGCTGTTATCCTATTGCTCAGCTTACGGGGGTGATAATACTTGAGGGGATGGGTGGTAGTAGAGACAGGGAGAAAAAATGATGAGCAAGGCCAGGGGAAGGGTTAGAAACAAGGCTGGGATAGGGAGGGGAAGGAAGGATTCTCGATAATTTGGATCTTCGTATTCTTAGATCTTTTTCTGCTGCCATAATAATGCCCCATTGCAATTTCCCAAGAGTATTCTGAAAATGGGAAAATGTGTTTAAGCTTGTAGAAGTGGCTAACAGCATTTATTTTCTTGCTCTTATGAGTTATAAAATGATAAACCCAATTCTCATGGGAGTCATGGTTTCACTGAAGTGCAGAATCTTAGAGTAGAAAGAGACCATTGAGGCCCCCTAATCCAACTCATACCTGGAAAAAGATCACCTCTACAATACTTCCAACAAGTGGTCATTCAGCCTTTGCCTGCAGACTGCCAGCAAGGGGAACCCTACTACCTCCCTAGGTAGTCATCACACTATTTGTTAGCTGTAGTGGTTACTTTTCCTGTAAAAATATCTACAAAGGGAAAGAAAAGTTAATTCTTCATAGACTTGTAATTTAAAGTTTTTTAGTCAAGAAGTTAAGTCAATGAGTATTTATTAAGCCCTTGCTATGTGTTAGGCACTGTGCTAAATTCTGGGGTTGCAAATATAAGCAGAAAATTTCTGCCTCCAAAGAGCTCACATTTTAATGGTGGGGGGGCAGAGACTTTACATAAAAGGAAGCTGAAAAGGAATGGAAGTAAAAAGGTATTCAAAATAAGGCCATGAAGTAGACAGAACAGAGAGTTAGGAGTGGAGCCCAGAGAAAAATGAAATATGGCTGGCCTCTTAAAATGGAGGTTCTGAGAGGAACTGGCTAATCAGAGGAATACACTGTAGTGTAGAATGTATTTCCAGGGCGAGAAGGCCCAGGGCAAAGTGATCTTCCAGAGTGAGAAGGCTGATGGAGCATGGTTGAGAAAGTTAGGAGTGGAGCCCAGAGTATTGAAATTTAAATGTTTAAATACCCAGAAATTGCTCAAATAAGAGCATTATTCAGGGGTATAACAGATGGGTAACTAAAGCAAAATTCAATCGCTCACACATAACTGCATAGGTATTAATTTATCTACCTGGATAAATTATATTAGAAGACCTTTAGTAATACTTTTATAGGGAAACATTGTTTTCTTTAGCAGATTTTAGTTGAGGTAGTGTTATTTGCTTATGACAGTAAAGATAATTTGATTTCCTATTGTTGCCCTCAACACCTTTGTTTACATAGTTCCCAAAGCCAGGAATATCCTCTTCTTTTCCCTGCCTCTTGCAATCCTGGGATCACAGATTTAGAGGAGAAAAAGACATCCAGGGTCATTGATTCTAGTTCCTCACTTTGTAAAAAAGGAAACTTGAGGTCAGAAATATAAAGAGACTTAGTCCATAGTAGGTGCTTAAGAAATGTTTCTCTCTTCCATCTTATTCCCAATCCCACAGGCACTAAGTGGCAGTCAGAATTCAAACTCAGGTCCTTTGACTTCAAATACAGAACTCTATATTATACCATGTTGTCTCTAAAGTACAGCTCCAATATTAGCTTCACGAATCCTTTTCTGATGGTCCCAGGTGGTTGTGATCTCTTCCTCTTCTATACTTTCATGGTCTCATTGTAGTACTTTTACATATTTATAGAGCTCTAGAATTTTTAAGTTGGAAGAAAACTTTAAAAGTCATCCCATCTGATCTTTTTTTAAATTTATTTTTTTTTAGTTTACAACACTCAGTTCCACAAGCTTTTGAGTTCCAAATTTTCTCCCTCTCCCTCTCCTCCCCACTCCCCCACAAGATGGCATGTAATCTGATATAGGTTCTATATATGCCTTCACATTAAACTTATTTACACAAAAGTCAAGTTGTAAAGAAGAGTTATGACCAACGGAATGAACCATGAGAAAAAAGAAACAAAACCAAAACAGAAGAAAAAAAAAACCAGAACTAATAGTTTGCCTCAATCTGCATTCAGACTCCGTAATTCTTTCTCTGGGTGTGGATAGTTTTTTCCATCATGCATCTTTTGGAGCTGTCTTAGAACCTTGTATTGGTGAGAAGAGCCAAATCTATCATCTGTAATCATGTATAACGTTCTCCTGGTTCTGCTCCTCTCACTCATCATCAGATCTGGTCTTATAGAATGTAAGCTGCTTGTGGGTAGGGACATTTCATTATCTCCAGAGCCTAACACAGTGCCTGGATGGCACACTGTAGGCACTTAAACTCATGTTGATAAAGAGATTGATTTTACTGATAAGCAAATTAAGTTTCAGAGAAGTTGCCCACTTGCTCAAGGCCATACATAGTAAGTGGCACGGTCAATATTTGAACCTAAGTTCAATAACTCCAAACATAGTGCTGTTTCCACTACACCATGATGCTTTGTATCCCATTTTCTAATTTCTATTATAGTGATTTGTATCTTATCTTCCCTATTAAAATATATGAGTTTAGAGATCAATGAATTCAGAAATTGTCTTATTTATCCTGTGTCCCCTTCCCTCGGTAGCTAACATAGTGTGCTGTGCTTAGTGCAGTGCATGACACATAATAGGTGCTTAATAAATGTTTATTGACTGCCTGCCTGGCAGATGTTTAATAAGTGTATGATAAATACTGAATAGCACTGGGGTAGTTGGGGGGACTGTAGCTTTTAGAGACAAAAAGCCCCAGATAAAATTATCTCTTGACCTACATTTTTGGGTTTCCCATAACTATATCTGGGATCCTACTAGCATCCAATTCTTGCATACCTGAGTACAATTGGTATATATAAATATACCAGTGGAAAAACTCGAAATCTATGCTAAACTTTTCAAGTTATCATAGCAAAGTGGGGTTGGAAAAATTAAACAGTAGCTCCATCCTTCATAATGGAAAAGTACACAAAGTCTTGGTGAAAGCTACTGCAATGGATTTTTGGCACCAGCTCATATTCAAAGGCTGGCAGGTCTCTCTGATGCCTTGCTTCTAAGGCAGAAATGGTCTCTCTTCACATGTTGCCTTTTTCGGGGAGGGGGAAGGGTACTGACAGTGTTACGAATGAGAGTTCGAAAATTTTCCTGGATAATAACGAGAAGGGTGAGTAACCAATTCACAGAGAGAAAGAGGGAGAAAAAGAGAGAGAGAGAGAGAGAGAGAGAGAGAGAGAGAGAGAGAGAGAGAGAGAGAGAGAGTTTGTTAAGCTACCCCCAAAGTAGCTCTTGGCAAACGTCAATCCCTCCAGGGCCTTCTTTCTCACCCTGTGGGCTTGATGCTTCCCTACTCAGAGGGAAGAGGCTAGGACACATGAAGGAAGGGGAAAGCAGAGTGGAGCTTATGGTGACCAGGACTAGAGAAGTCAGAGAATAGGGGAGAAGAAGAAATTCATTTTAGTCTTACCAAGTGCTGCAGCTACATGAATGGCTGCTTAGTTCCTGCCCTATGTGTCACAGCCCACAGCTGCCTCAATCAATACATGCAAGAATTTCCTGTAGAAATGAAATAAGCAGGGGGAAAATGCACACCACCAAACTGGACCTTCGGACCTCCATATGCCACACACACACACACACACACACACACACATACTCCCCAGAATATTAATCTAGGTTTTAAAAATATTCACTTGGAAGAGCAAAAGGACTTAAATGACTTTCTTTATTCCCTGGGGTCTTTCCTTCTGTGACAAAGTTTTCATCTGGAGCCAGTGATGAATGCCTTGGCAATTAGGATTCAGTTCAACTTGACCATGGTATGTCAGAGCAGTAAGTCTTTTGACCTACTTCCTGGAAGGGGTGAACTGGGTGGGCAAAGTCCTTGAATAAAAGAAAAACTTTTCAGTTCATGCTGTATGGCTTTAAACTTTGATTTTCTTTCTGTCTCTTTTGGTCTCTGTCTATCTGTCTCTCCCCCTCTCTTCAGGCTACTTGATTTGACAAAATGTGCTTTAAAGAGCTGTGTGATCCCTCTGTGGCTTTTAAGTATGTTAATAAAAGTTGGCAGCATCTTTCTTATAAGACTACCCTTAGATCAGTGTCATGAGATTGCCTTCTACTTTATAAAGTCTCTTGGGACTTTATCAGCTATTATCCCTTGGATGGAGCCTATGAAAGATGCACCATTAGCTGGATTCTGTTTCACACAGTAAAGTGAAGAGTTGGTCATAGGCAAAATTGTATAGTGAACATAGGTTTTCTATGTTCTTTCAGACTTCATTTCCTATAAAACATCCCTAACCAAAAATATTTAAACAAGCTATTGACATTGGAAATTGGGAAATTGATAAAAGAATAGACATTGACACAGACCACTGATATTTTCTAATGAAATTTAACTAATGTGCGTAAAACACCACAAAGAAGGGTCCAAATACGCCCAGGAACTATTGCAGTCAGCAAACACCTGTTGTCCCCTTTGCCAAGGAGATAGACATGACACAAAAAGGAGTATTGATTTAACATATAACCTCATTTTGTAAAATTTGACAGAGAAGGACAGTGAGTAGAAGATTGTGGACAGAAATGCTTTGTGAAGCAGCAAGAAACAGTGGAGGGGAAAAATGTTTACAGAACGCTTGACAAAAGACCCATTTAAGCCATGTTATGAACTACAAGGAGTAGGACAAGCAAAACATGGAAAATATCTGTTGAGATTGTTATTAGGAACTTTTCTGTCCATCAGTGAATTTCCCCTCTAATATTATACTTCCTAATGTGTCACATGAGGAAGTAGAAATTGTAATAAATAAAATACATATAGGAATAGCAGTTGGACCACATCAAGTAGACAATAACAGGTTTATGCTGGAATTAACACAAATTTTAGGGCATTAAGGGATTGATTCTTAAAATATTTGAAACAGTAGAGAGTAATAAAAATAAAGAATAATCACACAAAGTTATTTCCCCCAAAAACCTGATGGAGAGAAAATGACTGGAAATTATATGCTTATTTTCCCATTTGTAGAAAATATTTGTTAGACTAATTCATATATGTGTAACCTGGTCAAGCCCATTTGTGTAAGACTCTCTTCATTGATAGAGATCTATTGCTCAATGCTCTATTCCAGTATGAGATGAGGAGTTGTGCAGGGCTCAAGGGAGGAGAAATCTTTCTGCTGTTGAGAGGACACATATATATTCTTTCCAGGGAGAGGTCCCTGGAAGGAGGGAAAGGATCCACAAAAAAGCTGACATGTAGAGAGGCCAGAGCCTCCAACATGTCCCTGTTCCTAGCTTATCACATTAGAGATTTCAAGGAACTTCCCTGTGGTTGAGATTGGGGATTTTCTATCTCTGATGGTTATGCTGAGCTATCTTGCTCCTAGTGGGAGAACTCATTACCTCTGTATATTGTTGTCATATTCTACTTTGTATACCTTCTCTGATTTCTGTTTGTTATCTGCATGGATGAATTAGCTTATTTGCTTTTTACTATATGTTACAGCCTTTGTAAAATTGGCATTTGGTGGGAATGGATTCCTGCCTTTGGAGTTTGGACCACTCCTCTATTAAAGGGATAGTGAGTTTGAACCTAAAAATTATTTCCATTAGACTAACACTATTTAGGGGGTTGCATAGATATAATTCTAGTCCAGCATCTCCTCTCTGAGAAAAGCAGAGTGACCAGCCTTGTGACCCCAACACACTACTCCCCTCATGGCAGGTAACAAAATCTCCATTAGAGAAGATTGGGTGAAGGAGATTCTGAAGATACCTACTCACACCTCCCTTCAAGCCACATCTAGATAAACTCACGTAGATACACATAACTTACATGGGCACAACACTCATACACTGTTTCAACAATCCGGCTAGCAGCTTCTGTAGGGGTGTAAGATCCACCCACAGCCAGCACCCAGAAAGCTGCCAACAGCACAGGTTCTTTTGATCTGCTTAACTAAGGAAAGCAAGGTGAAGGGGTTGACAAGCTTACTTTAATTGAGCATACAAATATCATTCGCTTAGTTCAGGGGAAGGGACCAGCACACTGAACTGCAGAGCAAATTACAAACAAATTACAAACATCAACAGACAGACCAAATACAGATTCATAGTTACCAACATCTAGGTTCAGCCTGGGAGCTCGGAACAAGGGCTGGCCCAGAGTCACGCTTGCCACCACTGCTGTGGGTGAGAGCTCCGAGAGAAGGCCAACCCCTGGTTTTATATCTTTTTCAGCGTCAGGGGTGAGTCACACACGCGACTCACCCACGTGACCTAAAATTGTCATAAAGAGGTGACTTAAACCCACTGGTCTAAGAGCCTCTGCTGTCCCAGACATGTAAACTAGGCCCTCCCTGGAGTTAGCCCCACCTTAGTTGCCAATCCACACCCACATAGGTTTTACACCTAATAGGGGTTTGGGCCTGGAGCTTAGCACTTAGTAAGACTCAATGAAATACCCTGAATTACTCAAAGCAAACAAAAGCCAAACTCTTCAAGGGCACTTGTTTGAACTAAGTGCTAAGGAGCCCATTTTGCTTACCAACACATACACATACACACATATACATATGCCTTATATATTTGATGGAAACCTTAATGAAGGTATAAGAAAAGAAGAGGGAAATGTTTGCAGATGATATTCTACACAAGACACTATCTTCACAATTGAATAAGTGACTATAAGGAACAGAGAATACATGGCCCCATTGTGCTTCTTGTGGAATCACTATAAAAATATTCATTAGAGCAAAATAATGCCTTGAAGGCTCTCCTTTGATAAGATGCATTTCATGCATTTGTTAAAATCATGAAGATCCTTTGAAAGATGTAATCACAGAAAAAAATTTGTTCATTGACTCTCTGATTAATTTTACATGAGAACAGAGTCATGAGAAGTGATTCCTTCTAGGTAGTGAGGCCCTCCAGATGTGCCTATTTGTAAAAGATATTGATTGTGTTAAGTCCCAGAACACTACAAAATCTCCCAAATGACTTCCAAAGTTTACGCAAAAGAGCTCAGCATAACTAACAACAAAGGAAGTTTATGAACATAAACAGTTTATGAACATGAAGAGCACATTCTGTCTGACCTTTCTCTATTCCTTGATACCTTTATTTTGATGATTTATTTTTGCTTTCTATTCTTGATTTCTGCCTTAAGGCTTCATTTCTCAACTGGTTGAAGTTAGTTGGGTAAGCAATAGGCAACTAGTGAAGGTTTTTGGAAAAAGAAGTAACCATTGAAAAGCATTCCTAATTTTAAGGAGTGGAACTGGTAAATAGACCAGAGATATATAAGCAAGGGCTCTTCCTACATAATGATAATTGCCTATATTTATTATTGATGAAGATAAGTGGATATATTTATTTTCTCTTTTTTTTGGAGACCATACATACATTCAGGCAACTATCTGTGTATTTATTCATTCACTCACTCATTTGCTTATTTATTTATTTTTTTCTTATGCTACCAGCTTAATTCTGGGGCTCATTGATAAGGAGAGCCTATTTCATCATTGGCTGAACTCAGCAAAATTTGTTTTTTGTGTGTGTGTTTTTCATTTTTCTGTCTGTTCCTAAATAACTTTGAAAGACTTGATTGATTTCAATGACATTTTATGCACCATTAGATAAAAACAATAGCAACCAAAGCTAAAGTTTATCTTGACACCCTAAATTCATTCCGAGTCAGTATAATATCTGGAAACAAAATGAAAGCCCATAATAATTTCAGCTAACAATATTTTCTATAATGTTTAATAGATTTAAATGGAATTTGATATGTAGGGGTTATGTGGATAGGGAATATCAATAAGTGAGATTCACAATGACAGGCTTTTTCCCAATTAGCTTCAATTACAACTTCCTGGATATTTATTCTAGTTTATATATGGGTTTTTTTTAATAGTGGTAAGCAACAGGCCAGCATTAGGAATGAAAATAATGTATAATTTTTAGTCTGCATAATAATTGTTTTATTGTAAAAGTCTGTCCCTCAGAACTATTCCTGGGATTCTATGTAAGTGTGTGGTGTTAAGATAGCACAGGGACAATTATGCCTATTCATTATGAATCAAGCATGTATTAAGCACCTATTGTATTCCAGGCACTGTGCTAGGTGCTCAGGATACAATGACAAAGAATGAAATGATCCCTACTCTCAAGGATATTCTATTCTAACAGTGGAGACAACTACACATATAAAGACAGAATAAATATAAAAATAGAAGATAGCTAAATGTAAGGTAGACAGAGAAGAAATATGTATTTGAAAGGGTCAGAAAAATCTTCGTGTAGAAGGTGGACCTTAAGCCTATATGTAGAAGACAGAGAGGGATTTTGTGAAGTAGACACGAACAGGGAGTGATTCTAATAGGAGGCAGCTAGTTGGTGCAGTGAGCAGAATTCTGGGCTTGGAGTCAGGAAGACCTGAGTTCAAATCCAGTCTCACTTACCATCTATGTGAACCTGGACAAGTCAGTTCAGCTCTACTTGCCTTGGTTTCCTCAACAGTAAAATAAGGATAACAATGAGATAGCATTCATCTCCCAGGACTGTTGTAAAGATCAAATGAGATAATGTTTGTAAGCTTAGCACATAATAAGCACTTAATTAATACTTTGTTTCTTCCTTCCATCCAGACATAGAGGACAGCCAACGAAAAGGAATAAAAATGAGAAGTGGATGGTGCAAGGCACAAAGAGAAGGCCAATTTGTCTAGATCATAGAGTGGGTTGGGGGAGTATTGTGTGATGTGGCTGGAGAGATAGATTAGAGTCAGGTTGTAAAGGTCTTAAAATTAGCTATAGGGAGAAGTTTATATTTTATCCTAAAAGCAATGAGGAGCTAATAGAGTTTATGGAGTAGAGAAACAAAATTGTCAAGTCTGTGAACTAGTCCAACCATTTTGGAGAACAATTTGATATTATTCCCAAAGGGCATACCTGTTGACCTGATATTAACACTAGTAGGACTGTATCCCAAAGATATCAAACAAAAGGGAAAAAGACCTATTTGTACAAAAATATTTATAGTGGCTCTTTTTGTGGAGGCAAAGAATTAGAAACTGAGGGGATGCTGTGTTGGTATCCAAAAATGGGCTCCTTAGCACTTAGTCAAAAAGTGCCCTTGAATAGTTTGGCTTTTTCCCCTGAACTAAATGAATGTTCTGAAGTTTGGGTTGCTGGTTTTTTCCCCTGAACTGACTGAATGCTGGATTAAAGTGAGCTTATCAGCCCCTTCACCTTGCTTCCCTTGATTAAGCAGATCAAAAGAACCTGTGCTTTCCTGGTCAACCCCTTCACCTTGCTTAAGCAGATCGAAAGAACCTGTGCTTTCCCCGTGTACCTTACACCCCTGCAGAAGCTGCTAGCCAGATGTTTAAAAACAGCTTCTGCTTTTTATGACACAAATATGGTACTAATACCCAAACCAGGTAGAGTCAAAACAGAGAAAGAAAATTATAGACCAATTTCTCTAATGAATATTGATACAAAAATTTTAAATAAAATATTAGCAAAAAGATTGCAGCAACTCATTACGAGAATAATACACTATGATCAGGTAGGATTTATTCCAGGAATGCAAGGCTGGTTCAATATTAGGAAAACTATTAGCATAATTGACCATATCAACAACAAAACTAGCAGAAACCATATGATCATCTCAATAGATGCAGAAAAAGCCTTTGACAAAGTACAACACCCATTCCTATTAAAAACACTAGAAAGCATAGGAATAAGTGGAACCTTCCTCAAAATTATAAATAGCATCTACCTAAAACCATCGACAAGCATTATTTGTAATAGGGATAAACTAGATGCATTCCCAATAAGATCAGGGGTGAAACAAAGATGTCCATTATCACCCCTATTATTCAATTTGGTACTAGAAACATTAGCTGTAGCAATAAGAGAAGAAAAAGAAATTGAAGGAATTAGAATAGGAAAAGAAGAAACTAAATTATCACTTTTGCAGATGATATGATGATTTATCTAGAGAATCCTAGAGAATCAAGTAAAAAACTACTTGAAATAATAAACAACTTTAGCAAAGTTGCAGGATATAAAATAAACCCACATAAATCCTCAGCATTCCTATACATTACTGACAAAGCCCAACAGCAAGAGATAGAAAGAGAAATTCCATTCAAAGTTACTGAAGGCACTATAAAATATTTGGGAGTCTATTTGCCAGGACAAACCCAGGGCCTATATGAACATAACTATGACACACTTTTCACGTGAATAAAATCAGATCTAAATAAATGGAGAAATATCAGTTGCTCATGGTTAGGCCGAGCTAATATAATAAAAATGACAATTTTACCTAAATTAATCTATCTATTCAGTGCCATACCAATCGAACTACCAAAAAATTATTTTACTGAGCTGGACAAAATAATAACAAAATTCATTTGGAAAAACAAGAGGTCTAGACTATCTAGGGTATTAATGAAAAGACATGCTAGAGAAGGTGGCTTAGCCACACCAGCTATTAAACTGTACTACACAGCAGCAGTCATCAAAACTGCCTGGTACTGGTTAAGAAACAGGGGTGTGGATCAGTGGAATAGGATAGGTACACAAGTAGGAGAAATCAACAAGTTTAGCAATCTACTCTTTGATAAACCCAAAGAGGCCAGCTTCTGGGCTAATAATTCACTATTTCACAAAAACTGTTGGGAAAATTGGAAAATGGTAGGGCAAAAACTGGGCATAGACCAATATCTTACACCATATACCAAAATAAAGTCAAAATGGGTTCGTGATTTAGGAGTAAAAGCTGATACTATAAGTAATTTGGGAAAGCAAGGAATAGTTTACTTATCAGATTTATGGAAAAGTAAAGAATTCATGACCCAACAAGAGACAGAGAGCATTACAAAATGCAAAATGGATAATTTTGATTATGTCAAATTGAAATGTTTTTGTACAAAAAAAGCCAATGCAACAAGAATTAGGAGGGAAGCAGAAAATTGGGAGAAAATCTTTGCAACTAGTATCTCTGATAAAGGCCTCATTTCTAAAATATACAGGGAACTGAGCCAAATATATAGGAATACAAGCCATTCCCCAATTGAGAAATGGTCAAAGGATATGAACAGGCAGTTTTCAGAGGAAGAAATTAAAGCTATCTATAGGCATATGAAAAAATGCTCTGGCTCACTACTGATTAGAGAAATGCAAATCAAAACAACTCTTAGATACCACATCTCTCCTGTCAGATTGGCTAAAATAACAAAACAGGAAAATGATAAATGCTGGAAAGGATGTGGGGAAATTGGAACATTGTTGCATTGCTGGTGGAGTTGTGAGCTGATCCAGCCATTTTGGAGAGCAGTTTGGAACTATGCCCAAAGGGCTATAGATATGTTCATACCCCTTGACCCAGGAATACCACTTCTAGGGGTGTATCTCAAAGAAATCACACAAGCGGGAAAAGGACCCATATGTACAAGGATATTTATAGCAGCTCTTTTTGTGGTAGCCAAGAATTGGAAATCAAAGGGATGCCCATCAATTGGGGAATGGCTGAACAAGCTGTGGTATATGAAGGTGATGGAATACTATTGTGCCATAAGAAATGGGGATGATGCAGACTTCGTAACAACCTGGAAAAACCTACATGACGTAATACTGAGTGAGCGGAGCAGAGCCAGGAGAATGTTGTGCACTGCCACAGATATATGGATTCCGTGAGGACCAACCCTGACATACTGCACTTTTCTCAGCAACCTAAGGGGCAAGGACAACTCCAGGGGACTCACGATGGAGAATGCTATCTTCATCCAGAGAAAGAACTGTGAAGTTTTAATACAGATCGAGGCGCACTACATGCTCGCCTTTTTTGCTTCTCTTTTGTTTTTGTTTTTGGGTTGTTTTTTTTTTGGTTCTGTTTCTTCTTTCTCATGACTCATTCCATTGGTCATAATTCTTCTCCACAACTTGACTAGTGCATAAATTAATTCAATGCGAAGTTATACGTGACAGTTATATGAGATTCCATGCCATCTTGGGGAGGGAGGGTGGAGAGAGGGGAGAAAATCTGGAACTCAAAACTATGTAGAACCGTGTGTGGTAAACTAAAATAAATAAATAAATTTATAAAAATAAAAAATAAAAAAAAATAAAAACAGCTTCCGTTGGAGCCAGAGACAGCTACAGCTACAGCCGAAGCTGAAGCAGGAGCTGCCGGTAGCAGAGCTGACCTACGTGTGGATCGAGGAGTGCAGAACAAGGACTTGAGGCCAGTGGGTAATCTTTTTACCATAGAGGGGAAGCATGTATATGATTTTGCTTTATACCACCATGCTTCTCTGTGGCCTCCTGGTTACTCTTGTGAGGCAGACTTCTTGGGCCTGGAAGCTTTTGATCAAAATATCAAAATCGGGTTGCCGGGTTTGTGGGTTGGTTACTGTGGAGCCTAAATATATGCTTTGATTCTTCTGCCTCCTACTTTGAGAATTCCTTATATCCCATGGTTCTGAACCTTTCAGACATATGTATGATTCTTTTTGAACTTATAAATTCTGCCCTCATATTACATTTGGTGACGAGATGGATGAGATCGCTAGGTATAACATCTCTATTTAGAAGCAGAAGAACTTCAGAGGAAGAGATGAATATCCCAGGGTGGGAGGATCCATTTTATTACTCCCTAGCAAAGGAATTGGCTAAAAAAGCTGGACCCTGTAAAAACTGGGAACCAAGGCTATGGAGAGGAGATCCTAGGGATTTGGAAAGGTGTTTACAAGAGGTTGGGATTCAGTCAGGGGCATCACTATTTAGGCAAAGCTGGGTAGTGTTATCAGCCTACCGGCTAGTATATGAAAGATTGAGATTAAGTGAAAGAGATGGGGGCGCTGCTACCCCAGGGCAAGAAGGGGAATCTCAGATAGCAGGAGAACAAACTGCTGCTCAAGAGTCTACTGACTCAAATGAGAACTTTTCTATTAATGTGGCTAGGAGCAACAGGAGACCAAATAAGCCAAGAGTGCATTCCAACCCAGCCCAGACCAAGCCTGACTGCCTGTTTTGTCCTTGCCATGGTGGCAGGGGAAGTGAGTGGGGGGGAAATGAGACAATGTTAGGGGCTCAGGCACAAAATGCTACTAGGGTTCAGGACGTCCCTGGCATAGAGAATGGGAGATGGTTAAATACTCAGACAAGGGCTTGTCCCATACAAAGGAGGAAGACAGAAACCCGAGGTGACAATTCAGTTACGAGGGAAATTCAGGAAGATTTCTCACCACAAGAGGTCACAGATATTTTGAGTAGATTCAGCCAAAGAATAGGAGAACCATTAATATCTTGGATGGTAAGACTCAGTGATCAAGGGGCCAGTGGAATATCAGTAGATATGACAGACTGCATGAGATTCATAGGCTTCAGCCATGATCCTCTAGTTCAACAAGCTTTTAGAGAACGTCAGCCAGGAGATGGTGATGGCAGGACTACTCTGTTGGTGTTAGCTGCTGTGGGATGCAATAAGAGATATGCTACTGATTCTATGTGGCCCACTGAGCACAGACACTGGTATTCACTTAGAGATTGTATCATGAGACTAAAGGAGGAGGTAATGAAGACTGCTATCATGATAGGAACTGCAGACAAATATTACAATGATTCCATGGGACTCCCTCATAGGAATTTAATAATTAGGACAGCTCCCCCTGCTTATAAACAACTAATTTTGAATCTGTTACTTGGGGAAGTAGGGAGCCATCTTACAATGGTGATAAATAAGATTTTACAGTTATATGACTTAGGAGACTGGGGAAGGGATAGATCTCCTCGAGAGAGAAGGGTGAATAGCCAGCAAACTTGGCACCAAAATACAGTGACAAGAAAAGAAATGTTCACTGCTCTATTGAGAGCAGGGGTAGGTTTTGAAATGATAGATGGCATTCCAACCAATGAATTGTACAGAATGTACCAAGATAAAGGACTCGATAACAGAAGAGATAGGGAAATAAGAACTGCTCCTGCAAATGCTACAGATGTGTGATTTAACAGATGAAAGCTTGTACATCTGGGGAAAGGCTGGGAGGACAATCTTAGTCTCTATCTAGGATGGGATCCTCTTGGCTTCTTCATTGTGTTCCTTTTGAAAAGAAACATTTCCCACCTGAGTTTGGCTCTGATATTGGATCTTTGCATAACTGAAATCTCAACCAAACTGGAGATCATTTTATTTGAAGGATAATAGCCCATACTTGCCTACTCTTTTTGTTCTTTGTTTTGATTAACTTTGTTGCTAGTTCTGTCTCCTTTAGGCTTAAGCACCCTGCACTTTCCGGTGACTGCCTAAGCATGTAGAATTCTTGGAATTCCTGCAAGTTCACTAAAGAACTGACCTCTGCAATGGGACTCTTGGGGCAGGGACAACTCTATGTCCAATTTCAGCAAGAAGAAGCTATGGAAAATGAGACCTTCACCCCTTACCCCAAGATTCTGAGCCCCAATCGTTCAAGGGGAGGAGAATGATGGTACTGTTCTGTGTACTTATTTTGTATTATCCTTGCTATATTGTTTTATTGTTATGATATTATTGATCCTATGTAATGGATACAAAGATCTAGGGGTGGACATTTGAATTATTAACAATTATTTTGGGGATGATTAATTGAAGAGATTATCTTGCTGGGACCTAGGGGTGGGTCACATTTGAATCGTAAACTGATATTTGGGAATGTCACTGAATGATATGTTTTGCTTTATTATGAATGATATGTTTTAGTTTCCTTCGTAAATTGGATCACAATGTATGTTCTAGGATACATGGCTGATTAGATTATGTATCCTAGAACAAAGGGTGGAGTGTGTTGGTAACCAAAAATGGGCTCCTTAGCACTTAGTCAACAAGTGCCCTTGAATAGTTTGGCTTTTTCCCCTGAACTAAATGAATGTTCTTAAGTTTGGGGTGCTGGTTTTTTCCCCTGAACTGACTGAAGTCTGGATTAAAGTAAGCTTATTGGCCCCTTCACCTTGCTTCCCTTGATTAAGCAGATCGAAAGAACCTGTGCTTTCCCCGTGTACCTTACACCCCTGCAGAAGCTGCTAGCCAGATGGTTAAAAACAGCTTCCGCTGGAGCCAGAGACAGCTACAGCTACAGCCGAAGCTGAAGCAGGAGCTGCCGGTAGCAGAGCTGACCTATGTGTGGATTGAGGAGTGCAGAACAAGGACTTGAGGCCAGTGGGTAATCTTTTTACCATAGAGGGGAAGCATGTATATGGTTTTGCTTTATACCACCATGCTTCTTTGTGGCCTCCTGGTTACTCTTGTGAGGCAGACTTATTGGGCCTGGAAGCTTTTGATCAAAACATCAAAATGGGGATGCTGGTTTGTGGGTTGGTTACTGTGGAGCCTAAATATATGCTTTGATTCTTCTGCCTCCTACTTTGAGAATTCCTTATATCCTGTGGTTCTGAACCTTTCAGACATATATATGATTCTTTTTGAACTTATAAATTCTGCCCTCATATTACAGATGCCCATCAATTTGGAAGGGGCTGAACGAGTTGGGATATATGATTGGGATGGAATGCTATCGTGCTATTAAAAAATGTATAGACTTGAATGAATTGATGCAAAGTGAAGTGAGAAGAACCAGGAGAACATTTACACAGTAACAGCAATATTCTAAAGATGATCAACCGTAAAAGACCTAGTTACCTTGTCTAGATAATAAAACAAAACAATTTCAAAGGACTCATGACAAAAAATGCCATTCATCACCAGAGAAAGAGAGAGAACGGATGAACTCTGAATGCAGACTGAAGAATACTTTTTAGACTTTATTTCTATTGTTTTATTTCGTTTGTGTGTTGCAACCTGGCTAATATGAAAATGTTTTCTATGATCTCATACGTATAATTAAAATCAAAGTGCTTACCTTTTCAACATGGGTGGGGGGGAAGGGGGAGAGGGATGAGAGGGAAAGAATTTGGGACTCAAAACTTTAAAGAAGATCACTTTCACATGTAATTGGGAAATATTTAATGAAATAAAAATAAGAAAAAATAAGAAAATGTTTTGCTCAGGTGAAATTAGAGACAACCCACTTGTTCTGCTAGTTTTTCTTTATATTCGATGAATGTTTATAAACAAAGAAATTTGATACCTGCAGAAAAGCTGTTAGGTTCATTGAGTGTTATAATATATTATTTAATTGTTCCATTGTTCATCTTTCAAAAAAGTACTTAATATTAAAAATCATCTACTTTGCTGGTTATATTAATCAATTTCATAATTAGTTGCTAACAAATAATCATTATTTATGGCTGCCTTGTCTTCCTGGACATATAAAGATTTTTTTAAAAATAAAGCAAATTTGATAAGATTTATCTCACTGAAATATACTATTGATAATAGTTTTTTAAGATTATTAATTATATTAACAACAATAATAGCTAATATTTACATAATGCCTTTAGGTTTGCTAAGAATATACTTTATCCCATGCTTCTCATAACAGCTCTGTGAGGAAGGCACTGTTATTATCCCCATTTTATAGATGAGGAAACTAAGTCTCAGGGAGGTTAAAGTCACTCACTTAGTTTTGTCTAAGGCAAGATTTGATATCAGTTTTTCCTAACTCTAAGTCTAGCACTCTGTCCACTAAACTTCTTATTAAATAATTATTAATGATATTCTAGTTATGGCAAAAATCTTTTACAATTCTTAATAGATTAAATGAAAATTAAATTAAATATTGTCTATTTCTTCATCTCATTCTTTAAAATTTTGTGTATGTTTTATAATGTACATAAAATTTTGGTACAGTAGCACATTTGCATGCTTTACACATAAATAAGCAAAAATATGATGAAAGTGGATGTGTTCAAAATTTTTAATGAATAGGAATACAGCAAAAGATCAAAAGGAAAAGAATTGGGAGACTACTTTTTTAAGTAACTCAGAAAAAGAAGCAGGCAGTGTTAATTAAACATACACATACATACATATGTATATAAACTCCAAAACTTACTAAGTTTGAAACACTATGAAGCAGTCTACCTGACAAAATCCCTGGAAATTAAGGTGGAAAAACCACCTTGAAAATGAACAAAAACAGAGCACACACACACAGCTGCTTCTCTTTGCCTATAACTTTCATTTCAATTTCGTTTTGCCTAATCTTGGAAAACTTGGCTTTGGGTCCTAAGAAGTCACTGCATACTTGCATTCCTGCATATTTTTATGTGGTACCCAATTCAGGCTTGACTAAAGATGATTTGGTTCCATTTCTGTGAGTTTAGGTAATAGACTAAAGAAAATTCCTTGCCATATAAACAGGTAGTTGGCCTGGGGTTTAGCTGCAGTTAAACTGATCCTATTGGTGAGAATTTGTTGACTCACTGCTATCTTGCCTAGAATTAGCAATGGTATTTGCTATCCTTTTTCATCTTTTCTTGGTGCATGAAAATTCATCTCAGAGTGACCACTCAGAGAATTACTTGCATTTTATTCTTGCAGAATGCCTATAAGTAATCCTATTTTAGTATTTAAAGAACCCAACAAACTCACTGGTTAGAGAAACTGTTTTGAAAGAAATAGACTTTTGGCAGGTAGATGTTCCAGGAGTGAGGGTTTAAGGATTTTCTCAATGTTCAGGGGCTATCTAATAAATTTTATTATCCGCATTTTGTAGAAAACAGGTTTCATTCCTTCAGCTCTTCTAAGAACAGACAGAGACCTCCAGACATCAGCTGGCAGACCTCTGAGTCTTCATAAAAGACTCTACCTTGGTTGTCTCATATGTATTTGTGTCTCTTCATTTTCCTAAAGATCTCCATACATGGGTGATTCATAAGTTCCCTTAACCAAGCTCCCAATTGTCTTGAGGAGAAAATATAAACTTCTTTCTTTGTCATTTAAAGTCCACCATACTCTGGCTCCAACCCAAATTTTCCAGGCTCATTACACATTCCTCCCCATCATGCAGGCTACATTCCTGTGCCAGTCTACCATGCAGTTCCATGAACATATCACTCCATTTTGACCCTCCATGCCTTTACTTAGGCTTTCCCCTCTACCTGGAATGCTCTCTCTTTCCACTTCTGGATTTTGCAACCTTTGTGTTGTTGTTCATTCTTTTCAGCAGTGTCCAACTCTTCATGACTCCATTTGGGGTTTTCTTGGCAAAGATACTAGAGTGGTTTGCCATTTCCTTTTCCAGTTCATTTTACAGATGAGGAAACTGAGGCAAACAAGTGTTAGTGACTTATCCAGGGTCACAAAGCTTGTAAGTGTCTAAGGCTGGATTTGAACTGAGGTCTTCCTGATTCCAGGCCTGGAGCTCTGTGCACTATGGCACCACATAGCTGCCCTTTGGAATTCTTGGTTCTTTCCAAAGTTTAGCACAAGAACTGCTTCTCTTAGGAAGCCTTTCATTCAGTTGTTATTATACGTCATTAACCATAAATAACTTTGTATATATTTTGCATCAAATGGGAAAATATGTGTAATGTGCTTTGAAAAACTTAAAGCCCTCTATATACATGTTCTTATTCTTATTATCTCACTTGTGTACAAGTTGGAGGCAGTACAGAGAAATGAGCACTGGCTATGGAATTTGAAGACATGGGTTCAAATGTCATCTCTGATGCTTACTAACCATGTGACCTGGGGCAAGTTACTTAACCCTCTTAGATTTCAGATTCTTTATTTGTAAAATGACTTGGGTATACTAGGTGGTCTCTGAGATCCCTTTAAGATCTCGCTAGGATCCTACAATGCTCCTCACCCCCCAGTAAACCATATGATCTGGGAGGGCAAGAATTATTTTATTTTTCCTTTGCATTCTCAGAGCCTAGTCCAATGCTTGGAACTAGGTAGGGACTTAATAAATTGAACTTAATTTGAGGTGAAAGAGATGATGCAACTACTTAGCATAAGAATGTCCTTGCTATTGAAATTCTTCCTCACCCATGGAGCCTTTCTGGATAAATTGGAGGAGCTGCAGGTCAACCTGAATCTGTCAGAAAACGAATCACTCACAGCTATTGCTTAATACTGTCCAAAAATGCATTAATTCTTGCTCCTGACCTTGAAAGTGTCTCAAATATGATAGGCATTTACTAAATATTTGCTGAATCAAACTGACATATCTGAGGTGTGATATTATAATTACATAGCTGAATTTAAAGTATGTTTCTTAATAAACGTTACAATTTGAGCATCCAAATTAATGTTTTCCTGTTCAAAGTCACAAAGGACCTATCCCTGTATGGTGTTGGTCATAAAGGGACTATACTTGGTTTGAAAGGCAGTATTTGATAGTGAAAGAAGGATACATGTACTGGCTGTCGCTTTGTCTCTCTGGGGCTCAGTTGAGGGAGATGGACCCATTTAGCTTGAAATCCTACCAACTTCTACTCAGCACTCAAAGGCAAGCAAACTCAGATTATTTGTTAATGACTAATTTCGGTCCTGAGGGTGGATGATGAAAGGTACTGGAGAGAGTACAAGACCCAAAGGTAGGAAAACCTGAGTTGGAATCCTACCTTAGACACTTTCTAGTTGTGTGGTCCTGGGCAAGTCTGCCTCAGTTTCCTCATCTTTAAAATGGGAATAATGACAGCAATTACTACTGATAGCTGTTGTAAGGATAAAATGAGAATATTTGTACAGTGCTTTCAAACCTTAAAATGCTATAATAATTACTAGTTATTATTAGAGAGGTGGGAGACTAGTGAATATTGTATATATTGTCTAATGTAATAATTTGGTTGCTTTTGCTCTTTTAAAAAATTAATCATGTTTTTTCTTCTTAAAAATCATCAAATCAGTAAGCATTTATTGTATGTTTACTGTGTGCCTACTGTATGCCAGGCACTTAACTAGTAGGTATGAGTACAAAGACTAAAATTGTCTTTACTCTCAAGGAGCTCACATTCAATATATTTTTCTTATAAAGGAGGAAAGGGCTTGAGTTATCAGGAAATGATTGTGAGGTTAAAAACAAATGGCATCAAAACACTTTTGAAACTCTTATTAGGGAACTGGATGATGTAGGACTGGAAGCACTGTTCTTTTAAATATCCTCAGAGGTACCAAATCTTAATCCTTTGAAAGTGAGTTTAATGTTTTTAAATGGTCTAAAACAATTTGTAGGTAAGTCTAGTGAATATCAAGGTGGATCATCAAGCTGGGAAATGATGTTTAGGGTCAAAAATTAGTTATAATGAGATTGATTATCTTGGATGGCTCCCAAAGGTAATTCCCAAAGAAAAATTCTGAAAGGCTCCCCATAAGATGACAGTGAGGGGGAAAACAATCATTTAGAGAGGTGGTTCTTAACCTTTGGGGGATCCCTTAGGTGAAGCCTATGGACCCCTTCCTTTTCAGAACAGGTTAAGAATCCCTGATTTAGAAATGTAAGTTTAGGTATGCTGGGTACAAAATTACACATTTACTATATTGGATCTTCTTCATTAAGTATGAGGTTATGACTATGTTTGGCATTAGTATTCTGTTGATGTTGTGTTTTCTACTTATTTTCCAATGTAAGTATGAAGTCTCTTGTGGTCAGGTATCATTTGCATGGAATTTTCTCTATACAGTATTTAACAGAGCACTAAGTGTAAAAGGGCTTTTAATTTTTTTTTTTCAGTAACAGGATGATGAGAACCTTCATTTGTTAGTCCTTAGTCCTTGGAGGCAAGGTCCAACAGCTGCTCATAAGGAGCCCTTCTTCACGAAATGACTCTTCATTTTCATTGAAAAGCTTATTTACATGCTTAGTTACAAAGCTGAGGTTTTCAGATACCCGTGTAAACCATCACATTTTGGGGCTCTTCTAATAGATTAAATAACTTTTAGAATGGGGTCCTTAGGCTTTTTTGTGTCATGGATCCCTTCAGCTCTCTGTTGAATTCCATGAACCCCTTCTCAGAATAATGTAAACAATAATCAAATGAGTAGGATTGAAAAGGAAGCCAATAATATTGAATTTTTTTGAAGTTCACAGATCCCAGGTTAAATGTCATGCCTTTAGAATGTCTTTTCTTCATAGTATTAAGTTAGAACAAAAATGTAAAAAAAAACTTGCTTCATGTGCATATTTTTCCCTCCTCCAATTTCATCCAGAATTTAATTGAGGGGGAGAATAAAAGATGTAAAGAAAAAAGTTTCAAATATGAATGTAGAATTTAGAAAGAATTGGATATTTTTAAAAATTATATATTAGAAGGTAAACGAAAATCTAAGTATATTTCAGCACCCTTACTCTGAAAATATTTAAAGCATTTGAATTATTTTTAGTAATAATGATAAACTTTTTTCATATTTTATTATTTAATATTTTAGTTTTCAACATTGATTTCCACAAGATTTTGAGTTACAAGTTTTCTCCCCATTTCTACCCTCCCCCCCCCACTCCAAAATGGCATATATTCTGATTGCCCCATTCATCAGTCAGCCTTCCTTTCTGTCAACCCACTCCCCCTGATACTCCTTCCCCTTACTTTCTTATAAAGCAAGATAGATTTCTATGCCCCATTGCCCATATATCATATTTCCCAGTTGCATGCAAAAAAAACCCTTGTTTTTTGAGCATCTGCTTTTAAAACTTTGAGTTCCAAATTCTCTCCCCTCTTCCCTTACCAACCACCCTCCCTAAGAAGGCAAGCAATTCAATATAGGCCACACATGTATCATTACGCAAAACACTTCCACAATAATCATGTTATGAAAGACAAACTATATTTCTCTCCATCTTATTCTGTCCCCCTTTATTCAATTTTCACCCTTGACCCTGTCCCTTTTCAAAAGTGTTTACTTTTGATTACCTCCTCCCCCTAACTGCCCTCCCTTCTATCATACTCCCTTTTTATCCCTTTCCCCCTACTTTCCTGATACCCAACTGAGTGTGTATGTTATTCCCTCCTCAAGTCAAATCCAATGACAGCAAGATTCACTCATTCCCCCTCACCTGCACTCTCTTCCCTTCCAAAAGAACTGCTTTTTCTTGCCACTTTTATGTGAGATAATTTACCCCATTCTATCTCTCCCTTTTTCCCTTTCTCAATATATTCCTCTCTCACCCCTTAATTTTATTTTATTTTTTTAGATATCATCTTGTACCCTCTGTCTAAATATGTGTATATGCCCTTCAACTACCCTAATACTGAGAAAGGTCTCATGAATTATACACATCATCTTTCCATGTAGGAATGTAAACAAACAGTTCAACTTTAGTAAGTCTCCTATGATCTCTCTTTCTTGTTTACCTTTTCATGCTTGTCTTGATTCTTGTGTTTGAAAGTCAAATTTTTTATTCAGCTCCAGTCTTTTCATTGAGAAAGCTTGAAAGTCCCTGATTTTATTGAAAGTTAATATTTTTCCTTGGAGCATTATACTCAGTTTTGCTGGGTAGGTGATTCTTGGTTTTAATCCTAGCTCCTTTGACCTCCAGAATATCATATTCCAAGCTCTTCAATCCATTAATGTAGAAGTTGCTAGATTTTGTATTATCCTGATTGTGTTTCCACAATACTTAAATTGTTTCTTTCTGGCTGCTTGCAGTATTTTCTCCTTGACCTGGGAACTCTGGAATTTGGTGACAATATTCCTAGGAGTTTTCTCTTTGGGATATTTTTCAAGAGGCAATCAGGTGGAGTCTTTCAATTTCTATTTTACCCTCTAGTTCTAGAATATCAGGGCAGTTTTCCTTGATAATTTCTTGAAAGATGATGACTAGGTTCTTTTTTTGATCATGGCTTTCAGGTAGTCCAATAATTTTTAAATTATCTCTCCTGGATCTATTCTCTAGCTCAGTGGTTTTTCCAATGAGACAGTTCACATTGTCTTCCATTTTTTCATTCCTTTGGTTCTGTTTTATAATATCTTGATTTCTCATAAAGTCACTAGTTTTCACTTGCTCCAATCTAATTTTTAAGGAAGTATTTTCTTCATTGGTCTTTTGGGCCTCCTTTTCCATTTGGCTAATTCTGCCTTTCAAGGTATTCTTCTCTTCATTGGCTTTTTGGAGCTCTTTTGACATTTGGGTTGGTCTATTTTTTTGGAGGGGGAGAGGCAGGGCAATTGGGGTTAAGTGACTTGCCCAAGGTCACGCAGCTCGCAAGTGTGTCTGAGGCTGGATTCAAACTCAGGTCCTCCTGGCTCCAGGGCCAGCACTCTACTCACTGCACCACCTAGCTGCCCCCCCAGTCTATTTTTTAAGGTGTTATTTTCCTCAGTATTTTTTGGGTCTCCTTTAGCGAGTTATTGACTTGTTTTTCATGGTTTTCTTGCATCTCTCTCATTTCTGCTCCCATTTTTTCCTCTACTTTTCTTACTTGCCTTTCCAAATCCTTTTTGAGCTCTTCCATGGCCTGAGACCAATTCATATTTTTCTTGGAGGCTTTTGATGTAGGCTCCTTGACTTTGTTGACTTCTTCTGGCTGTACATTTTGATTTTCTTTGTCACCAAAAAAAGATTCTATAGTCTACATCCATTTTTGCTGCCTGTTCATGTTCCCAGACAAATATCTGACCCTTGAGCTTTTTGTCAGGGTATGACTGCTTGTAGAGTAGAGAGTATTTTGTCCCAAGCTTTAGGGGCTATACTGCTGTTTTCAGAGCTCTTCTACTCCACAGTCACCATGAGCTCTGCCACAGCAGTGCTCCTTCTCCCCCAACAATCACCAACCAGGACTGTGACCCATATCCAAGCAGGGCAAAGCTGCCTCTCAGGCAGCAAAGCAGTCCTTGCACTCCTGCTCTGATCTGCAGCTTGATTCCTCCCACCATGTGAGCCAGGGACTCTGGAAGCAGTTGATTCTGGAGCTCTGGAAGCAGCTGTGGAACCTTCCTGCTGTTGCCACCACCACCACCACCACCACTGCCCTGCTACCTCCACCACCCCCAGGGCTGGGGATGGGTTATTTTCACCCCAATACAGCAGTTTTCCCACTAACCTGCTCCATGGTCATTGGCGTTTGTGGGTTGTGAAGTCTGGTAACTGCCACAGCTCAATGATTCCTGGTCCTCAGGCCTGCTCCTCCAGACTCCTGGTCTGGTTGATTCTGGCACAGCTGGGCTATGCTCTGCTCCCAGCACCGTGCAATAGACCCTTCCCAGTGACCATCCAGGTTGTCCTGAGCTGGAGGCCTGCTTCCCTCTGCTATTTCCTGGGTTTTGAAGCTCTAGAATTTGTTCAGAGCCACTTTTATAGGTGTTTGGAGGGATTTTGGGGAGAGCTTAAGCAAGTCCCTGCTTTCCAGCTGCCATCTTGGCTCCACTCCCCAATAAATTTTTAAGTATAATTTTGTGGATTTTCTGCGTTTGAGAGAACACATTGGGAATAATCATGTTTCTCTGTTTTTCTTGTCCATAAAAATGAAGCCTTTGGAATATGTTAGAAAATTCATATACATTGTAATCTGAAATATGTGAAATTTGAGTTAAATGGTGATGCTTCTGTTAGAGAAGAGGATACATCCCAAGTTGACACTTCTCTTTTAGACATTCCATTACCAAACATGGACATTTTTAAGAGGTTGTGGATGTGTAAAAGGTCAACAGAAAAAAAAGTTATAACAGAACATATGATTTAAAATGAACTAAAATCAATTAGAAAAATGCACATTAAAATAACTCTGAGGCACCACCTCATACCTATCTGATTGGCTTGTATGACAAAAAAGGAAAATCATAATTGCTGGAGAATATGTGGGGAAATTGGAACACTAATGCATTGTTGGTGGAGTTGTGAACTGATCCAACCATTCTGGAGAGCAATTTGGAACTATGAACAAAGAGCTATAAAACTGTGTATACCCTTTGATCCAGCAATGCCATTACTAGATCTGTATCCCAAAGAGATCATAAAAAAATGGAAAAAGACCCTCAAGCACAAAAATATTTATAACAAGAATTAGAAACTAAGGGTTTGCTGATCAATTGAGGAATGACTGAACAATTGTGATATTTGAATGTAATGGAATACTATTGTTCTACAAGAAATGATAAGCAGATAGATTTCAGAAAAACCTGGAAAGACCTAGTGAACTGAAGTGAACAGAACCAGGAGAACACTGTACACAGTAACAGCAACATTGTACAATGATGAACTTTGATAGACTCAGCTCTTCTCAGCAATGCAATAATCTAAGGCAACTCCAACAGACTCATGATAGAAAACGCTATCCACATCCAGAGAAAGAATTATGGAGTCTGAATGCAGATCGAAGCAGACTATTTGCTCTTTTTTTTCTTTCTCACAGTTTTCCCCTTTTGTTCTGATTCTTTTTTCACAACATGACTAATGTGCAAATGTCTAATACAATTGTACATGTATAGCCTTTATCAGATTGCTTGCCATTTTGCAGAGGGCGAAGGAAGGGAGAAAAAAATCTGGAATCCAAAATCTTATAAAAGTGAACGTTGAAAACTATTTTTACATGTAACTGGAAAAAAGAAAATACTATTAAGTGGGGGGAACTCTAAAAAATTAAAATTAAAAGAAAAAATTTAAAAATTAAAATGAACTAAAATCGTAATAAATAATTGTACAACTTGGCATGATTTGTAAAGATTTGAGAATTTTTAAACAAGTCAACTTTGTTGTACAGGAGTTTTATTTCCAGACGATTCTTTAACAACGGAGCCAACATACTCTAGTGGATAGAGAGCTAGCTTTGGAGCCAGAAAGACCTGGTTTCAAATATTATCTCTGAAATATGTTACTATGTGACCCTGGGCATGGATTCACTTGGGCAAATTACTTAAACCAATTTGCTAGTATCAAAAAATGAAAGGGATGAATTTACCATCAGTGAAGAGGAAATTAAGACAATTGTTAGGAGCTATTTTGCCCAATTACGTGTCAGTAATTTTGACAATTTAAATGAAATGGATGAATATCTACAAAATATAAGTTACCCAGATTAACAGAAGAAGAAATAAAATACTTAAATAACCCAATCTTAGAAAGAGAAACTGAGCAAGCCATCAATGAACTTCCTAAGAAAGTCCCTAGGACTAGATGGATTCACAAGCAAATTCTAGCTTTTAAAGCACTTAAAGAACAATTATAGACCAATTCAACTAATGAATATTGATGCAAAATTCTGAAATAAAATTCTAGCAAAGAGAATGCAGGAATATATCACAAGGATCATACAGTATGACCAGCTGGGATGTATACCAGGAATGTGAAGATGGTTCAATATTAGGAAAACTTTCAATATAATTAACCATACCAAAAACAAAACAAACAGAAATCATGATTATTTCAATAGATGCAGAAAAAGCATTTGATAAAATACGGCACCCATTCCTATTGAAAATACTAAAATACACAGGAATAAATACAGCTCACCCTAATATGATAAGTACTATTTATCTAAAACTATCAGCAAGCATTATCTATAATGGGTATAACCTAAAAGTCTTCTCAATTCAATAAGGAAGCAAGGATGACTATTGTCACTTCTATTGATTAATATGATACTAGAAATTTTAGCTATAGCAATAAGAGAAAAAAAAGAAAGGAATTCTTTTGGCAAAGAGGAAACAAAACTATCACTCTTTGCAGATGATATGATGTTATACTTAGAAAATCCTAGAGAATCAACTAAAAACTACTTGAAATTATTAATGACTTTAGCAAAGTTTCAGGATGCAAAGTAAACCCATAGAAATCATTAGCCTTCTATATATTACCAACAAAGTCTAGCAATAAGAAATAGAAAATAGAAATCCCATTTAAAATAACAACAGACAATATAAAATACTTGGGAGTCTATGTGCCAAGACAAACCCTAGAACTATCTGAACACAATGATAAAACTTTTCACACAAATAAAGTGAGATCCAAACAATTGGAAAAATATTATTGCTCATATGTAGGCTGAACCAATATAATAAAAATGACAACTTTACCCAAATCAATCTATTTATTCAGTGCCATACCAATCAGACTATCAAAAAATTATTTTATAGAGCTAGAAAAAATAATACAAAATTCGTCTGGAAGAACAACAGCTCAAAGATATCAAGGAAATCAATGAAAAAAAATCACAAAATAAGGTGGTCTAGCTGTACCACATCTCAAACTGTATTATAAAGTGGTAATTATCAAAAGAATCTGTATTGGCTAAGAAGCAGAATAGTGAATTAGTGGAATAGATTAGGTACAAATTACATTACAGCAAATGACCATAGTAATCTAGTATATGATAAACCCAAAGATCTAAGCCTTTAGAACAAAAACTCTTTATTTGGCAAAATCTGCTATGAAAACTGGAAAAACAGTATGGCAGAAAGTAGGTATAGAACAATATTTCACACCTTAAGCCAAGATAAGGTCAAAATGGATACATGATTTACACATAAGGGTGATACCAGAAGCAAATTAAGAAAGCATGGAATAGTTTATCTTTCAGATATATAGATAAGGGAAGAATTTAGGGCCCAAGAAGATGCAGAGGGCATTACAAAATGTAAAATATATAATTTTAATTATATAAAATTAAAAAGTTTTTGCACAAACAAAACCAATGCAACTAAAATTATAAGGAAAGCAGAAAACTGGCAAAAAAAGTTTTTGCAACAAGTATCTCCGATAAAAGCTTCATTCTCAAACATATAGAGAACTGAGTCAAATATTTAAAAATACAAGTTATTCCCCAATTGATAAGTGGTGAAAGGATATGAAGAGGCAGTTTTCAGACAAAGAAATCAAAGCTACCTTTAGTCTTGTGAAAAAAATTTCTAAATCTCTATTGATCATAGAAATGCAAATTAAAATAACTCTGAGGTACCACCTTACACCTATCAGAGTGGCTGATATGACAAAAAACAAAAATGTTAGATGTTGGAGGGGGTGTGGGAACACTGGGACACTAATGGTGGAGTTGGTGGAATTGTGAACTGATCCAATCATTGTGGAGAACAATTTGGAAATATGACCAAAGGGCTATAAAACCACGCATACCATTAGATCCAACAATGCCACTGCTAGGTCTATATCCCAAAGATATCTAAAAAAGGGGAAAAGACCTATTTGTACAAAATATTTATAGCACCTCTTCTTGTGGTAGCTAAGAATGTAAATCAAAGGGATACTCATTAATTGGGGAATGGCTAAACAAGCTGTGGTATATGATTGTAATGGAATATTATTGTGCTGTAAGAAATGACAAAGCAGGATTATTTCAGAAAAATCTAGAAAGACTTACACGAACTGAGACATAGTGAAGTGAATAAAACCAGGAAAACATTGTACATGGTAACAGCAGTATTGTTCAATGAATTGTAGATGACTTAGCTATTCTCAGCAATACAATGATCCAAGACAATCTCAAAGGACTAATGATGAAGGGTACTATCCTCCTCCAGAGAGAGAACTGATATTGACTGGATACAAACTGAAGCATGCTATTTTTTCCCCTTCCTTCCTTCTATCTTTCTTTCTTTCCTTCTTTCTTTCTTTCTTTCTTTCTTTCTTTCTTTCTTTCTTTCTTTCTTTCTTTCTTTCTTTTCCTTTTATTTGAGTCTTCTTATAGAAAATGACTAACTGGAAATATTTTACATAATGGTAAATATATAGCATATATCTGATTGCTTAGCATTTCAGGGAAGGGGGAGGGAAGGGAGGAAGGAATAGAATTTGGAACTCAAAATGTTAAATAAATCTGTTTAAAAATTGGGGAAAAGATAGTTAAACTGCATGATCTTCCCCTTTCTGCTAGATACAATGAGGCAAAAAGATTCAAAGGAAAAGGAAAAGCAAAGCAATCCATGAAAATTCATACCATATTGTTTTCTTCTCCGACTTTGTGAAACTAAGCCATTTACCTGATGAGGCTATTATAATGACTTCAGAGAAAGATCCTGTAGATATACAAATTACTGTATTATTGTTGTTTGTTTCTGAGTCTTTTGAACTACCTTGTGTATTAGTTCACTGAAATCCATCTATTCTTATGGTTTCTCTTGTATTGCCTTTGAAATTCCATATAGCTCAGAGAGCCAACTGTTTCCCCTCAGGGCTCAAAGAAGGTGTCATGTATCTTTATAAACATGCACATTTTATCTTGATGATTAAAATTCATGCGTTCTGCTTAAAATGAAAACAAAAAAAAAACCCTGAAGAACAAGAAGTCACTAAATAGAAAAACATAAGAAGCATAATTGGATTTGTGTCTTTGGAAATTTAAGTCAGGAGACAGACTTGTTTGTCTTGTAGATATTCAGAACTCAACATACGATGTTGAGGACTTTAAAGCTTCTTTTATTATGTTTAAAGATTTCACATCAGAAATGAAAATAATTTCTGGATATTCATTTACCCACAAAAATTTCCCCAGCCTTCCCCACAAGGAAAACCAGGATTACAAATTCTTCAAAAATCTGAAATTTCACTGACCATAGAATCTTAGGATAAAAATTTAAACCTGGAAGTTACCTTGGAATCCATGGACTCCTATCCATTGACCCCTCACTTTACAGTTGAGGAAACTGAGACATACAAAGATTAGATGACTAACCCAAGCTTGTATCCTTCAAATTTTTTTATTCCAAATATTCCACTCAATACCCTATGCCACACTTCCTATCCTAGTTTTGAATGGGTCCTTAAAAAGTCATCTAGACATCTCCTTGCTCTCTGAAAAACCACAATCTTTTCTACTTTCAACATTCGTTGACAGAAAAGTAAAATAATAAATGTTGGAGGGGATGTGGGAAAATAGGGACACTAATGGTGTGGAGTTGTGAGCTTATCCAACTATTCTGGAACTATGCCCAAAGGGCAATCACACTGTGCATATCCTTTGATCCAGCAGTACCACTACTAGGTCTGTATCCCAAAGAGATAAAAAATTAAAAAGGGGGAAAGGACCTGTGAGTACAAAATATTTATAACAGCTCTGTTTATGGTGGCAAAGAAATGGAGATTGAGAAGATGTCCATCAATGGCTGAACAAGTTATACTATGTGATTGTCATGGAATACTGTTGTGCTATAAGAAGGATGATCATGCTGGTTTAAAAAAAACCGGAAAAATGTACAAAAACTGATATAAAATGAAAGGAGCAGAACCAGTAGAACATTCTGTACAATAACAGCAATATTGCATGATGTTCAACTGTGAATGACAGCTCTTCTCAGCACTAAAATGACCCAAAACAATTCCAAAGGACCCAAGATAAAAAATGCTATCCACTTCCAGAGAAAGAACTGATTGAGTCTGAGTGCAGATTGAAGCAGACTATTTTTCACTTTTTTTATTCTTGTCATCTGTTTTTTTTTTTCTTTTGGTCTGTTTCTTCTTTTTTTTTCTTTTGTTTTTGCTTTAATTTTCCTTAAAATTTTTTTTAAATTTGTGGAATAAAACAAGCATTTCCACTACATAGTATGATAAAAAGATTATTGTACATGAAACTGCAAATCTATTATGCACAACTTGCTCTTCCTTTCAAATATACAAAAAATTATCATATAAATTTCTTTTTGTTTTTCTTTTTACTTCCCTCCCCCCCCCCCATCTCAGAGATGGCTACCATTAGATACAAATAGGCACATATACATAAAATTATTCTATACATATTTCTATTTATCAGTTCTTTCTATGGATGCAGACAGCCTCTTTTCTCATATGTCTTTTATAGTTAATTTAGGTATTTATAATAGAGAAAATAACTTATTCACTCAAAGTCGTTCTTAAAACAATATTACTGTTACTGCATACAATGCTCTCCTATCTCTACTCACTCCATTCTTCATTATTTTGTGCAAGTCTTTCCATATTTTTCTAAAATTATTGAGCTCATGACTTCTTATATCATAGTAGTATTCCATCACAATCGCATACCACAACCTTTTAAACCACTCCTCAACTGATGGGGATCCTCACTATTTCCACTTCCTTGCCATCACAAAGAGAGCTGCTGTAAGTATTCCAGAACATGTAGGTTTCTCAACCTCTTCTCCAATCATCCCTCTCTAGAAGTTCAAACTGGAAGTTTGTTTCTTCTTTCACAACTTGACTAATATGGAAATAGGTTTCACATGACTATACACATATAATCTATGCCAAATGGTTTACTATTTTAGGGGATGGGAAGATGAGGGAAGGATGGAGAAAACTTAGAACTCAAAATTTTAAAAAATATTAAAAATTGTCTTTACAATTAAGCAGGAAAAATAAAATATTATTAAAAAACATTGCTCAGTAATTCATTTCTCTGTTTAATCTTTTCCAGTCCAAATGTCATTCTTCTTGGTAGAGTAAACTGAATTGAGCAGCTCTGCTTTCTTCCTTCAACACTATGTCATACTGAGATCAGAGTGTTCCCTCCAACAAGGCACACTGAAATTCCTCTACAACTTAGTAGATGATATTCAAGAAAGGAAAAAGAAAAAGAAATTTACATGATAACTTTATTACATATTTAAAAGGAATAGCAAGTTGTACAAAATAGATTTGCAGTTTCATGTGCAAAAAAATCGAATAAAAAAGCATAGTAAAAAGAAAAAAAGACTTGTTCTAGCTGAAAAATTCATGATCCTAGTGAACCAACTGATCATTTATCTCCCAACTCATTTATCTCCCAACTCTTTGGAACCTTTGCAATAAAATTCCCCAAAACAACTTTCATTCTTGAGAGTTTTCCATTTTTCCTTTGATGATTTCCCCTATATAGTTTTGGTTCATGGATCCTTCCCCCGCAACCTTTGGAATCATCTCTCCTGAAATATCAGATGCAGGTCAGAGCAAGTCTAACTTTTTTCTATCAAAGTTTCTAGGAGGGAGTAATCGCTTTCTCTCATGATTCCTGTTATTTCTACCTCAGCAACAAATTCTTTCCTTTTGAGAAGAGTCAGATCAAGAATAGAATTCTGCTCAGCATGTGAGAAAGTCCTATATTTCCACCTAGTTGGGGAGGCTGAGATGGGGAGGTTTCTTGAGCTTAAGAGTCCTGCATTGCAATTATGCCAATCTAATATCAAATATCAGTATAGTTTACCTAAGTAGTGGTGAACCAGCCCAGGTTGGAAAAAATTGAATCATGTCAAAACTCCCATGCTCATCAGTGGAGAGATGAGACTAATAAATAGACCCTGCACTTCTAGCCCAGTCAAAATAGGGAGAACTGTTCTCAAAAAAAAGAATAAAATAGAATGTTTCTTTGTTTCTCTCCCTTTTAATGGATGAAATTATCATTAAAGTAAGTGAAGAAGTTATTAGCTGACCTGTTTTTGGCAGAGAGAAAAAGAGCTTCAGCAGATGTTTGGGTAACTGAAGTGCCCCATTATACTCCATCATGCTTCCGTGGCAGGCTTGTAATCTGTTTCTCCTTGAGGAGAGAGACAATTTCATTTTTGTTTTTGAATCTCCAATGCCTAGCAGACTGTCTGGCACATAGTAGGATCTTAACAATGATTTTTTGAATGAATGACTTGCTCATTTATTTCCTCTGTCTGACCTTGTAATCTGTATCCCACTATAGTGAACAAATGATTTCTGTTTACCCTTCCATTAATTTTCACCCTAATACTTTCTATTATGCTCCTATCTGTGGTATAAGTATACCTTACTACCTCTCTCTTGCTTTTTTCCTATCTTAATTTGTCTGAGTAAGGTAGATTCACCTGGAGTGGGTCCTTTGGTCAGGGATGAGCTCCCAAACTCTGGTACAGGATGCCATCACTGAACCCCCAACCTTCCATAGTGTCGCATGACCCTGTACCAAAGAAAAGAAAACATATCTGGGAGGCAGTTCCATCAAAGACTTAGGATTGCCTAGGGATCTGATGTAACGTGTAAGATAGTCATTTTACACTTCATGGACAACAAAAAAGAGAAAGAATGAGTTTCCCTGTTGGGACATTTTGCATGTACTTCCCATTCCAGCTCAGCAGTCAAACCAAAGGCCTTTCTTCATCACAAATACTTGGTTAGGGAAAGCCACAGAACACCTGCTCTGAGATGAGGAGCTGGGCCCTTTTGTTCCCCACTATCATGATTTTCCCAGAAGTAGGTTTACTCAGGCTCTATGTGGGCTCCCTGAACTCACAGGGAAGTTCAGTTCAGCATCAAACTCACATTGTCCGTTCTCACACAACAAAGGAAAAACATTTGTCAAATCTTGTCAATTCTACCTTCACATATATCTCATATATGATCTTCATTCTGGTTCAGGCCCTCACCTCCTCTTTTCTGTACTCTTATGCCAGTCTCCCAACCTGCAGTCAATAAACATTTATTAAGCACTTATGATATGTAGGCACTGTCTAAGCTCTAGGTCAACAAAGAAAGGCAAAAGATAGCCTTATTCTCAAGGAGCTCAAAATCTAATATGGAGGAGACAATCTGCAAACAACTAAGCTATATAAACAAATAAGCTTTATAAAGGATAAATGGAAAATATTCAACAAAATGGAATTGAAGGGCATTAGAACTGCAGAGGTATCAGCACTAGAATGGAGGGACAACAAGAAAGTCTTCCTGTGGAAGGTGGGGTTTTAGCTGGGACTAGAAGAAAGCCAGGAAAGCCAAGAGGCAGAGATGAGGAAGGAGGGCATTGTGGGCATGGGGACAGCCAGGGAAAATGCCAGGAGTTGGAATATGGAGTATCTTTTTAAAGAAATGTCAAGGGGCTAGCGTCACTGTATCACGGACTAAATGGGGATCTGTAAGGTATAAGAAGACTGTAAGGAAAGGTAAGGAGGGGTAAGGGTGGGTTGTGAAGGGCTTTGAAAACCTAACAGAGACTTTTATATTTGACTCTTGAAGTGCTAGGAATCTGTTGGAGTTTATCAAGTAAAAGGTGACATGGTCAGACCTGTGCATCAGGGAGATCACTTTGACAACTGAATGGTGGATGAACTGGAGTGGGGAGAGACTCCTGGTGGGAAGGTCCACAAACAGGCCACTGCAATAGTCTGGGAGGGAGGTAATGGATCTCTTCCTTCTCCAATCCATCCTCTACACCACTATCAGTGTGATGTTTCTGAAACAAATGATGATTTCTCCCAGTGGCTACAGTTCTATCTCCAGAAATAACTATATATTTTGCATTTAATTTTCTGGGTACAGATTGGTCCCTCTCATTAGATGGTAAGTTCCCTGAAGAAAGGTATTGTTTCATTTTTGTCTTTGTATGTCTAGGGTGTGGCACATCCAAGCTCACAGCACTTAGCACATGGAACGTACTTCATAAATTTTTATTGGGTGATAAATGACCAGCAGAAAGGCAACAGATTCCTTCACTTTCTACTATCTCAGACTTCGAACAAACAGATCACATAAATGTGAGATTCCTTGGCAATCAGGACTTTTCCTTTCCAGGAGAGGACCAGTCAGGGAGTTACTTTCTTCTGCTAAAGGAACTCATCTTTCCCTAAACAAACCTTTGGTCTTGTTATTTAATCACAGCATTTATGTTATTATCTGTATTAAAATGTGGCCTGGCCATATCTAGGAATCTGAAAGTTTTTCTTAATAGGGACCAGGCAAGCTTTGAAACAGAGAGTTTCTAATAGCATTCACTTATTCTTTAAGAGCTACGTAACATGTAAGTTAACTCCCTGTTCCATAAAGCTCAGTTGAGTTATGGACTTTTTGTTTGGGCTCTTCCCCAGCTGTAAACTTCCTTCAGCTCTTTATGAGACAATCTGTGAATTTATTTATTGCTGCATTAAAAAAAATCAATCACTGAAGGAATATCATGAATGTACTTGTAGTCCTAGTGTATGGGGCTGCAGAGCCTATAATTGAGTCATTCAAAATGCATTTGTTAATGCCTATACATGCCAGGTACTGTGCCTGGTTTGGGGGATAAAAAGACAGTAAGTGAAAAAGTCCCTCTCCTCAAAGAGCTTGCTCTCTGCTGAGGGTGGGAGGAGACAACTTGAACCCAGAAAATTAAATATGAAGTACATTCAAAGTAATTTCTGTAGGGAGGGTACCAGCAAAAGGGTGAGGGAGTCAGAAGAGCTTTCTGTAGGAGATGGCACCTGAGCTAAGTTTGGAAGGAAGCCATGAGGTAGAGGTGAGGAAGGAGTACATTCTAATCATGGGGGCATAGCCTGAGCAAAGGCATAAGGACAGCAAATAGCTCACTGTGGTTAGAAGATAGTGCATAAAGGAGAGTAACATTCAATTAGCCTGGAAAAATAAGATGGAACCATATTGTAAAGGGCTTTAAAAGTCAAATAGAGGGGTTTGTATCTTATCCTATAGGCAAAGGGGAACCACTGGGGCTTCTTGAGGATGGAGGGGACAATTTTTCAGACTTGTGCTTTGGAAATACCACTTTGGCAGCTGTGTGGAGCATGGCTTGGAGAAGAGAGAGGATGGAGGTTGGGAAGCCAATTAGGACATTACTGCAAGAGTCCTGACAAGAGATAACATGAGACAGAACCAAAGTGAGGGTCATATAAATCGAAAGAGAGGAAACAGATATAAGAGATATTGGTGAGGTAGGGGTGATAAGGACATCTAGGCAGTGTAGTGGATAGAGTGCCAGGTCTGGAGTCAGGAAGACTCATCTTCCTGAGTTCAAATCCAGCCTCAGACAATTACTAGCTGTGTCACCCTGGGCAAGTCATTCAATCCTATTTGCCTCAGTTCCTCATCTGTAAAATGGACTGGAGAGAGAGATAAATGGCAAACCACTCTTTGTAAAAAAAAACCCAAATGGGTCATGAAAAGTCAGATTCCATGCCGTCTTGGGGAGTGGGGGGGGAGGGAGAAAATCTAGAACCCAAAATTATGTGGAACTGAGTGTTGTAAACTAAAAATAAAAAAAATCTCCAAAAAAGTCAGATACAAGTAAAAAACTCAACAACAACAGCAGCAAGGAGATTTGATTAAGTCTTAACAAATAACTAGATATGAGGATAAAGGAGATAGTAGAGTCGAGAATGTCTCTGAAACTCCCCACCTGGGTAACTGGAAGAATCGTGGTGTCCTCAATAGAAATAGGGTAGTACAAAAGTGGGAGGTGGGTGGGTTGAGGGGGAGGAGTTGATAATAAGTGTGGTTTGGATGTGTTAAATTTGAGATACCTACACATCATCTAATTGGAGATATCCAATAAGCAGTTGGTATTCAGAGGCTGGGTGGTGCAATGGAAAGAATGTGGAACTTGGAATCAAGAGACATGATCATGTGACCCCACCCTCCCCATTCAACCAATTCCAGTGGCTCCCTATTACCTCCAGAATCCAATATAAAATCCTCTGTTTGGCTAGTAAACCCCCCAAGAACCTTCCTTGTCCTATGTTTCCAGTCTTCTCACACCTTATCACCATAAACACTGCCCCTTTTGCCACATCACCGCCCTGCCCACAACTGTTGTCCACAAACACTGGCCTCCTTGCTGTTCCTTGTACATGACACTCCGTTTCCCAACCCCAGGCATTTTCATTGATTTTCCCGGATGCCTGTAACTCTCTCACTCATTGTCCCTGTCTTCTGACTTTCCTGGCTCCCCTGGGAAACTAAAATCCCACCTTCTACAAGAAGGCTCTCCCAATCTCCCTTAATGTTGGTGCTTTCATTCTGTGGATTAGCTCCAATTTATCTTGCCTATATCATCTTTGTACATAGTCATTTATATAAAATAAATATTTGACAAAATAAATACAATAAACAGAGATGATGTTAATATATGGCTTTTAAAATCTACGTACTCCAACAGGGATGATTACTATAGTTTAGTCATCCCCTTTCTATTTGAATTTGACATCACTGGTGTGGACAAGTAGCAGGGAAGCAAAATGACCTTCCTGTTTTCTTAATAGATCAGCCTAACTAGGTAGGAGTAAATGGATATAAAATAAGGACAGACTTCCTTTCTCCATCGTATCCCCTCTTTCAGCTTTCATTTCCCAGCCTAAGGTCACCAACAAGGATATAGCTGGGGTTTGAGCTGCTGGTAGCAGGAAATGCTGACTACATCCCAATTCTCGTCATAAGAGCATCGATCCAGCATTGTAAGGGACCTTAAAGAATGCCTTTTCCAAAACCTTAATTTTACATTGGAGGAAACTGAGGCTTGGAAAGATGAGTGAATTGCCCAAGGTCACCAGCAAGGGTATAGCTGGGGTTTGAGCTCCAGGTCTAGGTTTCCAAGCTGAGCTAGCTTTCTTTCCACTGTACCCATGTTTTTGGGTTTGTTTGTTTTTTTTTTCCTTATGGTAGATCGTACATTCTATACTTGGTTTTCTACATATGAAGCTACTTGCTTATGCATCTTTCCTGCCTGTGTGAACACTTTACTCTGTTTTGACTGTTCTCACCCCAGGCAGCCTCCTCCATGGCCATGTATCCTTGAAGTGAAACAGGCAGGGTAGGTGTACACCAGGTGCAGTTGATTTCATTTGCTTTTTTCCTTTGTTCTCTTCAAAGAAGCGATCCTAGGGATGTTCAAAGGAGAGAAAGGAAACTATCTAAATTTGCATTTATATACAGGCTTTACTGGCTGAGCAACAGGAGCTTACTGGCTTCTTTATAGAAAAATAAAATGTTGTTGCTGTCTAGTTGTTCACTTGTGTCCAACTCTTTGTGACCCCATGGATCATAACACTCCAAGCCCCTCTATCCTCCACTATCTCTTGAAGTCTGTCCAAGTTCCTGTTTGTGGTTTCCATGACACTATCTATCCATCTCATCCTCTACCATTCCCTTTTCCTTTTGCCTTCAATCTTTCCCAGCATCAGAGTCTTTTCTGAGTCCCATCTTCTCATTATCTGGCCTAAGTACTTAAGCTTCACTTCAGTATTTGACCTTCCAATGAATCGACTGAATTGATTTATATAAGTATTAACTGATTTGACCTCCTTGCTATCTAAGGGACTGTCAAAAGTCTTACATGAGTTCTCAAAAGGGCATAAAATGCCACTTACCTGAAAGCACCTGTGCTTCAAATCAAGCAACACACCTTACCTCTTACTGACTCAAAGCTGAAGTTGGCAATCCTTTCTACAGCATGACCAGATGAGGTCCTCTGCTTCCAAATCACTACTCCATCTATGTGCCACAGACCCAGAAATGCCATCGGGTGAAGCCAATATCTCTTCCAGTGTCCTCTTCCTAACTTCCCTATTATTGTCCAGGATACCAGAATCCTTTTAATTATATTGTCTCTCCTGTTGGAGTATAAGCTCCTGGAGGGCAATGATAGTTTCATTTTGTCTTTATATCCCCAGCACTCACCTTAGTGCCTAGAATATAGATACTTAACGAATGCTTTTTGATTGATTATAATAAATGGAAAATGATTTCTTACATCTCAATATTTACCCAGTTTATTCTTATCTCACATTTTTTTCAGCATTTCAAACAAAATCCCTATTGAACCTTAACAAGGGAGAAATTTTCCCATGTACATTAACTCTGCAACTAGAGTTGAGAAAGGGATTCTTAAAACTTAAGTAGCAATAATAAACACAATATTTATAATACTGTAGTGCAAGGTTTGCAAAGCACTTTACAAATATTATCTAATCTTATCCTCACAACATTCCCGGGGGGTAGGTGCTGAGGAAACGGGCAGAGAGAAGATAAGTAATTCATCCAGGATCACACAACCAGTAAATTTCTGAGGCTGGAGGTAAACTCAGGTATTCCTGAATTGAGGTCCAGGTCTACTAACTGATTAAATTGATTATAGCTTTATTTTATTCTTATATGATATTGTGAAGGTCCTCTAGCTACTGTGGAGGATTATCACCATCTCAAGGACCATCAAGTTCCCTCACCAGTCTATAAGCCAGGCAACTGAGTATGGTGGAAAGGACACTGCATCTCTACTTGGAGGACTTCAGATCCTGGCTCATTTTCTGTCTGTGTAACTTTGAGCAAGTCATTTGATATCTCAGTGCCTTAGTTTCCTCAAGTATAAAATGGAGGAGGTGGAAGTTGTGTGGACCAGATGCTCTATAAAGTCTTTTCTGATTTCAAATCTATCATTGCATGATCTCTTCATGCTTTAAATTCCTTGTCTGCAAAACAAAATATTTGCCAACCACAAGGCTGTTGTAATAGTCACAAGGGATTAATGGAGATCAAAGCCCTCTGGAAATTGCTTCATCTGATCTTCTCAAGAATCCTCTGAGTGAGGCACTAAAAATATTATTATAGTAATTTTGTGTAGTAGGAAGTTTCGGTTCAGAGAGGTGAGGATTTGGTCAATGTCATATGGCTACTTCATGGTAGAACTGGGACATAAACCCAGGTCTTCCAACTCTAAGTTCAATGGTCTTTCCAATACCATGGACTACTTTCTTTGATGCATCTATGGATCTTCAGAAAGAGGGTCCATCCTCAATGAAATAAAAAAATCAACAACTACATTAAAAATTATTAGACAGGACCAGTAAGTGAGGGTGGGATCAATGAGGAGACCAACTGGTAGCAGCTAGCTTCTGGATTGGCCTGTGTGACAACCTGTGGTACCCCCTCAGGTGCCAAGAAGTGTGCCTGTGAAGCCTTTCCATCTCTATCAGTGTCCCTCCTTTCTGGTCCTATCTCCTCCCATCCTTGGAGCTATCCTATGTCTCACTCACAGATTTATAGAAATTAAAATTCTGGTAGGGACTTTAGAGTTTCCTTAGTACAAACATCTCATCTGAAAAAAGAAGGAAATGGAATCCCAGAGAAGGCAAATTATTTGCATGAGGTCATCCAGGGAATGTGTGGAAGAGTCAGGGCTCTATGATTCTGAATCTAGAGTTCTTTCCACTATACAGTGATTCATAGGTATTCTCAACTGGCCTAAGGGGTAAGCTAATGAATAGTAACACTTCCTCCAGCTATTTATGACTAATGAAACTAAAAGAGACAGCATGGATTGAAATATGGTCTCAGAGGTAGAAAGACCTGGGTTCAAATCTTGTCTCTGACACATACTGGTTTTGTGACTCTAGGCAGGTCACTTACCCTCTCAGAGCTCTAGGCAACATTTTAAGATTACAAATTGCAGAGAAAGTATAGAGTATTGACCTGAATTGGTGGGAAGAGTTTTCTCATGGAACAGTCTCTTAAATCAATGAAATCACAGATTTCAGTTCCTATCCCTAGGAGATTGCTGAAGATTGAAAAGCTTTTAGCATTCATAGAAAATTAGTTAAAATGGTGGGCTGATAAAGAGTGAGCTTTTGGAGTATTATTACTGAATTTTGATCATGATGGGACCTAAGAGGTTATCTACCTGGGGTTTCTAACCTGGCTTCTGTGAACTTGTTTATCTCTCCATGTGTCTATATGTGTATCTATCTATGTGTGTGTGTATACACACACATATAATATGTATCTGTCTGTCTATTTACCTATAAATATCTGTAGATGAATCTGTGATTATAGATTCTGATGTATTGATAGCTGTATTTCAATATATTTGATTTCCTTTGTAATCGTATTATTTTATTTTATACATTTAAAAGCTTTATTCTGAGAAGGGGTCCAGAGGCTTCACCACATTGACACAGGGGTCCCGCACACTAAGAAGGTGAAGAACCTTGATTTAGTCCGACTCCCTTATTTTTCACAAGGACATTTAGGTCCACAGTGGTAAAATGATTTGCCTAAGGTCCCACAGATCACAAGCAGCAACAAATGTAGCTCTGAGGTCTTCATTTTACTACTTACCCATGAAAGATGACTGTCACAGAGATAAAATTACAGTGAAAATGTATCAGAAATGTTTACCAAGTCATAATTTCCTAACACTATTTTCTCCCCATGGATGTCTCATGATGTCCTGGTAACTAACCAATCAACTGAACCATATTCAGATTTCTGTATAAATATAGCTTGCTCACAGGATGTTCGCCTGATTAATGGACAGAAGATAGATAGCGGAAATGTTCCAATCCTAATATGAAAATGACACTGAAGTATATTTGTGTTATCTCTTGTAGCTCAAAGGTCAGTCTGTGCTAGAAACTCTAAATTTGTTTGACATAACGCTTAGAAAAAAAATTAACCAGTATGCTGTGATGTATTTCAAACAAAAAGAAATCTTCAACCTTCGTATTAGCTCCAGGTTTTGCATATAGAGTATATCAGATAAAGATGAAACTTGTTGCATTCTTCAGGGGGCTTTATCAAGTCAATCCTGCTATGGTACCTGCTGATATCACCTTTTGGTACATAAATCCAGGAATGAGAAGGTGTCCCAGAGACATTGGCCATTATAAGAATTTAACTTATTGAAGTGTCCACAATAGACAGACAGGGAGCAAGAAAACAAGGCTGAACAGGGCAAGAAGGGAGTCTGGGAAAAAAGGTAATAAAATAGAAAATGGGGGAGACACAGCTCCAAGTCACATAGACCCCATTTTATCAATTGCCTGAGCAATTACAGGTCTGATACAACATTCAGCCTCTGGGGACTAAATGAATCTCAGGGAGGGGGAGTCGTGACTTCTCTGACCTTTTGGGATCATTAGCTCTGACAGGGCATCTACTATCTGGATCTGGAACAAGTCTTACTGTAGGAGAACAAAGAGGCATGAGAAGTCTATCCATTGATTGCTATTGGGTTTTTTTTTACCTTTACATATACTTCATTACTGTAAACTTTGATGGCCAGTGAATGAATTCAGGTAAAAAAAAAAAAAAACTTTGATGATTCTGAGTAAAGGCAAATAACACAATTGTAGGCTGAAAGAGTATTCATTCTGAGCTGCAGGGGGAACCTGAAACCTCATGAAGCTAATTTACTTTTGGGTGTTTTTTTTGAATGTTTATTGATGCTCCACTGAACTTTGCCTCTTTTGGATGGGTTTTGTTTTGTACTTGAAAGCAACAACAAAAACAGCATCACAGTTATACACACATGTGCAAATGTCAGTACATTTTCCAAAAAGAACTTGGAGTTCTGTTTCTTCTGTAGCTTTGGGATTTTCATATTTGGGATTTCATATTTGGTAGGGCATCAATGAAGGGGTTGGGGTCGGGGAGCAATACAGTGAACCCTGAGCCTAGAAATGCAGCATAGAAAAACTTATTCCCACATGGCAGCCTCACCAAGAATTTAGTTCTGCCATCCAGTGGCCACTGTAATGAAATTTCTTCATAATACAGCATCTCAGAGTCATAGAACCATGGAATGTTGGAACTAGAATTCATCTTGTCCTGTGTCTGACACTTCATAGATGACAAACTTTAGATGTAGAGAAGGGAAGTGATATGTCTAAGGTCAAACATCTTTGGATTGCTTTGGTATTTGCCATATGTGTGTGTAACATGTTTATATACATATGCATGTTAGGTATTGGATACTAAAAACATGTTACATATATGTTATGTATGTATCCATATACTTCCACTTTTTTATACATCTGTATGTGTACAAGTTGTTCCTCCCAATAAAATATAAGGTCCTTGAGAGCAAGGATTGTTTTGTTTTTGCTTTTGTTCTAGAACCAAGCATAGGTTATGACACATAGTAGGTGTTTAATAAAGTCTTGTGGTTGATTAACTAATCTCATCAATGTGTACACTCTTTCCAACAAGGAAGGTTATAACCCACCACAGACATCCCCTTATACCCTGCATGACTCTTTTCCAAAGTCTCCCATAAATGATCTGCAGAGGATCTATCCAGTATCTTAGAGACCTTACTTAAGTTTTCTTGACATTATGAGAAGTATATGGACTCTCCCTTGGTTATCTTATGTTCTCATCATATCATTGTCCCACTTTTAAGAAAATTATACATATCATTGATTATAGACATCCCTTAGGCAATAGATGGTGTCTCCACATTGTAATTTTGTCCCTTACTGCTCCTCTAATTCAGGCTGGTGTTAGGGAGAAGGGACATGACACCTCGAGATCCTCCTTTCTCCAAGAAGCTAGTGCTGCCCAATACCTGCTCTTTCCCTTGCTAGAAGGCTGGATTCCAATATTTTCTTGAATTTGGGTTTGCTAGAGAGGCAGTCCTGAGGCTGACAGATTGACAAGATGTAGGAACTCTTCTCCATTCCATCCTCTTCTCTTTCTAGGATTCTAGACTATAGGGTCTGAGACCTCTCCTTTCAGGCCATGTGAGTAGGAAGATACATAAATTCCACATCTTTCAGCCCAAGACAGAGAGATACCTTGGGGACCGGGGCCACTCAGCTCCATTTCCGTGTCTCTCTAAAAAAGGAGGAAAAGATCAAACTGTAACTGCTGCCCTTTTAAAAAACATGTTGACATAAAACAGATAACTGATCCAGGACAGTCCAAGCCAACCACTTGATTCCATTGAGCCACAAGAGGCCAAGATGATCAGTCTATCCCTATTAAGACCTAAGGAGGTATGATCATCCTTCTAATGAGGTTTCCTCCTTGCCCCTCCCCTCAATTGTGGGCTAACCCTAAATCAGGCTTAGTCCAACACATCTAAGGTTTTGGTTTTGCTTTTTAATGTAATAAACATCTATGAGCCATCATAACTTAAATAATTAAATGTTGTCTATACAAGCACTGAGGATCTTTATCTCAACTTCTACTCCCTATAAGAAGTTCTCTTGTTCCTATACTTTGGTTACATCTACCCCCTCAGAGTACTATGGGGTACCCCCTCAGACTATTTTTGGTAGTACAGTGGGTAGAGCAGAGGGCTTTGAGTCAGAAAGACCTGAATTCAAATCCAGCTTCAGACACTTATTGGCTGCATGACTCTAGGCAAGTCATTTGATCTTCATTCACCTCAGTTTCATCAACAGTAAAATGGAAACCTCATAAGACTTTTTGTGAGGATCAAATGAGATAAAGTGATTAGCACAGTGCTTGGCACATAGTAAGTGCTATATACAGGCTTATTCCCTTCTCCCTGCCCATGAGATCCAACCAAATGATGTTCTAAATGCCACTGGCTTGAGCTCCAACCAGAGTGCTACCCCTGCCCAAGATTATCAGTGGAGAATCAGTTAGGTCAGCCAGCTAGAGAAGCTTTGAAAAAAGGGAATCTAGTGGAGCAGTAAGAACATACTGCCCCCCTTCAAAGTCTGTAACACACTCTCTCACAAGTACATTTACAATCCAGAGGAAAGTGGGCTAAGTCTTGGAGAACATATGTGGCAAAGGGGAAACGTATAGCTCCTGATTGCTAGAAATCCTTTTTTCTTATTCTTAGGGTACTCAGTAAGTTACCATTAACCATAATTAGTTATGCCTGATCTGAACTTGGCTCCTGATACAGACACTGCCTTCAGTGGACCTGAGTATGCCTCTAGGACACTGATGGAAACATAGGTAGTCCAAACTCTTTGAAGGTCCTTTGAAGCTTGAAAGGTCCTCCTGGTGGTCAAAGGTGGGAGTGGGGCTAGGAGACCTGGTCAAAGCCAAAGCTGAGGTCTTTCTTCCTCTCCCAGGTGCTTCCTTGTCAGGGGGTTCATTTCAATTCACTCCAGTTTCTGAAATTCCATCCCTTCTCAGATAATTTATAAATGATCCATGGGGTGTGGCCAGGCTTCCTTGGGTTTATCTACTCGAACACCTTCATTTGACAAATTAGGAAATTGAGGCCCCTAGATACTAAGTGACTTGGCCAAGTTAACATGAGTAGTAAGTAACAGAGACAAGACTGAAGCCATTTGGACAAGGACACACAACTACTAAGTGGTAGACAGAGTTGAAGGCATGCACATTTAGGATTAGAATAGACTATTCTGACCCCAAGTTTAGTATTCTTTCCCACTATGCCATGCAAAGGACATGAAAAAACTGCCTCCCCCAATTCTTCAAATACATGAAACAAAAGAAGGGAAAAAATCCCTCCATTTGAAAAAGGAAGGGAGAGCTAACAGGACAGAAAAAGAGTAAGCTGTTTTTTAAGGTCTTCGTTTTTGCCTGTACAGAAAAAAAAATCCTGGTTGTGATGAAAGGATAGCATCCAAATTAAAACAGGGAAAGTAATAATTAAAAGCATCCAGAAAAAGTGGAGCATTCTAATTAGCAGGGACTAATGACATGTACCCAAGACAACTCGTAGAATTGCAGAGCCTCTGGTCATTATTTCTGAGAAATCATGAAGTCCCCAAAGAGCCAGAGAACAGTGAGCGGTGGGTTTGTCTTTAAATAGGAAAAACCAAGGCAAACTATAGACTCGTGCATTTGACATCAATAGGTAGAAGGTTACAGGATGAAGACTGGCAGCCACCCTCTTCTCCCCTTCCCTAAACTAGACTCTAAGGCAGGGACTGGGTTGTGTTTTTTTCACCTTTGTATCCCTAGTGCCTACTAGAGTATCTTACACATAGCAGATGAGTGTTAATTGAACTGAATTGCATGAACCACCTTTTGTGTGTGTGTGAAATAATTATTCATTTTAATTAATATATTCGTTAACTCTTTTTGCTAGTAAATTCCTTTTTCCTATACAAATGTGCATAGTCAAGCAAAAACAAATTTCTGCACTACCTATATCCAAAAATAGTCTCAATCTACATTGTGAGTTTATGGATAACATATTTCATCATGAGTCCACTGTGGCTGGTCATTTCATTGATCAGAGTTCCTAAGTTTTTAAAAATAAGATAAAATTCAACTGATTGAGTGAAAAAAAAAGAAAAGAGAAGATGCTCTGGGAAGGAAATGGGGAAAAGACCAATCTTTTCAGTTTTGACAGATGTAGTCTTGTTAATAGGAACCCTGAATCAAAGTCTTAAGGCCACTCTTCACCACTGATCTCAAACACATTTTCCAAGTATTTTCTAAAGTCACTAGTGTTTTAAACCAATAGGTCGGAACCATTTTGCTATTTATCTTAGTCTTTTTAAGCTCTGACTGCTCAACTGAGCAAATCATGTTTGTACATATATATAAATGAAACTTTTGTATTGTGACTTAAAGTTGCAACCTATGCATTACATATGGAACACATAGACATTATGCAGGTTTGTATAGTCATATAAAACATACATATATGTAGACACAGGTGCCTATGTGCATGTACACATTTATTAAGTGCCTACGATATGCCAGTCACTGCTTAGGTGCTTTACCAATATCTCATTTAATCTGCACAACAATCATGAGAGGTAGATACCATTATCTCCTTTTAAAGTTGACTTGCCCATGATCACATAGCTAGTAATCATCTGATGTGAGATTTGAACTCAGGTCTTCCTGAGACCTGGCACTCTATCCTCTGCATCACCTAGCTTCCATAATGGTATGTCCAAGGCCTTGCTGATGGTTATTGGAACAGAAAGGACAAAACCATGTTGTCTTGGCCCTCATTCCAGTGTCATTCCACTATGTCCTACCTCTCTCTTCTTTTCCTGCTTGAGCATTTCTAGATTTGATCCTAACATTGTAAGCTCAAGGAAAGCAGGGTCTTTTTGATCTCCATATTTCCTGGGCACCTTGCCCAGGATTCCACCCTTAGTATATACTTAATGAATGTTCGTTGAAATGACTTAAACAATTGCTTTTTAAGATGAGGATTAACTTGATTTAACTTTACACTTTGGATAATCACAAGGCTATCCTGACTTTGGCTTCGAGAGAGCTTCCTGGGAGAAAAATAAGCCCTGGTGCTTATTATCAAAGATAACACACCACTTCTGCGCCTTTGAATCTGCTTGACCTGGCCCTCTAGGGTTCAGATAAGAGGCAGGCAGAAAATGATGTATCATGGGAACCTAATATTCTCTTTAAGAAGAAGTCTGGGATCTCACATGTGTCTTAGGCCTCAGCTTCAAGGTATCTGGAGTAGCAGAAGGCTTCTTCTGAAAGGACCATAAACCATTATGGATCCTGAGTCCTAGTGCCCCAAAGACCCCAGGGGTTGGAGGGAGGACCTATGTATCCAACTACTCAACGATTGGATGTTTTTATACTCCATGTGTGGTTTGCTTCAATCCCCAATGTTTTGGGTTGATGCTTTAGGAGGGGAGGGCGAGAAGATTGTGAGTCTAGGCCAGTGCCCAGGTCCAGATTCCTTTTTATTCCTTTCCTGCTGGGGTCTCATAACTACATGATTTTAGACCTCTGGGAGTCAAGGACAGTGACTGAGTAGGGGTGCCCTTATCAGTGGATCATTCCCAAGTATACACATCCTCATGTTCCTGTCTGCATAATTCAGAGTCATGAGTCTATGACATGGAAATCTTCTCTTCTTCCTTGTCTCTGCCCAAACTTTCATCCCTCTCCATCTCAACTTTATCCCTCCTCCCTTAGCCTCTCATTCCATCGTACTCTTCAGACCCTTCTCTCAACTGATCAGCCAATCAACAAGCAGTTATTAGCACCACCCCCCCCGTGCACACCCTCCCCTACACACACACGTCAGTCACTGTGCCAAGTGCTGGGGACACAAAGACAGAAATCAAACATCTCTGCCCTTCGGGAGTTTACACTGCAAGGATCAGTTACCCTAGGATTTTTGGCCTTCTTTGCCTTATTGCTATAGATGCCTTGCCAAACCCCTACCCCTGGCTTGCCTCCCACCATTGGCCTTCTCTGTTCCTATCTATGTGCTTCTGAAAACTCCTGGAGAATGTCACATTAACTGGTTTGCTTATAAATTTCTCTTCTCTAAGCTCAACTGGGCCCTCTTCATGGCAAGCAATCTTTCCTAAGCTTCTATCACATTCTCCAGTGTCTGTTATAAAATGTCTCCTGTTTTCTGCAAACCTCCTATGTCATCAACCCCACACCACTCTTAGCATAGATCTTCACCTCCTATTTCTTTACTGAAATAAAATAGAGGCCATTCTCCTGAGCTCTGTCCTCTTTCCTGTTTTACACCCCAATCCTTCTCCATCACCCCATTTTCTTTTTTATTTTTTTAATTTATGGAATAAAACAAGTACTTCCATAACATAGTATAATAAAAAGATGATTGTACGTGAAACTGCAAATCTATTATGTACAACTTGCTCTTCGTTTTAAATATATAATACATTTATATACAATATGTATATATATTAATATATATAGTGTTTATAAATATATACAATAAAGTTATCATGTTAATTTCTTTTTTCCTTTCCTCTGCCCCACCCTGTCCTAGAAATGACTACCATTAGACACAAATATAAATACATATATATGTAAAGTTATTCTATACATACTTCTATTTATCCTGGATGCAGATAGGATCTTTCTTTATATGTCCTTTATAGCTAATTTGGATATTTATAATTGTCTGATGCTCTCTCTTCTTACCAAGGCTAATCCTTCCACCTGTGTTCTTTCTGGATCCCAATGCTTCTTATCCCCACTTGTCCCTTTTCACTTATGTCCAATTCAAGTACGAAATAGCGCATTATAAACAGGGTAAATAAAATGGCATAAATTGGTAAATAAAAGAATATCAGAGCCAAATGGAACTAATGTTTTGTTGCTAATTTTCAGGAAGACCCTATGTCCCTGTAGAATTTAAGTTCCCTGAGGGCAAGGTCCACCCTGTTTTTTTGTCTTTGTATATCTAGCATTTAGCTCAATGCCTGGCACATGATAGGTACTTAGAGAGTGATGGTAGACTTGAACTGAATTTCAATTATGCCTGGCACATAGTAGGTACTTTGTGAGTGATGGTAGACTTGAACTGAATTTCAATTATGCCTGGCACATAATAGGCACTTCATGAGTGATGGTGGACTTGAACTGAATTTCAATTACTCCTTCTCTAATTTGCTCTTTCCCCACCACATTTAAACATTATTGTATAATGGAAAGATTGCTACATTTGGAGACAGAGGACTGGCATCTGAATTCTGACTCAGTCACTTACCACCTACATGATTAAGACAAATCACTCTCTCTGAGTGTTACAGCCTTTGTAGACCTCAACTTCCTTATCTATAAAATGAGGGAGTTGAATTAGGTCCATAGAAGATTTATAATTTCCCCCAGCAAAACAAAATTTTACTTGATCCTGTCAGACTTCCAGGCTATCAGCCTATACCTCTTTCCCTTTCACAGACAAATTCCTAGAAATGGTCATCATTTGTGCTGACTGCTTCCATTTCTTCATATACTATATATTTTCACTTATATACTTTACCTCCTATATGCATCTTTTATCATGTGGCAAGCATCACTTGCCACTGAAGTGAGGCAGTTTTTCTAAGGCTGCTGATGATCACTCAACTACTAAGTCCAGTGACCTAGTCCTAAATCTACTTGACCTCTCTGCAGCTTTTGATAACCTGACCACCACTTCCTCTTGGACATTCTCTCTTCCCTTGGCTTCTGTGACTCTATGTCCTCTTTGTTCTCTTCCTTCTCAATGGCCTTCCTCCTCTTGCCTTGCTCAATGTTACCATTACTCAAATTCCTGCCCTGGACCTTCTCTTCTTTCTCTATGTTATTTCCCTTGTCGATCTCATCAGCCCTGTGCAGAAGATTCACAAACCTATATATCCAGCCCAACTGCTAACTAGACAGCTCTGTTTGAATTTCCATAGGAATTCCAAACTCCAAAGTGGTACTCATTACATTTTCCTTTCCTCTAAACCTCTTCATTTCTGTTGATGGCCCCACTATCCTTCTAGTCAACCAAGTTCACAACTTTGGAGTCATCCTTGAATCTCTCCCTTTTTCGATCAATCACTCAACCAACAAGCATCATTCCTCCCCACCCCCCACCATGTTCTAAGCACTATGTTAAGAGCTGATGATACAAAAAACAAAAGGGAAATGAAGAGTGCCTCTCAAAGAACTTTCCAATCAGTTCCCAAGTCTACAATTTCTCTCACATTCATTTCCTTTTCTCCCCTCACACTGCCTCTACCATAACTCAGGACTCCATTACCTCTTTGCAATAGTCTCTTAATTTATCACCCTCCTCCTAGTCTTTAATCCAGAAAGGGTCAAACTTGCAGCCCACAGGTCTTGTGGTCAGCAAAACTCCCAAGTGCAATCTAAACCAGGTTAAAATGTAATTGGGAAATGTTTAACACAATAAATAAAAAAGCGATACAACATCATGCTAATCTGTGGTTTTCTAAGTTAATATTCGTCCTGCAGTGATCAGTTTCTATTTGAGTGTGATGCTGCAGTCTGCTTTATCCTACAAACAGCTGGCAAATCGATTTTCCTAAACCACAGATCTGTTATGCACACCCCTACTCAAAGCATGGCAGTATCTCCCTGTTTCTTCTAGAATAAAATACAGGATCCTCGGTTTGGCATACAAGCCTGTCTATAATCTAGCACCGACTACCTTTCCAATGATGTTGTACACAATTTTCATCACAAATTCAGATTGGACTATTGAATGTTTCTTGCACATGCCATTCAATTACCCATCTCTGTGTCTTTGGACAGACAGCAGAACCTCATTTCTAAAATGCCCTCCAACCCCAACACTGCCTTTTAGAATCACGGGCATTTTTCAAGGCAAAGCTTAGGCCTCACCTCCTCCAAGAGGCCTTTCATGATCTCCTGGTTATTAGCACTGCCTCTCTTTTGAAATTATACTTTATTATTTTGCATACACTTTGCATTTATAAATTTCTGTGTGGCCCAGAGCATGTTAACTCCTTGAGGGCAGGAACATTTTTCATTTTCCTTGAACTTTGTACCTTGAACACAGTAGGCACTTGATAAATGTTTTTTGACTTGAATTGAATTCAGTTCCTCTCTTTTGCCCTGTGGGTGCATGGTCAGTGAAAATTAGAAGCAGACAATGGGTGGAGTCATCCAGCCTAGAGAGGCATGCCTGAAATACTAAGGTATTATTACATTAGCCCAAGGGAAGAGAGTAAACTGAGAACCAGAGTGCAAAATTTTGGAGAATTAGAATCTTGCCATTTTCTTGAAAATTACATGACTTCTCTCAGAGCCTTAATAGTCTAGGAACCAAAAAACAAATGCATAAAAATGTATAGATGGTTTCTTCATCTGTACTGCAGAGCTAATAATGCTTAACTTGCCTCAAAGGGATGCTATATAGATTTACTAATTAATGACAATAATGAGCTTGGAAACTACAAAGTGCTGAATTAATGTTAAGTGTTTGTTAGGAATAATTTGATTCAGATGCCTTTTGTCTTTTTTGGTGCTCTGGGTAATTCATTCCCATGTCCTGGATTTGGTAGCTGGTATTTATCTAGGTACATTAACCTTGCCTCGTTCAGGCATTTGGCTTCCCGAAAGGTTCAACTTATTTCAAATTTGGTTGTCCCAATTTGTAGGGTCCCTTCTTGGCAATTCCTTATGCCTGGGATGTTCCCATTTCTTCAGCTTTCAGAATCCCTCGTTCCCTTGAAGGCTCAGCTTAAGTGCTGCCTCCTCCAGGAAATCTTTCCTAATGGGACTGAGCTGAACCAATCTAAACTTCACATTGGTTTCTCTGAGGCTTTTGTAGTTTAAGCGGCCTTAAAGACTTCTCAAAGAAGGCCTTTTCCAGGTCTCAGTTTCCTTGGCTTTATTTTTAAATTAAATTTTGTTTTTTTAAGTGAAAAAATAAACATTTATTTTTCTCTCCCACTACTGGGGGGGGGGAAGGAAAATCTCTTAAAACTCATCAGATTTTCAAAGTTGAAAAAGGATGGAAAATGACAAATGTTGGAGGGGCTGAGAGAAAATAGACACTTGTATTATTGGAGGGGCTGTGAGTTGGTATAGCTGTTCTGGAAAGTTTTCTTGATTTTAAAAGAAAGGGGTTGGACTAAGATGCTAGATCCTTGAACCTTGTACCTTGAACACAGTAGGCACTTAATAAATGTTTTTTGACTTGAATTGAATTTGATTCCTCTCTTTTGCCCTGTGGGTGCTTTGTGTTGGCTAGGTCAAATACTTGTAGAAGGCAGAGTTAACACGGGCACTGAGAGACATCATGGTATAGTAGATAGATGGCCATTGCTCCCAAAGCATCTTTTTACTCATCTTCAATGGAAGTATATAGTGTGTACGTATACAGCATGTAAGAAGCAGAAGTGCTTAGGTTCAAGCCTGCCTCTGATATATACCTACCGTGTGATCCTTAGAAAACTACCTGGCCTCTTAGTACTCTAGGTGGCTTGGGTCGACCTCCATTGGTAGAGAGAATCCCCTCATCTGGGAGTTCCATACACTGGTGAAGTCACTGGTCTAATCTCTATCCCTTCCTATAGGATGGTGATGGTGAAGGTGCCATGAAAACCATAAAGTGCTATGAAAATGTGAATTCTGTGATTCTACTTGTTTAAGAGACAGTGAGGTTTGTTTAATAACTGGCACGGTACCTTCTGCATCCAATTTGGTGCCTTACAAATAATGGGGACAGGGATAGGGACTGGATCTGTGATCTCATTGATAGAGGGATGCCTTCCACCAAAGCAAGTCAGCCCCTCCCCTGCAAATTATATCATTAGTCTTGAAATCAGGAAATGGGAATTTTGTTTTCTACTTGGTTACAGATCTGCTCAGTCCTTGTAGTAATGCAATTAACAGTGCTTAATTTTCTCTAGAAGGAAAATCTTTATTCACTTCGGAAGATATGGGAGAGATTAACGAGAAAACAGCTATATACTACTGAATGGATTGGAAATGAAAAGGTCAGGTGAGGAAAAAAAGTAGTTCATAGTTTTTTCTTGCAAAGACAATTGCTCCCAAAGCAAGTTCCACTGACTTTGGTATTTGACCCCTTTTCTCATCCATAGCCCTGGTGAGGAAGGATATCCTCGTGGCTAATTACCCACCCAGGACCAATAAAGGTTGCTGTCAGCCTGAGTAGCGAGAATGCTGATGGCATCTATTGGACTACTTGAGTACCCCTGCAGGGAGGGCAGCCTGCTAAAAATTATGGGTTGCTACAGGGAGGTAAGCAAGAATTTTAGACTAATGAGTTCCCAGAAATAATTATGGATCATGTGAAAATGCAACGTACCTGAGTATGGGTGCCAGGGTAGCGGTAGGAGAGTAAGGAACTAACATAGGCCTAAGCATCGCCAAAGATGATACCTCCAAAACTCCTTACTGGAATAAGGACTCTGGACTAGCAAATAGTCTGTCTTTGTTTCTCAGACTATAGTAAAGTGTTTGATATAGTAAGACTCCAGTCAATTTTTGATGTGGAGACTCAGGTCCCGTTTATAAAAATTGTTCTTGCCATGAGGTTTTATTCAGTTGTTTCCAACTCTTTGTGACCCTATTTGTGGTTTTCTTGGCAAAGATACTAGAGTGGTTTGCCATTTTCTTCTCCAGCTCATTTTACAGATGAGGAAACTAAGGCAAACAGGGTGAACACAGCTAGCAAGTGTTTGATCCTATATTTGGACTCAGGTCTTCCTGACTAACCTGAAATTGTATTTTTATTTATTTTGTTAAATATTTCCCAGTTACGTTTTAATCTGGTTCTGGCCACACTCAGAGTGTTGTGGGTCACACGCAGTTCTTGGCTGCACAGAGAACCTAGAGCACATGGAGGTTAAGTGGTTTGCTTAGGGTCATGCAGCACATATGTATTCTTGGCTCTGAGTCTCTGGATTCTGCCATGTTTCCTTTTGGTGAAGACGACCATAAGGATAGGGACTGGATTTATGAGAGCACTGATACAGGGAATTGTCAGGGAAAGAAACTCTTTTTACTCATATAGGTCAACATGTTCTCTGAAACCTACAGTCTTCTAGATTTGCCTAGGGTATCAGAGGGTAAATTCCTTACTCAGTGTCACACAGCAAGAATGTGCTCTAGGCAAGATTTGAACTTGGGTCTTCATTGACTTCAAGGCCAGCTTTCTAGCTACTGCTCTATGTTGGCTCACCATCATCATCCCCAACAACTATTCAACATATCATTGCAATTTGAAAAATGTATCACTTACTCAGAACCTACAAGGACAAGATCAAGTAGACAGAATCGCTCACCAGAAGCTTGTATTCTTTATAAATAGAGAATGAATCTCCATGCTATAAATACAAAACCCAGAGTGTCCTTGATAATTCAACAAATAAACTGGAGCATCATCACAGTCAAAACTGTTACCTACAGTGTCGCAGACATAACATTGTTCCATAAAAATTTGATAATATTTTTAATAGATGACATCATTCTAAAAGCCCATAACCTCTAAACTAAGCAGAATAAAAAGCTCTTAAAATATAGAAATTGAGCAGAACAAAGTCAGATGGGAAAAGGATAAAATCCATGCCATGTTCATCATCCTACCTGCTACTGGCATTGTCCTGGAGATGCTTTCAGTAGCCTACGGAAGATGTGATTACATCTCACTACTATTATGAAAAACAATCATTTTATCCACTTGTGCAATTGTATGGGGAACGTTAAACATTAAAGAACAATAGAGAGATAGTGACCTGTCCCAGGACTCTTTCTACTTTACCTCCCTGAATATAATGAGGAGGAACAAGATCAGTAATGATTAATAATAATAACTGTGCTATAGTAAAAGAGCCCAGGCTCTGGATTCATAGAACTGGATTTAAATCCTAGTACTGGCACTTAATGCCTATGTGACCCAGGACAAGTTGCATCATATCTGGGACTTGGTTTCCTCATCATTAAATTAAAAGAATTGAACCAGATGACCTTTGGGGCCCCTTTTAGCTTTAAATCTTGGAGCCTACAATAAAGGCTAGCTGACATTTATAAAGTGTCTCAAGGCTTGTAAAGTACTTTATATTCATCTTCTTATTTGATTAGGCAGTTATGTAACATGGTAGATAGCACTCAGGACTTTAAGAACTGAGTTTGAATCCTACCTCAGACACTTATGAGCTTTGTAACCCTGGGCAAGTCACTTGTTCATTAGCCTCTATCTCTTCACTTGTAAAATGAGATGTTTGGACTAGAGGATCTCCAAGTTCTCACTCAGTTCTAAATATAATAGTATTTATATAGTGCTTTAAGACTTGCAATGTACTTTACAAATACTATAATTCTCACAACAACCCTGGGACACAGGTATCGTTATTATCCCCATTTTATAAATAAGGAAACTGAGGCAGTTAAGTAATTTGCGCAAGGTCACCCAATACTAAGTGTCTGAGGGTAAATTTGAATTCAGGTCTTCCTATTCTCTAGGTTCAATACCTTGTCCACAGTGCCACCTAGCTACCTCCAAGCTATGATCGAACCTATGATACAGTTTGATGATACCTATCCCCAAATGACCAGATTTCATGTGGCTTCTGCACTGCACCCAGGGCCATCTCCAATTATCCTGATCTATATCTCACTGCTGGACCCAGATGGCTCCAGAGGTGAAAGTGAGGCTGGTGACTTTGCACAGCCCTCCTTCACTTAAATCCAATTCACTTGCATATCACGCAATCCCTTTCCTTATGTCATGGTCCTCTTCGAAAACAGAGGACATACAGCAGCAGTGGCATTTCAGCACTGGAAGAGCTCATCTTGTTTATCATTTCTTTTTTAGCTTCAGTGGAATTGGAGAATGAAAGGTACTAAGCAAATATGGACACATTTGAAATTCACAAGGTCTTGCTGCATAACAAAACGATGGGAGGGATTTGGTTGATGGAGGTTTAATAGGCCGCAGATTGCTATTCCTGTGTAAGAATTCACAGGTTCATTTATGGTTTTTATAAACATCCATGGTCCAGTAAATGAATGCCTGAGGCTTTGAAAACAGCAGTTTTGCAAAAAAACAGACTCCAGTGTCTAAGTAGGACTGCTGCTCTCAGAAAAAAGTGACTTATTGAGGAAATCTGCCAAATCTGCAAAAAGTAGAATTTTATAATATTTTGAATGGAGCCTCGATACTCATGAAGTAGCATTTTTAGAACTTTGGGTTTTTATTTTTAAATCCAACAAGCAATTCTTTAAATGTTTGATTTTTATTGAAAAAGCCACTTTTTTTGGCTAACATTGCCTCTGGGAAACCTTATTTCCACCTTCCTCTTTGAGATAGTTGATAAAATGTTCTGTGACACAAAACTTTGTGCAGGTAGTTAAAACTCCAGGGATTGAGGCTCCCAGTGGGTTAAAAGGCAATTGAGAACTAACACCATGCCTTGTTCCCTTTCATTTCCTGAGTGTCCCTACAAGGGAGGCCACTGGACTTCAAAGGATGCTCGCTGTTTTGGGAGCTGCCACTCTACTTATGGGAAAGGGGGAAAGACTGAGTGGACACAGATGTTTCCAATTTGGAGACAAGGGAGCCCATGCGCATGCATTTTATTCTTATTCCTGAGAAATGTGGGAATGTGTTTTCCTGTTTTTTAGTATGGTCAACATTGCCACAGCGGTAAGCTTTTGTAAACCTACAGTTCACCCCCACCTCTGCCCTGATCTCAAACACATAAAACAACTTCCTGTTGGGCATTTTCTTCTTAACCTCCCTAGGGACTTTTTGATGTAACAGTTATTATAAACACTGGTCTTACTGTTAACACTTATGATGTGGAAGGATCTGCTGCTTGGGATACTGACAGAATATTCAAAAAAATAGATTCTTTTATCCTTCGAAGATCTTATATCCTGGAAGTTAGGCATAGCAGCCAGCTTTATGAAGCTGTAAGATGAGATCATTGAGTTTTTCAGCAAACAGCTATCCTTGGTTATTTTTATAAGTTTGCACAAAACTTCACTTCCCATGGGTGAAATTAAAAATTAAAAAAATTAAACCTTGTTATAAGAGAAATCTCAGTATAAGGAGAAAAAATGTCCAGCCTCCAGATTAATTTCTTTTTTAAAAATTTCTTTTTTAAATTTCTTAATTTTACTTAATTTTCTTTTTTAAAAATAGTTTTCAAGGTAACAGATTCCAGTGTAGACATGCTGAATAGCTATTTGGTGTAGTGTATAGAACACCGGACGTAGAACCAGGAAGATATGAGTTCAAATCCAACCTCAAACACCTGACTAGCTAAGGGCAAGTTGCTTAATCTTTGTTTACCTCATTTTCCTCCACTGGAAAATGGGATGATAAAAGCACCTACCTCCAAGATTTGTTTTGAGAATCAAACAAGATACTATCTGTAAAATGCTTATCACAGTGGCTGGCATGTAATAAGTGATTAATAAATTCTAGTTTCCTTCCTTTTTTCTTCCTTCCCTCTCCTTTTCCTCCTCCCTTCCCTTCCTTCCTTCCTTCCTTCCTTCCCTCCTTCCTTCCTTCCTTCCTTCCTTCCTTCCTTCCTTCCTTCCTTCCTTCCTTCCTTCCTTCCTTCCCTCCTTCCTTCCTTCCTTCCTTCCTTCCAATGAGTTAGGCTGATAAGGTATTACTATCCTCATGTTCAAATATATTTTGTTCTGGAACTGTGATTTCATTAGTGTAACTACAAATACAGATCAGGAACTCTTCCGAAACTTACCATCTAAGACAGTTTCCTGGGCTACTGAGAGGTTTAGTGACTTGTCCAGGGCAACACAGACAGTGTGTGCCACCAATGCAACTTGAGCTCGGGACTTTATTATTCTAAAGCTGTCTCTCTCCCCCACTAGATTGGGTCACATCACTTCTTTATGTTATGAAGGTAGAAACTGAAAGATCTCTCAAGCAAGGTCATACTAATAATACATGCTGTAGCTGAGATAACCCAGGTTATCTGCCTCCTAGTCAATATAAGTTTTTTCATTTGCAAAAACCATAAGAGGCAACAAAAAGAACTTCTAGAGACCCCACTCTTCCTTCCTGGAGCATATGAGGATGCTTTCTAATTCTCTTTGAACTGGAATCATTCTGGAGATAAACTAAGAGGAGAGAAGGAAGGGGCAAAGGAAGGGAAACAAAATAAGATTCTTCTTGGAAGTGAGGAATTTCTTGGAGTCCTACTCAGAAGGACTCACTATCCCAGCGTGAGTGAGAGTGGTGGGGGAAAGAGGGGGAGAAGTATGGGTTTAAGTAATAAATCAAGCAGAAAACTGTGCCATTTGTCATTAGATTTTGGGGCCCTATTTCAAGGCAAAGGCTTTTAGAGATATAGAGTGAGGTCTTAGATGAAGAACCTCATGAAACTGTACAATCAGTCATTCTATTTATTGGCTTCCCAGTAAGATGTAAAGCAATGGCTTCCATTTGGGCAGATTGGGACCAGTGTTGGGAGGCCATTTTAGAAAGAGATGCTGTTGTTATTACCTCGTTCTATAAAAACAATGAAACTATAAGTTCACTAGGAAGAGCTTTGTTACTTCTCCATGTACCAGTATATGTACTAGGACCCAACATTTCAAAGTTCACTGTTGTAGAGTGAGCTTGAAAACATCTCATAAAAGTTTTGTTTTTGTTTTGTTTTTGACTTGAGGCTTCATTTTCCCCATAAGTAAAACTGAGGGTGTGGGGAGGGGTGGAATAGATCATGTCTAAGGTATTTTCCAGATTTGGGTCCTTTGATCACAAGTCATCTGTCCTTTCGATCAGATGAGCCTTCCTCTAAGTTGATTTGACTGAGTCAAGGTTGATCCTTCATCTAGGCAGCCTTGACTTTATTTCTCATTCTTTATCAATCTCAACATCTTTGTGGTCCAATAATCACTCTCTGCTTTTCAAACAGTAGATGGTGCTCACCTATTGGTAAAGAGCACAAAGACCTTGGCAGAAGCTCTACTGCCTTACAGAGGTTTATAGAAGGAAAGAGGGCAGAGAAGAGTCCTTAGCCTTAACTTCTTAGCTGAGTCCTCAGTCTTCACCAAACTCTTATCCAATAAAGCTTTAATTTTTACTCCATACTTCTTTTCTGAGCCTCTCATTCACATAATAAGAGATCTCCTAAAATTCTTTTCCAGCTTATATATCTTTAATCTCATTTCAGGAGAGCTATTTTGAAGAGATAAAAAAATCTCACCCCCTAGAAAATTAAATTAGGTCTATATGCAAAATTTCAAGCTCAATTAAAAAGAACCTAGAAATCCAATTACTCCACAGACCGCTTCTCTCTCTAAAATGATACTTTTGCACTTAGGGCGTAAATTCTCTCCCTATCTAACTGCCATTAATGTTAATGGACATTTGGAACAAGTGAGGGGGAATAATGAGTCTCTAGAAGGATGTTTTTCTTAGCTTGTTTCCTTCTCTCTTTACCCTCTTCTTCATCATCACGTAGCATCTGTGACATACATTTATCACCCAGTAGCTGACAAAAACAACTGAGGCTCCAGAGTACTGAGTTATGAAAAGAATCCGTCCCTGTTTGATAAAATCAGAAACAAGCATCCATTTGTGATGGGCACATGCATTTAAACATATTTACGAAGATTTTGTGTTTATGAAGGCTGGCCAATAGGGAACAGGGACAACAATAGTTCTAATATTTTATTGAGAATCCGGTAAAAGTCAATGAGAACCTACTTCCTGGACTCATGGGTGTGTTGATTCTCCCCACCAGCACTGATTATGACACCTCTCTCCTGAAGATATCTTGGTCAACTCTTCAATGCCCAGAAAAATTCATCATCTGCAATCTAGCTAATGATGAACCTCTCTGAGCTTAGGTTGATTTATTGGTGGTGATGATGATGATGGTGGTGATGATGATGACGGTGATGGTGATGAACATATAGCACTTTAAAGTTTGCAATGCTCTTTGCGTATGCAATTTCATTCAATTCTCACAACAACCCTATAAGGTGGATACTATTATTGTCCCCGTTTTACAGGTGAGGAAAATGAGTCTGAAAGGGGTTGAGTGATTTGCCAAGGGTCACACAGCTAGGAAGGGTTTGAGGAAGGATTTGAACTACTGACAGATACACATTCTATTATTAGATTTATATTTAAACCTTACCACCCTCATAGAACTCACCAGAGCTCGTATTCCATTGAAATGATCTTTTGGAAACTATGACCACCTCTGTGATGACAAATTGAAGAAGGATTTCCATGAAGGAAACAAAAATTGCAAATGTCATGTCAATGCTAATCCAGAGTCCATCCTGCTGATTATTTCCCACCAATAATGATGGTAGCATGTATAATTTTATGAACAAGGATGGTTCTTTGTAAAATCAATTTCAAAATGTAGTATCAATTTCACAACATCCTTCAGTTACAATAGTGTCTATCACAGATCAATGAGTTATGAGGGTAAATAAATCCTCTTGAACCTACTTATATTTTTATCCTACGATGCAGCTAGAAACATGATGATTAACCATTGTGCCATTTAGCTCTAGAACAAGAGTTCTTAAACTAGGGTTTGTAAGCTTGTTTTTTTTTAAATTGATAACTGTCTTTAATATAATCCTTTTTTGTAAGACTATGTATTTTGTTTTATGCATTTAAAAACATTGTTTTGACAGTCCATAGGCTTGTCCAGACTGCCAGAGGGGTCCATGACACCAAAAAGATTAAACTCTGCTTTTGATGTACTCCTAGTCACCCATTATCATTCTCCTTTCCTCTCTCCCTCCCCCAAAAAGGCAATCAGGAATGTTTTCAGCCATGTGTTAATGAAACCCAGTTGGATAAAGCTTTGGCTCCAATTCTAAGAGATGAAGCTAGATTGCCGAAGCATGCCATCAGCATACCATGTGTTACAAAACAAAGCAGATGTGTTTCAGCAGCTCCAGGCTGGTGTGATATGTGGTCCCTGATGCAACACTGACTAATGTCATACTTTCCTATCTGATTTCACAAGACTGTGATTATTGAGCATGCTGTAATAAGGAGCATAAGTAGATGTTTGCCTTATTGGAGGTTCACCTTCTCTACACTAAGACCATGGTTTCCTTCAAGGCTTTTCAAACTACAGAATGACAGGTCCCATCATGTATTGACCAAAGGACCAAAAAGCAAATCCCTCCACTTTGGAAAAATTCTGTAGGATATTCAGTGTCCTTAATGTTCAAACCCCAGTTTGTAGACTATTTTTATTTGTAGAACCATTTGGGATTAAAATGCTTGATTGTTAGTTTATCTTCTTCAGAGAATAAAGGAATGACCCACCCAAACTGGAAATGAAACCTGTGAGATGTCTCATCATTTCAGAACAGAAGACTAAATTACTGCATCATCCCCCATTGGAAGGGAGTGGACATGGAGTGGTAGAAAGGATTGCACTGAGTATTAAAAGAAATGGGTCCCAGTCTAAGCTCTATCACTAACTAGCTATATGTCTTTGGATGTCCCTTCACCTTTCTTGGTCTCAGTCTTCATTTGACAAATGACAGTTTTGGGTGAAATGGTCCTCAAGGTCCCTTCTAATTCTGTTAGGACAGCTTGATGGAGCAGTGCGTAGAGTGTCAGTCCTAGAATCAGGAGGACCTGAGTTCAAATCTAAACTCAGACACTTACTAGCTATGTGACCCTGGGCAAATCACTTAACCCTGGTTGCCTCAGTTTCTTTATCTGTAAAATGAGCTAGAGAAGGAAATGGCAAACTACTCCAGTATATTTGCCAAAAAAACCACAAATGGGGTCACAGAGAGTCAGCCACAACTGAAACCATTCAACACATGGCTCCATGGTACTATTATAACTAATGTTCACCCAAGGGCTGCCTAATGTTTAACATGTCAGAACACTCTATTGAGGCATGAATAACACATCTTTGATTTTTGTGATGCATCTTTTCTGACTGGCTTGGTAAATGAAGCTATTTAGACCTTAGGTTACCAAAACATACATATCTCTGTAGGGGTGGACTAGGGGAAGGGGAAGCTCTGCTTTAAAATAAATATTAACCAACATGTGAGGGTAAAGTCTAAAATTAGTGGGGATATATGGGATCATACATATGTGTATATATGTATAGCTGTGTATCTATCTATAGATATACATATACATATATCCCTCTGCACATTATATTTCAGAGTAAATTAATTCACACCAGAGTGTCTCTATCCCATTACTTCTAGGTCTTGGGAGTTTTTTCCTTAATAATTTTACCTAACTTTTCTAACAAAATGGAAACTTTTCCCATGCCTACCAGTGTCTCCAGTGTAAATTTTTCAGATGTGCCAAAATATAACTTTTGGCTTTTATAGGCCATTTGAGTAGTGGTAATGCTAACTGCTTTTTCCATCTTTTCCCATCATTTATAGGTCTTCGGATTTAGAGTTAATGACTCCCAAATCCAATATCAAATGTGACAAAAGTATGTTTTGTTGTTTTTTAAGCTAGTATATCATAAATCTTAAAACTGGAGCACATCATGACAAAATGGATTATAACTCATCTAAATTCTTCTTCTGACATATTTTTGAATCTTTGAGAAGTGTGAGAAATTGCTCCAAATGATTAGTTCTATGAAACAAAACTTCTCTTTACATTTTCATATCTTTCAATTATTTTGTGTTTAAAGATTATATGGGGAAATCGCACTTAAAATCTTATACTTTTTAAAGAAAGTAATTAACATCCCCTCTGTCAAAGCCCAACTGTTCTTTAAAAAGAACTTTGAAAGTCCTCTTGGGAGCTCATAAAACTATAATAAAATCTATCAATTATAGGATACGCAGATAATTTGTGGCAATTTAGGGAAATTGTGAGTTGCAATTGGGCTTGTTCTAAATTCATCATTTTCCCCTCACTCTGACCTCCAGAAAGTCTTGTTCACAAAAGGATTTATGATTTTTTTATTTTTGTAATTGATTTAACCTGGAGATAAGTCTGCCTGGATATTGCATTAAGATTTCAGGGAGTCTATACATTTATTTAGTTTGGGACCTATACTGATGAAGGCACAGAGAGAGGTCATCAAATAACTTATACAAAATCAATTCATTGAGCCAGTCAGTCATAGAATCAATGACCTCTAGGATGCAAGGCCCATCTAACTTCTAGCTCCTGCAATGACCTTCAGACCATACTGTTTCTAAAATGTTTGATTCAGTGATTTTAGTCAAAAACTTAAATTGTGGTTTGGGTCTCTGGTTAAGATTCTCTTTAACTTCACGTTTATGCATAATGGCAGCTCTGGTCTGATGCGTAAATGAAGGAGGTGACTGGCTGCATGTAATGATTTGAAAAGTTTTAAAAGGTGCTGATAACCCCAAACTATTTCACATTTTATCTGGACATCTTTCCTGATTAAAATGTTCATTATTTTTCATTTCTTCCTTTTATTCTGAACTTCATAAACATCACAATAGTGGTCATTTCCATACACATAGAACAAAATAAGAGGGCTGTATATGAAAATGTAAATCTCTATTATATAGACCCTACTTTTATTTTAAATGCATAAGTTCAAGCTGTAGCTTTCAAAGCTGTCCTATTTATCTGTGCTTCTTTCTGGCCTTTTCTGAATTAAAAAAAAAAAGATACATTGATGATCTTCTTTCCTTTCTTTTTTCATCTTTGTTGCCTAATACTTCCCCCTCCCCCCACTTCTAAACCACCCTTACAACAAATATGCATAGCCAATCAAAAGAAAAATTCACATGTTTGTTGTATCTCATCCTGTATCTTGAGTCCATCACTTTAAGGAATGAATAGTATGATTCATTGTCAAATTGTCATTGTATTGATCATAGTTTTCAAATCTTTCAAAAACTATTTTTGTTACAATGTTTATATTGCATGCAAGGTTCAGTGTTCCTTCTCACTTTACTTTGAATCAGTCTATACAGATCTTCCCAGGTTTCAAATGAAATTGTGTATTTTGTCATTTCCTGTTGCATAGTAATATTCCATTACATTCATATACATAATTTGTTTGCCTACTCCACAACGGGTGGGCACTCTCTTAGTTTCTAGTTCTTAGCCATCACAAAAATAGCTGCCAGAAATATTTTTGTACATATGGTCCAATCTAAAGCTCTACTAACAGTCACTCCAACACTTGTCATTGTCCTTTTTGGTCATCTTTGTCAATCTGATGGGTGCGAGGTGGAATTTCAGAATTGCTTTGATTTGCATGAAATGTTTATTATTAAAATTATTCTTTGAGTTCTTTAGCATAGAAATTCTATGCTTGGCTCAGTGCCTGGCAGAGGGATTGAAAGTCAGAGGAGTAGTTCAAATTCTGACTCTGTCACTTATTGCTTGTGTTTGAGCTTGGGGAAACAAGCATATATACATACATATATATATATATATATATACATATATACACATATATGTGTATATATACACACACACACAAAATAATACATAAGTACATGTGTATTATATTATATACACACATACATGTATATGTGTATACACACATGTGCATATATGTAAATATAGTGATTGGGGGAGAGTGGGGAGGAGAAGAGGGAAAAGCATACATAAGCCACCATTTTGGAGGTGGCCTTTAAGCTATGCTTTGAAGAAAGCTAGGAAAGTCAAGTGGAATGTCCCAGTGGGCATCTTTGAAGATGGGAGGCAGAATAAGGGCAGAGACAGCAAGGACAAACCCTAAAAGCATGGAGTACACTGGGTGGGTCTTAAAGAGGTTAGAAAAGAGAAAATGTCAGCTTGGCTAACATGAGAAAAAAGGAAAATGTTGGATTTTGGAGGGAATGTGGGAAGACTGGGACACTAATGGACTGTTGGTGGAGTTGAGAATTGATGCAACCACTTAGGAGAATAATTTAGAAATATGGTCAAAGGTCTATAAAACTGGACATACCCTTTGATCCAGCAAATACCTCTGCTAGGTCCATATCCTAAAGACATCTAAAAAAAGGAACAAGGACCTATTTTGCCAAAATATTTATAGCAGTTCTTTTTGTGGTGGCTAAGACTTACATGAACTGATGCATACTGAGGTGAATAGAACCAGGAGAACATTGTACACAATAATGGCAGTATTGTTAGATGAAGAATTGTGAATGACTTAGCTATTCTTAGCAATAGAATGATCCAGGACAATCCCAAAGGACTAATGAGGAAGCATACTATCTGCCTCCAGAGAAAGAACTGATATTTGAATACAGACTGAAACATGGTATTTTTCACTTCTTCTCTTTCATTTTTTTTCTTTTATTCAAGTCTTCTTGTACAAAATGACTAATACGAAAATGTTTTATATGACTGCACATGTATAACCTATATCTGATTGCTTACTATCCCCCTGATATATAAAGGGGGGAGGGGAAGGAGGGAGGGAAGGAGGAGCAGAATTTGGAACTCAAAATTTTAAATAAAAATGTTTTTAAAAATAAGATAAAATTCAACTGATTGAGTGAAAAAAAAAGAAAAGAGAAGATGCTCTGGGAAGGAAATGGGGAAAAGACCAATCTTTTCAGTTTTGACAGATGTAGTCTTGTTAATAGGAACCCTGAATCAAAGTCTTAAGGCCACTCTTCACCACTGATCTCAAACACATTTTCCAAGTATTTTCTAAAGTCACTAGTGTTTTAAACCAATAGGTCGGAACCATTTTGCTATTTATCTTAGTCTTTTTTAAGCTCTGACTGATCAGCTGAGCAAATCATATTTGAGTTTTGGCTTGTGAAGAATAAATACTGGCCCATGGTCTGTCTACTTAATATGGCTTCATTTTAGGGTAGCCTTATGTTTCCCAAACCACATAGCTTCTCCCAAGCCTTGTTTCTATCTGAAGACAATTTCTGGTTTGGGGAAAGGGAATTCTAGTTTGGACTTAAATTTCAAAAAGTGCAGAATTTAGAGCCAAAGAATCTGGGTTTGAATCTCAGCCTTGCTACTTACCATATTGTGTGCCCTGAGGGTAAACTACTTAACGTTTCTGGGTCTCAGTTTCCTCAACTTCAAAATGAGGAGGTGGTGGACTGGTGACCTCCAAAGTCTCTTTCATATCTAATTCTATGCTGCTCTGTATTACTAATAATAACAAAAATTATCTTAACAATATCTAGTCCTTTCCCTCTCCGACTTTCCATTTTCCGTAAATTGTAGATCTGGAAGTTGAATTATGTAAGTGCCAAGACCCCATTTTAGTTCTAAATCTATGCTCCAGTGTCCAAAGTTCAGCCTGGTCAGTCATACTTTTCTTCAGTCATATAGGGAGTGATGGCATCACAATTCCCAGTGTGGCCCCCCTTTTTTTTCATTTGAATGATATTGTAGCTTTTCCCACATGAAAAACAATTTTAGCATTCTTTTTTTTAAAAAAAATTGATTTCCAAATTCTTTCCTTGTCTCCCCTTCTCTCTCTCTGAGATGGTAAGCAATTTGACATAGGTTATGCATGTGCAATCATACAAAACATATTTCCATATTAGTCACATTGTGAAAAAAAAACACAGACCCCCCAAAAAAATCCGTGAGAAAAATAAAGTGAAAAATAGTATGTTTCGATCTGCATTAAGACTCCTTCAGTTCTTTCCCTGGATGCGGATAGCATTTTTCATCATGTGTCCTTTGGAATTGTGTTGGAGCATTGTATTGCTAGGAATACCAAAGTCATTCACAGTGGATCATTCTGCAATATTGCTGTTACTGTGAACAATGTTCCCCTGGTCCTGCTTACTTTACTTTGCATCAGTTCATATAAGTCTGTCTAGGTTTTTCTGAAAGCATCCTGGTTGTCATTTCTTATAGCACAGTAGTATTCCATCACAATTATATACCACAAACTGTTCATCTATTCCCCCATTGATGGGCATCCCCTCAATTTCCAATTCTTTGCCACCACAAAAAGAGCTGCTATAAATATTCTTGAACAAATAGATCTTTTTCCTTTTTAAAAATCTCTTTGGGATACAGACCTAGTACTGGTATTTTGGGGTCAAAGGGAATGCACAGATTTATAGCGTTCTGGGCATATTTCCAAATTGTTCTCCAAAATGATTGGATCAGCTCACAATTCTACCAATAGTATGTTAGTGTCCTAATTTTCCCACATCCCCTCCAATATTTATCATTTTCCTTTTCTGTCATATTAGCCAGTCTAATAGGTGTGAGGTGGTGCCTCAGAATTGTTTTAATTTGTATCTCTCTTATCAATATTGATTTAAAGTTTCTCTTCACATGACTACAGATAGCTTTGATTTCTTCATCTAAAAATTGCATTTTCATATCCTTTAACCATCTCTCAATTGGGGAATGACTTGTATTCTTACAAATTTGTCTCCCTTCTCTATATATTTGAGAAATGAGACCTTTTTCAGAGACACATGATGTTAATTTTTTTCCTCACCTTTCTGCTTTCCTTCTAATCTTCACTGCATTGGCTTTGTTCATGCAAAACCTTTTAAATTTAATATAATAAAAATAATTCATTTTACATCTTCTAATGCTCTCTATCTCTTGTTTGTTTTTGTCCCCACTCTTAGAGCATTTTGACCCAATAAGAAATTTGAATTTGACCCTCCCCTTCTCCCTCCACTCCCTGCCACTATAGGTAAGAATCTTGCCTTATCTTCCCAGGAAACTAGGCTTCCACAACATTTTCTTCAGTCTTCTTGCCATGGTCCATATGTGTATGTCCTCATCTCATACATTTATGTGTTGTCTTCTCTGTTTAGAATATAAGCTCCTTGAAGGCCAGTTTTACATGTTTTTATTTGTATCTTCTATGCTTTGCCCAGTGCTTGGCACGTGGTAAGTGCTTAATAAATTCTGTATCTATCTGTCTGCCTGCTATGAGTTTTAAGATGAAATGCTAACTTACCACCAATTCTGTTCAACACAAATTTATTGGATCATTCTATATTCCATGCACAATAATAAATACGGGGTATGCAATGATTAACCTTCCCCCCTCCCCAAAGTTCCTACCTTCAAGGATTTATAGTAACTTAGGTAAATCTCATGGAGGAAGGTGGTTTTAGAGTTGGGTCTTGAATAATAGATAGTATTACAAAAGCAAAGATAATGTAGGAGGGGATTTCAGGTGGGTATTTTCCTAACTCTCCTTTCCTTCTACCTTGACTTAAATGTTAATTTAAGGAGAAATTATGGTAAAACTGAAATGGTACTGGGAGATATAGGCTTGAATCTCAGCTTTGCTGATAACTAGCTGTGGGATGATGGTCAAGTCATTTCATTTCATTGTGCACCTGTAAGGTTAAGCAGGGTGAGACTTTTTTTAATGTTTTCTCTTTTGAAGCACTTATGTAATCGAGTGCCTTTGATGAGTCTGGCCTTTGTTTCTTTGATTAAATTGGGAGTTTGATTAAATTGATGACCTGCTTACCTCAAGGGAAAACCTAGTTTACATGGGTTTGAGTCACATGTTTGTGATGCCCTTTGACCCTGAAAAGGGTCTATAAACTCAGAGGTTAGTGTTTTGTCTGGGGTTTTCACTCACTGGAAGAGTGTTCATGTGGTAGCTGCTGGAGCCTCCCTGCCCCTCCCCCCGCAACCCCTGCTTTGAAGAAAACCCAGATCTTGGTGCTTCTCTTTTTGGTAACTATGTGTGTGATGTCTTGATTAGACAAAGCCTGTCTGTTGAATCGTGTTATTTGATCTGTTGATATTTTCTGTTTGTAATTTCTATTTGTATTTGCTTTGAAGTTCAGGGTGCTGGCTTTTCCCCTGAACTAAGTGAATGATATATATATGTCTGATTAAAGTGAGATTGTAAACCCCTTAAAGTTGCTTTCCTTAGAAAAGCAGATCAAAGAACCTGTGCTGGCAGCTCTTGTTGCTGGTTTTGTTGGGTCTTACACCTCAGCAGCAGCTGCAAGCCACATTGTTGTTACAAACATCATCCTTGAGGTTAGGGACTGGATTTTTTTGCCTTTTTTAGTTTCCCCAACACTTTGCATGGTGCCTGGCACATCTTAGGTGCTTAATAAATGCTTATCAACTTGATGTCTGGGAAACTTCCTAAACAAGATACAGAATCATAAAAAGGATTTGATCTAATTACCCACGCAAGAAAAACTAAGTGGATGAAAAATGCCTATTGTCTAAACTACAAATTCCAGTTGATTGGATCACCTATTCAAACACTCCATTAGTGTAAACTGTATATCCTGGGAGGATGCTGCAGATGGGTAAATCTAGATTCAAATAAAAGGAAGAGAGCAAATTGCATTGAATTTGACAGATTCTATGGTGTAAAAGTACCCCAAATTTCTTCCTGAAATTACAAAACAATCTTTTTCAAACACCAATATTCTCCCAGAGATGCTATATTGTCTCTGACTTCTGGAATAGTACAATCTCTAAAGAATTAAATTTGCACTTCACATGAAGAGCAACAGAGAGCTGTATGGTAGGTGCAAATAGCCTGAAATACTATTAGAGAAATGTATGCAAGGAGCAATATAAGTGAAACTATTAAATAAATGTATGATTGAAAAATGAGCACTGGTTATGTAGCACATATGGACAACCTGTTTGTTCCTGTGGAACCCAAGTAATGGTAAGAAATCTAGAGAAATTCCCTTCCCCACCCTCATCTTCACCATCCATTGCATTGGCTGAACTCCCTGGGAAGGATTTATGAAAGAACATGGACAAGTGCTACACAGGGTAGGAAAGAATGGAAGAGATGGGATTTACCCACTGGAGAGAGTACCCACATTAAAGTGATTATCAAAGAAGCAAAGTATATCTAGGTGGCACAGTGAGTAGAGCACCAGCCCTGAGTTCAAATCCAGCCTCAGACACTTGACATGTACTAGCTGTGTAACCCCAATTGCCCTGCCCCCCCCAAACAACAACAACAAAAAAACAAACAAAAGAAAACATGAAGGATGAATTAATGGAGACTTGGTGACTGGGGATGAACTATGAGTCATTTGGCAAGGTAGAAGTTTTGAACATGAGTGAAGGTAGGCAACAAATAGAATGGGAAAGCCAGAAAGAACTATTTTAGTATGAAAATAAGAGTTCAATTTCACAGATATTGAGTGTGAAGTAGTGGGATATCCATTTGGAAATATTCAATAGGCATCAGAGATTTATTCAGAATTGATGGTTGGGGGAGAAGTTGAAGCAATAATTGAGAATAGTTGACATAAGGCTTATGATTGAAACTGGAGAAATGGATAAGGCCTCCTGGGAAAAGAATAAAGAGAGAGATCAAGGCAGAGGGGAAAGGGTAGCTCTGAGTTTGGAGTCAGAGGGTGCACCTTGTTATCTCTGGCAAAAATCACTTTTTTTTCTCTGAGTCTGAATTTCTGCATCTATAAGATGATGGGGGTTGAAGCAGGTGATCTCTAAGGTCTCTTTCAGTTTAAAATGACCCCATGACCACCAGAAAAGGAGACAAGTTTTCAAAGGAGAAGACATAACAGGCAGTGTGGTGTACTGGCAAGAGCCTGCATCTGGAATCATTTGAATCTTGGCTCTACTGCATATCACCTAAGCAACATTGGTTGGGCAAGTCACTTGACATTTCTGTGGGGGTGTGCTGATTAATGTTTAATAACAAGCTCTTGGGGGGTGTGCGCAATTCATATTTTTAAATTTAATCTGCATTATTAACATTTTGTCTGTCACTTTTTAAGTCTGGACATTCAACAAAATAATAAATCAAGCCTTTATTTGTAACATTTGCTGGGTTCTAAAGTGTAAACGTTTACGTTGAAATTTTAACAATCAGCTCCCTGAGTCCCATTTCTGCCATTGAGAAGGTTGGTCTGAATGAACTTTACATTCCCTGCAGTCTTTAGAATGTGGGAAATGCAGTGGAGAAATTAAGGAGGAGGGGTACTGAAAACTGACCAGTTGATAATTATATTGTTCGCTACTGAAAGAAGACATTTTAAAACATTTCAATTAAAGCCACATACATTAGTTTTGGTCTTTTTTGCACTTGTAATGCTTTTCATTTGACATTCAAATAGAATGCTTAGCTCTGAATTACAACAATATTGAGTTTTATTGTATTAATAATAGCTGGGTTTCTATATTTCTTTTAAGATTTCAGAGAAATTTGCTGTCTCATTTTCTCCTCACACTTGAATCAGAAGAGAAGGTTCTGAAGCCATAATCAACCCAGACAAGATTTTCCAGGAGGGGCCAGTCTGTCTTCTAGTTAGAGAAAACTCCCATAGTGGCGTGAGTTAAAGCCTTTATTCATCCTGAACAAGGATTAACAATAAATATTTATTATGCATCTACTGTGTGCAGAGTGCTTCCTCACTATGTTCAAACCATGTTGCCTACACTCTAGCCATTTCTCCTTGCACTGCCCAGGGGACCCCGGACTCAGCACATAATAAGCACTTAATAAATGCTTTCATAGACACTGAGAGAGATAGGAAGTACAGGAAAAAAATGTTCCCACCCCATCCTTCAGGGTATACCAGTTTAGGAGGGGATAACATGCCAATTCTAGTTACTATAATGCACACTATTACATGGTAAGTCCATTGGGGAGTTGTAAAACTAAGTTTTATGTGCTGTCTCAGAGGAAAGGTCATTACTCCCCTGCTTGGAGTTGGGGAGGGAACAACCAGTGAAGATTGCATGGAGCATTAAGTTGGGCTTCAGAAGATGGTTAGAGCTTGGTAGACTGATGCCTATGATTCTATCATTAGCTATTCATTTGTGGTCATCATTGGTCATTTAAAATTGAAATATGATCCTTTGAGAGGTGGACAAATTCCTCTGATCCTCAGTTTCTTCCTCCATCAAATGGGTATTTGATTACTTTTTTGCACTGAGAAGATCTACTGAGATAATGAATGGAAGATATAACTGAAGGGGAAAGGGATAAGGGCCTTACCAAGGGAGAAGATCTTCCTTCCAAGTGGGCCATTACCTTCTCTATAACTTCTAGTCTTAGAGGGTTGGGGGACAAAACAGAGCCTAAGAGGGTTATGGGCACAAGACTAGTATGTGTCGGAGACAGTATTGGACCCCAGGCCTTCTAGAATTTCAAGCCAGCTCTTTGTACACTTCACCATTCTGCCTCTGAAAGCGTTATAAAAACTCATGTTTTTCAGGATGCTGGAGGGTAGATGCTGGTGGGGAGTTGCTAGATCTGAATACCAGCTCTGCCACTTCCTAGAGAGATAACTTTTGTTGTTTAGGCATTTCAGTCATGTCTAACTCTTCATGACCCCATTTGGTGTTTTCTTGCCAGAGATACTGGAGTGGTTTGCCATTTCTTTCTCCAGCCCATTTTACAGATGAGGAAACTGAGGCAAATAGGATTAAGTGATTTGCTCAGGGTCACCCACATAGTAAGTGTCCAAAGGCCAGATTTGAACTCATGAAGATGAATCTTCCTGATTCCAGGCCTGGTGCTCTAGCCACTGTGCCACCTAGCTGCTGAGAAAACTGAGTTAGAGTTAAGTGTCTGAAGCCAGATTTGAACTCAGGAAGATGAGTCTTCCTGACTCCAGGTCTGGCACTCTATCCATCTAGCTGCCCCACAGATAACATTGGCCAAGTCCTTTCTTTTCACGGCTCAGCCTTCAATAGTACTGCACTATCTACTTCAATGTTGGGAGAAAAAATACTTTGCTAACCATACAGCCCTATGTAAACATCACTTATTATGACTACCATCTGTTGGATGATTTCTTCCCTGACAGAAGGAACCAGATAATGCATGACTATATGGATGCAATGAGAAGAGACGAGGCAGTGCAGGAAGACCAGGAAGTGCCGAGCTGAAGACAAACTTTACCAGCTTCAACACTGGGTCCACTTCCTGACAGAGAGGTAGTGGGCTAAATATGCAGGATGAGACACATTTCCAGACACAGCCAATGGGAAATTTATTTTGTTAGACTATGCATATTTGTCATAAGGGTTTTGTTTTTCATTTTTCTATTTTTTTTTCAGGAGAAGGTAGGGAGAAGGGAGAGAAAATAAATACTTGTTAATTAAAAACTAATTTAGGAAATTCTTCTTATTGTTGGTCCTTCCTCCAAGTAAATTTCTTCTCTATTATTTGCAGTCCTGAATCTGAGTACCAATGAAGCCTAGGGGTTATGAGTTATGGCCTACAGAGAATCAGAAGTTCATTCTCTAGGAGGGGAAAAAAAGCAAAAACTTTCACGTCACTTCAATGTACTTCTTATGTTCCCTCCTGTCAGAGACTCTCAGAGTTGGAAAGGAACTCTAAGGACATGTTATTGTTGTTTGGTTGTTATCAGTCATGTCTGACTCTTCATGACCCCATTTGGGGATTTCTTGGCAAAGATACTGGAGTGATTTGCCATTTCCTTCTCCAGTTCGTTTTAGAGATGAGGAACCGAGGCAAACAGGGTTAAGTGATTTGCCCAGGATTACACAGCTAGTAAGTGTCTGAGGCCAGATTTAAACTCCACTCTATTTGCTGCACCACCTACCTGCCCTGGACATAGCATCACAGAGTGAGAGAGCTGGAAGCAACCTAAGAAAGCATCTAGTCTAACCCCTTCATTTTGCAAATGAGAAACTGAGTCCCAGAGAAGATATTGCCCAGCCAAGGTCAAAGAAGTATAAGTAGCAGAATCAGCATTCAAAAACACGGTTCCTTTTTGCCTTCTCCCCCTTCCAAGAAAGTGGCCAGCTGGGGCTCTGTAGTCCACAGCTTATAACTCCTAAGCTTCAGTGGTGACTCTGAGTTTCAGGAGTGTAAAGGCAATTTACCTGGAGGAAGAGTCAACCTCAAGAAGAATTTCTTAAATTATTTTTAAAAAATAGCAGGCATTTATTTTCTCTCCCTTCTCCCTCCCCCATAGTCTTTCCACTGTACCCCAATGTCTCCCATCTAGTCCAACTCCTTTGTGAAGGGTGAATCCGGAGCATGCTTGACACATGGTCATGTCCATGGGAGAATGCTGACCTTGGAATTCTTACCGCTTTCCTCTGATTTTCTGTGTCAGACACATTCGACACAAGAGACACATTAGAGGAGACATATCTCTTATTCTCTAGAATCAGGGAAAGTCAGAGATAAAAGAGACTGTAGAACTCATCTAGTCCTTTTTAATTTATTTTATTTTTAATTTATGGAATAAATCAAGCATTTCCATAACATAGTACAATAAAAAAAAGATGATTGCACAAGAAACTGCAAATCTACTACACATAACTTGCTATTCCTTCCAAATATACCCCAAAATTATCATGTAAATTTCTTTTTTTCTTCCCCTCCAGTCCTACTGCCCTAGAGATGGCTACCATTAGACACAAATAGGTGTATATATACACACATGTATGTATGTATGTATATACACACATGTATGTATGTATGTATATACACACAAACATATACATATATTTTATATACGTATATACACTCATATATACATATACATATATGTATATGTATGTATGTATATGTGTGTGTGTGTATATATATATATATATATATATATATATATATATATATATATATATATACACACACTCATTCTATCCATACTTCTATTGTTCAGTTCTTTTTTTTTTGGATGCAGATTGCATCTTTCTTCATATGTCCTTTATTATACAAATGGGGAAACCGAGACCCAGAGAGGGTCAGTGACTACCCTGAGGCCACAGTGCAAGTTAGCAGCAGAACTGGAGGGTGGTCTCTAGACTCAGTCCAGCGTTCTTTGCATGATGGCGCCTCCCTGGATTTGTGCTTCTCATGCTGGGTTAGGATTACACTTCTGCTTGACCTTTGAAGCCCAAGGAACCACCATTGCTCTCAGATGGTTTTTTGAAGCTCTTTAACTCCCACATTGATTTGATGTAGTTTTCTAGCTTGTTGTTTGCTGTGATCGGCAGTGGCCTTATAGTGCTTAAAGCCCAGAGGCAAGTTAGAAAAATAACAGCTGTTTGGGGAGATGAGCTGCTGTGTCTCATTGATCTCAGGTATGGCAAGAGAGGATGCTGTCTGTCTCATTTCACTAACATGGGGAGGAAATTAGAGGCAAAGGGACATCTTACAGAACTTTCCTCCTTTCCATACAATTCATACAATCGTTAAAGCATAGATTCAAGGGACTCAGAGACCACTGAGTCCAAATTCGTCCTTTTATAGGTGAGAAACATGATCCAGCCAATGTGGAAATTTGTTCTCCTAGTTTTTGCATATTTGTTATAAGAGTTTTGTTTGTCACTTAACGGGTTAAGTGACTTGTCCAAGGTCACATGGCTAGTAACTTTCACGGGTTTGAACTCCAACCTTCCTGAATCCAAATCAAGGGGTCTATCCACTGTACTATATTAGTGGATGAATTCAATAATCAAATGCATAGGCTGTTGACTCTTCAGGTTCCAGTATAGAGGAGTGATCACTGGAGTTGGACTCAGAGGACTTGAATATGAATTCTGTCTCTGCTACTTAGTAGCTGTATATTCTAGGGCAAGTTATTGTGGGGAGAGAGATCAGAAAACTGTGGGCTGGTCAGTAGATGTATTAGACACTGTCTCTGGCCACAAGGAAACTATAGTATTGTGAGAAATGATTATTAATAGCCAGTATCTTAGGGAGATTCAGAAGCTCTCCTCTTCTTTGAAATTCCTCATTTTGGTACAGAGATACTTTCCCTATCCAAGAGATACTCAGCCCTTCATTTTAAAATAGTCAACCTCCAATCACATTAACCAATTAGATTTGATTTCTGTTTGATGAATCACCTATTGTTTTGAAGGGTATTGTAACAACAATGCTACTTGCCACTACTGTGGCTGTGTAAGACCAATAACACCAGCATGCAGGAGGGCTACTAGCACAGGTTCTTTGATCTGCTTTTCTAAGGAAATCAACTTTAAGGGGTTAACAATTTTATTTTAGTTAAACATACATATATCATTCACTTAGTTCGGGGGAAAAAGTCAGTACCCTGAACTTCAGAGAAAATACAAACAGAAATTACAAGCAGAAATTATATAAACAGAGCAAATAAACACAAATCAGCAGACAGGGCTTCTAGCCATCTGCCAAGGCATTACATACATAATTACTAAAGAGAGAAGCACCAACGTCTGGGTTTTTCAAAGCCAGGGGGCAGAGGGTGTTCCTTAATGGCTACCCAGAGTCTCATCTGGTTAAATCACACAACACTCTTCCAGTGAGTGAGCCCCCAAGCAAAATGCTAACCTCAGAGTATATATACACTTCTTCAGGGTCAGAGGGCGTCACACCCATGCCACTCAAACTCATGTGACTTAAGCCTTCCCGTGACTTAAGCAGGTCATCAAAGACTCTCAATTCAATCAAGGACTCTTGATTAAAACAAAGGTAGGACAAAGGTACTTGATTGCCTTAGTGCTGAGAAGCACTCCAAAACAAAAGACAACAAAAAGTCCCACTTTTCTTGCCATTACAGGTATATAAACTACAAGTCCACTGTTGTGATTGTCTTTGGTCTAAGAGAGATGGCCAAATGACCATCATTTTTATTAATAGTCTGCTGGCCTTATTAATAAAATGATTAAATTACCCAGGAACTGTGTCTCTTGAACCTTTTTAAATGTAACAGTATAGTAAGGTAGATAAGTCAGGACCTCAAACAAATAAGGAGATATCATCTGCTGTTCACTGTTTGAATCTTTATGAGGACAGATGTAGATACCATCCCTTCCTCCCTGAACACAGATGCCGCTGGGAAAAGAAAATAGACAGTAAGAGGCATAAGAAGAATATTGACTCTGGACCAAGGACCTAGGTTTAAATCTCTGAATCCTACTACCCATATGAACTTGGGTAAGATTCCTGAGCTCTGTGGGGCTGAGTTTGCTTGTCTGTACAAAAGAGGGTCTGGAAAATATCTCTTTCTACCCTCAGTCCCAAGACACTTTCACTAGCCAAAGCAATGAAGCTTTAGTGGACATCATGTAAAATGTAAGCTCCTTGAGGGCAGAATCTCCAGTGTTTGGGACACAGGGAGTACTTAATAAATGTTTATTGATCAATAGGTGTATATACATTTTGCCTTGGGATTACTGAATAGCAAATTGAGAATGCCATGTTCTTCTCCCCCTCCGCCTGGCCATATCCCATACCGAGAGTTACTTCTGGGACACATGGAGACCTCTGTTTACCTCTTTCCCTATGTCCTTCCTAGTCTCAATCTTGTGTGTGTGTGTGTGTGTGTGTGTGTGTGTGTGTGTGTGCAGTTGCAGTGGTACACACAGCAGCAGAGAGAAAGGAAAATTTTAAATTTATGTCCATATCTATTGGCTTTTTAATTATTTCCTAGTTGCATTTATGTCTTAGCTTTCTTTTAATCTCAGAAGATGTTTTGTTTACTCCTCCCAATAACACACTCCAAATTATAAAAAATAAAATGCTATTTACACTAATTGCTTCACTGGCAGTCACTTCTGAATGAACACTCTGTGATGAAACTCATTAAAATGACATCTCTCTCATAATTATATATGTTCATCAGTAAAGAGATTCAGGCAGGTTTGTTTTTCTTACAATTTGTAGCTGTTTTTTTTTCTACTTGGAGTTGAGAGAAATTGCTCATCTTACATGAAACTTTTCTATATGAAAAATATAGAAGTGTCAGTCACTGCTTTGATGTTTTTAAGGTAAATTCAGAGGCATCTCTGATTAATGAACTGTTTCTCTCCAGCTATTTCTGGGATGGTCCTGATATTGGGTTTATGTTTGTGTCTGTGTGCGGTGGGACAAGGGGAGCTGCGGGTGATGGGTGGAGTGTCATTAAAGCTTGTCCTGAGATGGGCTGGTGCTTGTTTAGGTCTTAATAAGTGTTGGCCCCTGGGAGCTCACATGGAGAAACTTGGAAGGAAAAGATATACAAGCTGACGTTGTTTACAAAAGCTGCTGTTGGCTCTGCCTTTTCTCTCAGCAAGCCCGCCACAGCTGGAGTGGTGTAGTGCAAAGAGCAATGGAGATCTGACTTCCAGTAGTCTGATCAGATCCAATCTAATCTAATAGTATAATTAAACAACCTCTTATTAAGCATCTACCATATGTAAAGGAAAGTGCCAAGAATTGCACTTAGAGTAAGCATATTTTTTTAAAAAATTAACCCCTTTCCCTCAAAGAACTTACCTCTTTCTGGGGGATACAACATGTAAACAGACAAATACATATATTATAATGTGAAGAAGGCAGCTAGGTGGTGCAGTGGATAGAGTGCCAGGCCTGGAACCAGGAAGACTCTTCTTTGTGAGTTCAAATCTGGCCTCAGACAGATCACTCTGTGACTCCGGGCAGGTCACTTAATCCTGTTTGTCTCCATTTCCCCATCTGTCAAATGAGCTGGGGAAGGAAATGGCAAACCACTCCAGTATCTTTGACAAGAAAACCCCAAATGGGGTCACGAAGAGTCGGACAAGACTGAAAATGACTGCACAACAATGTGAAGATGGAAGAGGAAGCTCTGATCATTAAAAGAAATAGGAAAGGTTTTCCCTAGGACAGAGGTTCTTAAACTGGGGTTTATGAACTTGATATGTATATATTATATACATATATATGTACATATACATATACACATGGTATATAGTATATGTTGGGTGCATGTAGTGTATGTGCACATATGTATGTCTATAAAGCACATATGTGTGTGAATACGTGTATGCACATGGGTATATGTGTTTCTATATGTAGATGATTGTTAAATAGGTAGGTAGATAGATGGACAGACAAACAGATAGATAGATAGAAAGATAGGTGATAGATAGATAGATAACTAAATTCCAATACAATTATCTAGAACAAAAAATGGCAGATAAGTAGGAATGCGTAGTAATATGTAGTAATCCTGGAAATTCATACCCTACTACTAAATAATAACACAATCTTAGTCAAATCATGGCACCAATTCTCCGGGACTCAGGTTGCCTTCTCTATAGAATTTGGTTGGCCTGGGTAATTTCCAAGGTTCCTTTCAGCCATGATATTCTACTACTTTTTGACTTTCCAGTCCAAACTTCTGAGAGGTAGGAAGTTGTGAACTTGACTGGGAGTAGGGGTAGGTGAGGGAGCCAGCCGGCTCAGGTACAACCAACAGGGGACATAACAAGGAATACTCCTTAATATTATCTTTTTAAAAAAAATCCTATTTTAAATTCAGAAAATTCTACTCTCCAGGTTATATAGTTATTTATAGCCAATGAAGATGTAAAGTCTTCAGTAAATAGGAACTCAGAAGGGGTGCACTTTAAAAAAAATATTTTCCCGAGGTGTACGAATGTTATAACTCAACTCTGATCATAACTAGGGCTCATAGATTCATAGACTATTAGAGCTGGAAGTAACCAAAGAAACCTTCCAGTCTGTGCCTGAGGCGCAGTTGTATGAATGAGAAAACTTAGGAAGAAATACTAAATATATTGGTGCAAGCAGTGAGTTTTCTAACTTCAAATTCCCAACTCTTAGTAGAATTTTCATGTACTGTGGGATGGTGACTTTAGAAGATGATATGGCTTTTATTCGGACCAGAACTAAGCCAAATGTCAGGCTGTTTCTGTATCTCAATAACAAGATTGAATGATCTTCACAAAATCAGCCAGGTGAACTGCCATGAGGCCAAGTGGTCACTACTGTGACCCTTGGTAAAATCCAAAACAACTCAATATTATCAAGCGCTTACTGTGTGCAGAGTTCTCTGCCAGAGGGTGGATCAAAGATTAACACATTGTTCCAATCCTCAAAGTGTTTATGATTTAGTGGGGAGGGGGAAGGGGTAGCAGACACAGATAAGTAAGTATGGTACAAAATAGAACATGATAATTGATTGACAAGCATTTAGTGCTTACTATACGCCAGGCACTTTGCTGAGCCCTGCAGATATAAAGAAAAAGTGAAAACATTTGTTCCTTATGAGAAGTGTTTAAGAGATGTACCAGCAAAGTGGTATTTGAGATCTGAGGCAAGAATGATCACTAGAGTGAGTGTGTGTGTGTGTGTGTGTGTGTGTGTGTGTGTGTGTGTGTGTTCGGGGCTGCAGGGGTAGAGGGAACCAAGGAATCTTACAGGCCACTGGACAAATGCCTAGTTGGCCTTTGCCGTAGTCTGACCCTGCCCTCCTAGCAGCTCATTTATGGATGCTGACATTACAAATTAAATCAGTCACGCACAAGCAATGGGAATTGAATGTAGAATTAGAGAATTGGATGTTATTTACTGGGGGAACCCTAAGCGAATTTTTTTTAAATGTTGTGAGATGATTACCATACTTAAAAGGTCCAGAAAGTCCTGCATACTTTATTTCTCAATCACTCTCCTTTAAATTCTGCCATTGGCCACAAACATGGCTGGTCATGGGAAATTTTCCTTCTGGCCCATCTTCCAGTGGGTTAATTCCATTTTGTAAGAGTATGTGCTTTATCCGGGATTGTGGAAACCTTTGTTTGTTCTGAATGCCTTTATTCAACAGCATTTATTAAATATCTGCTGTGTATCAGGCACTGTTCTAGGCACTGGAGGGGGAAAAGATGATACAAAGACAAAATCAATCGATATACAAGCATTGATTAAGTATACGTGCCAGGAATTGTGCGAAGCACTGGAGATACAAGAACAAAATCAGTCGGCAATTATGAAGCACCTAATGTGAGCCTGGCCCTTGAGGAAACAAGTACAGTGAATGAAATAATCCTGACTCCCAGGAGCATACCTGCCCTCAAGAATCACAAATAAAGGAGGTTCATGGCTGGCAAAGTAGGAAGAACATAAAGTGCTATCCCAACTCCATCATTTTTTGGATGAGGAAACAAAAGCAATAAGATTAAATTACTTGGTCAAGGTCATAGAGGAAGGAAGTCTCAGAAGCAGGATTTGAACTTTGGTCATCTAAGTCTAGAGCTCCTCCTCTTTCCCCTGTACTGCAACCACAGGGGTAAAACAACATGTATGTAGATAACCAAATGCAAAATGCTTACAAAAAATATTAAATGAGGTTCAAATGAGATCATGTACATAAACACATTGCAAATTTGAAAGCACAATATAAATATTGATTATTACTATCTAAAAAGAACTGTGAGAAGCCAAAATAAATGGTGAAAAATTCACACACAGACTTCATGCACTTGACCCTTAGGAAAGCCCCTGAGGCCCTCACAAAGGATCTATTTAACTCTTATTTTACGGACAATTTTACAGGCTTGATTACCTAATTTTCTGGGGCAGTGAGGTGGCACAATGGATAGACCTCTGGGTCTGCAATCAGGAAGACCTGAGTTCAAATCTGGCTTCAGACACTTATTAGCTATGTGTCACTTAACCCTATTTGCCTCAGTTTCCTCATGTATAAAATGAGCTAAAGAAGAAAATGGCAAATTATTCCAGTATCTTTGCCAAGAAAACCCCAAATTTGTCTCAGTTTCCTCATCTCTAAAATGACCTAGATAAGGAAACGACAAATTATTCCAGTATATTTGCCAAGAAAACCCCTAAGAGTTGGAGATGACTGAACAACAGCATCTAATTTTTAAGCTTTTTAAAGATTAAAAATAGCATATCAGAAAGGGAGAGAAACTACCATGGGAAGGTACACTGGCCACAGGGAGATGCAACATCTGATAGCAAGAAAAGAGACAAAGAAAATTCACCCAGAAGCAGAAAGTCTCATAGACCAGGGTTTATTTTCTAGAATCAGCAAAATTTCAAATAATTAAATTATTTATAAAAACAGGAAAGTATGTAAAAATTTAAGCAAGATTTCCATTCAAAATAAAAAAAATAAAAAGACTAAATTTAGGTAAAATGCTAAAACCAGATTAGATTAGATTTTGAAAAGGGTATTTCTCAACTATGCAGAAAAATCAATTTTCCAGAATGATCCATTTCACAAGAGTTTCAGATAACTGCATTTTTGCTGTGTTTCAATTGAATAAAAGAATATTTATTTAAATATCATATAATTTATGCATTTCATTAGCAAATCTCTACCCTCTGTGACACTTTGTTTCTACTCATTTTTTATGACTGGACTATGAGCTCCTTGAGGGCAGGTACTACTTTTGCCTTTCATTGTATACCAGGTACTTAGTTTACTGCCTGGCACTCACAGTAGGCGCTTAATGAATGCTTGTTGACTTAACTTTCCTTCATTATCATTCTTATGCACAGTATCATATGTGCTTACCTTTTCATCCTCCTAATAGAAAAAAGGTCAATGAGGACAGGGACCAAATTGTATTCATCTTTGTCTCTCCCCTGAGAATAATATCATGTCCTGTGCACAGTAGGCATTTAATAAATATCCATTATTGCTTTAGGAGAGGCAGCATGTGTATTAGGAGGGCAGAGTTTATAATCTCAAAGAGGATCATAAACATGTCTGAAACGTTCGGAACCGCCGGATATAAGAAACTCTCAAAGTAGAAGGCAGAAGAATCAAAACATTTATTTAGGCTCCACAGTAACCAACCCATGAACCAGCAACCCCATTTTGATATATTGATCAAAAGCTTCCAGGCCCAATAAGTACGCCTTGAAAGAGTAACCAGGAGGCTACAGAGAAGCATGATTGCGTAAAGCAAAATCATGTTTCCCCCTCTATGGTAATAAGATTACCCACTGGACTGAAGTCTTTGTTCAGCTTCCTCCCGTAGGTCAGCTCTGCTACTGGCAGCTCCTGCTTCAGCTGTGGCTGTGGCTGTAACTGTAGCTGTAACTGTCGCTGTAACTGTCGCTGTAACTGTCACTGTAACTGTCGCTGTAACTGTCGCTGTAACTGTCTCTGGCTCCAACCGGAAAAGGAAAAGAGGATCTTCAAGCTGTCCTCTCCCCTCTTATAGAGTTTTTGACATCATCAAGCACCGCCTGAACGACCAGGGCCGATTGGTTCTTGACTTGGCCCCTCCCCCTAGTGTAGCCGTTAACACCTCCCCTCAGCCAGCCCCATGACTCATCACACAGGAAGTTGTCTGCTTCCTGGAATGCTCTTTGGGCTTCCTGCCCCGGAAGAGCAAGCCACAGTGTCCAGAGGCTCAATGAGGTAAGCTGAGTCATTCAAAGAAAACAAAGGCCATTCTGGCTACAGCATGGTGTAATGGAGAGATCCTTGGCTATGGAGTCAGGGGACTTGGGTTTAAATTCTAATTTGAACACAATACCAATATGGCCATGGATAAGCCACTGCCTCTTGACCTAAGTTCCTCATCTGTGAAATGAGGTAGGTGAACAAGATGGCCCCTGAGGTTCCTTCCAGCTCTTGATCTGTGATGCTGTAATCTACGAAAGAATCTATTCTCCTCTCCCCTCTCAACATCCCCATAAGTCTGAATTATAGAAATACCTAGTGCCCTGGAGTAAGTTACTGTAGGAACTTGCCTGTATAGATGGTTCAATCCAGGTCACTGACAGCTCAAAACTCCCTGCAGGCCAGCAGTATCCTGCTCTGAATCCATTTCCTTGGGCAGTACATTTCACACAGTATCCTGCTGGGTCCTGGAATTTGGGAATTATGAATGCCTTGAATGAATGACACGTTATGTAAGCGAGACCACAGGGAAAGGATGTATAAAAACCATTTTTCACAGGCAGTTACTTTGGGAACCAAGAGACAATGTCTTAGGAGGATACATAATTGAACTTTGAGTGAATCTGCAAGGCATGAGAGAATACATCATCATCATTTAGAATAAAGATTTTTTTTCTGGGGGAGAAAGCTAATTGGTATCTCTTAAATTCTCAAGGTCTCTGTTCTTCCTTCTCACTGCCTGTTCCTATAAAATAGCTATCTTTCTATTAACACTTTCTTTCTCCTTTCTAGCAGCTTTGCCCCATGTGGTGACCCCTCTCTCACCCCTTTTAAAATTCTTTTTTGTGTTCCGTCTTTCCCCTTTAGAATAGAAGCTTTATGAAAGTAAGGACTGCCATTCAGCTTGTATTTGTATTTTCATCATTGTAGCTGGCATGTAGTAAATGCTTAATAAATGCTCTCTCTCTCTCTCCCTCCCTCCCTCCCTCTCTCTTTCTCCCTAGCTAGTTAGCTATCTATCATCTATCATTTATCTCTCTATCTCTGTGTAGGTCTATTTGTCTGCTCTCTATCTATCATTCTATTGTCTGTCAAGCTATCAGTCTATAGATCTATGTATCTATCTATCTATATCTGGTACATATTTAAGATTTTTGCCCTCTCTACTTCCTGGGGGACAGAAGTCAGCCATCCAGTTCATGTGACCAATCAATAAAGCCTAACACTAGGCTTTTCCTGAAAGTTTCCCCGTAGTCTTTGAATATAGAGTGGGTCTAACTGTATTTCTCTCTTGTCAGAGTACCAATGTAGTTTAAGTGTAGATAGGCCCATTGCCAAAGGGTTGGCCATGAGATGATGAAGATTTTTGGTCATGACAACTCATAAATGTGTTAATAAGGCACAGTAGGGTTCTGATCTACATGGGTAAAGGGAATGCTCATAGAGATCTTTGAAGTAGAGCAATGTCATCTAAGTCAGTGAGTTAGTCAAGCACTTATTAAGCCCTAACCATGTCCCAGGCACTGTGATAAGTATTGGAGATATAACCAAAGGTGAAAAAAAATGGCCCTTTTCTTCAAGAAGCTCATATTCTAATATGGGACACAACTTGGAAATAACTAGGTAGATAAGGTATATGAAGAATAGACAGAAGGCACTCTGACGGTGGAAGACGTTAGGATCTGAGACCACCAAGGAAGGCCTTTTGGAGTAGGGAGGATTGGAACTGATCTTTGAAGGCTGTCAGAGAAACCAAGAGGCTATGGGGAAAGTTAGACCTTTCCAGGAGTGGTCTGACAGCTAGTATGAAGGTTTGGAGATGGGAGATCCAGTGTTTGAGTAACTGCAAGCAGGCCACTGTTACTGGAATATAGTTGCAAAGATGAGACTAGAAAGGTGGGAAGAGATTAGGTTGGGAACAGCTTTAAACACCAAACAATGGAGTTCATATTTGACTCTGGAGGTCCTGCACAAGTGCTGGAGCTCATTGAGCCAGGAGCGGTGTGGTCAGATCTATGCCTGAGAAAAATCACTTTGACAGCTGAGCAGAGAGATTAGAATGAGGGGAGACTGGAGGCAGGGAGAAGAGTTACAAGTTTCTTGCACTAGTGTAGATGAGTGGCGATGGCAGCCTGAGCTACATTCATGGCTGTGTGAGTGGAGAGATGGGGAAATAAATTTTATTTTGATTCAGTGGACATAGGTTCAAATTCTGTCCTGCTACTTAATATTTATATGTCTTTTGCCATGCGGGGGGGAGCGGGTATTAATGTGCCTTAGTTTCCTTCTCTGTAAAATGAGTTGTTGTACTAGATAATTATGAGTGCCCCTTGTAGCTCTAAATACTACATTTTGATAAGCATAGGCTTTCTCAAAATGGCTATTGCATAGGGTATCCAGGGCTGGCCTAAGGTCCCATCCATCCTTTATTTCCAGTTGCCCTTTCCCCAACCCTCCCTCTGCCCCCACCTTTGGGCACTTTACCCAAATCTCCTAGCTAATGGGGGTGACAGGGTGGGAGGGCTTTAAGAGTACTTTAGTGAGAGGTAGTATGGTACAATAGATGGAGATATATCCTTGAAACCAAAAAGCTCTGGGTTCAAGTTTTGCTTCCAACATATACCTTGCTTTGTGACCTTGGGCAGGACATTTAATGTCTTGGTGTTCTAGGGGACTTTTGAAAAGTGTAAGTCACAGACAAGGTAGTGCCTTTCATTTGTAGAGGGAGTCCTCAGAGGTCTCTGTACAGACAGAATCACAGGTCTCCTTCCCACCCCTGTAAAAGTATGCCTTTGGAGGATCACAAAACAGCCCTCACCCCAAGGCTTAGCTGCTCCATATTAAGGTCCAATCTCCACTCTTTTATCATCACACTTTTCTTTCAAAATACAGTTAGAACTGACTTCAAAACTTCTCTTTGTCTCATCACTCTTTCCTTTTGGAAGCCAGGGGCTCATCAATATTAGATGGATGGTCACAGCTCTTTGTTGCCAAGCAGTTAATGTTGAAAAAGGTAAAGGAATATCTCTGAGAGAATGCTTTCAATTTGGCTGAATTGATGAAACTCAGACACCCTCCTGAAGCCTCGGGCATGTTTTGTCCATGTATAGAAATGAGCTGCCAAATATTGCTCCATTTTCAAGTGATGTTTCTCTTAGTTAGAGCTGAGAAGGTGCTCTATGGTTTGCTGACTTTCTTGATAAAGATAGTGGGGCACACATACCCAGAGCTTGTGGGAGGGGTTTTGTTTTTATATTTGTCCTTTTTAAATGTGTTATTTACTTTGGAGGAAATCTTTTCATTAACAAAGGAACCCAATTGGCTTAATGGCTGTCCTGATACCTGGAATGAGGACTCTATAGTGGATTTTTGCTCGGTTTGGTTTTGTTTTTCAGAATAGAGGACAGATATCTAGTCATTTTGAAAATGGAATTGTCCATCCTGCTTCTGACCTTTCTCCTTGCCTTCCCAGCCCTAACCCTACCCCTCTACCTCAAACACACCTCCCTCCCTCCATGATAGCTTAGGACCCTGATCTAAAGCTTGAAGAGGCTTCAGAGGTCATTTAGCCCGATCCCCAACTCCTAATTTTGCACATGAGGAATCAAGGCCCAGATAAGTGATGCTACTTACCCAGGGCCACACAGATAGTAATTTCTGAGGAAAGACTAAGGATGTAGAACATTGGTAAGTAACAGCCCCAAATGCCACATTCTTTTGTATTTTTGGTTAATTTTTTGCTACCTTCATCCCCAGATCCTACTATGGAAGGCATGACTATAACTTAATGAAAGCAACTTGTCGTATAAAGCATCCTCTTATATTCTAATCATACTTTAGTAGACAGTAAAAGTCTGTTGCATGGAAGACAAAAAGTTTGTTTGAGGGGGCCTAGTATAGTAGTTAGAAAGCTGGCCTTGGATTCATAAGGATCTGGGTTCAAATTCTGCCCCTGATGCATACCAGACATATGACCCCAGGCAAGTCACTTAACTTCTGAAGGCCCTGGGCAACTCACTTAAGATTATAGATTGCAGAGGGGGTACAGATCTCCATTCCTAGAGAAATTCTGCTCATCTGGGAGTTTCCTATACCAATGAAATCACAAGTCTAGTCCTCCTGTTCCCTCCCCAACTACAATAGTAAAAAACATTGTTATATGCAATATTGTTAGTCTACATAATATTGAACCTATGACTTATGTAGACTAGATAGCAATATACTGGTTTTATATCAATCTACAAGCATTTATTAAACACCTACTGATTATCAAACACTCTGCTAGTTATACTAGATAAAATAAATAATCTCAGCCCTCAAAGAACTTACATTCTATTATGCTTACCATGTCATAGCCAGAGGGATGGTTCTCTTTTCATCCCTTCACCAAAATACTCTTATCTGACCAAAAACTTATCTACAAAACTTACTGATGTCTGCGATGTCATCACTTAGAGCTTCATCTCTTTGGCTTAAGGTTTTGTCCCCTGTTAAAATACAAATAAGAGAAAAAGAAACATTAAGATTCAAGTTAGGCAGCTTAGCACAGTGGGATAGTACAGGACTATAGTCCCTGCTACTGGGAAGGCTGAGGCTGGTGGATTGCTTGAGTTCTGGAGTACAATTATGTATCTACACTAAATCCCACATTAATACGGTAGGCATCTGGGAATAAGCAGAAGGACACCAGGCTGGCTAAGAAGGAGCAAACTACTCCAAGTCAGAAAAAAAAAATTGTCAAAGCTATGCTGCTCAGGACAAATACTGGGCCCATGAGTGTCTAATGTACTACAGCACTTCTGGCCTTGGTGAAATAGAGAGATCCAAGTCAAGAAAGAAAGGAAAGAAGAGAGAAAGGAAGGAAGAAAGGAATAAAAAAGAAAGAGAGAGGGATAGGAAAGGAGGAAGAAAAAAGAGAAACAAGAAGGAAGAAAAGAAGAGAGAAAGAAAAAGAAAGAGAGAGAGAGGAAGGAAGGAAGGAAGGGAAGGAGGGAAGAAGGGAGGAAGGAAGGAAGGAAAAGAAAGGAAAGGAAAGGAAAGGAAAGGAAAGGAAAGGAAAGGAAAGGAAAGGAAAGGAAAGGAAAGGAAAGGAAAGGAAAGGAAAGGAAAGGAAAGGAAAGGAAAGGAAAGGAAAGGAAAGGAAGAAAAAGAAAGAGAAGGAAAGAAAGAAAAGAAAGAGAAGGAAAGAGAGAAAGAAGAAAGAAAGAAAGAAAGGAGGAAGGAAAGAAAAAGTTAAGTTTTGTTTACCTTAGAGTGAATGATTTTAATATTTCTAAGAGCACGTTTTATTAGAGGAATTAATGAGAAAAGCCTGGGACCCTGGGTGGGCTAAAGAGGGGTTGTTACTCTAAGGCAGGTGGGAATGTTTTAGGCAGTCCTGCTGAGGACACCAAAGGCAAAGCTTCCCTATTTTCTTGCCTGGCTAGGGGCCGCCTTATGGCCATAGTTCTTTCCTTTCTTCTACAGAAGCTTCACAAAGGGATTCTGCTACATTGGAAACTTTTTGAATTGAGGCTTCTAAACACAAAGGGTCAGAACTGTGGCCAATCCTGAGGGAGTTCTAGAGTAAGGACTACATAGTTCAGCCCTGAGTTGTTTCTGGTTATTTTCTGCTTTGGGTTTTCATGGTCTCTTTTCTCTATACACCCTTTCCCCTCCCCCCCCCTACCAATGTGTGACTAGTCATGATGGTTGACCTGTAGAAACTTCCACCAAATTTAGGAAGGCCCCTGAACATAAGGGAAGTCACATACTCTCTTCATCCTTAGGAAGGTTGAACCATGGTGTGGTGAATAGAGCATCAGAAAGAACTAGATTTAAATCTTGCCTCTGACACTTAGTAGAACGTGACTCTGGGTGAAACACTGCATCTCCGTTGTCTCATCTGTAAAATGAAGGGTCTGCACTCTGCCTCAGAAGTCCCTTCCAGCTTGAATATATGTCTAAATCAGCATGATTTGGCATGAGAGGCTTATTTGGAAATGACAAGTGGTGTAGTCAGGAAACATTTCACCTAAAAACAGGCAATAAAGATTTTACTCTCCAAGACATGTTCCCAGATATCGCTACTACTCCATTTTTCTAATTTGTTTTGGTTTTGATGCATTAGTGGTCATGCCATGATGGGTCGTTGTTTTTTTTTTCATCTATTTTAGTGACTAGGGGAACCGGTATTTGTCATGGGTCAGTGGCATCAACGTTTGCCAAAGAAATATGATTTAAAACATGACTTGACAGATACTAGATTTGTTGCAGGGATTAAAAGCCACGTGAGTGATAGAAATAACATCTTTGGAGAATAGACATGTGGAAGGGAACACGTGTGATTTGGAAGCCTGGAACATAGTAGACCCTTGGTGAAATAAGTTTCATTAAAATAAGAAGTCTTAGTGGCCAGAATAACCCTAAGATGAATGATACAGGCTTTACCTGACAGGAAACAGAAATGAGTTCGCTGGTTAAGTGACTTCATTTTCCTCTGATGAGCCAGACTTTGCCAAGAGCAAAGAAATCACAAAACGGAATCAGAGGAAATGTTTCTTTTGTTATTTAAAAGGTCCTCCAGGCCCAGAATGTATAAATGTGCATATTTTCTCTGGCCACCTAAGATACAGCCTTTGCCAGGATGCCTGAGAAGTTCTGAAGGTGAGTAAGCTATGAAAGGGCTGGGCCACTTTGAGGACCCATTGGGGGAATTGGGCTGGGCTGAGATCTGAAATGGGAAGTTCTTTGGGATCCCACCCAGGGTCCCAGGTTTTTCTCCTTAATTCCTCTAATAAAGCATGCTCTCAGAAATATTAAAATCATTTACTCCAAGGTATACATAACCTTTGACAAGAGGACAAGAAGTGAAAAAACAACCCCTCCCCAAAAAAGAAACCTGACATCTTTTGCCTCCACTATGAAAAGTAGGGTTTCACAGTGAGTAGACTATTAGACCTAGGTTCTCTCTGACACATAACATCTGACTCATGGGGTTATCCCACTTCCAGGACCAAGTATGATAATCTGAGTTTAGTGCTTTTAAAAAATGTATCCTTTCCTCTACAAACATAAATACGAAATGTTCGTTCTGCGTTTTCTTAAGAGGACCATGATATCAGGAAGATGATGCCGTCATTTGAAAGTGAATTGGATTTCAGTGAGGGAGGGCTGTGCAAAGTCACCAGCCTCACTTTCTCCTCCAGAGCCATCTGGGTCAAGTGACAAGATATAGATCAGGACAACTGGAGATAGCCCCCTAAAGATATTTCCTATAAATATGAAATACTCCAAAAGGGGATGATATAAGGCACCGGTACTTGTTTAAATCTAAGTCAAGGCTAAAGTCCCCCAGCAAGTAAAAAATCAGGGCCTGTATTGATGACAGTTGTTTAAAAAAAAAAGAAAAGAACTTCTTTAGTTGTTGGGAAAGTATGTTGGGGAAAAAAATAAAAGATATTAGAATTGGAAAGAAAGAGTAAACAAAAGCTAATTCAACTGTCAGCTCAGCAGACTTTGATGTATGAAGAGGCCCTGAGTAAGGCAGCAGGCTTACATGGAACCAACAACCTTTAGTTCCAGAACTTTTAAGAGTCAGACACAAGCTGAGCCCCACTTGTACTGATCCTGGATATTGATGGCCCCTCTCCTAATGCCTGTAAGCCATAGCACCTACGGAGTGACAAATAGCCTAAGAAAATGGGGAAAAAAACTCAGTACAAGACACTTGCATATCTTGTTTATAAGACCCCTTATCATCTAGGTATTCAGAAACTTCTAGATTTCTGGGGTTTTTAAATGTTTTCTTCCAGATATTTGGTGTTATTCAGCCCCATCTGCCATTTCAGAGTCATTACAGGTGCTTTTAGTCTATTTGCAATTCATTTATTTGGTATTCATCATTTTTAAAAAATTCCATCATAGCAAGTTCATTTTACTTTTATTTGCAAAAATAATGATGTTTCTTATGTTATATTCAGGGTTATCTGAATATAGGATCTTCAGTATTCACATTAGGCATGTGAACAAAGAAAGTGTATGGGCAAGAATTTATTCAATCAGGTTATTTTAAAACAGGTTAAGCCAAGACAGTGTCAACTGGGCGGAACCCACCTCTAACCTGTGGGTGACCAGAGCTGAACAGAGAAGTCTAGAGACAGGAGAGTCAGGAATCAAACAGAAATTTAATTTCAAAGTGAGGGAACTGGCTTCTGAGCAAGGACACATACGCTTGAGTCCCACCCCTAGTGGGGGGCACCCACTTTAGTGTGGTTGAACTTTGATTTATATGCTTGTGGCTATAGAGTGAGCTGTAGCCCTGACAATGAGGGGAAACAGCAACAGTGAGACTTGACTAGAACACGGGTACTTGTCCTGTGCTTGTCCAAGCTCGGAGAACACCTGGGGCTGGTCAAAGTAGTTCAATAATTATGAGCTTTTTGCCAGAGAATGAGATCATCTAGAGGGTGAGCACAAAGAATTGTTGTTATGCCAAGCTCAGGGCATGGCCTGTTTGCTGGGCCTTAGCTCTGGAAAACAGGGCGTCTCCTAATATCTTGACAGAACTGAATATTAAAATGGGAAAATTAATTACATCTTAACACCTTTTCATTAGCATTCCTGAGTTCCTAAGCAGTATAGTAGCAATTAGATTTGAAGATCTTTCCCACCCATTAATAGGCCATGTGACCTACTTAGGTCACAGGAAACCTAAGTCACATGGGGTGGGATGAGCTTCCTGACAGGAAAAGGAAATTATGTCACAGGAAATGCTGAGAGAGAGAGAGAGAGAGAGAGAGAGAGAGAGAGAGAGAGAGAGAGAGACAGAGAGAGGGAGAAAGAGAGAGAAAAAAAGAGAGAGAGAGAGAGAGAGAGAGAGAGAGAGAGAGTTTTGCCAGGGTCTTACTGAGTCCCTGCTTCAGACTGACTTTAGACACACGCCTAGTTTCAAACTTTCAAATTAATTATTATCAAACTAGGTGGGGCACATGAGCCAGGTGAGATAGATTATTATCCAGAGTTCCCCCACATTGAACCCTAATCTCTGTGGTCCACAGATGAGTGGTACGCTGATTTAATATACATAGTGTCCCAAAAGTCTTAATGCAGTTTTAAGCTTTTAAGAGCAGAAAACTGTCAGGTAGATAGGTGGCTCAGCAGATAGAGTGCCCAGCCTGGAGTCAGGAAGAACTGAGTTCAAATCTGGCCTCAGACACCTGGGCATCTCACTCATCCCTGTTTGCCTCAATTTCTTCATCTGTAAAATGATCTGGAGAAGGCAATGGCAAACCACTCCAGTATCTTTGCTAAGAAAACCCCAAATGGGGTCACAAAGAGTTGGACATGAGTCTTGACTGAAATAACTCAACAACCACAAACACAAATAAGTGCGATAGAAGGTAGAATGTGAGCGATGGGTGGGTGGGGGGTGGGGAGAGAGGTACAAAAAAAGATTTCCTGACAAAATGATCTAGGAAATTGGGAGACAGGAGAGAACACATTCATCTGGGGGCATCAGGGAAAACCATGTGGAGAAGGTAGTCTCTGAGTTGGACTTTGAAGGAAGAGAAGGATTTCAATAACTGTATTTCAATATAAAAGTTTTCTTTTGGAATCCTATATATTTTATCTTATTCATTAAAAACATTACTCCCAGAAGGGGATCCATAGCTTTCACCCAACTGCCGAAAGGGTCCACCATGGAAACAAAAAGATGGAGAACCTCTGAATCCTCGTCAAACTTCCTTATTTGTAAAATGAAGGAATAAAACCTAGAAAGTTAAATGATTTGACCAAGGTTATACAGGTCAGTTGTAAAAGAATGAGGATTAGAACCCAGGTCCCCTGATTGTTTTCTTTTTTTCTCACTAGATGCTGCTGCCTTCCAACCATAACACTTTTTTCTGGGCTTGCCAATAACTTTGTTTACTACCTTCCAGATGAAGAATTTCCCTTGGTGTTTTCAAGATGATGATGACGATGATGATGATGATGATGATGGAGATAAACATTTGTACAATGCTTTAAGGTTTGCAAAGCACTTTATAGATGCTATCTCAATTTACCCTGTTACCAATCCTAGGAGTTAAGGATAGCTATTATCCCCATGTTACAGATAAGGAAACTGAGGCAGACAGAGATTAAGTGATTTATTCAGGGTCACACAGCTAGTAAGTCTCTGAGGTCATATTTGAACTGCTCTCCCTCCTCCTGCTCTGCCTCTATCCCCATGAACGTGTCATTGTCAGAGTCCCCCAATTAGGTTGGCCTTTATTAATGTCAGTAACTTAGTGAATATCCACCTCAAGCTTGCTCAAATACATTCCAGCGCCTATTGCAACATTTATAGCCCATAAGAATACTTAATTTGGGGGAGAGGAGATTGTATACATTTTTATTCACCAAACGAACCAGGCTCATAACGGTGGTGGCTTCATTTAGAAGCACATACTCCACTTCCTCTAAGAACAATTCTGAGAAGATATTTCACGGTCTAAGGCCTTATAATATAGTCCGTCTTGGTGTTAGGCTTAATATAATTATTTCCCTCCATCAGCATGTTTGATATGCTTCATAGAACTCTCCTCAGAGGATTTTGCTCATTCAAATAAAATATTGGACCTAGTGGCCACATTCTGATGAAATACGGCCCAATCCTTTCTGTCCAGATGCAAAGTTCCAGGAATCTATGAGTCAGGCAGCTGCAGGTTCTTAGTCATTTCGAAAATGTTCCAGCTCATCGTGAGCAGAACAGAAACTGCAAGAAACTTTGGGAGCTTCGAGGTCCCCGGTGGCTGCGGAGGAGGAAGGTGCGGAGCCGTGTCTGCCCACACAGACCATGGGAATTTCACGGCGTTCATTTCAACTGATTCCGTTTGATGGACCTTGCTTCCCATTAAGATCAAATGGCTCCCAGGTGTGCATGTGCTCTTCTGGCAGGAGCAAGAGGGATGCCCCATATACCACCTTAGGCTGACATTCAAGGCCTCTTTCCTGTCTTATCTCCACCCCTCCCCCCCCCCCCCCAGTTTCCTGTGGAAACTCTTTACAAGGGCTTTTAGAATCTCTAGCTTCCTTGAAGGCACATTCCAGGTGCCACCTCCTAGGGAAAGACTTTCCTAATTCTCCCTAGGGTCTTTTAAACCATAAAAGAAACAGTTTCTCTCTTCCTCTGTTTTGTGAGTTCCTTGTTCTTGGCACTGTCTAGCTCGTTAGAAGAAAATGAAATTATTTAAGGAGCTGTTCATGTCTGCTTTCTCTCCATCCCCACAGTTGTTAATTTGAGAACAGTAGATAGAAAGAGTCAGCCTCGAGGCCAGGAAAGGCTGGGTTCCATTCCTGATGGGTGCATTGGTCAGAGGGCCCCTCTCAGTGCCCGCAGACAATTATCTAGGACGCTATATTGCAGAAAAGGTGCCGATCTGCACAGATAGAAGGAGTTTCCTCAACGAGGAATTCCCTAAACCAGTGAAATCCCAAGTCTGCCTCTGTCTCTAACCTATGCGTCAGTTTTGTGCCTTCAGCAGAATAAAAGCTCTAAGATGGCAGGGAGTTTGATGCAGTGGAGAGCACGCTGGGCTTGGAGTCAGCCCAAACGCTCTGGGTGCCTAGCACCACTGCTCATTAAGTGAGGGTCTTGGGGCACATCACTTAAGCTTCCTAGGGCTCAGTTTGCTCACCCCTAAAATGGAGGGCTCAGCTAGGTGACCTCTAAAGTCTCTTCCAAAGCTAAATCTATGATTCTATGGCGCTGTCTTCTGTCTTTCTCTCTTCCCCTCTATCTTTGTCTGTCTGTCTCCCTCTTCCTCCCCCCTCCCCCATCTATCTTTCTATCTTTCTTTGTCTCTCTCTCTCCTCCTCTCTGTCTTTGTCTCTCTCTGTCTCTCTTCCTCCTTCCCCTTCCCCCTCCCTCTTTCCCTCTTCTTCATCTGTCTCTCTCGGTCTCTTGCTGTCTCTGCCTCACTCTTTCTCGCCCTCCCTCTTTCCCTCTTACCTCATCTGTCTCTCTTTCTCTGTTTTTCTCTCTCCCCCTCTTTCTCCATCTGTTTCCCTTGCTGTCTATGACACTCTCTCTCCCTCTCTCTTTCTTTTCCCCCCTTTCCATCTGTCTCTTTCTGTCTCTGTCCCCCCTTCTCTCTCTCTCTCTCTCTCTCTCTCTCTCTCTCTCTCTCTCTCTCTCTCTCCCTCCCTTCCCCCCTCCCTCTGTCTCTGTCTCTGTCTCTCCCTCCCTCCCCCTCCTTCTCTCTTTATCTCCCTCCTCAATGCCTAGCTTGGATCCTGGTTTCCTCCAGATAATAGATACTTAATAAATCTTTGCTGAATTGAATCCCATCTTAAACCACTACTTAAATCCTACTTATTCATGTATGTGAAGATGAAGTTTCTCCTTCTGCATGAAGACTTGCCACTGACTTGGCAATTAATCATGAAGTACCTTGTGACATCTGTTGCATTAGAATCTTGCATTGATTTATGTGTAATTTCTCTGCTTCCCAACTCTAATGAAGGCTTATTGATCCCAGGGCCATTGTTTGAGAGGCTAGGGACTGCAGTGGAGCCCACACTGTGTTTGTTCCCAAGCATATGCCTACCCAGAAGACCTAGGATCATGTCCAGATTCTACAATTCTATTGTATTAATTGGGAAATACAGTTACTTTATCTCACCTAATTTTGATTTCCTCTTCTGTAAAATGTGAGTAATAACACCAGCACCACGTATTTCACAGGATGGCATGGGAAGCACCTCATAAACGTGAAAAATGAACTTCCCTAACTACTTCATCAAGCAATTACCCATACCGCTGTAGCTCTTGGTACTAGAAGAATCAGGCAGAAGGTGACTGGTGAACAGCTACTCTATTATGTATTAAAGGTTGCTTCATTTAGCAAAATAAAGGCATCTGGGCTTTTTTTTTGGAGGGGGAGTTCTAGAACTGAAGGTGGAGAAAATCTTAGCATCTTCCCTTCACACAGGAATTCATTTTGAGGGGGTTGGATCTAGCAAAATACAATGTGAAAGCACTGGTTTAAATCCGATTGCCAATTTTAGTAGATTCACTGTGGGTTTTTGACAAGTCCAATAACTCATCTACCCACCTTTGTTTTTCTACTGTGAAAAGGAAATAGTACTTATCCTCCTTTTTATTTACCTCCTCTTTCTTTCCCTCTTCTTTCTTTAAAAAAAAATTACAAGATGTACTGAGCACACTTTATACTCAGCATTTTAAACATTTTAAAACATATATATACATATATATGTATGTGGGTGTATGTATATATATACACCTGTATACATATATACACACATACATACCTACACACACATACAAATAACCTTGTGACTGCTTCATGGTAAAGTGAGCTCTTCTAGATTTTGATTCAGAGTATCTGTGTTCAAATCTCTGCTCTGCTTCATAATAGTTGTGTGACCTTGGACAAGTTACAACCTGTCTGTGTTGTAGTTTCTTCATTTGTAAAGTGAGAATAATAATATTTGTACCCACTATTTCGCAAGGCTATTACAAGAATGAAAAACATTTTGTCGTGGTAAAGTACTCTAGAAGTGTCAGTTACCATCGTCATCATCATTATCAATACCAACAAGTAACTACCATTATAATTTATATAGGTTATACCGTTATAACCATTATAAGTAATACCATCAAAGTGAGGAGCCAGTATGAAGGAAGAGGAGGAGGAGGAAGAAGAGGAGGAGGAAAAGGAGAAGGCAAAGGAGAAAGAGGAGATGGGAATGTGAGTAAGGATTGCCCCTGCCCTTAATGGAACCTTTCCAACATGGCTTCATTTGCCCACAATATAAATCAGGAGAACTACTGTTCATTGGAGAAAAGCTTTAGGATATGGGACTCCTGTGACACCTTGCATCCGGATGCAGGGATTGAGCCAGGTAACTTAAAACTAGAAAAGAAAGAACACATGAAAAGAAGAGATGGAAAAACAAGTGAATTTGTCATTAAAGAAAACTCACGATATTTCTGAACATCTGTGAGCAGAGAGCTGAACTTATACATGGAGGTAAACCATTGGAGTGAACAGAGATGAAAAGGTATCATGGCAGAATTTGGAAAACCCTGGGACTAATCAACAGTGTCCTCATACTCATCTAATTATATATAAGATACAACTTTTCACCCTTTTACAGATCTTACCCAGAAGGCTTTTTCCCATCTCCTAGACAATGATTCTATTGCTTGACTTCTTTCTTGAAATCTCTATTCAGCCATGCATTAATTAAATGTTTTTGCTTTTCAATTTTTGTTTTTCTTTAGGCTCAGAAAATAGCCTTGCACTGGATGGTGATTCCAGCCATGCCATGCATAAATGGATTACAGAAAAGAGCTATGCTGAAAATGAGGTAGGTAGGGGTTCCAAGGTTGTGTAGGATCCATTATTTTTCTGAAAGATCAGACTCAAGCCAGCGAAACTATGGAACTTTCTATTTCTTCTCAGAGCATTCAACCTCTATCCTAAGGCTTCCTCACTGATACAAACAATTAACAGCCAGGAAACCAACAAACAAAAGAGGCAATCTATTGACCTATTGATATGTTAGGAAAGTGTCCAAGTGTGACATTTTCTCAGGAAATTCCCAGGCCTGGAAGCCCTTTCTTCATATTCATCTGGATGAGTCTTGAGTAGCTATACCTGTTGGGCATGTTATAGTGAAGTCATGTCAAACTTAAATAGAACAGGCTTTCTACCAGCCAATACTGACTTAGAAAACCACAAATTAGCATTACCTATGTTGTACTGCATTTTTCTTTATTTTTGTTAGATATTTCCCAATTACATTTTAATTTAGCTTGGGCCCCATTTAATCTGTGTTTGATACCTCTGTTATACTGGAGGTAGAGGATGGGAGTGAGAGGAAAAGGGTCCTTTTTTGTATGGTTTAGACTAGACAGCTGCTGAGGTCCCTTCCAACTTTGTGGTCCTATGAGCCACTTAAACTAATTTATAAGGAATTAACTTACTACCCCCTTCCAGGCATATTTATATTTCAGTAGGAAAAATAAAGCCTTGGAAACTCAAAGGAATGCGTTTCTGATTGTAAAACTTGACAAACAGGAAAATAAATGTCTTCAGATCACCCTAACCAGTAGGCAAGTATTTGTTTACCCTACATGATAGGCTGTGGCTGAGTGCTTCTCTCTTTACTTCTGAAGTTCACATCTTACTAGTCCCTTTGCTAAACAGATTAGATCATACTCTTTGAACACTTTGGGAGTAAAACCCACTGATAAATAATAAGAGATAGAGATAGATTTGCCCTCTAAACCCTTCATTTACAGTTAAGTTTAGTAGGAGTAATAATAGCTAATATTTACACAGTTCTTTAAAACCTTTAAAGTGCTTTTCATATGTCATTTCATTTGATATTCTCAAAACCCTGTGACGTAGCATTTAGCATTTCATTATTATCATTCCTATTTTGAAGACGAGGAAACTGAGGACAGAAAGAGTGTTAACTTGACTAGTATTTGAGGCAAGATTGAAAATCAAGGTCTTTCTGATTCCAAGTCTGACACTATACCAAGCTGTATCCCCACAGTAATATAAGACAATGTGTATGCTTTGCAAAACTTAAAATACTATATAAATGCCAGTTCCTATTGTGGTTATTATTCAATCATTTCTGTCATGTCTCACTCTTCATGACCCCATTTGACATTTTCTTGGCAAAGATACTGGAGTGATTTGCTATTTTCTTCTCTAACTCATTTTATAGATGAGGAAACTGAGGTGAACAGAATTAAGTGACTTGGCCAGGGTCACAAAGCTAGTGTCTGAGGCTTGATTTGAACTCATAAAGATGAGTCTCTCTGGTTCCACACCTAGAGCTCTATCCACTGTGCCACCTAGCTGCCCTCTATGCCATATATATGCATATGTATGTATGTATACACACACACACACACACACACACACACACACACACACACACACATATATATATATATATATATATATATATATATATATATACATACACATACACACACATATATTCCCTGTTAGTAAATAAATATTTGTTAAGCACCTTCTATTTACCAATGTGATGGCAAGTAAAGTGGGACCTTTTGTTGTCTTTTGTTTTGGAATGCTTTTCAGCACCAAGGCAATCAAGTGTCTTTGAGCCTTGCCTTTGTTTCAGTCAAGAGTCTTTGATTGAATCAGGAGTCTTTGATGATCTGCTTAAGTCACTGGAAGGCTTAGGTCACATGGGTTTGAGTTGCATGACTGTGACGCCCTCTGACCCTGAAGAAGGGTATATATACTCTGAGGTTAGTATTTTGCTTTGGGCTCACTCACTGGAAGAGTGTTGTGTGATTTGACCAGATGAAACTCTGGTAGCTGTCAAGAAACCCCCCCAACCCTGGGCTTAGAGAAACCCAGATGTTGGTGCTTCTCTCTCTCATAACTATGAATGTAATGTTTTGGTCAGACAGCTAGAAACCCTGCCTGCTGGTTTGTGTTTATTTGCTCTGTTTATATAATTTCTGCTTGTAATTTCTGTTTGTGTTTTCTCTGAAGTTCAGAGTGTTGACTTTTTCCCCTGAACTAATATATATGTTCCTGGAACACACACACATGTTTAATTAAAGTGAGATTGTAAACCCCTTAAAGTTGATTTCCTTAGAAAAGCAGATCAAAGAACCTGTGCTAGCAGCCCTCCTTGTCTTAACACAGCCACAGTATCAGCAAGTATCCTTGTTGTTACAGCCAGGCAATATGATGTACACTGAGAACACAAAGAAAGTAAAAAGACAGTTGTGTTTTCAAGGATCTCACAGTCTAATGGAGGAGACAATATGGAAACAATTATGTACAAACAAGACATAGACAGGAGAGAATCAACAGAAGGAAGGCATTAGAATTATGTGCATTATATTATTATATGTGAATAAAACCTTATATATTAATTAACCTTATTATCTTAAACATGTGTTTTTCTGCCTCTCTGCCTTTCTCTCTGTGTGTCTGTCTATCTGTCTGTCTCTTTCCAATTCTCTTTGTTTTAGTCCAGACCTGTGATTCTATTGGTGTGGGGAACTCCCAGAATGCAGAAGATTCCTATACTGATGTAGCCTAGAAACTGGCCTCTAGTTTATCATCTCAGGAAGGCACTGTACCATATCTCTGATAGGTTAAATAACTTGTCCAAGGTTTGAATGAAAAGAAAAGATAAGGAGGATGGGCAGGGTCCAGGCAGTATGTTTTAAAATGACCAGAAAACAATCTGGAAGTCTGTCCGTATTGCGGGAAGAGTGAATGAATAATTGTTAAATCATACATGAGTTCTGATCACATTTGTGTAATATGCTTGTAAGAGTATATAGGAGAATTCAAGGAAAGATTAATAGATTATGAGTACACATCTAGCGCTATATATTCCACTTTTGTTTATTTTTACATTCCTGAATACCATTAGAGATCTCATTGAGATAAAATCCATCTACAATGTCATATAAACAGGGCTCCAGACTGTGAGAAATGCGATAAGTCTTTGCGACCAGCCATGAACTAAGCCCAACTCCCTTTTCACTCCCTCAACAAACTGTGATGCCTAAAGATTCCAAAGTACTGATCAGCAAGTGAGGCCAAAGATGGCACCTCATCTCCCCACCAATTAAAATGTTAGAAAGTCCATTGTGTAGCCTAAGAAGTAATTTTCAGGAATAACTCTCCAGAAGAGAGTATAAAATAACAGAAATAGACAACTAAGTTTGCATTGCTTGAAGTTCATTAGTATTAGACATTGCTATGTCTGAGTTGTCAAGATAGGACATTACTAGATAGACTATTCCCCTCATGGAGAGAGAAAGGAAGCAACACACATCAGGGACCACTAGTCCGTGGCATTTCTGTGCCTTTAATTCATCTCAGGATCCAGTGGACTATACAAAATCTCTGAATAAAGTTTATCAAGTTATTTTAATTTTATCTAAAGTCCATGGCATTGTTATTGATTTACCATATAGCATTCCAAAATGCAAAAAACAGGAAAGACCAATCCCCTCTCAGATCCCAGGTTACTCATTGGTAGGTGTTCCTTTGGGTACTCTAATGCTACCCCAAGGGCGATAGAGCAGATTCAGTAGACTCTCAGTCCCACCCAAATCAATCTATGACTTCTAGGTCATAGGTACATCTATGCTGAGTTATGTGTCAAAGCAGTATAGAATATTTTCACCCCCTATCTGTCTCTCCCTGGTAAATTTAAGTCCATGGCCAAAGGGTTTTAAAAACTGGGACCAGCTTGGTTATTTCAGGATACACTTGGTCACTTTAGTCCTGGTTCTAATCTCCAATTTTCCACCAATGTGAAATAATTCTACCTCCTTTTTATATACTCCTTCTATTTTAATTCAGGTTAAAATTATTTATATTTTTCATTTTTACATTACCTTCATTTTTGAATATATCCCTTCTCTCTCTCTCTCTTACCCATCCCTTATAACAAAGAATAAAAAAGAAAGAGGGAAAAGTATTTCAGCAAAACTAAGCAAGGCATCAACTGAGTATAACAGTATGCAATGTTCCATGTTTATAATTTCTCACCTCTGCAAATAAGGGAAGGATGCACATTTTCTCAACTGTTCTCCTGGGCCAAGCTTGGTCATTATAATTACACAGCTTTCAATTTCCACTCGGCTTAAAGAAATCTTTTCTAAGTCCTTGACATTGAGTTTAAATTTCATGTAACCTTCATATATAATTCAAAACAAACAAACCAAAATAATGGTCTATGTTCATTTAAATGCAATTATATTCTTAATTGATGAAAAGTGTTTGTGAGATTAATGTTTAAAATAAATCTATTTCAATCAAAACATATTCTAAAACTGTTACAGTGAGAGATAAAGTTATCTCCCTCAATATGGCAGCAAAGGCATGACTTTTATACCTTATATGGTTCCATAACCGATTAGATATACATGTTATAAACAGTTCCAATAGTCTAAAACAGACTCTATTTTTAAAAGCTCAGCTTAAATCAGCCAATTGGAGCTACATAGTACACGCACTTTGGAAGGATAAACATGAAGAACTGAATTTTAATTAAACTTTTTATTGCACATTTTCTTTCAAAACTTGGCTATAATAGGAAATCTGCAGTAGAAGACAGTACAATGGAACACCATGTGAGGCAAGGCCATTTGAAAGAATGACTTTCATGTTCATTAAGAATAGCCACAAAGCAGATAATTAGGTTTTATTAAGACATGAAATTTCAAGCTGTTTAAACTGTTCCTTGAGAGAGTTGACATAGTTTATTGGGCTGCCGTAAAGGCTACAAAGTCAAAAGAGAAGGATTCTAATCTAGACTCTGACATAAACTCTGTGCCACATGCAGTAAGCGTTTTCATTTCCCTTGTGTAAGTTTACCCTAGTAAAACCAGGCTAAGATGATAATGCAACTTCACAGGGCCATTTATAGAAGTGGTGCTGAAACACTGGGTATCAGTTCAATTTGGTTTTACAATCTATGAATTTTCTAAGCCTTATGTCTGTCATACAGGTAGCTTCACCCAGGTAAATTGTGATAGTGTGGGTTTTGGAAGGACAGACCAGATGGTTAGGGGCCCTCTAGAGACTCCTGGCTGAGTTTGAGAGCATTTAGCATACAGTTTAGTCAATATTGCTTTTTTGACTCAAATAGAGCTTTTATTATAAATAGCATAAATTATATAGCCATACACTATGACAAATGCACCAACTAAGGATGCAGTTTTGATCAGAATGAAATGAAATACAACCACCTGCTCATAAGTTAAGTTCTTTCTCTCACTGGACTTTAGCTGGTATTAATTCTTGCTTAAATCTATTTTTCCCTACTAGGGCAAATTGGAAAATTATCAATTCTATTCTTAGAATCAATTAATTAATAAACATTTTTAAACACTTACAATTCACCAGGCATTGTGATAAGGACTGAGGATGCAAAAAGAGGCAAAAGACAGTACCTGCCTTCAAGGAGCTTATAATCTAGTGGGGGAGACAACATGCAAACAGATACATACAAACAAGCTATATACAGGACACATAGGACATAATTAACAGAAGGAATGAACTCGAATTAAGATGGGTTGGAAAAGGCTTCCTGTAAAAGATGGAATTTTAATTAGGACTTAAAGAAGCCAGGTATGACTACATATGAGATAGAGAGGATCATGGGAAGTAAAATAGATAATCTTAATTACATTAAATTAAAAAGGTTTTGCATAAACAAAATCAATGCAGCCAAGATTAGAAGGAAACAAGAAACTGGGGTGGGGGGGAGAATTTTACAACAAGTTTCTCTTATAAAGGCCTCATTTCTCTAAATATGTAGAGAACTAGTCAAATTTATAAAAAATATTAGTCATTACCCAATTGAAAAATGGTCAAAGAATATAAACACTTTTCAGATGAAGAAATTAAAACTATATTCATGTGAAAAAAAGCTCAAAATCACTATGATGAGAGAAATCCAAATTAAGAGAACTCTGAGGTACTACTTCACACTTATTGGATTGACTAATAAGCCAGAAAAGGAAAATGATAAATATTGGTAGGGATGTGGAAAAATTGGAATACTAATATACTGTTGGTGGAGTTGTGAATTTATCTGGAGAACACTTTGGAATTCCTAAAGGGCTCTAAAACCATGTATACCCTTTGATCCAGCAATACCACTAGTAGGTCTGTATCCCAAAGAGATTAAAGAAAAGGAAAAGGACCTATATATATAAAAATAATTAAAGTGGGTTGTTTTTTCCCTGTGGCAGCAAAGTATTGGAAATTGAGGGGATGCCCGACAATTGGAGAATGGATGAACAAATTGTAGTATATTATTGTAATGGAATATTATTATGCTATAAGAAATGACAAGTAGGATGTTTTCAGAAAAACCTGAGAAGACTTGTATGAACTGATGCAAAGTGAAGTAAACGGAACCAGAAGAATATTGTAAATAGTAAAAGCAATATTTATGATGATCAACTCTAAGTCAGTTAGCTATTCTGATTAATACAATGATCCAAGACAATCCTGAGTTTGTGGAGAATGAAGATTGAGAAAAGGCCATTGGATTTGACAACAGAGAGTTGCCAAATATAGTGAGTTGATCTGGCAACTTTGAAAAGAACAGCTTTAGAAGAATGATGAGATTGGAAGCTAGATTGTAAGGGGTTAAAAAAAAGAGTGAGAGGAGATAAAATGGAGGTACTTATCTATATTAGGAAGGCAGAATTTATGATTTCAAAGAGAATCTCATATGTGCCTAAAAGGTCCAGAACCGCAGGATATAAGGAATTCTCTAGGCAGAAGGCAGGAGAACTAAAGCATGTCTTTACACTCCACAGTAAGAAGCCCACAAACCAGCATCCCCATTTTGATATTTTCATCAAAAGCTTCCAGGCCCAATAAGTCCGCCTCACAAGGGTAACCAGGAGGCCACAGAAAAATGAGATGGTATAAGGCAAAATCGTATACATGCTTCCCCTCTACGGTAAGAAGATTACCCACTAGCCTCCAGTCAGCTCTGCTACCGGCAGCTCAGCTTCAGCTGTAGGCGTCTCTGGCTCCAACCGGAAAGGAAGAAAGGATCTTCAAGCTGTCCTCTCCCCTCTTATAGAGTTTTTGACATCATCAAGCGCCACCTGAACAACCAGGGCCGATTGGTTCTTGACTTGGCCCCTCCCCCTAGCATAGACCAGGTTAACACACCTCCCCTCAGCCAGCCCCATGACTCATCACACAGGAAGTTCTCTGATTCCTGGCATGGTCGCTGGGCTTCCTGCCCCGGAAGAGCAAGCCCCAGTGTCCAGGGAAGCCCAATGAGGTAAGCTGAGTCATTCAAAGAAAACAAAGTCCATTCTGGTTACACTATCATAGACAGCTTTTTCAGGGAGTTTATCCACAAAAGGCAGAAGAGATTTGGTATGATAATGGATCAAATGAGGGGGGTTTTCAGGATGGGAGTGGGGGGAATGGGCATATTTGTGGGCAATATGGAATGAGCCAGCAAATAGGGAGAGATTGAGAATAAGTGAAGAAGTATGGATGACAAAAGGAGTAATCTGTTAGAGGAGATGGGATGAAATGAGATTGCTTCAGTAGGAAGAGGGGTTAGCCTTGATAAGTAATGCTACCTTATCAAATGAGACAGGGATGAAAGAAGAAATAATGGTACCAGGTACATGAGATGGGGAAGAAGAGAAAAGATAGGGTTCATAGCAAGTGATCTCAATATTTTCTGTAAAGTATTAGGCAAGTTTCTCAGCTGAGGGTGGGGGGAACCTTGAGGAGGGATGAAAAGATTTGGAAGAGATATTGTGGAGAGTGGGATAGTGAACTGATAAGGCAGGTATAGAAGGATTGCTTAGCAGCAATGAGGGACCAGTTGAGGTTGTGTAACATAAATTTGTAGCGGACTCAGTCAGAATAGTTCTGTGATTTTCTCCACACTTGTTCAAAAGCATGGGTGTAGGAGTGAAGGAGGTGAATGGTGAGGATGCATGGCTAAAGCTTAGACAGGACATAATAGGCAAAATGATAAAGAGGCTAGGGATTCAAAAGAGGAAAAGAGTGTAGAATTGAATTAGTTCACCAAGACTTCTAAATGAGGGAAACTAGGGAATCACTAGCATAAGGGAGATGGCCTCAGAGAGAATTGAGGAGTCAAGGAACTGGAGGTCATAATGAGGGCAAAGACTAGGGTTTTGAAAAAGAATATAGAAGGAGAGGTGAAAAGCCAATAGCTTATGATTAGATAAGAGGATTTCAAAATTCTTGAACATGGACTGGAAGTGGGTGATTAATATTTGTGGATGGTGGCAAGATGGTAAGACCATCTTTGTAACTGAGGTTGGGTGGAAGAGTAGCTCATGGGAAGTAAGGATCTGAGTGGTTAGAGTTTTTGAGGGAGAGTCAATATATATTTTGAAATCCCCTAATATGAGAGAAGGAGTTGGGGAGGAGAGAAAAATTGTGAGCCATGTACTGAACTCATTGAGGAAGGAAAAAAAGGGAGTGATCTGGAGGTCAGTAGACAATAGCTACCAGGATTTTGATTGGTTGATAGGATGAATAGCATTAACCTCAAAGGAGGAGAGGATACTGAGTTATAGAATGAAGGGGAGAAGCTAGAAGCTACAAAGAGGAGCAAAGAGTATCCCACATCCACTACCTCCACCAGTATTGAAGTGGAGGGTGCCACTTCTCAAAGGAGATGGGAGATTATACTGGAGGCAATTCCTTTTCATCTTCTCTTCATTTCTTTTGGAATCAAGTAGAGAAGATGCTGAAAATAATGAAAATCAGACCTGCTGACATAAGGTTGAAATTCCCAATACCATCAGTCACTCATTTTCCTAACTGGCTTCTATGTGGGTATATTGATTTTGTACCAAACTACTAAAAATTATCCTTTAATCGCCCAGGTAGTTAAGCATTTACAACAAGCTCCAGCTCTCTTGTAGATACTTTAATTCTTTAGGTGACTTTTCCATTTTTTCTCCATTGAGCAAAGAACTGAACCTAGAATTCATTTGTATAGGGAATGTCTAGGGGAAACTCCTTTCACCAATTCAGGTCATAACTTCTCTTTAATGCATAGTATTAGAGTATTGTCTAGGACACTGAGAGATTAAGTGATTTGCCCAGGGTCACAGGGACAGGTTATGTAAGAGGTGGGCCCAGTTCTTCCCAGCTTCTAGATCTGAACATTGCTACATACACACACACACACACACACACACACACATACCTATACGTGTGTGTATATATACATATATATAATTTTACTAAAATAGAATATATACAAAATACTTATGAAACTTATACAATGTTTTTGTCACCACACGAATGCAAATAAAATGATTTTTACCTTTAAAAAGTAAATTAAATTCTAAACAATGTTATTGTAGCACTGAGAGGTAGTATTAAATTGTCTCCTTTTAGGACCTCTGGACCTTTCCATCTGACCTCTAGCTAGTATCCTTCTACAAGTGCTATTTTCCCCATTAGACCATGAGCTCCCTGAAATTAAGCACTGTATCCTTTAAGCTTAGTACAGTATCTGGCACGTATTAGGTCTTCAAAAAAGGCTAGTTGACTAACTGACACATACCAAAAAAAGAAAACAAAAACCAATAAACTTTGATTCTATTTCTCTCCACTACTAGTACTACCCTCTGTCTCTTCTTCCTATTACAAATATTTCAAAGACATAGTCTACACATCTGCTGCCTTCAATTACAAATCACCCATTCTATTTGTAATGCCCTCCTTTTTTCTGACTTTTTAGCTCTATCCTTCTGATAATGCCGCTTTCTCTAAGGCTTTCAATGAGCAGTGTGTGCGTGTGTGTGTGTGTGTGTGTGTGTGTGTGTGTGTGTGCGCACCTAGTCCTGTGCACTGAATCCAATAGCTTTTTCTCAGTCTTTATTCCCTTTGACCTCTTTTATGGAGATATGGTATAATATTTGAAGTTTCTGATGATATGCCTGAAACAAAGATGCTGAAGTAGTTTCTGAATCATCAAAAAAAGATTAAATTATGTTCAATATGGTTTTAGTGCTATTATACATTTAACCCTTATGTCAGGGATGCCTACAGCATCTGATTTGGGGGTTAGAGTTCATTGAGATTTGTTAAAGGAATAGTTAATATAAAATACCTTTCATTTGTGGGTTTTTAAGTTCATTATATTAACCTATAAAGTACCCCATGCACTATTAAATTTCCATTAAAAAAATCTTGAAACTGTGACTCCATAACCCTGGCCAATTATTGAGGACAAAGGGGGCAAGAATACATCAACATTGCTGTTTTTCTGCACATTTTTATGTCTGATTGTCATAAAAACTTTGAAATCCAGTCCCTGAGAAGGGGAAGAACATGGCTATGATTCAATCCCTTGACATGAAATGGGTAGGACTAGCAGTGGAAAACTAACAAAGCTACCTACCATCCATTCTCTTTAATAACAACTGATGGCATTTATATAGTGCTTTAAGAGTAACCAAAAGCTTTGCATTCATCATCTCCTTTGAGCCTCACAACAACTCTATGGACATGGTTCTTCAGTTATTATTTATCTCTCTTTCAAAGATGAGGAGAATGAGGCTCTGAGAGGTCACATGACTTACCCACCGTCACAAAGCTAATTAATGACAGAGCTCAAAGGTAAATGCATGTCTTATGACATCCAGTCCAACTCATTTTCCACTGTACCACACTGCCTTGCCAAGGGTATTTATCTACTTATCTCTGCCAATTCAGGGGGAGCTAGGGGACCCAGGGTGAGGGAGAGACTGAAGTTTAGTCTGTCAGAAGATTCCCATCTACTTGCACCTAGGAGGGCCCAGGCCCAAAGAGAGAAAAGACTGAAGCCTCACCTCACAATGGCAGGGTCATAAGTTTGTTACTAGGTTAGATTCTAGTAGAAGAGGCAATTTCAGTATGATGCATGGAGGCAACAGAGAGAAGTCTAGCTATTAGAATCTGACTCAGGTGGCTCAGCCAGAACTAGAAAGGGCAGGTTAAAGAAAAAGAGAGAAAATCAAATTCCAAGGGCCCAGGCTTAGAGCCTTCCAGAGAGCAACAGTGTACCAAAGCAGAATCTCAAGGGGAAAGAGTACAAATAGTCAGTTTTGGAAGAGGCTTCCTCTTCCAGGAGTCAAGGACTTCTCTTGGTCATAGCCAGTAAATGGTTTAAAGCAAGGTAACCTGTGAAAATGACTAAGTTGGGCAGCTATCATGAGGAAGTACTTGTCCCAGGCCCTAAACTCCAATAATTATCATTGAAAACTTGAGATGTGGATCTTGGAAGGCTGAGACAACATGGCCTCATCCACCCAATCCACAGCAGGAGAGCTAGAACTAAGTTAAACTTGACAGAAGAATATCAGGCAAAGGGAAGAGAACTAAGAAGAATAAGTCACTTCCTTGGTCACAGATAGCTTTTTCATCTGGAATCATCCCTCTATTCCCCTATCCTCCTCCAATCATGCCTTGTTGATTTCCCCTTAGCTCTTTGTAGGAAATCTTTCAAAATACCAAAAGTATGCATTGTCACATTTTTAGAGAGCAGGGAAAAAAGAATACAGTAAGGAGGGAGGACAAAGATGAGTCCTTCCCCACAGCCAGCTGGGAAGGGGGACCCTAGGAAACAGAGGGAATGTGGTAACAGGTAGAATCCCACAGACCACACTAGCTAGGCAAACTAACTGGCTCCAGGGAGTAGCAGCATAATGAGACAGGAGATCCCAGGAAGGCTTAATCCAGGTTCAAGGAATTACAGGAATTGATCAGTGATTAAAACAGAACAGGGACTAGACAAGTCAACGATCAGTGTTTAAGGACATTTCCCCTCTTATCACTAACCTTAACTTAGAAGCTAGAAGTTATTCATGCTTTAATTCTGTTGTCTTGCTTCCACATAAAGTGACTTAAGGATGGTGAAAGACTGAATTCTTTCTCCTTCTCTGGGATTATTAATTTACTACGTTTTGCTAGTAGCGCAATACACTTAGTAAAGACCCCCTCACCTCCCCCCCCCCCAAAAAAAAATGAAAATAAAAGAGAGAATGAAAGCTTCATGAATAAAGTACTATTAAGAACCAGGTCATATATGGCTTACATAGATAAATAAAGTCCAAAATTTAAGCAAAAAAGATTTTAGAAAATAATAATGGCTTATATTTTAACCCAAAGAGGATCTTGGAGAAAAATGAGTTGTGTGATATGACAATGCAAGAAATTCTGTGATGAGAGATTACTAGCCAAAGGAAATGAAAAAAAAAGTTGAAATGCCCGAGAATAATATCCTGAAAAGTTCCAATGTTCTCAGCGTTAACGTTAAACCTATAAGAGATTATTGCAGTGGTGTGCAACTATTTGGACACTCTTGATTGAAGAATAGTATTATTACGTCTGATGTCATTCTGTCTCTGTGAACTAAAGGAAGGCCTTCCATGAATGGAGAGTGAGGAAGCAGGGGGATACCTGCTTAGTTTTGCCAGCTGAGTCTACCCTGAAGATGATGGGGGGTAGCAGATGTTGCAGCCAGATTGCCCTCATATTTCATAGAGATGTCGCTCTGGAGGAATTGTTAAAACCTAGCATAAGTATGATAAAGGGAAACGAATCAACTGAGCATTCCTTATGGTGAATAACCAAGAATGTGGTGCTTTTAATTGCTCTTTCCTTCCAAGGTCAAAAGATAAATTTGAAACAAAATCTATAAATAACACCAATCCCCGTTAGAGGTCTAACTTCTAATAGTGATGGAAAATGTTTGTGTATGCAAAAGAGCTTCTCATATTCAAGGTTTTGATGTGTTGGGAGCATAGTAATTGTGGTTGCTGGTGGGAAGTGGGACAAAACACCAAGGGTGGGGATCCTGCGGCCTTGAGGCCACATGTAGCCCTCTAGGTCCTCAAGTGTGGCCCTTTGACTGAATCCAAACTTCACAGAACAAACCCTCTTACCAAGGGGGTTCTGTGAAGTTTGGATTCAGTTAAAGGGCCTCACTTGAGGACCCAGAAGGCCACAGGTTCCCCACCCCTGGGCTTAGCCCTTTCAGTCTCCTCTACTTAGCCCAAAGTCTGTGATTTTCATGGAGCACGTCCTAGCATAGTGAATAGAGCAGTGGACATGGAGCCAGGAAGACCTGGGGGTCACAGTGACTCCCTCAGGATCACATAGCTAGGAAGTGATTATAGCAGATAAGAGTATGATGTGCTTTACAGACTTGTGGTGAGGATCAAATTAGATTCTATAAAGTGTTCTGCAAACCTTTAGAGCATTACACTGTTACTATTATGATGATGGGAAACAGAGTTAAGGAGGACTTCCTTCTGCAAATCTAGTTCAGCTTTCCTAAATAAAACTGGAAATGAAGCTGGAAACAGGGAATGATGTGCCTAGGACAGGGGTAGGACAGCAATTAAAATCAATTTTCTGAACATAAATCAGATTAGAGTTAGACTGAGGGGAAAAGGGAGAAGATGAGCAGAAAAGTGTATTCAGGTGACGGCTATAAAGATACCTCCAGACTTCTTTAGTTTGTGGGTTGAGTACAGTTGTGTGGAGTTCATAATACAAAAGAGCTGAAATGGAAATGGTCCCCGTAAGTCTAAAGAGTCTACAAATCCTTTGTCCTAAAAAAGAGAAAGTGTAATAGCTGAAGCTTAGCAGATGCTAGCAGAGAGATGGGGGGAGGGAGGGGGAAACTACCAGGAAAGACGGAGCAACAAAACACCTCATTTGAAATATTTGCAAGTGAAAAATACAGCAGAGAACAGACCGAAACAGAATCGTGGTTCATCTGAGAAAGCAAATTTCCTGGTATTTTTACCAAGGGGAATTAGAAGCTCTGTAGTGTTGGAGACATGAAGTTGTCTAAGCCTCACAAATGCCCTACACTTGAATTGTACCATGTGTGTTCCTTTGTCATTCATGTTCCTTACGTCCCTCCCTCACTGATGGTGTGTTGGCTCATGAGAGAGTGGAGCATGGGGTGAATCTTGTCACTTAGCTTATTTTGCTACTGACTTAAATGTCTTTTGCTTTTAACTAATGTGTTATCTCTCTGGTTTTTTGTTAAAAGAAACACCTCAGTGGAGACTTGTGATGTATGGTTTTTATTGGATGCTAACTCATATCCACTGAATTCCTCAAATCTGGACTAGCATTCAGATGGAGTCACATATGATATATATATAGGGGTGGCCCAGGTTGTATAGATGTATTTCATGAGATATAATTTAATATTTCTGTTTGTTGTTGCCACAAATTTTTCAGCCTCACAGATATCTTCTGACTCCAAAATTTTTGTGTTGTGATTGAAAAAGAAGGCACTAGTTGGTTTTTGTTTATTTTTTGGTGTGGGTGGAAGAAATCTGGATTATAGTCCTAGACTTACAACTCTGAGTTATATCACTTAGAGAAGTTCGTTTAACCTTCTATGAACATCAGTTTCTTCATCTGGAAAATGGATACAATATAATTTTCTCTGCATAACAAACAGGCTCATGGCAGGGCTCAAAGGAGATAGAATATATGAAATATTTTCTATCTCTGTAAATTGTAAAGTGATGTATAAATATAAAATATTGTTATCATCATTATTAGGGTTATATTGTGCATATAGCCAGAGGGACTGAAGCATTGTTTTAAACTTCCAAAGCCTGAATCTAAAAGAACAAAAATTTCCAGCTGCCTGTGCAGCTCGGAATCTATAGGTCTGCCTGTTGATAGCTAATCAACATTTACCCCTCCTTCTCTTTAGCATGCCCACCTTGTTGTAGGGTGGGTTTTACTTGGAGGAGAAAGTATTTTACTGAGATGCAATTTGAGAGCACCAGGAAGCCCCTACTAATCCCTAAAATATCTTTGATAAAATTCTCCCTGGTCATAGTCTCTCTTGGCAGTCTGATGAAGCCTATGGTTCTTTTTCAGAATAATATGTTTAAGTACATAAAATAAAATGCATGGGATTACAAAGGAAACTGATCTTACGGAAATATGATCAACAAATAAATTTCCTAAAAACAAGGTCATGGACTTCAGGTTAAGAACCCCTACTTTAGAGAGGCATTTTTTGAGGGGAGGTTGAGACTGTCAGTGGTTGGCCATTCGTGGACTGATACAAATACTGATCGGTACAAAAGCTTTAATTTGCTCTGTTGTTTTTCTTTCTCCAACCAGGCTGACTCATCTTTCCCTAGGCAGCCTCGTGGTCCTCCTTTCCTACATCTGTGGCAGACATTGTGTGGCCACGTGATCAGCTTAGCCCTATGGCAGCTCCGCTTTTCTGAACCCAATTACTGTATCAGTCTCAGCTTCCCCCTGTAGCAGGAGTTATAGGAATCTGCCATCATGCCCAGCCTAGAGAGTCCTTAATTCGGATAAATAAGCTTAGTTTTTAGACCACAGATGCCCCTGGGAGAGTTAACATATTAAGATAGCCTCTAGTTGTCTACCTTTTAACTGGAATTAGTTTAATCAGATTGCTCTCCTCTTAATAATTAGATGACACCAGGCCCCCTTAGGGAATCAATAGAGTATCAGTAGGGTAGTGGGATATCTTAGTGCCTGGGGCAGAGATCAAGGAGTGCAGACTTGGGTGGATTGCTTGAGATAGTTGGATGCTCAGCTGGGACCTCTGGACAATTGGTAGTTAGCATAAGAACATTGAATTCACGGCAGGCATAGAAGAAGCTGTACCAGAACAGAGGGAAGAAGCACAGAAAGGGAGGCAAGTCATTCCCGGAGACAAACGTTGCCCACTTGAGAATTTTGGTTAGAACCAGGCCAGTCCTGTTGTCCCTCTGCCTATTTCACTCTCCTGACCTTCTATCTATTGTCCTCATTTATGGGTGTGAGTTTTAAAAATGATTACCAAATTTTAAGCCAATCATTGCCTACAAGTTATTTGTGCAACCTAAAATTATGGCACCTTCAGATGTTCAGAATAAAGGCACAACATAAATTATGTAGCAAAAGAATAAAGGAGCTCTTTCAGACAAGAGTCTGAAAAAGGACATTTGCCAGCATGTTGAAAAGACTAAAAGAACATAAATAAAAGAATGATTTCATATAAAAGCTCTTATTTTGAGAGCTAAGCAGCCCACACTGCATTTTGTAAAGACTTTATCAGTGTTTATGTTGTAAATTTGAAATCTCTTGTTGATTCTGTCCATGGTCCTGCAAACTCCGATGGCTGGGGCTGACTTTGGCAAAGGCATGCCCTTAGAGCAGGGTTGTGTGGCTCCAAGAGACCATTCTCAGGGATGCAGCATCTGCTGGCCCTGGGCAAATCTTTCCAACGTCGCTTCTCCTCCAGACAGTGGATAGCCTAGATAGGGGAATATACCCATAATACCTCATGCACACAGATGTCACAACTCCTATGATCCCATTTGGAAAGGACAGCCATAAGGAGAGCACATAAATTACTTATTAGGGATGTTCCCTTGGGGCTTGCATTGCTTGGTATTTGCTGCTCAGATTCTTTCATAACCCCCCATAAACACTTTCTTCCTTCTTTCTTTTTCAGTGTAAGCTCTCTGCAACCCATAGAACAACATGGCCAGTTCTTGAAGGAACAAACCAGTGTCTTGTCAATCATTTGGAATCATAGCAGCATCATTCAGTTCCCGTTGAAAGGTAGAAGCAGAGCTCAGGGGAGGGTGAGGTAACTAGGGCTTTGTCTCCTGGTGGGAAATTTATCCAAGGCAACTTGATTTGGGGAGCAATAATATTACTTTTGCTTAATATACTTTTACTCTTCTAAGTAGGAAACTAAGGGTGGTCTCAGTTTCCTCACCTGCAAAATGGACAGTAATGGGCACCTACATCAAGGGGTTGTTGTGAGAATCAAATGAGATAATGTGTGAAAAAGCACTTTGAAAATTTAAAAGCATTTTATATATATATATATATATATACATACACATATATATACATATATACATATATATATACATATATATATATATATATATATATATTAGATGATGATGATGGTGGTGCTGATGATGAGTATAGATGCTACCACCACCAACATGGATCCCAGCTTCTGTAACTTTAATAGATAGATTTTGACTGTTTCAATGGCCAAAAATTTATCCCCCTGTGGTGTACCTGATGCTGATCTCTCATCTTAGGTATACAATCTATCACCAGGATTGAATTCCAAGCCTTTTTAGCTTAGGAGGATATGCTGAGTTTGTGTTTTCCTTGGAAATCCAAGGTTTTTTCAACATCATAAAGAGGCATCAAAGGAATATTTTAGTCAAGATTCTTTATGTTTTTAATCCTGTTGATTATGTTTGTCTGCAGAATCATGGAATCTCAGACTTGGAAGGGACCTCAGAAGGTATCTAGTCTTATCTGTGCTTGAGCAAGACTTCCATCAACAGCATAACCCAAAAAATGATCCCTTAGTCTTTGCTTGAAGACTTGTGGTTATGTTTTTCAGACTTTCCAAGAAAAATTAGTACTCCTTTGGGGAGGATGAGGATGGTTTTCTGACCAGTGTTTTCATGTTGATAAATACACATGAGAATGAACTTGTTCACAGTTTATTATAAATGAAGTACTCTTTTTTAAAACCAATATAATATTTGCACATGCCACAAATGCATGTCAATATAGTTAAGATGTAACAATGGATTACCCATTCTCTGTAGCATGCCTTTCCTGTTGAACTCATCCAGTATTTAAAAGAATCAAGAGTAAATCAGCCTCTTATACAAACAGAATCACAAAAATATATCCAGGAGGCTGGGGAAGGTGCTAATTATAGAGTATGACCCAATTCCTCTTGCATGAGATAGCAAAGACAGTGGTTGGTACTCAAAGGCCAGTTTTGGGCCAGAGTTTTGGCTCTAGCAACACACATCTAGTATGAATATTAACCTGATGTAGGTGGTCGAGGAAACCTGACTGTCTATAGCATTGGCTCCCAGATGTCCTTAAAGACAAAATGGTGGCACAGTGGATGGAAGGGGGGCCGAGAGAAAAGAGGATAATAGGTGCTTGTATTGCGCTATTATGTACCAGGTACTAGGCTGAGGACTTTATAAATATCAAGTCATTTGATCCTCACAACGACCCTGTGAAGAAGGTGCTGTTATTAACCCCATTTTACAGTTGAGGAAACTGAGGCAAATCAAGGCTAAGTGACGTTCCCATGGTCACACAGCTAGTATCTGTGGTTGGATTTGAAACCAAGTCTTGTTGATTCCAGGCCCAGAACTCTACCTATTGCTAAATCTAGCTGCCTCCCAAGTACTGGACGCTGAGGTAGGAAGAACTGATTTCAAACCTAGCTTCAGACACTTACTAGCTATCTGACCTTGAACAGGTCACCAAACCTCTATCTACCTCCGTTTCTTCATCTGGAAAATAGGGATAATAGTGTCATCTACCTCCCAGGGTTATTACGAGGATCCAACGAGATAATATTTATAAAGTGCTTCACAAACATGAAAGTGCTATATAAAGGTTAACTATTATTATCAGTTACTATTAGCCACTCTGGGATTACTGGGAAGAAAAGCAGAATCTTGGAAGACACACTACTGAGGTGCCATTTGTTAGTCTTTGCTTTAACCCAATAAGCATTACAGAGCTCCTCAAGACCAGGTACCTCCTGTGAATAGACTAAGCCTTCTATGAAGGAGATTTTTAAATGCTAAGACCAAGTTGAGGAGGCTTTCTTGACTTAATCTTTACATCTCACTAAGGATGAAAAGGGGCCTATTTTAACCAGGCCTAAGACACTTCAGGAAAAGCTATCAATCATGCAGGATTGGGTCTTGATTTAAATTCTCCTAACTTCAAACTTCATCCCATCACATTTTTGTCAAACTTCCAGAATCAATCTGTTTCTTTGTCCCGATCCTCTCTTGAGTCCTCCCCCAACTGAAAAATTTTCCTACCCATGAAGCTTGGCTTGCTAAGCCCTTCAGCCATTAATAGTTGCAGATCTTTAAGATGAATAGAATCAATTTGTGAGCCTTCTTACCTGTATATTCTTTTTCTATTCATTAGCTAACATAGGAGACTTAGGTGCCATGATTGACAATGATTCTGCTTAAGCTTCACTGGGAGGAAATCTGGACTAGGAAGATTATTTCTGAATAGACTATTTCTTCAGTTTTAGTCACCTGAAACAAAAAGAAAAATACCTTATCAAAGTAATATGCCATTACTAATTAAAACTCTTAAAGAACAGTATATAAGCATAACTGCTTATGGGAAAAGGCCAGGGGAAGAATTATTGACATCTCTAGTTAAGGAATGAGCTTTTGTGGATTATTTAATTAGCAGTAGTTTACTTCCACCCCACGGATTTGCATTTGAATTTGGGTTGAAAGCAATTGTTTCTTCCTCAAATGTATTCGAGCCCTCAATATTGCTGAACCTGAATCTCACCATAAATGTCAGTCAATAAGGGATTACTATGTTTCATGCACTGTGCGAGGCACTGGGGCTATAAAGATAAGAATGGTGCCTTCCCTCAAGAAGCTTAAAATCTACTGGGGAAGATCACACACACACACACACACACACACAGAAAGAGAGAGACAGAGAGAAAGACAGACAGACAGACACACAGAGACACACAGACAGACAGACAGAGACAGAGACAGAGAGACAGAGACAGATGGAGAGATAGAGACACACAGAGACAGAGACAGAGGTAGAGAGACAGAGACACACAGAGAGGATACTACAGGAGACTAGACAGATGTAAATAAACAAATGATAGAGAAAGGTATAGATATAGATATTCATAGAGACGTAGGTATAGAAAACACAAAACAGGGATAAATTTTTGGGAGTAAAGATTAAAGCAGTGTCAGGATCTAATTTGGTGAGAAATCTTCTGAAGTCCAGAGAATTTGTAGTACTTGCTCACACTGTCTTCCAGGAGACATTTCCATTATATTTCTATAGATCCGTGATTTCCTCTCTTTAAGTAGTTTCTTCACTAATGCATAATGTAACCCACCTATACCTTCTCTACTAGGGGTTTCTTCTTCGTTTCTTCCCATACACTCTCTGTAGAGAGGCCCTTCAATATGCTGGAAGTCTACCCAGATTCTTTGAATATTTCATGGATACCAGTAAGACAATTCAGAGTGGTAGATAGGGTACTGAATGCAGCTGAATCCCAATAAGCCTGGGGTTCAAATTCTACCTCAGACACTACCTATGTGGCCTTGGGCAAGTAACTTAACCTCCCTAGACCTCAGTTTTCTCATCTGTAAAATGACAGGTTAAACTAGGCAGTGCCTATGATCTTCACGAGCTGTAAATCTGAGATCCTATGAGTCTATAATCATCTGCAAAATATAGGTAGGGCAGCTAAGTGGTGCAGAGGGCAGAACCTGGAGTCAGGAAGATTCCTTTTCATGAGTTTAAATCTGGCCTTAGACACTTACTAGTTTTCTGACCCCGGGCAAGTCACTGAACTCTGTTTGCCTCGGTTTCCTCACCTGTAAAATGAGCTTGAGAAGGAAGTGGTAAACCACTCCAGCATCCTTGCCAAGAAAACCCCAAATGGAGTCGTGAAGAATTGGACACAACTGAAACAACTGAACAACAACAGCAACAGCAACAGCAAAATGTAGATAATAGCAGTATGACACTTACCTCCCAGGGTTGTTTTAAGGATCAAATGAGATTGCGTATGAAAAGCATATTGCTAACATTGCTGTATAAATGTCAGCTATCCATTATCCTTCCTTCTTTCTACATGACTACTACATCACTTTTGAGGCACATACATGCCCTTGAAAATGCTTTTTAAAATTAATTTTTTACATAAAATATAACTGATTGTATGTTCTAGCATACCTACACCTATTATGGGTTTTTCTATTATTCTCTGGGCCTTACACTTTTGACTCTTTGCAGACCACTGGGAAAAATACAGATAGCTTATCGTTATGACAATTTAGGATCATTACAAATGCTATATAATTTTTCTTATGTTACCTAGCCCACTATCCTGTTTCAATCAGGATTCTGTTCTTTGTCTACCTGCAGTGAGTGCCCATCCAAGATACACACATGTACACAGACACATTAATAGATTAGGTGGAATATCCATACACCTGAGAAATATAATCTTTTCATCCACTTTGTTTTCTGGTGTGGAAGGTTAGATTGATCTCTTTTGAGAGATCATATATCTCATTGAAGAAATGCTCTAGTATTTGGGGGCTTGACGCAATCAGTACAATATTACCTTCAAACAGGAATAGGTAAATCTCATTATTAATCAGGAACCTCTTTTTAGTCTAGATTTTGTGTAGGATAGTCTCCATGATAATGACGAACACCCTAACTATATGTATTCTAACACATCAAACAAAAGTTAAAACCATCCTTTATTACCCATACATGGGCCATCAGAGTAGCCGTATTTTCCCTTTGTGGAGATGCTGAAAAATTATTGGCAAAGTTATCAAGACAACATCTCAGTAGAACTCAGCTAAAGCCTTTACTTTTTGCAAACAATTTATCCTCTGAGAAACTTCAGCATAATAGCTCCCTGTGGGAGGCTTTGGTTCGGCATCAGGGCAAACAACAGATATGGATCTAGGGACCTTATTGCCTGTGGCATGATTTCTGTAAGAAGAGTTTACAGAAGCATAAATCCTCCTTCATGACTTGGCAAGTTATTTTACTCAGTTTTATAGTGCTAGAGTGATTGTCTCTCCCCACGCCCTGCATTTTGTAGATTCCATGGTTCTCAGCTGGGATCCAGTAAGTAAATCCATTGGGATTCCAGTAACTGATTACATCTCAATCCTTCTTTTTAACCACCTGAAATCGAAAAGTGCCTCCAGAAGATCTCTAGCTACCAAAATTGTTGAGGTCCTCTCCTGAGTGGTGGTCTCCAATTCTTAGTAAATTATTTGCCCTTTATTAAATCTGAAAAAGTATAGTTCCTTATGTGATGGGATCAAGGTAGCTTCTATTCTAAGAAATGGAAATCTTCTATTTCCTCAAACTTAAAGATGTGTAAGCCTACTGAATATGTCTTCAAAATTCCAGGTCAACTGTCTTCTTAAGAAATTATGGAACTGGGCCTCTCAATCTTTCCAAGTAGAATGCAAACTCCTTAAGGACAGAGACTTTTTGAAATTTTATTTCTGGATCCCTACTACGTTGGACATAGGTATTTAGTAAATGCTTGTTTAAATCTAACGTCATGGATAACGTCAAGAATAAGATTTTAGACATAATTCAAGTCAAAAAATATTGATTGAACACTGGCCAGAAGCAAGGGTAGCCAGTGGCCATTGTCATACTTTGTTTTGTCTCATCATGAAAACAATTAAAAATATATTTTGAATTTCTCATCTATTTCTCACCAGTCATGGGTTTCATAGATAGGAAATGGCTGAAACTGCATCACCTTAGCATAAACCCCATATTAGGGGAAGGGAAGTTATTTATCAAGCACTTCCTAAGGACTTTACAATCATTATTATTTCATTTGATCCTTACAACAACCATGAGAGATAGGTGCTATCCCCATTTTACAGAGAAGGAAACTGAGGTAAATGGGGGTTAAGTGATTTGCACAGGGTCACCAGCTAGTAAGTGTCCATGGCCAGATTTGAACTCAGGTCTTCTTGACTCCAGGTTCAGTGCTCTATCCCTTGTACTACTTAGCTGCTTCTATACACTAGTATAGAATCCTTACAACTTGGAGGAACATCTAATCTAATCCTTTTTTTATACATGATGAAACTGAGCCCCAGAGAAGCTAAGTGAGCCAGCAAAAGTTATAGAGGTAGCAAGTAGAAGACCTGAGTTTTTAACTCTGGTCCTCTGCTTTAAAAATTCAGGGTCCTTTCTATTAAATCACACTACCCAGTTTGAATCCTAAGATTACTGTCAGAATCGGAGCATCCAGGAATGGCACTTTGACAGACTAAATTCCGATTTTAAGTAGTAGGAAATATGGTTAGGTACTAACTCCTTTTCCCAACTTCTACTTCTGTCTGTCTTAAATTTAAGAGAAATTGATGCAGTTATTAGATTTGTTGCTTTACCCAGTTTGAGCATCTTGCCTTCGGCCTGGAGTATGTACTTTCCTTAAGCCCCAACCCTGCTTCCAACTTTTTCTGTTTTGTTTTTGCTCTAGAAACAATAATCAAATTAATATTGCTATTGGTACAGGCAAAGGTATGACAAGCTATTTTCCCACAACTCCTATGCCAACATCAACATTGTATTCCAAGGTCACCACTCCCCTCTATGTGTTGTATATGTCTATTAGAATGTAAACTCCTTGAGGCCAGAGATTGTTTATTCTTTGTATTTGTTTCTCTAGCACCTCCAATCATGTCTGGAACATAGTAGGCTCTCAACAAATGCTCCCAAAATGATTGGCCGATTGAATGATACATACCTCCTAGCCATAGCCTATAGGAATAGAAAGATCTTTCTCTATGCTAATAGCGTGCTTTAATCGTTTCAAATTTGAAATGGCTTTAAATGCAGCCAAAGTAATTGTTTCAGTATCATCAGAAAAAAAAGCAGGTTGCTAGCAATTGTGTTATAACTAAAATCCTGATATTGTGAAGGCATTCTCCAATCTTTAGATGAACAGTACTAAACAATTTCATTCATCAGGGGAGTATATTTAGTTCCTTAGGTGAGGCAGGTTTTGCAGGTAACTTATCATGGTGGACCCATCAAGATGAAAGCCTATTCAAAATCAGCCATGCAGAGACTTTTATGATAAAGGCAGCCAATTGGTAATGCCTGCCCTTTAAAATATTTTGAATCCAAAGCATTCAGTCCATATCTCATGATGCAGAATTCTGAGGTCTCAGCTGAGTACTTGCCAGAGTGCTTGAGTATATCCAAAGCCAACCAGACCCTCAGACACACCAACTCTGTTAAAAGGTGAGATGGCCCTTCATCTAGGAAAGAGTACAATTAAGACACCTGAATTTTCACAGGGAATGACAGTTCTGCCTCTCACTCCTTTGGCATCTAATTCTTTTTAATCAGAAACACAGGAGGACCATACTTTGGATACCCAGAATTCAATTATGAAAAAATGTAATCTATTAATTGCCAAAGACTTACGAGAGACAGAAAGAGACAGAGATACCTGAGAGAGACAGAAAGAAAGAGGGAGAGAGAGAGAGAGAGAGAGAGAGAGAGAGAGAGAGAGAGAGAGGGAGGGAGGGAGGGAGGGAGGGAGAGGGAGAGGGAGAGAGGGAGAGGGAGAGAGAGAGCATCAAAGAGACATATTCACTACTTATTCCTCTAGGTTTCCCAAGAACCATTCCTAGATTAAGTTAAATCAGCAAAATGCTATGTATACCTAGATATTCTTATCTAACTTCCCACTGAAATGTCTTCATCAAGTTAAAATTTAAATATTATGTCCTCAGTTTTTATAAAGGATTAATAGAAGGAAAATGTATTTAGAGAATGTTCTTGAATTTTGTAAAACCCTGGTTAAAATAGACATTACCTATTGTTTCCTAGTGACCCTTATATATGGATCTACATACATAATAATATATTTCACTCCTCCCTGTCCCCCAGTCTCAATTTTTAGTCACCTTCTGTTATTGTCTCTCTAAGCTCTTTCCCAAGAACAAAAGGGAAACATTGGACTAGCATTTACCCTTCTCCAATCCCACAGAATTTTTCCTTTTCTCTATAGTTTTTCAAATCTCACTCTCAAAGTCTGTCCAGTTTCATGTTTGTTGTTTTCATGATACTATCTGTCCATCTCATCCTGTGCTGTCCCCTTTTCCTTTTGCCTTCAACATTTCCCAACATTAGGGTCTTTTCCAATGAGTCCTGTCTTCTAATTACATGGCCAAAGTATTTAAGCCTCAGCTTCAGTATTTGACCTTCCAGTGAATAGCCTGAATTAATCTTTTTAAATTATTGACTGATTTGGCTTCCTTGGTGCCCAAGGAATCCTCAAAAATCTTTTCCAGCACCATAATTCAAAAGCATCAATTCTGTGGTGCTCAATTTTCTTTATAATCCAACTCTCACAGCCATACATTGCTACTGGAAAAACTGTAGTTTTGACTATACAGACCTTTGTTGGCAAAGTGATGTCTCTTCTTTTTAGTACTCTGGACAGATTTGCCTGTAGCTTTCCTTCCAAGGAGCAAGCATATTTTAATTTCCTGGCTATAGTCACTATCTGCAATAGTCTTTTGAGCCCTAGAATATTAAATCTAACACTGCTTCCATTTCTCCTCCCTCTATTTGCCAGGAAATGATGGGACCAGTAGCAAAGATATTTTTCTTATGATAAGCTTTAAGCCAGCTTTTATGCTCTCCTTTTTCCCCTTCATCAAGAGGCTTCTTAATTCCTCTTCACTTTTTGCCATCAGAATGGTATCGTCTGCATATCTGAGATTATTGATATTTCTCCCAGCAATGTTAATTCCAACTTTTGATTCATCCAAGAGGGCATTTCACATGATGTACTCTGCATATATGTTAAATAAATAAGGTAAATATACATCTTTGCCATGAACCTTTTCTAATCATTAATCAGTTGTTCTATATTCAGTTCTAACTATTGTTTCTTATCCTCCATACGGGTTCCTCAGAAAACAAGTAAGATGATTTGGTACTCGCTTCTCTTTGAGGGCACATTTTGTTGTGATCCACACTGTCAAAGGCTTTAGTGAAGTCAATGAAACAGAATTAGATGTTTTTTTCTGGAACTCCTATGCTTTCTCCATAATCCAGCAAATGTTGGCAATTTGGTCTCTGGTTCCTTTGCCTCTTTGAACGCCAGCCTGTTCCTCTGGTAATTCCTAATTCACATATTGCTGAAACCTAGTTTGCAGAAACTTAAGAATAGCTTTGCTGACATGTGAAATGAGTACAGTTGTTTTGTAATTTGTACATTTCTTGGCATTATCCTTTTTTAGGATTGGAATATAAACTGATCTTTTTCAATCCAATGGTCGCTGCTGTGTTTTCCAGATTTGCTGGCATGTTGAGTATAGCACTTCAACAGCATCGTCTTTTATGATTTTAAATAGCTCAGCTGGATTCCATCACCTCCACTAGCCTTATTGTTAGCAATGCTTCCCAAGGCCCACTTGACTTCATTCCCAAGATGACTGGCTCTAGATCAGTAACAATACCATTATGATTATCAGTGATATTAAGATCTTTTTTGATAGTTCTTTTGTGTATTCTTGCTACCTCTTCTTAATATCTTCTTCTTCTGTTGAATCCCTACCATTTTTGTCTTTTATCATGCCCATTTTGGCATGAAACTTTCCTTCGATAGCTCTAATTCTTTTGAAATTTGTCTTCCCCATTCTATAATTTTCTTCTATTTCTTTGCATTGCTCATTTAAGAAAATCTTCTTATTTCTCCTTGCTTTTCTTTGGAATTCTGCATTCAACTGGACATATCTTTCTCTTTCTCCTTTACCTTTCACTTTCCTTCTTTCCTCAGTTATTTGTAAAGCCTCATCAGACAGCCATTTTGATTTCCTGCTCTTCTTTTTCTTTGGAATGTCTTTTGTTGCTGCCTCCAATTCTTTAGGCACTCTATTGACCAGATCTAATCCCTTAAATCTAGTCATCACCTCTACCTCATGTTCATAAAGGATGTTATTTAAGTCATATCTTTATGGTCAGATGGTTTTCCCTACTTTTTTCGATTAAGTCTGAATTTTGTAATAAGAAGCTCATGATCTGAGCCAGTCAGCTGCAGGTCTTATTTTAACTGACCGTATAGGGCTTCTCCACTTTTGTCTGCAAAGTATATAATCAGATTTCTCTATTGACCATCTGGTGATGTCCATGTGTAGAGTCACCTTTTGTGTTGTTGAAAAAGTGTCATGACCATAGAAATATCTTGACAAAACTCTATTAGTTTCTGGCCTGATTCATTCTGTACTCCAAGGCCAAATTTATCTGTTATTCCAATTATTTTTTTGATTTCCTATTTTAGCATTTCAATCCCTTATGATGAACATGACACCTTTTCAGTGTTATTTCTAGAAGATGTTGTAGATCTTCATAGAACTGATCACCTTTGGCCTCTTTGGCATTAGTGGTTGGAGTACAGACTTGTTACTGTGATATTGAATGTTGTGCTTTGTATTCAAACAGATTTATCATGTGGTCATTTCTGAGATTCTACCCCAGTGCTTTTCTCACCCTTTTATTGACTATGAGGGCTTCTCCCTTTTTCTAAGGCATTCTTGCCCACAGTGGTTTAGGTAGTGATCGTCTGAATTGAATTCACCCATTCCCATCCATTTAAGTTCACTGACACCCAAGGTGCAGTTTAATCTTTCCATCTCCTGTCTGACGACCTCAAGCTTATCTTGGTTCATAGGTCTTATATTCCAGGTTGTTATGAGATATTGGATCTTTACAACATCAGATTTTCCTTTTGTCACCAGATGCAGCTGAGCTTTTCGCTTTGGCTCAGCCACTTTGTTAGTACTGGGGCTATTGGTAGTTCTCCTTCAGTCTTCCCCAGTAGCATATTGGAAACCTTCCACCCTGAGGGGCTCATCTTCCAAGGTCATCTCTTTTGTCATTTTAGTACTGTCCATGGGATTTTCTTGGCAAAGATACTGGAGTGCTTTGCCATTTCCTTCTCCAGTGAATCACTTTTCTCAGAACTTTCCACTATGACCTGTTTGTCTTGAGTAACCCTACATAACATAGCTTCTAATTTCATGGAGCTACACAAGCCCCTTCCCCATTATAAGGCAGTGATTCAAGGACTGGGGGAGTGGTCTGGCCACATAATCCTTCCAAAATTGGCCAAGGGGGAACATGAGTAAGAAGTACCAAGGAAGGAGAAAAATATGAACCTTTGTCAAGTCTAAAGTATAGTTCTTTAACTAAGAGTCAGTCTGCCAGTCCATACAGCATGTTGTTTGGGGTTAGGTGGAAGGGATGATGAAGATCACAGATGTGAAGTGTCAAGAAAGTATCAGACACTAAATATTGACCTGGGTAAGCAGGGAGGGATGGAAACCATGGGAAATTCAACAAGGTGCTGTGACTTCATCCAACCATTCTGAAACTAGACCCTAAAAGACAATAAAGTGTGCATACCCTTTGATCAGCTCTATCACTGCTAGGCATATACCATGCTCACCCCCACTCCCAATGAAGTCAAAGATAGAAACAAAGGACATATATGCAAAAAGTATTTATATAAGCACTTCTTTGTTGTTGCAAAGAATTAGAACCAAAGCAGATGCCCATCAGTTGGGGGATGGCTGGATAATTTACATCATATGAATGTAATAGAATACTATTGCAACCTAAGAAATAATGAACATGATAGTTCCATAGAGACTGGGAAACTCTTGTATGAACTAATGCTGAATGAAATGAAGTGAACCAGGAGAACAATTTATACAATGACACAATAACATGAAGGAAAACAATTTTCAAAGATTAAAGTGCTTTGATTAATGCAATGATCAATCATGAATTTGTAAGATTGATGATGAAGCATGCTTTCCACCTTTTGGCAGAGAAAAAATGAATTAGAGGGGTAATTCTTGATGTGTGTGTGTGTCTGTGTGTGTGTGTGTGTGTGTGTGTGTGTGTGTGTGTGATGAACACCTCTAGCAGTGTCATAAACCCCTGCTTTAGCTCTTGCTTTTGCTAGCTCAGCTCCAACTCTTTTGCTGTGAATTTGATGAGTGAGGCTGTGCTGTTTCAAATTTCTCTAATATGCTTTGCTAATCTCTAAATTACAGATATTCAAATCTAGGGTTCTGAACAGTAATATCTCTCCTATGGTCTCTCCAGCTGAATCATTTTCAGAGGATACCTTCCCCTAGACCAATGAAGCGTGGTCTGTGGAAGTTTGTCTCTCCTTTACTTTCTGTATGACCTTCATCAAGTTACTTAGCCTGGGGTTTGGACTGGGTAATCTCTAAGGTTACTTCTAACTCTAAAGCATATGTTCCAGGTGGGAAAGTTTCTTCTCTAATTAGCATCCTGTAATACTTCCTCAAGGTTTCTGGCCTAATGCTTTCCAGATCCTTTGGAAATGTTCATATTTTGACCTCTTGATATTTCATATTCTAGCCTTGACCCATTTTCCTAATTCCTCCCTGGGTTACCTGACACTTATTATACTACCTGGAGCCTCTAGTCAGGTATTGTTCTGATAATAAATTATCCACTTCTACCTGCAAGGTCAGTAAGCCCCACAGCTGCTTCACACAGCATCTGTGAGCTCGAGCTTCCTGCTGTAAGTAGCTCCTGGCCTGGCTTCTTTTCCTAGGCTCAATCTCTCATTAGTTTTCTCTGCTTACTGGAGGAATATAGTTGATAGATAGATGCCAGGACTGATAAATATTGGACATCTGTCTCTGTTCTTAACTCCTGGCTCCATTTCTTTCCCCACCATGGTTTGATGAATCATAGCCAAGCTTGAAAGAATCCCTCTATTGACCTCCCTGGGTTTGAATCCCTAGGAATACGTGTTTTTGCCAAAATTAACACCAAGAAAGGGCATTCAATAATATCAAAATAGTCTCATGTCTCCCTCTTTAAATAAATCAGGTGCAGTTCTTTACTATACACCCCTTACTGACTTCCAGCATCTTCACAAAGTTTCTCTGACTTCCTTTAATACATAATCTCTAACCTCTACTTCACAAGCCATCAATGAGGCTCTGAATGTGCCCTTTTCAAAGTTAATGCAAAACATCAGAATATCGTAAATCCAATTCATATTATCATCACTACTGCCACAGCCAGATGGAATTAGCCCCAAATTTGGGTATAATTGGGGGAGAGGAGCAAATTTCTTTCTTTTCTTTGGGAGGGGGCATGACATCTATTTCTGCTTATTTTAAAAGAAGAACCATAGTCCCCAAATGAACCATATTTGAGCCTATTTTATTCCTTCTGAATTTGTTCATAACTGTTTGAAGATAATAAATTACAGGAATATTCTCTTTTCTGGTGTTGTTCCATGGTCTAAATTCTTACAAAATAGAATCATTTCTAAATCAGATGGATTGTCTTGTTATTTCACCACATAGTTGTTTCACAAAAAAAAAATACCATCAGCTCAAATTGCGATTTGGTTGTTGGCTACTTTAGAGATATTCTATGCTTCATGATTAGAAATTGGCTACACTATAGGAATGATCTTTGTAGTGATCCAAATTGGACCATTACAAGATTGTTTCAAATGCTGCCCAATTTCAGCTGATAAATTTTGTTTTGGGGATAGTCAAAAGGCCTGCATTTTGTTTGAAGGCTTATTTTAACATTTTTTCCAACTCTTGAAAAGGACTTACCCAGAATATGGCATTTGCCAATAGGAGAAATTCTTCATATTCTAACCAACAATATGTAATAAGTATTTTCACAGATGCAATGATAACTGGAATTTGAAAAGTTAAAAGAATTTCTTCTATGTCTACCTTGCAAGGTATATCCAACACCTCCAGATCCCTTGCATCATTATTTGTTTACATGTTCCTTCTCATGTGACCTGAGGCTGATAGAGGTTAAGTGACCTGTCCAGGGTGATACATCTTGAGAACAGTTCTGTGTCATTACTATATTTTATATATAGCTGCAATGGATACAGTGTTGGCCCTGGAGTCAGGAGGACCCAAGTCCAAATCTTGCCTCAGACACTTATTAATTGTGTCGCTGGACAAATCATTTAATCTCTGACCACCTTAATTTCCTGTAAAATGGGGATAATAATAGAACCTACTTCCCAGGGTTGTTGTGATGATCAAATGAGAAAATGTTTACAAAGTACTTTGCAAACCTTTTTTCTATGGCAATGGCTGACTGTCGTGGCAGCGGCCATTGATTTTGTTCATTTCCCATTTTTCAGGGCCACTGAGAAAGAGGCACATGAACAGGAATAAATTAGATATATGGAGTTTATTTAGGGCAATATAACTTTAAAGCTTTTCAGCATACCTGTATTGTCCTTCCTCCACAACTCCAGGGACCTGTGTCTTTTTTCTTAGTATCTTTAACACCAAGGATAATGTCTTATATATCTTGCTGTTGCTGAGTCCTTTTTAGTTATGTCTGACTCTTTGTAACTCCATCAGGTTTTCTTGACAAAGGTACTAGAGTGGTTTTCCATTTTCTTCTCCAGCTTATTTTAAAGATGAGAAACTGAGGCAAATAGAGTTAAATGACTTGCTCAGGGTCACACAGCTAAGTGTCTGAGGCTTTGAACTGGTGAAGATGAGTCTTCCTGATTTCAAGCCCAGTCCTCTATCTACTGCATCAATAAAAGAACTTATTCTCCTCTCTTTTTTCCTTATATTTTTTCCCTCACCTTTTCCTAATTTTTCTTAAACCCTCCCCCCTGTCTCTCATAAGCCTCAGATTAAAAGCCAAATTAATAAATGAAAAGCTGAACATCAAAGGAATTGGAAGAGAGGGGTGGAATAGAGACTTTAAGAGTTGAGAAGGGAGGGAAAAGTCTAGGAAGTTAATTAACTAATTAATGGCAAAATTAGTTATTTACATTTAGAGAAACAAAAAATTATGTCATCTCCTGATTTTGCCCCGTTTACACATAGCACATATAATTTCCCCTCTTAAGGTTGGTGAAACATGTCCCTATCTAAATTATGGGAATCACTCAGTGTAAACCAGTGCCTTATTTTTCTCAAAAAAGTTATTTTCTAATTAAAAGTCATTTACTCTATCCATTTACACAATCTTGTTGACTATTTTGTTCTCTTGCCAAGTAATTGAGAAGAATCCTTTACTCCCTGTGTCAACAAAGAAAGAAAAATTTAACAACTCTTTTCCTTAGGTGGGCTATATTAATTCATCTTTATGGATTAATCAGTGAAAACCCTAGACAAAACAAATATTCAGATGAATTCTAGTGTATAGATAGAAAACACCAAGCAGATTAATTATAAATCCAGAGGGAGTGTATTTCAAGCAGTGGGGATGGCTTTAACGCCATGATGAATTTAAGAAGGCCTTGTACAATAAAAATATCAAAGAGTGATTAAGTTAAGTTATGTGGGCTATTAGCTTTTACAATCCTTTCGCTCAGAGCCTTGAGGATGGGAAAGGGCCTTAGAAATACTTTAGTCCAGCCACTACCAATTCCAGATGAAGAAACTCTATCTCAGAAAGGTCAAGTAACATATGATCGTAGACTTAGAGCTAGAAGAAAGCTGAGAGGCCATCTGGTCCATGCCCCTCATTTAATAAATACAAAAACTTCCCCAAGTATGCCCAGCTAGAAAGGGGACAGCCATTAAGAATATCTAGAGTTCTAAAAGAACCTACATGTTCTAAAAAAGCAGCTCTCTTTGTGGTGGCAAAGAACTGGAAATTGCAGGGATGCCCATCAATTGGAGAATGGCTGAACAAGTTGTGGTATATGATTGTGATGGAATAGCACTGGGCCTTAAGAAATGATGAGTTCAACGAGCTTTAGAAAACATAGAAAGAGTTGCATGAAATAATGAAGAGCAAAAAGAATTACTTTGAGCAAATAAGTTATTTTGACTGTTATCAATACTCACATTAACTATAAAGGACGTATGAACAAAGATGATATCTACATCCAGAGAAAGAAGTAATAAATAAAAGTATGTATAGAAGAATTTTACATATATATAATGTGTATACATGTGTATGTGTGTGTACATGTATATGACCATTAGACACAAATAGGTATATGTGTGTATACACACACACACACATATATGTATATATACTCCATATATTTGTACTGTGTGTATACCTATTTGTATTTATTGGTGGCCATCTCTGGGGGGGGGGGAAGAAAATACAGGAAAAAGAAGAAATTTACATGATAACTCAGTTTTATATTTAAAAGTAAAAGCAAGTTGTACATAGTTGATTTGCAGTTTCATGTACAATCACCTTTTTAATTATAGTATGTTATGGAAATGCTTCTGTTATTCCATAAATTAAAAATAAAATAAATTTATAAGAAAGCATTAGCTATCCAGGAACTAAGTGAACAGAATTACAAAACACTTTTCACACAAATAAAGACATTTCTAAAGTTAAAAAAGAATGTCTAGAATTGAGAGATGGAATATGTTGTATGAGGAACAGCCAGTGACAAGTATGTATGTGAGGGTGGGTAAGGTGTAAGAAGCCTAATCTAACAAAATGATAGCCTGACCATGTATAGACAACTGATTCAAAAATTGATCCTACATCAGTAACCAGTTATTTTCTGTCTGTTAAAATAGAATCCGTTTTGTGTGTGTGTGTGTGTGTGTGTGTGTGTGTGTGATATTCTGTGACTCTAGACACGTCCAGAGCTTTTCTCCACTTCTTGAAGAAAGTATTCATAGCATGTAATCATGAGGCTTCATGTAATCTGCAAGGCTTTGCTCTCTCTCATTTATTACTCCTGAATCATGTTTTCTGACATTTCACCATCTTATATCCATCTTTGTTTTGATGTTACCCAATATACCAGTTGACTTAATTTGGAGGATATTTTCTAAGTTATTTAGAGAGTTTCCTATTCATCCTCCACTATGAAAATCACATAAGTTGTAATTATTTACATGATGGGTGTTTTCGAAAATGGGAAGCATAAGCACTGCGATGTAGGATGTTCAGTTACGCCTTTAAATTAGAGGTGCTTAATATTTGCATGTGTGTCATGGACTCTTTTGTCGATCTATGAAACCTCATATTACTGCGGTTTGTTGCCATTCATAATTTTTAAAAATTGCTAAATTTCTTTCATGCTGTCACTAAAGAGGCTAGTGAAACTAAAAATGAGATTTTTCCAAGTTCACAGACCCCTTGAAATTTATATACATGACCGTCAGGACCCCTGGTTAAGAACTCTTGCACTAACTGATGCTTCTTATCTTTGTGATGAAGTCCTTCTATTTGTTTCGCCAAGGAGAACCTCTGAGCCTCCCCCCCCCAATTTAACTACAATAGCCACTTATTTTCTGCTTTCATTTATTATAAAAATGTCAAGGGCTATATGACATATATACATCTAGGAGTAAATCAGTTGTTGGTCACTGGCAAAGTTCTAACATTTAAAGTACTAACAGTTGAATTAAAATGTATAGATGGCCCCAAATTTGTGTGATTCTAAGCATCCTCTGCCCAGTTCCTTTCATTCTGCCATCATCACTGCAGGAACAGAGAAGAGACATTAAAGGACTAGCAATAATTTTGTGTTTTTATTTTTTACAGCCGAAGAATTCATCACCAAGTGGTGATAAGCTTCTCTGAACTTCAGTCGACTGATCCTTGTATAATGTTTGTCTGTTGCCAGGATTGCACTTGAAACCTTTCCAGTATGAGATAACTTAGAACTTGGAGACCACTGCAATAGCCTTTTGGGAACTAAGATTCCCTCCATGCCATGATGAGATATCATGGGCTTTGTACAGCAGGATTGAGTGAGATCATAGGATCTTTACTCTAGAGATAAGAGAGAACCAGGGGACACCTGGTTAACCCCCTTATTTTGCAAATAGGGAGGATTAGTGCCATGTGTAGGATCACACGTAGTAAGCGTCAGAGGTGAGAGTGGAACACCCAGATCCCTGGATTCAGAATCTATGCTTTAGCTATTTTATCCTGCTACCTCCCAATGTATATGAAAGTCTTTGGATTCATATAGTGCTATAGAAATGTAAGTTATTGTTAAATAAGATTATATTAATTATCATTAAATACAGATCAACCAGTGTTTATAAACACATGCAAAACATATACAAAAATAATATAAATGTATATTTATGGGTATATTCCTAGGATTCAGAATAAGCAAATTTTAAGTTCTGCAGTGTTTCTCCTCTCCCACCTCCCAGTCCTTCTCTCCCCCAACCCAGGGAATCGGCTGGTTCTCTATTCCTGCTTTGGATGAAATAGCACAGGGTAGAAATCTGTCTTTGCAGCACTTCTGGTCTTGGCCAGGGTAAAAAAATTATCACAATCAAGTGTTCATATTCCACACTGCCCCTAATGTACTGTACAACACTGTCACTGGAGTCTGGGAAAGGAGAATGGAATTGGATTTGTAGACTGAAGCAGGACATAGCTTTGGGGCTGCTGGGCAGCTTGCCTGCTGTGTCATTGTAATAACACTGGGCTCCCTGACACTCCAGGCATGGCCTGGACAGCAGCAGTTGGTGGGAAAGGGATCCTAATGAGAGAACTTTTACAAGAAACAAGATCATGGCGTTCTAGAAGACCCTTAAATAGCCAGCTTCCCCACAGGGGGAAGAAGCCACTGCAGGTCTTCAAGAATGCTGGCAGAGTTGTTCCAGCTGGCAAAATTACAGTGCTGAGAATAAAGCAAAGATGCAGCTGGGGGGATTTCTCAGCAGTTGCTGGATATTGGAGGAAAAGCATAATATGCTATTACCTCCACTAGGGCATGATACTATTTTTCCCCCTTTGAGTGAGGAAGGTTACCAGCTATATCCTTATATGATGGGCCAATGTGACCAGATATTTCGAATTATCTTAGTTATTTCTCTCTGTCTGTCTGTCTCTCTCTCTCTCTGTCTCTCTCTCTCTCTTTGTCTCTGTCTCTGTCTCACTCACTATTTTTATATTTTTTGTGCACTTAGTTCTTGCTGTAGGGATGTGAATCCCATAGGGAACAGGACAAGCAGAACCTCCTGACCCTCCAAATGGCATGCAGTAATTTTCAGAACTGCAAAACACATATACACTTTTCTTACGAATGATTTTCATTGCTGACCTTCCACCTTATGAAAGATGTTAACATTTTATAGCTTCACAGTTAATGATTGTTTTAGCTAGAGGCCCAATTGCTCTTTATCCTGGTCATAAATTGCAGTTTATATTATATGTCTACAGATTATTCAAGGAATAGGCTAAATATAGTAAAAAAAAAACTCCTTAATTAACTAGAAGCTAATTTCCAATTAGCTAGAATTTCATTTTTTCCTTTTATTTTAAAGCATATAATCTTTCTCAATTTGGCTTCCACCTATCTTTCCAATCATATTTTAGATTATTCTCTTTAAATACACTCTCGGGCACCATTGGACCTCCTTGATAGCACTTCCATTGACATTCCACTCTCTGTCTTTACGCTTTTGAATTACTGGCTCCCCATATCTGGCACATGTTCCCTCCTCACTTCTGTCTCACTGCTGCTCCAGCTTTCTTTAAAGCAGAGCTCAGGACACCTCTCTTACACACTTTCCTTTTTGAAAAAACTTTGTAAATGCAGCGGTTTTTTTACTCATCTGTATATATTATATACATATATATGTATGTATGTATGTATATGTATAATGTATACACACACACACACATATACACATACATAGTATCTCTTCAGTGGAACAAAGACTCTTGTAGGTTCGCCTACAGGTAACTGGGTAGCATAGTAAGTAGAGCATTGGACCTCAGGTCAGGATAGACATGAGTTCAAATCCAGCCTCAGATACTTTTGATTCTTGTGACCCTGGGCAAGTCACTTAACCCCTGTCTGCTTTAGGTTTCTTATCAGCAAAATGGGGATAATAATAGCGCCTCCCTCTTAGGTACTATTTGTTGTGAGGATCGCATGAGATAACATTTGTAAAGCACTTTGTAAACTTTAAAGTACTATATTAATGCTAGTCACTATTATCCCTTGTGGGCAGGACTTTTTTCATTTTTGTTTTTATATGCCCATCTTATCATAGGGCCTTCTGTAGAGTAGGTGATAAATAAACATTTGCTGACTTAAATGGATATACGTTCTCCTCAATGGGGGTGCTCCCTCCAAAGCGGCAGATTCTAATTCTCCTTGCCTCTACGTTCTGTGTAACTCTTGCCCATGGCTTTCTATAAAGTCAACAAAGGGGGCCCATAGAATATTCCAAGGGCCATCCCTAAGCAAAAGAAGCTCATGTGGGGAATTGATTTAAAATAAAACAACCTGCTTCCTTGGTACATGTCCTAGTCAGGATGGATTCAGGTCAAACTACTATATCCAATACAGTCATCCCTTCATGACTTTCCCCATCACCAGTTTGATATATCAGCATAAGAAATTAAGTGGTAATTTGGGGGGAGTTTTGCAGAAGTTGCAGATGACATCCAAAGTCCATCAGATGGCACAGAGCCTATGACTTCTCTCTTCAATTGCCTGGTTCCTCTCAGAGCCTCCATTTTAAGCAGGACACCCAGGCCAGTCATGTCTTCCTTCTTCTTCAGACTTTTCTCCTGACTCTCCGGATTTTCTCTACAGTACCCACCACACTAGGTACCTCACTCTCATCCTCCAAATCCCTAACTTTTTAGCTTCCTTTTATATTGTCTTTCCTCCCCTCCCCGTTAGAATGTAACTTTGGGGCAAGAACCATCTTTCTTTCTGCTTGTATTTGTACCCCAAGTACTTACTTATCACAGTGCCTGGCACATAGTAGGTCCTTGTTTTTTTGTCTTGGTAATACAATTTTATTTAAAATATATACTATAAATGAATATGAATATATTTATGTGTGAGTATATGGCATATGGTTATATATATATGTATATGAATATATGTATGTATCTAAACACACAAACAACCCAGACACTATACCTTTCAACCTATATGTGGATACACACTATGGTATAGTAAATAGAAAGCAGATTTCAGAATCAGGAAGCCCAACTCTGGCACATGCAACCTACATGACCCTGGGCCTCCCAGTTGAAGTGTGGTGATTTGCATTGGGAAAGAGAATTTCAACCACACTGAAATCGTAGTTAAAAAAAATAACACAAAAAGTCTATGCAAACACATTTACATGGGCTTGTGGTAAATAAAGCCTTTCAAAAACCTTAAACAGTCTGGAAACTTGAGTTGTGCTGCTAGGATACGTTTTCAGGCAGGCAGGGGGTGGGGTTGGTTGGAGGAGAAGACTCAAAGAGGGGAAGGATTCCATGATGCAAGACATGGGGATAAAACTCCCAAAGAATCCAGCATCACTGACTGAGATCATTTTTTCTTCCTTGAACTCCCACATTTAGTATGTAGAGTCTGAAAATTTTGCCTGACTTAGTTTATTTGAAATGAATCAGAATGAGCCTAGGTAAAGGGCAGCAGAAAGCCTTGGAGAACTCGCTGTGTGCTGAAGCAATATATTTTATTGATTCTGTTTTATTAGTCTGGCAATGGAAAAGCAATGTTTTTGTCAATCATTGGGGTGGAAAAAAAACATTTAGAATCCAAACAAGTCCTTTATTTTACTTGGAGCAATATGACATCTGTGCCTACTCAGACACCAGAGGACCTGGGTTCAACTCTTCTCTTGATGCTTACTACCTTTGTGACCTTGGTCAAATTGACTCTGAGGACCTGAGTTTTTTCATCTGTAAAATGAAGTGGTTGGAATAAATAGATTCCACTGTCCCTTCTCACTCTAAATCTATAATCCTATGATTTTACAACAAAACAGAACAGGAAAAGGTCTTGAGTTCTGTTTGTTACAAGGTAGGTTTCCATTTTTATTTTCAACTGAGGTAAATCTTACCAATGTAACCACAAAGGGAAAAAGTCATTCTCTTGTCAGTAATTATTATGCTGTAATATCTGATTCCAATTATGTGTATCTTGGTGTTAAGGAAAAAGATTGAAACTTAAATTATTTGGGCATTTTACTCGATCATTTGAATGGAGTTTCAATTAAATTTATAGGAAAAAAAATAATGGCCAGACATTGATTTCTGTTCTCTTAAGCTGACTTTTTAGTAATATCATGTTACTAAAGATGTCTTTTTCCTTCCAGTATCATAGAATCACAATATCTCATAGTTGGAAGGAACCTAAGTGGACATCTAGTCCAATCCATATCTGATCCTGTCTATACCATGCAAATAAGTGATTATTCAGCTTTTACTTTATTATCTCCAGTGTTTGGATAAGTAATTGTTAGGTAGTCTTTCCTTTTTGTTGTTGTTTGGTCATTTCAGTTGTGTCCAACTATCTTGGCAAAAAATACGGAAGAGGTTTGCCATTTCCTTCTCCAGCTCATTTTATAGATGAGGAAACTGAGGCAAAGTTAAGTGACTTGCCTAGGGTGACACAACTAATAAGTGTCTGAGGCTGGATTTGAACTCATATAGATGAGTCTTTCTGATTCCAGCCTCTGCACTCTATCCACTGAGCTACCTAGCTGTGTCTTTTAAACAGTTAAGAACTCCTGCATAGTGGTGGTTGTTGTCGTTCAGTCATATTCAACTCTTCATGACCCCATTTGGGGTTTTCTTGGCAAAGTACTCGAGTGATTTGACATTTGGTTCTCCCGCTCATTTTACAGATGAGGAAACTGAGGCAAACAGGGTTAAATGACTTGCCCAGGGTCACACAGCTAATAAATGTCTTAGGCCAGATTTGAACTCAGATCCTCCTGACTCCTGGCCCTCTATCCACTGAGCTGCCTAGCTACCCCTTCAGAGTCCATTCCACAAAGCCAAAAAGAGACAGCAAGAACCCAAGCTTACTGCTTAAGTGACCATTTTTCCTCAGCTCTGGCCGACCATGTGATTGTATAATGTATAAAGATTCTTGACAGAATGAAATTATCAACACATCTGAAAGAAAAGCAATGAGAGACATTTTGAAAATTATATTTTTAGCTCAGATGGCTGAAAGGTAAACTCCAGGTCAGCACCAGACATCCCATAGATTCTTTATGCCTTCATATTAAGAGTTTTTTAAAGCAAAGTTAAGATTGATATGGGCAAGCACACCTTTACAAATGCAAATTGAGACCTTTTGTGGTAGTAACCAACTTCTGTAACTTTACAGCCAGAACTTTTCATTTCAGAGACAATCTCCTGGGGTCTGCCTAGGAATGGAGCAAGTCACAATATTTAGGAACAGAGAAGGAAATAGAGGAAGGAATAAACTCACAAAACCTCTTCCAGGTCACCAGCTTTTCTTCTCCTGAGAACTGCCAACTTCCTCCTTCATCATGGAACTCTGAACCCAGGTATTAATTCCCATCATGCTATATAACAATCAACATTATAATAAACCAAGTGTAATCATAATTAATATATAATTATATATTTCTAACCAATACCAATATAATAATTATTATTACTATAATTAATGCAGTCTGACTGAATTCAACTTTATGGAATCTCAGAGTTGGAAAGGCCCTTTAGTCCAACCAGCACAGGGCCATCTCCAATTGTCCTGATCTATATCTGGCCACTGGATCCAAATGGCTCCAGAGGAGAAAGTGGGGCTGGTGACTTTGCACAGAACTCCCTTACTGAAATCCAATATGCTTGCAAATTAGGGCATCACCTTCCTGATGGCATGGTCCTCTTCAGGAATGAAGAACAAACAACAAGTCCAGCTAGCAGCTGAAGAAGAATGCACTCTAATGTACCTGGTAGGTGATTATAGAATCTCTTCTTGAAAAACCCTAACAAGAGACAACATTATCTAACAGTCAACCAACCAGCACTCAGTACAATGCCTGGCACATGATAGGTACTTAATAAATGCAAATTAACTGATTAACAAGGCAGCTTGTTTCACTTATGTCTAGTTCTAATTATTAGAAAGTTTTTTTTACATCATGCCCAAATTTGTCTCTGTAGATGTCACTCATTGATCCTAGTTCTCTCCTCTATGGACTAAGCAGAGTAAGCCAGAGAAGGGAAGAGAATAAGCATTTATATAGTGCCTATCATGCACCAGACATCGTGTTAAGTGGTTTTTTACAAATATGATCTTGTTTGATTAGAACAAAATCTGATCTCTCTTTCACATTACAGCCCTTCAAATCCTTGAAAACATTGATTTTCCTATAAATTTTCTTATTGCCAGGCTAAAAAACTCCAGTTCCTTCAAGCAGTCCTCACCTAGTGAGGCCTCCAGTGCCTTCCCCAACCTCCTTTGAACATTTTCTGGTTTATCAATGCCCTTTCTAAATCATGGTGCCCAGAATGGAACACAATACTTCAGGTATGGTTAGACCAGGCAAGGTATAATGGTACTATGAACTCCCCAGTCCTGGACAATTTGGTTTTCTATCTAACCTGATATTGCATTTGGGTTTTTTTGTTTTGTCCTGGTTTTTTGTTTATTTTTAGCTGCTGTATCACACTATTGATTCATATTGAGCTTACAGTCCAATAAGCCATACAAAACTTTTTCAGACAATCTGCTATCTAGCCTTGCCACTGCCATGTTGTAAAGTTGTCTTCTTGAATCCAGCCTTAAATTTCATCCTATTAGACTCTATGCAGTGAAATAAGCTTGGGAGATTTTTTTGGATCCTAACTCTATCTTCTTGGTGATTGTCTATGGTTTTGTATCATTTGAAATCAATCAGCTAGCATTTATTAAACACACACTATGTGCCACACTCTGTGTAGGGCGCTGAAGAGAACAAAGACTTGAGCAAAACAGTTCCAGTCCTCAGAAGTAGAACTTCTAATGGAGAGACAACAGGTATGTAATTTAGATATATAGAAAGTACAGTTCCAACAGATAACAAAGTAACCTTGGAGAATAAGGCACCAGCACCAACAAAGTTTTGATGAAGAAGATAGCCTTTGAGCTGAGTCTTAAAGGAAGCCAAAATTCCAAGGGACAAAGGTAAGGAGGGAGACATTCCAAGTGAGGGCTATATAGCCAAGGCACAAAGATGGAAGATGGAATTTTGTAGACGATAAATAGCCAAAAGGTTGGTTGTTTGGCCTGAAGAGTGTGCATCCTATATGTGAGAGGCTAAGTCAGTATTTTTTTAAATTGTCATATACCTCACTGAAGGATTCCAATATGATCCTAAGGCTTTATGCAAAGAAAATGGCATCTACAAATGGAAGCTAGTCCTATATAGGAAAGCTCTCTTCTACTTGGATTTTGTTAGGACATTTTCCATGACTCTGACAAACAGCTGCAGGAACCATAGATGTTTAGTGATTTGATTAAGGATGATACTCATCAGATCATTGGGAGGAAAATTATATCTCCTGGGTCAGATCTATTATAAAATGATGAATGTGATTATAATAGTAATTGGCCTTTATATTGTGCATTAATATTATTTCTTTTTATTAAAGGGGCCACCACTTGACTCACTTCTTAAAGAGACCTATTCACTGAATGGGCATTACCTCACTCAAAGTGAGAACCTGAAAAGACTGTAGCCAGGGTCTCCCATTTCATCCTGGGTCATCTCCAGTTGTCCTGCTGAATATCTGGTTACTGGATCCAGATGGCTCTGGAGGAGAAAGTGAGGCTGGTAACCATGCACAGCCCTCCCTCACTCAAATCAAAGTCAACTGCAAGTCATGTCATTATCTCCCTGATGTCATGGTCCTTTTCAAGACCGAAGAATGAACACAATAAGATTCACAAAGAGCACACAACACACACACACACACACACACACACACACACACACACAATCTTATTTGTTCCTCAAAACAGTCCTGTGATATAGGTGCTATTATTATCCTTATTTTGCACTTGAGAAAACTGAGGCTGTAAGTGGTTAAGTAAGTTGCTTAGCTAAGCATCTGAGGTAGGATTCAAATCCAGGTCTTTTCCACTCCAGGTCTAGCCCTCTATTTAGTGTTTTACTTAGCTGTCTGGGATATAAACATCTATGAGGAAGATGCCTTGGTGGGAGGAGTTAAATTAATGGTATTCCAGATGCAAAATTGTGAAGTAGGTAAATTTTGCCTTAGGTACTCTATTTTTCCTTATGGGCCACAGTCCCCATCCAGGCAATCATCGTATACTGCACTCTCATAGAGCTAACAGGCAAGTGGTGTGCCAGCCATGTGGGACAAACAATAATTTTGGTAGAGTTTTATTTTGTGACATCAGTAGTCATTGCACATGCGCTAATACTGCCACTGGGCTAACTCAAAATGTCTCACCTTGATCAGATGAAACCAGATGGACCTAGTTTTCCTCCCTTTATTTAGGGAAATAGGATTGGTCCAACCAACACACACCAAAAAGTACTGTCGAAAACAAACAAAAACCCAATACTAAGAAATGACAAACTGTCGCTGTGAATTATTGAAAAATTCAGTTTCTCAATATAGCCATATATTTATTGGACTTTATTATTCCATCAGAGGAGACAAAACTTCCAGATCTGTTAAAAGTAAGAAATAGTCAAAACTTGGGGTAGGGGGGGAGGGAATGGATGTTTTTTGTAACCTGATGAAGATGCCCAGACTTTACACAGGCTCATCTGGACTTTCTGACAACGGTCTTGGTATAGTCTTGAGTGAAAAAAGGAATTTCATCAGTAAAAATTACCCATCCTGATCTTTGGTATTCTAATCTTTACATTGTCTTGCTCATTAAAACATTTTTTTCTTCATGATAAAGTTAGCAGTTATTTTCAATTTTTTCCACCTTCTTGTTCTTCATGTTTAAAGAGGCCTGCTATGGAATGGAAGAATCAGTGGTAACTCTTTCAGTTTACATGGCCCTTGAAGTTGTTTTTTTTTAAGAATAATTCAATAAAAATTGTAGGTGGTCAGACAGTGCATGGATCAAGGCAAGAATCAAGGTAGCATGGTTTAATGGGCCCTATGTCGGGAATCCAGGAACATAGCCGGGGCAGAAGGAATTAAGAACCCAAGCAAGGTCTGCTGTTCACCTGAGGGTAGCATATCTCAATTGCCAGAAAAGTACTTAGGAGAAATAAACAATCTTGATGAATTGCCTTGCAAGCCCAAGCTTATAAAGTGAAGAAACCTCACGGGCGCCTTTGGGGTATAAGAATAAAAATGACTTCATCATCGTGGCCTTCTGATTGTTTGGAATTTGGGTTTTCCATTGCATATATAGTAATAAAACTTCTAAGTCTAGTAAATCTGGAAAACTTCTTTAGAAAAAAAAATAGTCATTCTCACCAAAAATCTATTCTCACAGTCTTCCAGGCTTTTGCATACCACTTTGAACTAAGATGACTTTCAAAGCAGGGATAAAGAACAGGGATATTATACTTTCTCATTCAATTCTGATAGGTTGAGAGGAATAATTTGGTCTGGGTATTCTTTATCTCCCAAATTCTTCCACGTGTCATTTACTGCTTGTCATTGATAAGAGTTATTAGAATGGATTAGAATAGCCTTGGAGACTGAATTCAGACCTACAGCACAGTAGCTCTATTCTCACACCCATTTACTAATACTGTATTTGAAAAGCCTCCTCCCCAAAGCCTCCTCTTTCCAAAAATCATTTTCCTGCAATGCCTGGCACCTCTATACTGTCACTCCTTTGGCTTAAATCATTAAAAATTTCCCTTGATTTTCAGACTTGAGAGGGGAAATAGATTAAATCATTAGCAATCATTAATACTTCAGCTCCCATTTGTTGATTAGATTAATTAGTCAGGCACCTTCTAGTGAAGTTTGAAAAGAGTTATTGCCTCTAGAATGAGAGGATTGGGTTTTCAATCTCACCTGATATTGTATGACCTTGGGAAAGTCACTTAACTTTTTATGTTCAAATCCTGTCTCTGGCACATACTACTGATCTGACCTTAGACAAGTCATTTAACTTCTCTGCCTCAGTACCCTCACCTGTAAATTGAGGGGAGTTGGGCTATTTGGCCTCTCAGGTGGCTTCTGGTTCTAAATTTAGGATCATATGACCTGTGCTGGCTTCACTTCCCTCCCTGGACTGTTTTGACTCTGTGGTCAGTCATCTCAATAATGCCCTCCTCCTCAGCCTTGACCTTCCATCATTCATTCCTGCTAACATTCAGTTTTAAGGAATTCCCAACTCTCATCTCCTCCATTGCTAATCCAGAACTGGGAAGTGCTGCTGGAGGAAATCCTAGAACAAGGTTGACTGAGTCCATCACCAATGTAAGTCATCTAATCTCTGCTGGGACCTCATTGCTGCCAATAATCATTGCATTCATTTCTAATCGACTGGCTAGCATACTCTTTACAGCAATCAATTCAACCCTCTCTTTTCCCCTCAAACCATCAAAGCCAGTTCCTCTCTGTAATGCTCATCAGACAACCTTTCTTTTCCTTTACTGAGATTGAAGCTATCCACCATGAATTGATTCCTTTCTTCCACACCTCTAAATACCTGCTCTCTTTTCCTTCCCCATGATTTCAGGCAAAGAGCTGATCTTTCTCCTTTTCAAAGTAACCTCTCCCTTTGTCCCCTTGGTCTCATTCCTTTTTTTTCTGTGACCTTGCTCCATCAAGCTACCATTTTTCATATACTGTTAGTCTTTCACTCTTGTTCAGTTCCTTTCCGTCAGTTTTTAAACATGCTCAGGTCACCCCCAATCTAAAATAAAAGACCTCCCCTTGGCCTCACTATCCCCTCAATTTATCACCTTGTCAATTTCTTCCTCTTCATTGCCAAACCTCTAGAATGAGTAACCTAGGCCTCTGTCTCTGCTCACCTCCCGCTAAACACTTTGCAGTCTGGCTTCTGTCCCCATCACTCTGCTGAAATATATTTTTCCAAGGTTATTAATGACTTGCCCCCTTTGGCCAAACTGAATGACCTTTTTTCTGTTTTTATATTCCTTGGTCTCTCAGTAGCATTTAACTTTTTGGACCATTCCTCCCTGCATCACGATTTGAAGAAGTGCCCATATACCATCAACTATGTTTTCTTTAAATCCCACCAACCCATGACTCCTCAGACTACTCACTTCCCTTAATGGTACTTTCCCTCCCCTGGTTTTCTCCTCTCTTTTATGTGTCATCTTCCACTACTAAATTGTAAGCCCCCTGAGGGCAGGGAATCTTTTTTCTTTTTGCTTACATTTGTATTTCCAGCACTTAGCATAGTGCTGGCACATTATCATCTGTAATAAGTGCTTTATCTGTCGTTCTTAAAGCTAGAAGCGCCAAGGGTATATGGTTCAGCTCTTTCATTTTGCAAGTAAGGAAACTGAACCAGATAGAAGTTGTCCAATATCACACAGTTAATGAGATGGAATCTGAATTTGAACCCAAGGCC